>NC_064627.1:948949114-949629471 GCF_023864275.1 Schistocerca cancellata | reverse complement strand
TAGAGAAGAGAAACACTGGGACGCCACATTCAAGGTATCACCATCCGATGCACGACGCCGCTCGCAATAATTAAACAGGCCACCTCGCGCTGCGCGTCTCCGGTCAGCTGGGCGAGACGGCGACACGAGATACACACCGCTACGCGTAATCAGACGCCGCCGCCGCCGCCGCCGCCGCCGCTGCCGCAGCAGAAGGCTACGCAAACGACACGGCTGCCGCTCTCCGAACCAGAACGTCCAGTAAGATAACAGCTGTACGAAACTTTCAATAAAAGTTATCTTTTGTAAAAATGATGTTTCATTCGACCTCATACCCGAGCCAAGGAAGAACCCACCCTGCCCACATTTTGTAAGAGAGAAAAGTTTATTTACTTAATATTTTCACCCTGACAGAATGCTTGAGAATGCTCATCCTGACAATTGACAGCATCAAAAGAGAAAACCCAGTTACATTGAGTGACAGAAGTGTCACATTTAGTAACACAGCTGTTACATTTGATGTCAGAAGCTGTAGTAGTTGTTACACAAGAGAAGACACAGACTCGGATCACAATTTAACAATGATGAAGAATAGTCCGAAGCTTGAGAGATTAGTCAGGAAGAATTAATGTGCAATGAAGTGTGATACGGAGGTAATGAGGACTGAAGAGATACAGTTAAAATTCTCTGAGGCTACAGACACTGCGATAATGAATAACTCTGTGCAGTTCATCTGAAGGAAGATGGAGATATCTAAAAAGACACATGACAGAGGTTAGAAAGAAATACATAAATACAAGGAAGTAACTGCTAAGAAACAATGGCTAACAGAAGAAATACTTCAGCTGATAGACAAAAGAAGGAAGTACAAACATGTTCACGGACACAGGAATACAGAAGTACAAGGAAGGAAGACGAAGTGGCTGCATGTAAAATGTGAAAAAAATCGAGGAGGAAATGATTGTCGGAAGGACTGACTGAGCCTATATAAAGGTCCTATATATAGGTCAAAACAACCTTCGGTGAAATTAAAAGCCAGGGTGGTAACATTAAGAGTGCATCGAGAATTCCTCTGTTTAATGCTCAGGACAGAGCGAATATGTGTAAAGAGTGCACTGAAGACTGAGATCAGGATGGACTTGTCTGTTGACATGGTAGAAGAATTAAGAGTGGTCGACAGGGAAGAGATAGCGGGGCCAGTATTAGGGCCAGATTTTAAAAGAGTGTCACAACGAATAAGACATAAGGGATAGATAAAAATCCATCAGAATCTCTAAAATCATGGGGAGCAGTGGCAACAAAACGACTATTCACGTTAGTGTGTAGAAGACGATGAGACTTTTGGAAAACCACCATCCACACAATTCTGAAGATGTGCGAGTTATGGCACAATCAGCTTAACAGCTCATGCATGTAAGTTGCTGACAAGAATAATATACAGAGGAATCAGATAATAAGCCACTTCAGTTCAAAAAGATCTAGTTGTTCAATAACGATCGTTTTCGGACGAATGGAAACCCATCTTCAGGTGTACCAAGGCTGCAACAGGATCAAGGAGAAACTATAATGAAACATCGTAACCCTAATTAGTGCTTTTTAGTTATAATAACAGGAATTAATTGCCCATCAGCGAATACGAAACTGGAACGGTCGGGTTAGGCAGAATGGAACACGGGTTACGCATCGTATAATCAGCAAAATTACGTATCGACGTGGGTGGTCAAAGGGAGAAAAAAGGAGAAAAAAAGGAGAAAAACTGAAAAAATCAACACCATAACAGAACTTATACGACGAGGCGCGTGGCCGCCGCAGGCTGGACTCCAGGCTATGGGATGGTGACAGCCGCCTGTGAAAGCGAGGTAGGATACGACATGGCGGCAGAAGACAACCATGCACGAAAACTGGCAACCAACATATTGCAGGGGAAAGAATGCAGTCTAGCGACAAACAGCGTCAGAGCTGACTAGCCCAATCGTTAACAAATGGGGACACATAATATCTAACTCTTTAAAAATGGGTAGTTATACATCGTCAAAATATCTTTTTTCAAAATAATGTAAAAATTATGTACTTACGTACAAATACTGAAAGTGTCTAACCATCTCTTAAAAAGGATAAGCAGGTAAAATTTACATTTAAAAGAGCCAATAATGGGAAGTTGGATAAAAAACGTAAGATAGTTACAACACATTATCCACAAGGAAAAACAGTACCAGCTGGAGATTAAAATAAAGGAATAAAAAGGAAATTACAATACTTTTGAGAGAGAAGTTTGAAAGGAATATTTTCGAGGTTTAAGGATGCAGGGTACTTTTCTGGCTCAATATTATGTAAAAATAAACACCTATTTCCATCAGACACTGTTTACAATGTATATGTTTTACAGACTTTTTGTTGATATCGGGTAATGAAGCACTCGTTCTAAACAAATTAGAAGTATTTTGAATACATTAGAACCTGCTTTGCGTTATTAAAAAAAACAAAGAAACTGATGCAAGTTTTTTTCCAAAATGCTTCCTCAAATTGAGGTACCATTTAATCCAATGTTATACATTCGAAGGAGACCAAATTTTTACCAGATATGCATGACATGATGCCTGAGGTACTAGACCTATTTAATTCTACCTATTCTGTATATTACAAGGATAAAAATTGTCACATCCTACATTTTCATTCTTATAACTTTTTCCTAATAAAAATGTTATTTTCTCTATAATTTAGTTGTTTTAGGTCTACTACATAAGCATGGACTATTGCAAGTTATAGAAAAAAATTAGAGCACTGCTTTATAAACTTTAGGAAATATTTGTACCTGAATTCTGAGAAATACATCTTGCAGGAAATTGTGAATGAAGATCCGAGTCCAGTTAAACAGTGCCTCAGGACATTCCTGAAGCATAGTCTTCATCCTGTAGCATTTCTTCATCTTCAAGCTTCCTCTTGGCATTCTTTTTACCACTTCTTGCTTCTTTGGTAACTTTAAGAGCGAATCTTTCAGCTGCTTGCACCTGTTGTCTGTCACACACAAGCAATTGATCTTACATATTAGAGCTACATTTTACGCCTAAATTTCTCAGGATTTCCACCCTTCTTATAACTCCATCATTGAAACATATCACTGCATCTAGTACACCAACTTTTAATGTATTTAGTCCTACAAAAACATTCTTGGGTAATATTTCCCATATGCAATGATTGAAACTTTTATTTGTATTCAGAGTGCACACATGAAGACATGTACTAAGCAAAACAGGGTCACTCAGGTCTTTGAAAATTGGTATTATTTCATTCATAACAGGCTCAGGAAGAAAATGCTTATGATGGTATATTTCACCACTTTCTTTTGATTTTTGGTAACCACACCAAGAAATGTGCTCCCTTAGGGCAAATTGCGTGAACAGGGTGGTCATCTGTGGACAACTTATGAAAGTAGGTGGCCAATACAGCTTTTCTCATTGCTGTAACATCATTCAGAGATGCAGTTTGTCTAATAGCCAGTCCATAATAACTCTGAAGAAGATCTATTTCAGATTCTGTGTGACTGAAGAAGGTCTATTTCAGATTCTGTGTGACTGCCTCGGCCAGACAAAGATTTTCCATCAGATGCAACTTTCCTCAATCTAGCACTCATCCTGTTTTGGACATGTCCACAACACTCCAGTTTTGTTACCAATGTATCATCATAAACATTGAACTCATTAATTTTATTGAAGGCTTTATAGTCTCCATCGCCTAGGCACGTCGTATATCTAACGTTTTAAACGGGCACCGACATCTTGAAATATTTTTAGAGCTCCATCACACTCCATACCTCCACTGTAACCATCATTATTCTTAGATCACTGATGTTCAATATGTCCTTCAGTGTTACCGTGGCAGGTGTGGCAGTACTTAGATAAGCACTCAACATCAACAACTTTTCCATTCTTCAGAGAAGTAGCAGTTACAACACCATTCAAGAAACGATGTCCTCGACGTTACCATGTCCCATCAAGTGCAACAGCATTGTCCCTGGTTCCACTAATATTTACAGTTTCTTCTGCTGCACGTTTCATACGTGCTTTAGACACATCCGTCAAGACACCTAAAACTATTTTTATGTACTCGCTGAACCTACTGGGAGGAGGAGGAAGGGCCATCAAACCACAAAACGTTGAGCAGCTTTTTTTCCTTTCCTATTGCACGCATTGCATACACTAACTTCAAATTCACATCATATGAATTATACACAACGTTCGAAGTCACGTTCGAGGTATATTTATTGCAGAATCTACACACAACAACTAATTTTGACGCTAAATCCTTCCTGCTACTTTGTTGATCATTTATTTCGAGACAGCCTACATCATAACATTGTTTACATTTCGTCACTTCCTTTATCAAAGAAGATAAGATGCCCACATCAACAGCAACAAATCCACTACAAACAGCGTCATTGTTAACACAATAATTTCAGTCACCAGGAGAAGTGCCATGAGGGAGTTTCTTCCCTGAAGAACTGATACATATGTTATTTTCAACAGTGTGGCTTGCTTTGTTTGAACAGGTTACCACGGAATTTTCTTTTATTGGATTTCTTGAATCGTGGCATAGTTCTTATTTATTGCACGCTAAAGGAGATGTACCTCCACAAATATATGTAGCACTTGGGCAACAGATATTCAGTAACACGTGAACAAACTGCTTCATCGAAACAAAAGTAAGTACTAGCAAAGTTAATCATATACAGACCATAGGAACCCGCACTGTTACCAACATATACAATGTATAATACGTATAATCGCTGGAAACAGGAAGTTCACAGTTCCTTTGGAAATAATACTGGTTTCTGTAACAGAAATAAGGGGCCCTGGCGGCATACATGACAGTAACTTTAAAATTTGGTATGTATAGGTCATTTTTCATTTGAAACCATATAATGTATATATCAATGTAAACAGGAAGACCATAGAATATAATAAAGTCATAAAAACTTCGATTTTGCCACCATTTATAAGTATCCTGTACCCTTAAGCGCTATTTAAAAAAAGAATAATTAATTAGAAGGTACGTGTGCATCAGTGTGGTTTGCTCGTTTAGGATTGTTGAAGGGTTCTTGTTTGGCGGTGCGTCATTTCTGTTTCCTCTAATAAATTAAGGACGTTCCGTCTGTGGTGACGATTAAGGGTTCACAAATTGGCTTTTATGTCACTAACAGGGTACCCATCGACTTACAAACAAGTATACAATTTCGGTTTGTGATTATTAAGGTTACGATGTTCCCTAAATCGGATGATAATAAGGCGTCCCCTCTGCCGGATGCAGAGGTACAGGCAATCACTGCACCTAAATTGATACATACTTGAGCCGAAAGTGGTCGGTATTGTGCAAGTAAATCTTATACAACTGAAGCAGTTTATTATCTGATTCCATGATGCTCAGTTGCGGATATTCTTTGAAACAAATGTTAAGCAAGTATACTGCAGAATTGAAAAGAAGATTGAGGACCTGTTACATAACAATCAGTCCAGCTTTAGGAAAGGTAAAGGCACCAGAGAGGCAGTTCTCACGTCGCGGTGGATAATAGAAGCAAGTCTGGAGAGAAATTAGTACACGTTCATAGGATTTGTCGACCTGGAAAAAGAGTTAGACATTGTAAAATGGTGCAAGATATTCGAAATTCTGAGAAAAAACAGGAGTATGCTATGGTAAAGAAGCATAATATACAATATGTGTAAGTACCAAGGGGGAAGTATAAACATGACAGAACAAGAACGAAGTGCTCAGCTTAAAAAGGGTGTAAGACACGGATGTAGTTTTTCGACCCTGCTGTTGAATCTATACATCGGAGAAGCAGTGAGGAAAATAAAAGAAAGATTGAAAAGTGGGATTAAAATTCAGGGTGGGAGGATTTAAATGAGGAGATCCGCTGATGACATAGCTGTCCTGAGTGAAAGTGAAGAAGAATTGCAGGATATGTTAAATGGAATTAACAAAGTAATGACTACTGAATATGGATTGAGAGTAAATCGAAGAATGGCGAAAGTAATGAGAAGTAACAGAAATGATATCTGCGAAAAATGTAACACCGGGGTTGACGGTCACGAAGCAGATGAAGTTAAGGAATTCTGCTACCTAGCCAGCTAAATAATCAGTGATGGACGGAGCAAGGAGAACAAAAAAAAAAAAAAAAAAAGGGTCAGTTCTGACCAAGAGAAGTCCACTAGTATCAAACACAGGTCATAATTTGAGGAAGAAGTTTCTGAGAAAGTATGTTTGGAGCAGCGCATTGTATGGTTGTGAAACATGGACTGTAGGAAAACCGTCACAGAAGGGAATGGAAGAAATTGAGATGTCAAATGTTTCTTTTATTCCAGTCTTTGATCACAATATCACTTCTTTGGACGATGACCGGTTTCAGTCCGTAATGACCATGCTCAGATTTACAATATACAGATATATACACCTAGTGAGCAGTGTATCTTTGAAATCAATACAGCGATACATATCACAATATACTATCATACAACCAGTGAAATGTACAGAAAAAAAACGGTAAAACGTACATTTTCTACACCATGTCCTAAAGCGATAAGGCCATATGGCATCGTCAAAACATATAAATACAGTCAGCACACCATCGTCACACAGATTTAAAATAAGGTGTAGAATAGGCCACACCGTCTACATAGTCATTATTGCTACTGGCATCTGAAGTACAGTAGCTACCAGAAGTCATCATTTACGCGAAAAACATAATCTGATTAAAAAAAAAGTTAGGTAAAATACATGTAGCAGACTTTTAAATATTGATGACTATCACAGAAAACAATTCCGACACAGTAATAGACGCATACATTTACACATATGAAATTACTAAAAGGAAATATATGAAGATAATAGGTCCGATCCTTTTATTGTGAATTTACTGTTAAAAATTAATATACGTAATACATTACCTGTAGCAATCTATAAATTACCTATGAAAGATAAATGTGTATATGACAGTTGAAAAAAGACAGATCAATGATCAGATTTGAGATGTGGTCCTACAGACAAATGTTGAAAATTAGGTGGACTGATAAAGTAAGAAATTATTAGATTCTTCGCAGAACTAGCGTGGAAATTAATACACTCCTGGAAATGGAAAAAAGAACACATTGACACCGGTGTGTCAGACCCACCATACTTGCTCCGGACACTGCGAGAGGGCTGTACAAGCAATGATCACACGCACGGCACAGCGGACACACCAGGAACCGCGGTGTTGGCCGTCGAATGGCGCTAGCTGCGCAGCATTTGTGCACCGCCGCCATCAGTGTCAGCCAGTTTGCCGTGGCATACGGAGCTCCATCTCAGTCTTTAACACTGGTAGCATGCCGCGACAGCGTGGACGTGAACCGTATGTGCAGTTGACGGACTTTGAGCGAGGGCGTATAGTGGGCATGCGGGAGGCCGGGTGGACGTACCGCCGAATTGCTCAACACGTGGGGCGTGAGGTCTCCACAGTACATCGATGTTGTCGCCAGTGGTTGGCGGAAGATGCACGTGCCCGTCGACCTGGGACCGGACCGCAGCGACGCACGAATGCACGCCAAGACCGTAGGATCCTACGCAGTGCCGTAGGGGACCGCACCGCCACTTCCCAGCAAATTAGGGACACTGTTGCTCCTGGGGTATTGGCGAGGACCATTCGCAACCGTCTCCATGAAGCTGGGCAACGGTCCCGCACACCGTTAGGCCGTCTTCCGCTCACGTCCCAACATCGTGCAGCCCGCCTCCAGTGGTGTCGCGACAGGCGTGAATGGAGGGACGAATGGAGACGTGTCGTCTTCAGCGATGAGAGTCGCTTCTGCCTTGGTGCCAATGATGGTCGTATGCGTGTTTGGCGCCGTGCAGGTGAGCGCCACAATCAGGACTGCATACGACCGAGGCATACAGGGCCAACACCCGGCATCATGGTGTGGGGAGCGATCTCCTACACTGGCCGTACACCACTGGTGATCGTCGAGGGGACACTGAATAGTGCACGGTACATCCAAACCGTCATCGAACCCATCGTTCTACCATTCCTAGACCGGCAAGGGAACTTTCTGTTCCAACAAGACAATGCACGTCCGCATGTATCCCGTGCCACCCAACGTGCTCTAGAAGGTGTAAGTCAACTACCCTGGCCAGCAAGATCTCCGGATCTGTCCCCCATTGAGCATGTTTGGGACTGGATGAAGCGTCGTCTCACGCGGTCTGCACGTCCTGCACGAACGCTGGTCCAACTGAGGCGCCAGGTGGAAATGGCATGGCAAGCCGTTCCACAGGACTAGATCCAGCATCTCTACGATCGTCTCCATGGGAGAATAGCAGCCTGCATTGCTGCGAAAGGTGGATATACACTGTACTAGTGCCGACATTGTGCATGCTCTGTTGCCTGTGTCTATGTGCCTGTGGTTCTGTCAGTGCGATCATGTGATGTATCTGACCCCAGGAATGTGTCAATAAAGTTTCCCCTTCCTGGGACAATGAATTCACGGTGTTCTTATTTCAATTTCCAGGAGTGTATATGGGAAACACTGACAAGAAGAAGGGATAAGATGACAGGATATCTTCTAAGACATCAGAGCATAACTTCCATGGTACTAGAGGGAGCTGTAGAGGGTAAAATACAGAGATTCGAAGACATCCAGCAAATAATTGAATAAGTAGGTTGCAAGTGGTACTCTGAGATGAAAGGGCTCGTACAGGAGGGGAATTTGTGGGGGGTCAAATCAAACCGGTCAGAAGACTGATGGTTCAAAAAAAAGTAAACAAAAGAACGATAAGGAATATCGCGCTAGAATAACTTGATACATGCTGGAGTACTGATTATGCTTCGTGTTTTACGTTGCTGTTGGTACATTTCGATAAAGCGAATAACGCACTAGACCATTTTGGGTCTCCTCTATCAAATGGACAACTAAATTTCCAATTTAAATATCATTTTGTTTCTAATGCGAAACAAACAGACGCTTTCCGTCGGCACTGAGCGTCCTATGAGAGAGGTAATGACTAGCATTTGATCGGGCTGACTCCAGCTACACGCTGCAGAATCGAAATGGCAAATATCTGCACCTGAATATGCATAGGTGGGACACCTGGTATACAAGGTGTAATGGATATAAGCGCAGTTACTTCTGTTGGTCATTGGGGTTGATGTAATCTGAATTTACAGCTTTATCAGACTAATAATTATAGCTGTTGCAGGTCGTGTTTTTTTTTTTTGTTTTTTTTTTGTTTTTTTTTTTTTTTTTTGTTGTATCTCCAAGCAAGACCAAACAAGCCAGAAATATTTATTTTCCGCGGAGCATCAGGTCAGGTGATAATGTGTAGACATGGGGACGCTAAACGATTATTCTACACTGCCAGGCGTCATTCACTTCTCAACCCAGGTACGGCTATACAGAAAAGATGGGTAGTAAAATTTGTTCTCTGTTTGTGGGAAGACTGGTCTATGCCAAGAAAAAATAACCAACACGTTGAACAGACTGAGGTTTTCACTCTGCAGCGGAATGTGCGCTGATACGAAACTTCCTGACAGATTGAAACTGTGTGCTGGACCGAGACTCGAACTCGGGACCTTTGCCTTACACGGGCAAGTGCTCTACCAAATGAGCTACCCAAGCACGACACACGCCCCGTCCTCACAGCTTTACTTCTGCCAGTACCTCGTCTCCTACCTTCCAAACTTTCTGGAAACAACCCCCAGGCTGTGGCTAAGCCATGTCTCCGCAATATCCTTTCTTTCAGGAGTGCTAGTTCTGCAAAATTCGCAGGAGAGCTTCTGTAAAGTTTGGAAGGTAGGAGACGAGGTACTGGCAGAAGTAAAGCTGTGAGGACGGGGCGTGAGTCGTGCTTGGGTAGATTAGTTGGTAGAGCACTTACCCGCGAAAGGCAAAGGTCCCGAGTTCGAGTCTCGGTCCGGCACACAGTTTTAATCTGTCAGGAAGTTTCATCTCAGCGCACACTCCGCTGCAGAGTTAAAATATCATTTTAGAAGCAAACTTTTGAAGTGTTGCGAAACAACGCCAGATTTATGATTCGTAAATCTTGTGGCACACTAAATTCTTTTCGGCACTGTTTCTTTGCGTTTTGCGTGACAAGTTTTCAAAATTCGGTGGTTTAAAATGTGTATAGGACATGGCCACGCACCCGTCGCACTACCCTGCCAGCGTTCTGTAGACTTCTGTAACTTGATAAATTGCAGGTAGCATTATGGTTGACGAAATGAATTAATGTCCTCTCAAGACCTGGGTACTATTCAGTAATCAAAATGTCTCTTGAACCTACGCTTAATACTAAAATATCTACAACGGATTGATTCGCGAGCTCCATTAAAAATGCACCAAGTCTTGCCCTGAAAGTTGCTGTTCAAAATTAAAGTGTAACATTACGGTTGTGGGTAAATTTTCAAAGTTCACACACCAATATTGAAATTTTCCACAAACCGATGTTGAAATTTCACAAGTCTGATAGCACTCTGATCAGAATTAGAGTCCACGACCACGATATAAACTTTTCTAACTTCCTAAAAATCTACAGAAACTTTAGAAGTCCCTAGAAGTGTCGCCGGAGAAACTTTGAATACTGTAGTTGATTCTGACACGTCGCTCATTAACGTTGACTACTCAGAGCGAACTGCTCAAGGCCAACATGACCGCCATCCTTGTATAGACTCGATCCACCTTTGAAAAACCCTCAACATTAATCTTTATATACATATTACTGTAAAAATTACACATATAAAGCTTATCATGAATAGCGCTTACCCGATGTTCCCTTTTAGTTGTTAAAAATACCAGTTACAGTGAATGTACCAAATCGTCTCGCTTAATGTCTATCGCTGGTTGCACATGAACTTCATCACAAGCAATAATAGCGTTACACTTATCAAAAATGGTTCAAATGGCTCTGAGCACTGTGGGACTCAACATCTTAGGTCATAAGTCCCCTAGAACTTAGAACTACTTAAACCTAATTAACCTAAGGACATCACACACACCCATGCCCGAGGCAGGATTCGAACCTGCGACCGTAGCAGTCCCGCGGTTCCGGACTGCAGCGCCAGAACCGCTAGACCACCGCGGCCGGCTTACACTTACCACTGAAATAAGTATTATACATGAATTACGGCTATAACTTTTCCACCGTTTCAGTGGTGGCATTAGTTTTTCGCTGGAGTCCTTCATCTGTGTGTTATTTGTATCTTATTCTGCGAAATTGTCCAATTTAGCATTGTTTACTGGTATCTAATTTAAACCTAATTAGAATCAAACCTCTGTAGGTAGCTTTTGTGGTCTCTTATTCCGTACTGCGGTCCTTTATTGCTTCGGAATTTGTTTTGCACTAAAATGCTTTTTTCAACCGTCCGGATCAACATTCAGGCTCGTAACTAATTTTTTTACCTCTATAACAGAAACTTCAAAGTTGTTTTTCAATATTATTATTCTAGCGCTATGAGTTGAGACTTGATTGATCCATATCGCCGAAGGTGTTTTGAAGTTATTAAATTTTAAGTGAATTGTGCACATTCATAATTTTCATCGCCATTGCCTGCGGTTCTATTATATCAAGACTAGATGATTAGAAGTGCTCACGCATTTCTTTCTGTCTTTCATGTGGTGTCAATCCCTATTCTGTATCTCTATTAGCAGATGTTTTAGCTATGCAGCACCTTTTATGTAAGTTTCTGCCATAACAATGCCAAGACACAATGTGCGAGGCAGCAGTAGCCACCCACTCGGGGGAGATCCACTCGCATAACGCGCCAGACTACCTCCTGCCGAAATGACAGCCAGCTCACTTCGCTGGCCAAAACATTCCGCCAGTAAAAGACGATGATGTGTCCTCTGCTGGTCAAACAGTTACGTATGCCAGCTGCTCGTGACTTATGTTAGCCTAACACTTCTTAGCACACGAGAGAACTTAGGCGATTACGGTGCGCTGTAGGACCGCACGGATATTCCAGCAATCCAGTGTGAAGCAGTGCAATTTGGTTACTCTGTCCTAAGCAGCAAAGCCTCATTACATTTATTGTCGACGAAGCACTGATCAGACATAGTGGCTGCTGTGAAGTACTTATCATACGATTTGAAGAAAATTATATGGAGAAAAGTTTGAATCTTTCATATCGTACATCCTGACATCTTCGGTCAATAAGACAGAATCTCATTTTTCTTCGTACATCCATATTTAAAGTAATTGGATCATGGTGGGACATCAGCTGGTATAATTTCCACTAAAAGTGAAACTCCTCCAACTGTACTTAAAATTTCATATTTATCTGGCTACTAGTTTCAACGTTGCGTCAACGCCATCTTCAGGCCCGTACACTTTGATGATACCAATTGTGTGTGGCTGAGTACTGCAGTTACTGCCCGCCATCCATGTGGAGGACGTATTGGTCTCACCACGGACTTCTAGTACTCAGCCACACACAATTGATATCATCAAAGTGTACGGGCCTTAAGATGGCGTTGACGCGACGTCGAAACTAGTAGCCAGATAAATATGAAATCTTAAGTACAGCTGGAGGAGTTTCATTTTTAATAAGAATTTCATGTAGTTATTCGTCAAGTTCCGTGTAGTGTCGAAATTAAGTAAGCAATTGCATGATATTTTAAGAATATTCAATAGCAAAAATATTTTGGGTACACTCTGCGTGTGGTCATAATTTGCTGCATATGAGATTTAGCTAACACTAACAGTCTTTTTTTTGTCCTCAGTCTTCTGATTGGTTTGATGCGGCCCGCCACTAATTCCTCTCCTGTGCCAACAGACTAACAGGTCGTAATTCTGTTAAAGCTGAGATATTGCTTTGTATGTCTACGGGAGAGCTATGAACAGTGCGCCCACATCTGCCTCAAAATGTCAAGACACTCTGTGACTAATATGGTACTGAAATCGAGGATGGCAGACTAAAGGCCGAAATACTAAATGTCTTTTCCAGAGCTGTTTCACACAGGAAGACTGTTCTGTAGTTCCTTCTCTAGATTGTCGCACAAATGACAAACTTATAGATGTCGAAATAGATGACAGAGGGATAGAAAACTAATTAAAATCGCTCAAAAGATGAAAGGCCGCTGGACCTTATGGGATATCAGTTCGATTTTACGCAGAGTACGTGAAGGAACTTGCCCCTGTTCTTGATGCGGTGAACCGTAGGTCTCTAGAAGAGCGTAGCGTTCCAAAGGCTTGGGAAAGGGCACAGGTCATCCCCGTTTTCAAGAAGGGACGTCGAACAGATGTACAGAACTATAGACCTATATCTCTAACGGCGATAAGTTGTAGAATTTTGGAACACGTATTACGTTCGAGTATAATGACTTTTCTGGAGACTCGAATCCAATCTGTAGGAATCAGCAGGGGTTTCAAAAAAGACGAGCGTGTGAGACCCAGGAGACTCAGAGGCCCAGGTAGATGCCGTGTTTCTTGACTTCCGTAAGGCGTTTGATACAGTTCCCCAAAGTCGTTTTATGAACAAAGTAAGAGCATATGGATTATCAGACCAACTGTGTGATTGGATTGAAGAGTTCCTAGATAACAGAACGCAGCATGTCATTCTCAATGGAGAGAACTCTTCCGAAGTAACAGTGATTTCAGGTGTGCCGCAGGGGAGTGTCGTAGGACCGTTGGCTATTCACAATATACATAAGTGACCTTGTGGATAACATCGGAAGTTCACTGAGGATTTTTGCGGATCATGCTGTAGTATATCGAGAGGTGGTAACAATGGAAAATTGTACTGAAATGCAGGAGGATCTGTAACGAATTGAGGCATGGTGCAGGGAATGGCAATTGAATCTCAATGTAGTGAATTGTAATGTGCTGCGAATACACAGAAAGAAAGATCCTTTATCATTTAGCTACAATATAGCAGGTCAGCAACTGGAAGCAGTTAATTCCATAAATTATCTGGGAGTAGGCATTAGGAGTGATTTAAAATGGAATGACCATATAAAATTAATCGTCGATAAATCAGATGCCAGACTGAGATGCATTGTAAGAATCGTGAGGAAATGCAATCCGAAAACAAAGGAAGTAGGTTACAGTACACTTGTTCGTCCACTGCTTGAAAACTGCTCACCGGTGTGGGATCCATACCAGATAGGGTTGATAGAAGAGATAGAGGAGATCCAACGGAGAGCAGCGCGCTTCGTTACAGGATCATTTAGTAATCGCGAAAGCTTTACGGAGATGATAGATAAACTCCAGTTTAAGACTCTGCAAGAGAGACGTTCAGTAGCTCGGTACGGGCATTTGTTGAAGTTTCGAGAACATACCTTCACCGAGGAGTCAGGCAGTATATTGCTGCCTCCTACGTATATCTCGCGAACAGACCATGAGGATAAAATCACAGAGATTAGAGGCAACACAGAGGCACGAACAATACGAGACTTGAACAGAAGGGAGAACCGATAGAGGTACTCAAAATACCCTCCGCCACACACCGTCAGGTGGCTTGCTAGGTATGCATGTAGATGTACATGTAGATCATGTAGATGCCTGTGCGCAACTTGCATCATGTAGTCATAATGCCCAATGAATTCCATAAACTGTTCAAATGATAGCACACAAAGAGTTGCTTATTTTGTCTTAAAATCAATACTCGAAACAGTGACGCCTATCGAATTTTGGAAGTAACTATACCATTTTTCGATAGAGTGATAATCACATTTTAACAGCATTTAATGTATT
This sequence comes from Schistocerca cancellata, assembly GCF_023864275.1. Lineage (NCBI taxonomy): Eukaryota > Metazoa > Arthropoda > Insecta > Orthoptera > Acrididae > Schistocerca > Schistocerca cancellata. Next base: position 949,614,786 of record NC_064627.1, on the reverse strand, counting down.
GTGAAAGACGAATAGCGTGGAATTGCACACATTAGTATTTATGACATTCCGCGTGCGCTGCATAATTTTAATCTTAACAGATTTGTTGTATCTTACGAAATGTAATCACTAATCAGTTACACATTTTAATTATTTCAGTTTACATCAAGACCGTTTCTCTCTTTACAATCTTTAGAATGCTTTACAGCTACATGTAACGATATAAAGGGTTATTACAAATGATCGAAGCGATTTCACAGCTGTACAATAACTTTATTATTTGTGATATTTTCACAATGCTTTGCACACACATACAAAAACTCAAAAAGTTTTTTAGGCATTCACAAATGTTCGATATCTGCCCCTTTAGTGATTCGGCAGACATCAAGCAGATAATTAAGTTCCTCCCACACTCGGCGCAACATGTCCTCATCAATGAGTTCGAAAGCTCCGTTGATCCGAGCTCGCAGTTCTGGCACGTTTCTTGGTGGAGGAGGTTTAAACACTGATTCTTTCACATAACCCCACAGAAAGAGACCGCATGGGGTTAAGTCGGGAGAGCGTGGAGGCCATGACATGAATTGCTGACCATGATCTCCACCACGACCGATCCATCGGTTTTCCAATCTCCTGTTTAAGAAATGCCGAACATCATGATGGAAGTGCAGTGGAGCTCCATCCTGTTGAAAGATGAAGTCGGCGCTGTCGGTCTCCAGTTGTGGCATGAGCCAATTTTCCAGCATGTCCAGATACACGTGTCCTGTAACGTTTTTCTCGCAGAAGAAAAAGGGGCCGTAAACTTTAAACCGTGAGATTGCACAAAACACGTTAACTTTTGGTGAATTGCGAATTTGCTGCACGAATGCGTGAGGATTTTCTACCGCCCAGATTCGCACATTGTGTCTGTTCACTTCACCATTAAGAAAAATGTTGCTTCATCACTGAAAACAAGTTTCGCACTGAACGCATCCTCTTCCATGAGTTGTTGCAACCGCGCCGAAAATTCAAAGCGTTTGACTTTGTCATCGGGTGTCAGGGCTTGTAGCAATTGTAAACGGTAAGGCTTCTGCTTTAGCCTTTTCCGTAAGATTTTCCAAACCGTCGGCTGTGGTACGTTTAGCTCCATGCTTGCTTTATTCGTCGACTTCTGCGGGCTACGCGTGAAACTTGCCCGCACGCGTTCAACCGTTTCTTCGCTCACTGCAGGCCGACCCATTGATTTCCCCTTACAGAGGCATCCAGAAGCTTTAAACTGCGCATACCATCGCCGAATGGAGTTAGCAGTTGGTGGATCTTTGTTGAACTTCGTCCTGAAGTGTCGTTGCACTGTTATGACTGACTGATGTGAGTGAATTTCAAGCACGACATACGCTTTCTCGGCTCCTGTCGCCATTTTGTCTCACTGTGCTCGAGCGCTCTGGCGGCAGAAACCTGAAGTGCGGCTTCAGCCGAACAAAACTTTATGAGTTTTAAATAAAATTATAAACAGCCGACCAGTTGCAATGGATAAAGAAATCTTTACCTACGTTTCAACAAATTTAAATTTGTCTTCTTCAGAAGGTGGCAATTTTACATTAGTATGGACTGATGTATCATCGTCGTTTTTACAAATATCTGCATAGATCCACTTGTCCAAATTAAAATATAGCCCTGAAAATAGGGTTTGTCATGTAAATGTAAATTAGTACATGGATGTTGCAGAGCTCACAAGCTTTCTACGTATCTGTAGTATGTCGTGACCATATGTCAATGAATGGAGCTACAGTGAATTTATGAAATCGCTTCAATCATTTGTAATAGCCCTGTAAGCTTGCAATCTAATCACTCCATAAAAGCACCTGTATTGATATTTATATGAAGGTTTCAGTGTACCATATATAACTGCCAATCAGTGTTTCCAAAATTCAAATAACATGAGGAACAATACAGCATACACCATGAGCGTTCCAGCTCAACAAAGACTGATCGGTAGTTATTTAGACCCATAATTAGCTGTAACGTGTCTTCATCAACTGTAATGATACGACGTTAGATTCAGCACTTGATTAATAAAATACAGAACGTTCTTTTGATTAACCTGCATGACTAAGACAGACATAATTGAAAATAGTTCCCCGTTCGATAGAGCTGTATATAGTTGCATGGCATTTAGAGTCAGCAGAGAAGACCCTTTGTACAAAATGCGTGAGTGAAACTGGAAACTGTCGTAATAATTGGTACAATAAGATATAACAACTGCCATGAGCTTCAGAGTGGTTTGCAAGTTATTGATGTAGATGTACACAATATTCTCGAACAGCACTTATCTAAATTTTAAGTATTTTAACTTGAAACACAAACCACAAACTGCGTCCACTTCGCGCAAAAATATCTAATCAAGTGATCACGTCCGCTTCGTCGCATAGCACGATGCCGCACGGAAGTATCTAGATACACGCAAGCTAAGTAAGAGGCCAATACAGTAAAGTACATTTTGCAAAACCGAATTAGGCTTCCATCAGGACCTGGCAGCTTATTTGTTTTCAAGTCTTTCTGTTATTTCTCTGCACCACGGGTTCTTATTACTGTGTCCTCCAAATGGGAGTCTGTACAATGGTTAAACGACTGTACGTTTGTACAGTTCGCCTGGGTCAACGATTTCTTAAATGCGAAATTTTAAATCTCGGGTATCCTTTGCTATCTTCAGTAGCCACACCCATATAGGAGCCTTAGACTTGCTTACGTAGGACCAGAATTTTCGCGTGTCCTCAGTAGGATCTTTCGCTAAGGTACGATGGTGGTAGTTGTTGTGTGCTTCACGCATCCATCTTTTTATAGACACACGAATATGTCTTAAATGTTGCCTGTTGTCATTTGCGCGCTACCTTTTGAACCGAGAACACGGATGCGACCTGTCTCAGGGACGGATAAAGTCTGCGGGGGCGTATGGAATGACTGACTGAAATGAACGATTCATTTAACTTGGGGTCTATATTTCCAACGAAAGTGTACATCAGAGGGCTCGCCATGGGGAGTGGAAGTTACACGATGATTAGCCGGCCGCTGTGGCCGACCGGTTCTAGGTGCGTCAGTCCGGAACCACGCTGCTGCTACGGTCGCAGGTTCGAATCCTGCCTCGGGCACGGATGTGTGTGAGGTGTTTGGTTAGTTAGGTTTAAGTAGTTCTAAGTCTAGGGGACGGATGACCTCAGATGTTATGTCCCATAGTGCGTAGAGCCATTTGAACTATTTTTGAACAGGATGACTGCCAGCCTCCGGTTTTGGCCTAACAAGAGGAACAGGAAGTGGGACAGGTGGCGATTCACGTCTTTGCGGCTGTGTCCGACCATAGCGAGCAATAGGAACTAGGCCACCCGCTTTGAAGCTTGTAAAACTAAGACAGACGTCTGTTTGGAATGACGTCTGAATTGCAAGAGAGCGAAGAAACTGCGTTCTGAACTCCAGAACCTTCACTCCAGAACCTTCCCACACCCACATACGTGACGTGGACCTCTCACATGCCATTGGCTAAACCAAAAGTGCGGATTAACCTGTAAATTTAGCAGAGGTCTGAAGGCGTCTCTCGTCAAACTGGACAAAATGCCTCGTTTCTGAGGGACAGGCAAGTGTGATGGCATAGTCACGGAAAAAACGATTTATTGACAAGTAGCCAAAACTGATTGAGAAATATAGTTTTCGTGAATCACGAGTAGTTCATTATTCTCACAAAATACTGAGTGCTGTCTACAGGGGATATCAGATTGACTCCAAATCTTTAAATTTCGAGACGTTTTTTGACGGCGTTCCTCGTAAGCGACTTCCAATCAAGTTACTTGCTAATGGGGTATCATCTTAGTTTTGTGACTGGATTCGTGATTTAATGTCGGGCCCTTTTCCGTTCCTGATCTTTGCATACGACACTCTGAGCAGCCCATTAAGATTGTTTGCAGATGATGCTGTCACGCACCCTCTTTCAAAGTCATCAGATGATCAACAATAATTGAAAAATGATCTAGACAATGTATTTGTGTGGTATGAAAGATGGCATTTGTCTCTACAGCGAAAAGTGTGAATTCATCCACATGCGTGGTAAAAGGAATCCGCTAAATTTCCGTTACATGGTAAATCACAGAAATCTAAAGGATGTAAATTTGAGTAATTACAATACTGTCCATTAAAATTGCTACACCACGAAGATAACGTGCTAAAGTCGCGAAATTTAACCGACAGGAAGAAGATGCTGTGATATGCAAATGATTAGCTTTCCAGAGAATTCATACAAGGTTGGCGCCGGTGGCAACACCTACAAAGAGCTGACATGAGGAAAGTTTCCAACCGATTTCTCATACACAAACAGCAGTTGACCGGCATTACCTGGTGAAACGTTGTTGTGATGCATCGCGTTAAGAAGAGAAATGACTACCATCACGTTTCCGACTTCGATAAAGGTCGGATTGTAGCCTATCGCGACTGAAGTTGATCGTATCGCGACATTGCTGCTGGCGTTGGTCAAGATCCAATGACTGATAGCAGAATATGGAATCGGTGAGTTCAGGACGGTAATACGGAACGCCGCGTTGGATCCCAACGGCCTCGTATCACTAGCAGTCGAAATGACAGGCATTTTATCCGCATGGCTGTAACGGATCGTGCAGCCACGTCTCGATCCCTGAGTCAACAGGTGGGGACATTTGACAGACAACAACCATCTGCACGAACAGTTCGACGACGTTTGCACAGCATGGACTATCAGCTCGGAGACCATGGCTGCGGTTAACCTTGACGCTGCATCACAGACAGGAGCGCCTGCAATGGTGTACTCAACGACGAACCTGGGTGTAAGAATGGTAAAACGTAATTTTTTCTGATGAGTCCAGGTTCTGCTTACAGCATCATGATGGTCGCATCCGTGTTTGGCGACATCGCGGTGAACGCACATTGGAAACGTGTATTCGTCACTGCCATACTGGTGTATCACCCGGCGTTAGATTAGATTTGGTGTATACTAGTTCCATGGATCATGAATACGATATTTCGTAATGATGTGGAACGAGTCAAATTTTCCAATACATGACATAATTAAGTTAATTTAACAACATACTTAAGTTAATATAACAACTTTTTTATTTTTTGTGTTTTTTATATTTTTTACCTTTTTTATGATTGTTTTTTTTTTTTTCTTAATTTATACCTAAAAATTCCTCTATGGAGTAGAAGGAGTTGTCATTCATAAATTCTTTTAATTTCTTCTTAAATACTTGTTGGTTATCTGTCAGACTTTTGATACTATTTGGTAAGTGACCAAAGACTTTAGTGCCAGTATAATTCACCCCTTTCTGTGCCAAAGTTAGATTTAATCTTGAATAGTGAAGTTCATCCTTTCTCCTAGTAATGTAGTTAATCACACTGCTATTACTTTTGAATTGGGTTTGATTGTTAATAACAAATTTCATAAGAGAGTATATATACTGAGAAGCTACTGTGAATATCCCTAGACCCTTAAATAAATGTCTGCAGGATGATCTTGGGTGGACTCCAGCTATTATTCTGATTACACGCTTTTGTGCAATAAATACTTTATTCCTCAGTGATGAATTACCCCAAAATATGATGCCATATGAAAGCAATTAGTGAAAATAGGCGTAGTAAGCTAATTTACTAAGATGTTTATCACCAAAATTTGCAATGACCCTTACTGGATAAGTAGCTGAACTCAAACGTTTCAGCAGATCATCAATGTGTTTCTTCCAATTTAATCTCTCATCAATGGACACACCTAAAAATTTGGAATATTCTACCTTAGCTATATGCTTCTGATTAAGGTCTATATTTATTAATGGCGTCATACCATTCACTGTACGGAACTGTATGTACTGTGTCTTATCAAAATTCAGTGAGAGTCCGTTTACAAGGAACCACTTAGTAATTTTCTGAAAGACAGTATTGACAATTTCATCAGTTAATTTTAGTTTGTCAGGTGTGATTACTATACATGTATCATCAGCAAAGAGAACTAACTTTGCTTCTTCATGAATATAGAATGGCAAGTCATTAATATACATTAAGAACAACAAAGGACCCAAGACTGACCCTTGTGGAAACCCATTCTTGATAGTTCCCCAGTTTGAGGAATGTGCTGATCTTTGCATATTATGAGAACTGCTTATTTCAACTTTCTGCGCTCTTCCAGTTAGGTACGAATTAAACCATTTGTGCACTGTCCCACTCATGCCAGAATACTTGAGCTTGTCTAGCAGAATTTCGTGATTTACACAATCAAAAGCCTTTGAGAGATCACAAAAAATCCCAATGGGTGGTGTTCGGTTATTCAGATCGTTCAAAATTTTATTGATGAAAGCATATATGGCATTTTCTGTTAAAAAACCTTATTGGAAACCAAACTGACATTTTGTTAGTACTACATTTTTACAGATATGTGAAGCTACTCTTGAATACATTACTTTCTCAAAAATTTTGGATAATGGTGGTATGGGGTGCCATGATGGTATGGGCTGCCATTGGTTACACGTCTTGGTCACCTCTTGTTGGCATTGACGGCAATTTGAACCGTGGACGTTACAATTCAGATGTGTTACGACCCGTGGCTCTACCCTTCATTCGATCCCTGCGAAACTCTACATTTCAGCAAGATAATGCACGACCGCATGTTGCAGGTCCTGTACGGGCTTTTCTGGATACAGAAAATGTTCGATTGCAGCCCTGGCCAGCACATTCCCCAGATCTCTCACCAATTAAAAACGTCTGGTCAATGGTGGCCGAGCAAATGGCTCGTCACAATACGCCAGTCACTACTCTTGATGAACTGTGGTATCATGTTGAAGCTGCATGGGCAGCTGTACCTGTACACGCCATCCAAGCTATGTTTGACTCAATGCCCATGCCTATCAAGGTCGTTATTACGGTCAGAGATGGTTGTTCTGGGTACTGATTTCTCAGGATCTATGCACCCAAACTGCGTGAAAATGTAGTCACATGTCAGTTCTAGTATAATATATTTGTCCAATGAATACCCGTTTGTCATCCGCATTTCTTCTTGGTGCAGCAGCAATTTTAATGGCCAGTAGTTTACTTAAGAATTACCGTTACAAGGAACTTAAACTGGAACGACCACATTGATAATGTTGTGGGAAAAGCAAACCAAAGACTGCGATTTATGGGCAGAACACTTAGAAAATACAGCAGGCCAAAAAAAAAAAAAAAAGACTGCCTCCACTATGCTTGGGCGTGCTCTTCTGCAGCATCACTGCACGGTCCGCATCAGGTAGGATTAACGAATGACATCGAAAAAGTTCAGAGAAGGTCATCTCGTTATGCATTAGTGCGAAAGAGGGGAGAGAGTGCCACGGATATGATACAGGAATTTTGGTGGCAGTCATTAAAAGAAAGACGATATCGTTGCGGCAAGAAATCCTCACGAAATTTCAATCACTTACTTTCCCCTCCGAGTGCGAAAATAGTTTGTTGGCGTTCACCTACGTGGGAAGAAATTATCATCCTAATAATATAAGAGCCTCAAGGAAAGATATAAGTGTTCGTTTTTACCGCACGCTGTTCAAGAGTGGAACTTGAAGGTGCCTCGAGAGGAACCCTCTGCCAGTACTTCATTGTGAATTGCAGAGAAACGCTGTAGATATAAAGGTGTTGTGGTTGGCAGGAGAGCCAACACCGTGTTACTAGAGGAAACCGAAAGGCACGCGTTTTAGCTCTCGCCGGCTGGCGTGAGGTCTGGAACAGGACAAGGAAATTAGAATATAGAAAAAACGGACGTAGCTGGTGGAATACTTAACTTTAATCCATTAATGGTGAACGTCGCTCTTGACGGTACATGATTCAGTATCAAAAGTAACTGGTAATGGCGCCTTGCTAGGTCGTAGCAAATGACGTAGCTGAAGGCTATGCTAACTATCGTCTCGGCAAATGAGAGCGTATTTTGTCAGTGAACCATCGCTAGCAAAGTCGGTTGCACAACTGGGGTGAGTGCTAGGAAGTCTCTTTAGACCTGCCGCGTGGCGGCGCTCGGTCTGCAATCACTGATAGTGGCGACACGCGTGTCCGACGTATACTAACGGACCGCGGCCGGTTTAAAGGCTACCACCTAGCGAGTGTGGTGTCTGGCGGTGACACCACAAAAGGCATACGAAGTAAAGCAGACAAAATGTTGAAAGAAGCGGTTAGTACCTTTTAAACCCTTTTTTAAAACTAAATCTGTAAATATTCGTGGAGAGGCTGCCACCCTGTACAGTGAAACAGTCAAATTTCCATTCGGTGTTCGTTGTTTGAGCTAAGCTCCTATCTTGTTAGTGTGTGATTAATCATATTCAAGAATTATTCTTGTAGCTATGTTCGTTATTTTACTCAACCAACATAGAGCGATAATAAGTAACAACTGTGACGATTCCATCTAGGGAAGGAAAAAAAGAGATTAGTGGAAGTTGGACATATCTGTGTAGGAAAACATTGCGGTGTAAAACTGCACTTTATGCTGATCAGGGAAGGTAACGGGATGTTTACGGTAAGTAAACACCAGGAACTGTGCTCACCAGTTGTGAATGTGAGCTTTATCTTTAGGTAGATCAAAGGTAGGCTAGGCTGCTTATAGTAAATGGGCACTAAACTGATGGACTTCGAACGGAGTGTAACTATAGCTACAGGGTGGATCAAGTGCTCTATTCCCGAGTCGTGTCAACATTTACTATTCTGCGACACGCTGTTCCAACTGTGTGCTTTGAATACTTCATTGGCAAGATTGCTGTCTGTCGTGGACAACAATGTAACCGATTACTGTGTAACTGTGCCCAGCATCGACTAAGAAGAGCGATAACGCATGTGAACACACTGGATAAAGTGGTAGTGTGAATACGTTCTCGTTATGGTGACTTTCCTTCTTAGGATCTCGACAAAAATCATAAGAAAAGTGTGTTTAAAAATATATAACGTAAAAGTTTCTTCAAATAAAACTAAAAGTGTCTCTACAATACACTCACACACGCGAGTCAGTACATTATTTCTTAAAACTGTGATAGAGAAGGAGTATAGGACCCTGTGAAGGTAAAATGCTATAGTCATATAATGAAAATAAATTCTACAAAGCAGCCTCTACATGCCTTTATTTTACAAATCAGTTAGGAAGAATTTTTGCTTCACTTTCAAGGCATAGAAATTCATGTTTAAATGTACAACCATGAGCAAAAGTTTCCAGCCGATTTGAATTAATGTCCGTCTGAATGTAATTTTTATGCTGAACAGTCACGCATCTGTCTAGATAAAATTATTACCACGAGATGGTTCCCTATGGTAGTCGAACCAGAACTAAAGTTACATCAGAGTATAATGTGTTACTAGAGACATGAAAGTACTTTTTGCTTGAAAAATCAAATTTCTTGCTTTAAATAACAACTAAATCATGTCATGCACTGATTAGGACCATAAGAAGTGTCTGTGACAGGTAATACCAGTAACATCAAAACTCAATTCTGATGTGAATAAGATGTTTTATAACAATATCTGGTCTTGTGAGGGTCTATGATGCATCCATGCATTCTAGCTTAATAAAAGAGTATTTCAGTCACGTAATAATCATCATCCGCTTTACGGGCTGTTTTGGGTGAGTGATAAATTAATTGTTATAAAAACCTCAATTAACTGTGTTAATCCCTTTATGAAAACCTCAACGTCAGTTGTTAATTGACGGATTTTTTTAAAGACCTTTCCCGAGTGATTATGGAAACGAATTTCGTCTGGCATGAAATTGATAGGGTTCTCACCGATAATGTGGGACAAGGTGATACGTCGTTCTGCCACCTTACGCTCTTATTATCTAGCCCATAGTGACGTTAAAAATTTAATGTGCTCAACAGGAATTCGTTCTGCATACGTTTTAACTTAAAATGACTCAATGAAATGCTTTATTCTGGATATAAATACGTACTCGCCACCAACAGCCTCTGTCAAATCATTAAATATATTAACGCTTGTTTCAGTTTGAAAGTATTAGCTGATGGAACTGTTCGCGCCTGACAAAGATTCTGATACAGCGCTTGTGGTCTTTCCCCATTAAGCATAATGAGACGTGAAGTATCAATTTTTTCGTCAGCGTAGAAGTGTTGAAAAGTCTGAATTAGAATATAAATGACGGAAATTTTTGTAGTGGATGGGGAATCGAACCCAGATGTGCCCTTTCGACGAATACCTTCAGTTTGTAATCTTATGGAAAATAAAAAGAGTGATGGAACTGTATGGTCTCCAACCTGTTCTTCGTTTGTGATATAATAAAATCAATCATTAAAATTGTTCACAAAACCTCAGTGGTAAACACTAGTGTGGTCTGCATGAATAGTCTGCATGAACAGTTTTCAATAGCCTGAGAATATACAAATAAGCTTGTGAAAGTATTTATTGTTCCTCGCAGCTTTCTTGTTGTCTGTTAATGGCACAGTTTGTCTGTAAAGATGATTCCTGCTTCAACAGGAAAGATCCAGGTTTTCCATGACATTCATTAGATATTATTTTGGTGAGAGAAACTAAACATATTACACAAACTTTGTAAAGACAAGATTTTTAGTACGACATGTCTGCCTTAACACACAACGGCAACCAACAACAACATCCCTCACTGCAAGATCTAGAACCGTTTAAAACACACCAACAGACAAAGCGATCATTGATGTACATCAGTATATGCAAAGATATAGTTTAACATTAATTTACACACTCAACGATGAGTCTGATTATAATTAACTATTCTGATAACTCAGTAATAAAATAATCATAAAAGTTGTAGACATGATAATAATAATAGTAATAATGATAATGACAATAATAATAGTAATAATAATGCCAGTTCCCAACGGTAGAGGGAACAGAACAACCACTCAGAGAAACCCTTTCTGTGTTCGCTCGGAGCGAGCAATTGAAGGTCAGCGTCGGTTTATGTAGATTTTGAGCCTGCTTAAAGCTCTGGAACTAACCATTCGAGTTCTGTTTAATCAACGAAATCTGGGCTCACAAACCAACCTTATCCATTAATCGTGAGAGGAATACTATCAATATCCCAGACAGTAACGAATCCAGCGGTATCCACTGTAGCACCGCAACTGGATTATAGGCTTCTGGAGTGTCAGACGTACCACGAAAACAGAAGGGAGCAGAAACTCATGGCAGACTTTCCACAAAAATGAATACGCACACAAGACCACTGAACATTATTGCACTAATCAAAGCAGGGAAACTGCATAAATTAGAAAAGATGCAGTATGGATAAAAATACTGACAGTGGCAATTCAACAGACCCTTGTAATAGATTAAAAAACTATAGACTGTATAACACTCCTGTCTGCTACTGCTATACCATAACCTCAAAACTGGATGCAATTTGCAAAACAGAATTATTTTGTTGGAGTAATAATGGTATAAAGCAACAGAGCAGTGTTACCCTCTGAGAGGAATTTTGTTAAGTTGACCGTGCTGTACCTAACGGGAATGGCTTATCGGAAATGAAAGTCAGAATTACGTAAATATTCGAACAGTAACAAACAAAATTTTGCCTATCTGCACTGTTCAATGGATAAAGAAAACAGTCGCCAGCCTAACTAGGCAAGAGAATGATTAACATTCTCGTTCAAGTAAATAGTTGTTAGTAACTTTAATGGATAAACACAACCTATACTTTGTCACACGCGAGTGCAGTGAACTCTGACACATACATATGTTTACGGTAAGATTGAAACTAACAGAGCAGCAGAAACAATTTGCAAAATTATAACAGAAACCGAAACGCACTATTACTTTCAGGGCTTGCACAAAGTGAATGGTCTTTATAACATTACTATTAATATGCACATCTAATACACAAGAGAGACAAACACTTAGCAACACGTTTCACAACTGCAGCTTTCTCACTTTTACTACAGCGAAACACAATGTTGACAAAATTGCAAGAAACTGACTCAACTTTTAGAATTTACTTCAGACAACAATGTGGTCATTTACTTTATAAGCCTCAGTCTTAAGAACTTTTAATTTTGAAGTTAGCAACAGCACTTTAATAAGCAGTTTTAACAGGAATATTTTCAGCAAACAACATTTACTTTAACTCACTCTCTTGCCACCTTAACTTTAACTTTCTTTTTACTGTGTTGAAGAGGCATTAATGAGCAAAATTTTGGGCTTTAATGTTCTTTTAGTAAGGACACTCGGATATCACTTTAGCTCAAACGGAGAGGAACCTGAGAGGTGTTATGATGAGGAGAAAAATCAGGGTAGGTACAAAAATTCAGATATAAATTACCTTATATTTGAGCACACTAACACATCCATTAAGCTGATCCTTCACTGTACATCATTGTCGTATTCCGATGTAATGATTGCGCAATGTGATGGCAACTGCATGTTGTTAGGTGGAATTGCAGGTAGAATTGCTGGACTCTGTCATTTCTTGGTGGCGATGATTGATACCAATCCCTGAATATTTCCAGCTATTTATCCATTCTTCCGAGGCATTGGAAAGCGGCAGGAAAAGCCTCTCTCGGAACCAGCACAATATGCATCTTTTACATGGCAGTCTCCGACTCGTGGCTCGTCTCCGACTGGTAGCTCGTCCCCGACTGGTAGCTCGTCCCCGACTGACTATCAGTTCCACCTTTTCTACATAGGCCAACCACAATTTGCGCGCGCTACACAGTTCCGTTCCCGAGGGGAACCACTTCACCTTTTACATACAAACTAATTAAGAACCCTAAGTGAGGATCAGCAGTTTACATAACAGTAACCAAATACATTAAATAAAACAGAACATTTGCACATATTGACATTTCTACAAAAAATTATTCACACAGAGATTACATTTATGTATAGTAAGTTTTGTTCCCTCCAAATGGAACAAAGAGCTTAAATGAAAGATATGCTACACAGCATAGAACCAAACCATGACATCAAAGTTTGTATAAAGAAAGCAGTATACAATTTTATGTTATCGATTCAATCACACACATTTACAGAAGCACAGCAATATAATATTAAATAAAACAAAAGCAAAATAAATCAGCACAGCATTGGAGCTATGGTGTTACAGCTGTACTGACTACAGAATGATCAACAGCAAAACAGGCAGGAAAATAAGCAAAGGAGCTCTGCTCCTAAGAAAGGCCTTAGTAATCTGCAAGAGAATCCTCGAATCAATAACAGAGGTGAAACCAATAAACTACAGACTGGTGGCGATAGGACGCAAATGTGCTAATATGTCTCAAAGTGATAATCAATGCACATGTTCCACTAAGCTAAGATATGCACCAGTAAACTAACCCAATAAGACGAGTCATTAAGTTCTGGGATGAACAAGGGAAAACCATTACAAATTTCCTAAGGGCGATGTTAACATTTCATTAGGTGAATTAAAATCATAATTAGGCAGAGAAAAAGAGATTCAGAGGACCGTTAAGACAATACCCTGTACACAGATTCACTAACTAGAATGGCCAGGGACTGTTGCGTCTATGTTAACAACGCAATGTGAGGACAATGTGAACTCACTTCAAGAAAGGGATCAAGAAAACTAAGACTTGGAGGCCACCGCTTTTATCCTTAGAATACTAAATCAGCCATGTAGAAATTACACACAAGAACCACAGCGTAATTACGAATGTACAAGCCAGAAAAGGATCAAACGTAGAGTTCGGTCATTATCTCACCACAATGAAACTCCGGCTGACACCACACAGAATAAATATGGAGGCCATGTTAAATCAAATTTCGGTACGACAAAATTAAAATCATCAAGGGTAAGAGACGAAGGGGAGGAAGAGACAGTCACGATGCTGGAAGAATTCCAAAATAATCAGTAAGGCGAAAGAGAAAATTATTCATTCATGGTACAATGACATATGCGATAAAGCAATTGAGGACATGAAAACTGGATACAACAAATGGAGCATCGCAAAATAGAAGTTAATCAGGAAACGTAAGTAGAGGCAAGGGGGTAAACGACAAGAGATATCAGGAATGAGTAAGGGATCTTTAAAAAGGAATACTGATACTCCTCATCCTCCAGGTTTCTCTTTTCTCCGAATCTGCGTGGCCTGTATTTGCAGGTAAGACACTAATCTATTAGTTTTCTTGAACCTGCTCTCGTCGAAGGTGTAAAATGCTTTTGTTGTAAACACAACAGGATCTGTAACAATTCTCTTCAGGACTTCAATTCTGCCATTATTTTCGTTATTCTAGCATAAAACTGCATCATAGACAAATATTTTGAGCACGTCAAGTCCACAAAATGTCGTTTATGAGCATCTAATCTAAATTAAATTACTGAGGCTTTCATTTGCATTTTGTGTCTTTCCGTGAAGACACTTCTTAAAAAAAATAAACCTTAATGTTGTCTTAATTGCATTAATAACAATTTCTGGTAATGAGCATTTATGTGAATACGTCTCATTTCTGCTGTTGAACTTACACCAATCGTTTTTCGGGCACAGATCGTGCATTGGTGTTTGATCAGCGGATAGTTTGTGGGAAAAAATGCCCACACATCACCCCTCACTGCTTCTAAATTATGTGTGTTTTTCCTGACAGCTTTCCTATAAAATAAATGAAAGTATCAGTTTCTTTCAGAGTAAGCGTGCCTTTTCCTCCTAGTGGTTTTCCATCCTCAAGTACTTCACCTTTCTTCTCCTCCAGAAGCGACAAAGCCTACCAGCAAGCCTCATTTGGATGTGGCCAACACATTCCAAATACTCTATTGTTGTATTGTATGGATTTTTATCTGTTACGGCTTTGAACGAAGAGGAGTTCCATTTCACCAAGGTATTTAGTACATCTAACACCATACTGGTCCTCAGAGCTGGAGAACATCCTCGCAACTGCAGCAGCCTCCATACGCCCACTTGAGCTACTATAATTTTAGAGCCATGCTACTGCATCCTTTTATTGCCACAGTTTCTCACTGTCTTCATTGTTGGACATTTTCGTTGTTGCAGACTGGTGGCAGTATTTAGACATAATTTCTACATCTGAAACTTTACTTGACCCAATACCTATAACAGATGCAACTCCATACTGAGATGTGTGACCCCTTTTCATCCAGATTCCATGCACAGACACACACAGGTCAGTGACATTTGTAGCAGATTCACTGTCATGAATATCTACTCCCAGGATATATTTCTTATTGGTCAATTTCCACCAATTCCTCAAGTGCTTTCTTCATAGAAAGTTTGGCAGTATCCCATACAGTACCAGATATTTCTTTATTTATTTTTTCAAACTTTACACAAGGTAGAGGCATGTTCATAAAACCACACAATAAATTACTTCTATCTCTGCCCTGTCCAAGGCATCTCAGAGCACATGCTGACCTAAAATTGCTTTCATAGGTACCAGTGTCAGTTTTTTGGAGGAGGAAAATGAAAATTCATAGCCACATGAATTACCAATTAATTTTAAATCACAAGCCATCCCCACTCTTCTTTCTCCAACAACTATCATGCATTCCGTATTTTTACAGCTAACACATGAACATTAAAACTTTATAGCTTGACAGAGAAGCTCTAAATCAATAAGTCTGAATCCAGTGGAATTCATATGAACGTCATTCAAGCACCTGTACTATTCTTCTGCCCCAAGTTTCGATGCTGAAGCTGAGAACTTATATTCTTCTCCTTTTTTGTTGGCGAACCGATTTTCATGAAACCTCCGTTTCCTAAACAACAAAGACAACACAAGACTAAGTGGCACCTGACAAGATTTCAGATACAAATCACAAATGCACTAATATGACACTGAAATAACACATTTCATATTCATTCCACAGTTGTAACGTTTCAGATTCATGAGTAAAAATCCAGATTCAAATTAACTTTCTCCTGCCATTAAAGATTAAAGTGGGGGCCCTTAAACTGTTCCTTCCTTTATCATCAACTACGCACACCTTGAAGAAACACTTTTCATTATAATAATACTAATTTCCAATCCCACTTGATATTAATTATTTTGCAGTGCTTTACAACCATTTTCACTGACAATATACTTAATCAACTTCAAAATGATTTTCGTTAGAGTTAAATTTCAAATAGGATCAAAATTAAGTGCCTTATAACACCAATTGTAAAGCAAGTGATTTTAACTAATGATTTTAACTAACCACAGTTATATTCATTAGTACTGAAACTTTGGAATTTTCAAAGCAAGAGCAGTTTATAGGAAATTAAAGATTTTCATCAGTTCAATATTATGTGCCTCTTTTAGTCTTAACTAACAACACTTATGCTCCTTATCACTGAAATTTAGGCACATTTAAATTAAGAAAAAAAAATTATTAGTTCTTCACAAACAGGACACTCGGTCTTTAGCACTTTTAGGATAGGACCCTACTTGGTATCATGAAGTGGTTAATTTCAATGATGAAACACAAATTTTGTCACACTTATTATTCGAAAAACACACACAAGTACAGTGGTTCATACTGGTATACATATCTGTTTCCCAAAGTAGTTGAAGCAGTGGTGCAATAGTGGCGGCAAGCACGTGGCGGCTATCTGGTCTCTTATATGTCGGTTTAATGCTCCATTTCATTTCTTCATGGCGGCGAGTTAATCATGTTTAGAGCAATTCCAGATACGAGAGCAATCCCAAATACGGAACCACATCCGAGGCCATTTCACCATAGATTTGGTATTAGAAAGCCTCACTTGGCTCCTGCGGTGTTGACTAAGTGACTGCTGGCCACTGACTGCCTATTGCTGCCCAGAGTAACAACCACTTCCACCTATTCTTGCATGTCAAGCCCCTTCTGTAGTGGACGGCGTTCCCTACGACTTTTAAGTTACATCATATAATTTCGCTAAGTATGAACCAGTTATTTAGATACAATTTTGTTTTAACAAACAGACATATTTAATAAAAAATTCATTATTTAAACACACTGTTAAGTTAAACAAATCATACATGATAAAGTTCCATTTCCCTCCAACAATTCAAAGGTCTTAAGCCGTAAAGAATGAATACTCCATAGCTACATACAATTAATTACACTGTACCAATTACTCACAACCGATAATGATGTTACACACGGAGGTGTGTGTTGGCACACATGGACAGAAAAACATGTAAAGGTAAATTATCTGGACGCACCACAAAAAAACGTGTAGTAGTTCAAAAGTTATTGCTGTCTTAAACTGTAAAATTATGGAAGTTCAAAAGCTGATACCAAGGCAATGCTTTGGCCGATTAATCTGAACAAGAGCGCTTAGCAGAGTTGCATCGAGTAATCATAGCCGATTTAGCAGAATATGTACCATTTTTGAATCAGAAGTCGGAATATTGGATTCGATTGAGAGAAACTGTGTTTTTGGTAGTAAAAAAATTTAAAGTGACGAATATGGGAGCAGAATTCTGAAGTTTAAAGAGGTAGGTGAGTAATTAAGTATGTATTTTTATTTATTTATGTTTGGTGTCGAAAATTCAGAAAAAGCAAAATCACGCCACAAGAACATTATTTGTGAAAAATTGGTCACAAATAAAAAAAAATCGACTTTAAATTGTTATTGCCCAGAAAATTTCCATACTTCTCTTTATGTCATATGTGATTTTGTGTTTAGTTTTATAATATTCGCAATTTTTGTCAAACATTGTTTTGAGTTAGGCAGTTGTTTCGAGGGTGTACAGGGCGGCCACCTTTGGGGAGTTGGAGCGACGCTAAGAGCCGGACGTGCCGCCCGTCTGGGGGCACTAATAGGTTGGTAGCCACGATCGGCGACAAGTACGTATGTAGCGACGTTCGGAAACGATCAAGGTGAGCGCAATATAGTGGTTTTGGACTGCAGACAACAGTGTACAACTATTTTGTGATCTGTGAACAGACTGTCGAGTGCCGTGATCGCGACATATGAATTTTATAGTGAAATGTTGGTCCATGTGTAAACAAAATGGTAAAGTAAAATCACATCTCTGTAACAAATTCCGTACATTTAATCCTCTCTTAAATTTCTCAAAAGGTTCTTGATACTATTTACTCCATACCAAGGGTTCCTCTTTTGTAATTTCGTGAAACAACATGAATTTAAACTCTGGAGGCTTTATTTGTTTTCTGTTCCTTGGAGCTGTAAGTTTGTACTTGCTTTGATTTTGTCTAGGTCTCTCAAAATACCCTTTTCCTAAACAAAAATTGTTTAAGCTTCTTGCATACTTGTGTCAGAAGTTCAGTTTTTGTCTTTCAAACTCTGCTCAGTAGCTGAAATATCAACTATATACAGAGTCACATTTGAGCTGAGTTACTCTCCAAGTAACTGAACTAATGCCCTTACGAATTCTGATGTTGATGAGTTCACCACTCGATATTGGTAACATATTCCTCCATAGAGGAAAGCTGTGTGTTTCTTCGACTCTGGAGAACGTGGAACCAGGTGGAAAACTGATGGTAGATCTTTTCCCATACCCCACTTATCGTTTGTATATTTCTTCTCATTAATTGGGTGCCGTAATTTGAATGGTTCAAAAGTTTCTACCTCATTATACATTATATCATTAGGACAGTGAAACAATAAAAATAATTAGTAATTTTTTATCAGCATCTTTATTTTATAAATAATTACTTTTGTTCCATTTATTACTCTCTGAGCCGTGTGTCGGCACTCAACATGTATCGCGCTGTAAAGATTGTTCTGAGTCCTTACATTCCATCGTTAATTGATTCTTTCATATTTATCGTTATGCTGTGTACGATTGAGATTCCCCTCTGGCAGGCGTGTCTGGTCTTTCGAGTCGGTGCTTCCTGTTAGCCTTGTGTAAGGGAATAAGATCTTCGGGGGATAGCCGTTTGAATGCCTAGCAGTGACGAGTCGGTCGGTCGCTTTTAAAAATCGGGAATTAGAGAATGTCGTATGAGGAGACCGCGGCGTGGCGGTGGAGAGTTGGCTGTTGTTCCGAGAAGCCGCGTGGTCTATCCTGGCGGTGCGAGACGTGTGGGACGAGTTGACGGGACAAGGCTGTAAGCTCTTGCTGTGAGCACCCGGGGGCCACGGCTGTGGTTCCGAGTCACTACTTGGTGGGAGCGGCAACGGATGTCTTTAAATTGTCCGTCTGGAGGCGGGAATGATGGACTAGTAACTCGCCTAACCTGAGGAGTCGTATTTCGCCGCCGTGGGTGTAGAGAAGACGAGGGCTCCGGTGACAGAGCGCGTGGCTGCGTGACTGTGCCCAGTTTGGAGCGCTGGCGACGTGTACACGGTCGGGTGTGAGGTACCTTTGCATCTGAGTTCACCTGCTGTTTCTCTGGTAAACTGCAAGTTAAGTTGGTTAAAGGTTTAGATGTTAATTGAAGAATTTTGGTTTGTGCAACCAGCGTCTTTTCTGCCTTGTGGCCTCCTGCGTTCCGGTTTCCTGTCCCTGTCACCGGTGTATTTATAGACAGTGATCTTTTCCGCTTCTTATTAGTACTGCCTGGTAAGAAGTGTATTTTTGGGCACGGATTATGGTACCTGATTTGATTCCTCCTCCTCCCCTGGCCTGGTGTGAGATCGATGTGATTGCTGAATGTGAGGCGACAGCGACACACACCTATAGCTGGAGAGTATTTAACAAGTCACCGTTTGACGAACAGTAACTAGTTCACTGTAAGTAGGCTGTTTATGTTTTCTTATTGGCAACGTTACGTAGCGCTCTATATGAAAATCACTGGCTGTGCTGTGTGCAGTCTGTGGCTAGTTTGCATTGTTGTCTGCCATTGTAGTGTTGGGCAGCGGCAACTGGATGTGAACAGCGCGTAGCGTTGCGCAGTTGGAGGTGAGCCGCCAGCAGTGGTGGATGTGTGGAAGGAAATGGCGGAGTTTTGAAATTACATATATTATGACTTTTGATGACTATTAAGGTAAATACATTGTTTGTTCTCTATTAAAATCTTTCATTTGCTCACTATACCTATCAGTAGTTAGTGACTTCCGTAGTTTGAATCTTTTATTTAGCTGGCAGTAGTGGCGCTCGCTGTATTGCAGTAGTTCGAGTAAGGAAGATTTTTGGTGAGGTAAGTGATTTGTGAAACGTATAGTTTAATGTTTGTCTGGGCCATTCTTTTGTAGGGATTTTTGATAGTCAGATTGCGTTGCGCTAAAATTATTGTGTGTCAGTTTAAGCACAGTCTTGTATAAGTTGTTCTAAGGGGACGTTTCATATGTCGACCCTTAGCCGAGGATACCTCACTGGAATCTTATGATTTTTTTCTTATAGTTTGTGTAATTAGTATAGATTTTGTTTATTGCTAGCGCGTAATTATAGAGAGAATTTCCTTGGTTGTTGTGGTTTTTCATTGTTGCACAGTAAAACAGTTGCGGCATGCATGTAGATTTGCACCAAGTATTTCGCAGCTGCGCTTGCAATTAACTAGATTTATTTTCAGTTCTATGTTAATGTGTTCTCTTATTTTTGCTCTTCAAATTGTGTTTTTTTTTGTGTTGTCGTGTGAAATATTGTGACAATAATGGCGTGTGAAAAACGTAATACTAGGCTGCAAAGTAAACTGAGAAATGACAGTGAAGACGAAAGCAGTGTGTTAGCGCCACCGAGTAATGAATTAACTAATGTTGAAAGTAGTAATTTGGTAATTGTACTTAGGGAAATGGAGCGGGCTGCAAACAATGGTGTAGACAGTGAAGCAATTAGTGAACAGGGAAGCATTATCGTTTGATTGGTCGGCAACAGCTCCCCTCAGGAATCCGAAATGACAGAACACAATATTGCAAATACTGTAGACTTAGGTTTTGGGTCCTCACCGTTTTCTCAAATGAGTCAAGACACATTTTCTGCTTGTCAAAATGTGAATGTTGCTGGTGCAAATGCACTGCCGAAAAGCGTAGAGGAACAGATTCCAGACACTAATGCATTGTTATTACAATTAATGCAACAAATGGGACAAAATCTTCAAAAGTTAGACACAATGGAACAAAATCAGAGACAAACACAGCAAAAGCTTCAAAAGTTAGACACAATGGAACAAAATCAGAGACAAACACAGCAAAAGCTTCAAAAGTTAGACACAATGGAACAATACCAGAGACAAACACAGCAACAGTTAGACACAGTGGAACAAAATCTTAAAAAGTTAGACACAGTGGAACAAAATCTTAAAAAATTAGACACAATGGAACAAAATCTTAAAAATTAGACACCACACTTGAACAAACACGTGAAGATTTAACTACTGAGTTACATAACATCGAATCGAAATGTCAAAAAGTCTCTAATGACGTAAAAACACAAATTTGTGAGCATTTCCAACCTATTTTTTCGCATCATGAAAATGCATTACAGAATCACGAAGCAGCCATAAAAGAACTGCAAACTATTGTTCATGAAAATCATGAGACCTTGCAAGCTAAAATTGACTGAGTTGCATCTACCGATTCGGTTACGCAACTTGCGAAAACTCAGGAAAATTTAAAGGACACAGTAGATACCCTGAAAATTAGTTCAGAAAGACACATGGAGGAAATAAGTACACTATCGGAGAAAGTAGCCGAGCTTTCGGAACAGGTCACTAACTTATCTACAAAGGTAGATGTTGATCTGAATGACACAAGACCCGTAGCCTTCACTGACACAGAACAGTATGAACAAATAAGAAAATTCAAACAAAATCAAAATCAAATCAATACACAGTACAAAAGAGAAATCCGGGAAGTACAAGATCAGTTGACACAGGCAATACAAGAATTACGTATTTCAGAGGACACTCGCGCCCCAATACGGGAAGAGGAACATAGAAATACGGAAAAGCTACAAAATAATAACACAGGGCATTTTGGTAATTATGAAAGGAATTGGCCAGGTACACCGAATTTTGAGATGGAACCGCTGACACGACGTAACAATGACCGATATGCTACTCGTCGACTCGATGATTTTGACTATAAGCTGTTCATTACTACACGTAAATTCAAAATGTTTAAGAACTCTGCCAACGACATTCATCCACAAGCGTGGCTCCATCAATTCTCTCATTGTTTCCCTCCTAACTGGTCATTGGAGCACAGGTTAGAATTTATGTGTGGCTACTTAGAGAATGAACCAGCTGTAAGAATGCGATCGGTCATTCACGATTGCCACAGTGAAGGAGAATTTTACCATGCCTTCCTCTCAGCATATTGGTCTCAAGCCACACAAGACCGAGTAAAACATGGCATCATAATGATGAAACATTTCGAACAATCTGAATTTTCCAGTCTTGTGAAATATTTTGAAGACATGTTGCACAAGAATCAGTACCTGTAAAACCCATACAGCCCCTCAGAACTCATCCGCATTTGCTTAATCAAACTGCCTGAACATTTACGACATATTATTTTAGCAGGACGTTGCAAAGACGACATTGAAGCTTTTCAGGGACTGTTACAAGAACTAGAAATTGACACTGACAGTCACGTAACGCGAAAACAGGAAAACAACAACTACAGGTCACATCCGTCGCAATTCCGCGATGAAAGAAATAATAACTGGACACGACAAGGCTATTCTCACAACACAAATCGTGACCAAAACAGACACCACCCGTATGACAACCGTTGGCAGAGCAGTAATAATTACAGGGAAAGATCACCTCTCTGCGGTAGTGACTATCTCAGAGACAATCAGAGAAACAGACAATAAGGGAACCAAAACAATTATTATCAAGGGAGACAGAATAACTTCAGACGCAACGGTCCAACGCGCAGTTACGACTCAGGGAGAAATTCTCCACCACGTAACCGACAAGAAAGAAACTACGAAATCTACCGACATGACGACAGACGATATGATCGTAACGACAGACCTGAACTGCATCAGAACTGGCGGGATTCTCGTCACGGTGAATTTGTAGAAGTTAGGTCTCCAAATCCCAATAACGACGCGCGCCAACAAAGAGACAATAGGCAATGATTCACACCGCTGGCAGCCACAAGACGTACTTATGAAACTGATGACACAGCTGCCGTAGCTAGTAATTACGTAAAAATGGAAGACATTAGGGACATCTTACTCCAGGAACACGACGTAAAACTTAACAACATTGCACATCCTGTGATTCACATTACAGTAAATGACGTAAGATTTACGGCAGTACTTGACTCTGGCAGTCCTATTTCAGTAATTAGTGAAACAGCTTTTAGCAAATGCAACAAATCGAACGATTGCCCCACACTTCCGTTATGTAAGATTAAATTACAAGGTGCAATCTTTGGAAAAAGTGTAGATGTACGCCAACAAATCAATTTAGAATTCTTTTGCCAAAGCCACAGCTTTTCTATGAACTTTCTTATTGTTCCATTATTGTCGACGGAAATTATACTGGGAGTAGACTTTTTGAATGATACAAAGCAATTTTAAGCTTTCACGATGCTGAAATAAGTTTAGAGAAAGAAGGTAAGTCAATAGCTTTGAAATTTGAAGACTGGCTCTCAAACCATGATGAGGAAATTAATCGGCTTTACGTTCTGTTAGACAACAGTTCGGAATTTTCTACGGAACTAGACACTAACAATCACTCTGCAAGTACTGACAGGGATGATATCGACGGCATATTTGAAACTAATGAGTTAATTCAGAATAAAATTCAAACAATTGAGAATTGTAATGACACTGATAGGCAGGACCTTTTTGAGATTTTACAAGCACATTCCACAGTTTTTACTCACAAAACAGGAACAATCAAGGGATTTCAATACCAATTTCGTGTTCGTGAACATACTAAATTTTGTGTTAGACCGTACGTAATTCCAGCACATTATAAGGACCATGTTAGAACAGAAATACAATCTATGCTTGACGAGGGCATTATTGAGCCTGCAGTAAGCTCATACAACAAATCGTTACATGTTGTTGAGAAGAAAAATGGATCGATCAGGCTTGTCTTAGATTCGAGACAAATCAATACTATCATTATTCCTGAAACAGACAGGCCGCAGACGATGGAAGAACTTCTTCAAAATTTTAATGGTGTAAAAGTGTTGTCTTCCATTGATCTCAGATCCAGCTTTTATCAGATCGAACTTCATCCAGAAAGCAGAAAATACACAGCTTTCCTTTGTTTCGGCGTTTGTTATCAGTTTCGGAAACTTCCTTTTGATTTGAACATTTCTTCGGCAGCATTCATTCGCGAACTGCTATGTATATTATGCTTTTTCAACACTATTAAGGTAAATACATTGTTTGTTCTCTACAAAAATCTTTCATTTGCTAACTATGCCTATCAGTAGTTAGTGCCTTCTGTAGTAAGAATCTTTTATTTAGCTGGCAGTAGTGGCGCTCGCTGTATTGCAGTAGTTCCAGTAACGAAGATTTTTGTGAGTTAAGTGATTTGTGAAAGGTATAGGTTAATGTTAGTCAGGGACATTCTTTTGTAGGGATATTTGAAAGTCAGATTGCGTTGCGCTAAATAATATTGTATGTCAGGTTAAGCACAGTCGTGTATAAATTGTTCTAAGGGGACTTTTCATCACTAGAAGACAATTTCTGCTATAACAAGGCAATGAACTGTGATGTAAACTGTCCCTCCCTAATCCACAAAACTATAACTTGCAACGGATTTAGAAATTTTAGCAACAGAGTAAACCTGTGACTCGTGATGCTAATTAATTACTGCCGTATTTTTCTCCCCAGGAAGCTATTACTATTAATTGGTTCTTGGCAGTTGTGTACAGTTGTTTCATATATGTTGCCACCAGCTGATGGGTGGACTTCCCGTAGGCCGTACCCTCTAGTGTCGTCACAAGAGTCCGTTTGATGAATCAAATTACACGCTCTTGACTGGAACGACCGAGTGGCGCCGCACTGACTATTCAAGAGGCTAACAACAAGAATAACTTCAACTTAAGATTCGTAATTCGAACAACTAATCAAACCATGTAGTAGGGCCCACCGTTTATCTATGATGATTAAGGATATAACAAATTCAAGAGACAGTTTACAAAGCACTTTACAAAATATAATATATTAATGATAATTATGAGCATCCTTCTGTGAACAAGAACGTCGGTGTTTGACAAATTTCAAGGTAACGTGTCTGAACGCAAAGCATTGCATTCTTCTACGTAATTACAAAACAATAATCATTTGATGAATCTGAAGTCAAAGCAAAATACTTAATGTAATAACGGTAATTGTGTCTTAAGGTCGAAGGGCTCGTTCGTAGCTTTGCATGATTTTCCATCGAACGTAATCTGATTGGTGAGGCACAGGTAACACCGAGCAGAGTCGAAGAAAAAGTCCCGTCGTATGAGCTGTAAGACACGTCGACAAAATGGACAGTGCAAAGGGGGAAGTATCAACAAGAACGTAAAATCAGATGAATGTCTCAAAGAAAAAAAAATGCTCTGGCCTTTGCAGTTGTCATGTGCTGATCGGCGTAGAACAGACTCCTCGGAAATGTGGTGTTCGAGGGAACTAGCTATAGTTCCACGGGCCGCAAAGAAAACGAATAGCTCAGTATTAGAGGAATTGCAGCTGGATCGCTCCTTGGAAGGTACGATTCTGAAGCAAAAACTGACCTGCTTCTGGCACATCATTGGAAGACGCAATTTGCTGGAAGAGATCTTACTGCTGGGGAAGATGGGAGGCACAAGCAGAAGACTGGGGCAAAGGCTAAGATAGATCGATGGAATCGCAGAAGTAACGAATTCCAACCTGGAAAATCTGCTGGAGGAGAACAGAAAAAATTGGCGTGCTTTCGTTCATTTTGTCGCGGAAAGTCGGAATCGAATAAACGACAACAAAGAGAGACAGAAAGAGTTTTAAGAGACTGATGTTCGGGTACTGAATTTCAAACATACTCTAAGACAAAAAAATACATATCACGAAGGAATTATCCAAGTAGGACGTAAATCAGTAAATTTGATGTTCATGTATTAGCAAACAAATTCCTAAAATTTTAGAAAAGTTTGAGAAAAATAGCTTCACCAGTGTAACATGTCAATAACTTGTCGGTGCATCTCTGGCCCTTATAGAAGCAGTTATTCGGCTTCGAACTGATTGATTTGTTGGATTTCCTCCTGAGGGATATCGTGCCAGATCCTGTCCAGTAGGTGGGTTAGGTTGTCAAAAGTCCCACCTGGTTGGAGGGCCATGCTCAAATGCTGCAAATGTTCTCAGTTTGAGAGAGATCCGGTGACCTTGCTGGCCAAGTTAGGGCTTGTCGTGCACGAAGGCTAGCAGTAGAAATTTTCGATGCGTGTGGGTGGACATTATTTTGCTGAAATGTAAGCCCAGGATGGCTTGCCATGAAGGTCCACAAAACGGGGCGGAGAATATCGTCGGCGCATCGCAGTGCTGCAAGGATGCCTCGGATGACAACCAAAGGGCTCCTTCATGAAAAGAAATGGCATGCCAGATCATCATTCCTGGCTGTCAGGCCTTATGGCAGCCGACACTCAGCTTGGTATCCCACTGATGTCCGGGGACTCTCGAGACACGTCGTTACCGATCATCGGATGTCGGTTCGAAGCGGGACTCATCACTGTAGACAATTCTACTCCAGTCAATGAGATTCCATGCTGAACCAACCAACTGGACAGAATTTACGATATACCTCTGGTGGACATCCAAGAACTCTATCAGTCAATGCCAAGCCGAATAACTGATTGCGTAAGGGCCAGATGTGTACCAACACGGTATTGACTTGCTCAGTTTGTGAAGCTCTTTGTCCTGAACGAAACATCCAATTTTAATGAAACTAATCCTTCTTTTTGTCTGTGCGACACATCTACCGATTCTCGTCCCATTCGGATAATTCTTCTTGGTGCCGTGATGGGCATTGTTTTCCCCCTTTTGTTCCTTTGAGTGTTTAGAAATGTGTAGAAAGCCGAAGAGGAACACTTCGTAATAATGCGAATTAAAATTATGTTATCCATATGAGTAAGTATGACGTCGGTATGCTTTTTTCTTACGGAGCTGGAAATTACCCTGTTGAGAACCCAGTGACCGCAAAGGACGTCTCTCTTGGGAAACTGCGCTCGAGGATCTGATAAAAAGTTGGGAAACACAGAGACAGAAACGTTTCGGCGGAAAGAGGAGGGCGTGGGTCCCGAGACACACTTTGCAGCGCCGGATGTGAAAGTGGCGAGGCGGAGAAAGCTTCTAATTTGCGACTCGTTATTTATGGAGGCTGCCGGACGGGAGCATCCGAACGGCGGAAAGGGAATCTCAGCGAGGCAACGATTGGAGAATTTAAATTTCCCCGCGCGCCTGGCGAGCGTACGCCATGCAAATGCTACGGCAGGTGAAGGGGGCGTGGGCGCGCGGGTGGTAATTACCGCGTTGACACGCGAGGTGAGTTCTGGGGGCGGCGGCCGGACGCTGTGGGCGGCGGCAGGAGGAGGTGGGAGGCGGGAGGCGGGAGGCGGGAGGCGGGAGGCGGGAGGCGGCGGCCACCGCACCGCCGGCTGCCCGCGGACAACGCCGCGATGTTCCGGCAGAGCACGCATGCATTCTAAACTCGCCCACAATTTACTGTCAGCGCAGAAAAGGCGACGTTAATAAATTTTAAAGCGCCACAGTCTGCCCGCGTCCCTCTGTTGGCGGATAAAGTTGCTGTTCCCGCAGAAATCCTCCTGACACGTTTCCGTGCCGCTCTCGTACGCTGCGTGCAGACACGTTTTGGCCCGTACGACTAATCTCCTAGTCGACATCTCTATCTGAAAGGCTGTACAAGGATCATCCACAAGTTAACAGTCCCTATTTTTTATTTTTTATTTTTTTGAAAAAAGAAAACAGTACACTTATTTAGCTGGAAACTCAGCGCATGCGCATCGGAGCTATAGCGTGAAGGTGTGTACTTACGATGCCCCTTTTGTGCAGTCGCTTACCCACGGGAACAAAAGCCCGTGTACAGGTAGCAGTAGAAACAACGCACGTACGCATCCGTGTCTATCGGCAGCTGGTGGTTTAGTGGCTAGCGTTGCTAGGATGCCGGAAGGTGCGAAATCAGGGACGTACGTGGATGAGGAAGCACGATTCTAAATTGCGTGGAAGCTTGTTTTACAATTTCATTTTGAGTAATTTTTAACTGCCGTCCTTCGCTTGGAGCGAAACCGACCAGTAATGTCGAATACATGTCGACTGTGCAGATTTCCCATAAAATTAATTGTAGTACATATTTTGTATCACCTGAACATGTTAACGTATGTAATATATTATGTTATCGTTACGTCTCAAACTGTCCAATATTTATGTGATTATGTAGGTAGTCATCCGTAACAATTTACCTCATGCTCTTTCTTCTATTTCTCTAAACTTTGGCCGGCCGCGGTGGCCGTGCGGTTCTAGGCACTTCAGTCCGGAACCGAGTGACTGCTACGGTCGCAGGTTCGAATCCTGCCTCGGGCATGGATGTGTGTGATGTCCTTAGGTTAGTTAGGTTTAAGTGGTTCTAAGTTCTAGGGGACTGATGACCTCAAAAGTTAAGTCATATAGTGCTCAGAGCCATTTTGTCGTTTTACAGCACATAGCATAGTTCTCATGTGACAGAGTGGTGTAAGCTTTGTATCATGCTGCTACCACTGACCCGTTTTATGGGTATGTAATTTTTGTTACTGAGCTGTTGTGTGTGGTCTACTGCATTTGCTTTCTATACTATAAGCATGTAACGACGACATATTTTCTTTTTCTAGATTTGAGGATGGCATTACAAATTGCCGAAATCCGTAATCCAGTATCTGTGTTTACAAAGCGATCTTGGGAAACATGTTGTTTTTCAAAAAAGTACTACATTAGAAAGTAACAGATCACCTCCTGCAATGACTGATCATGTGAGGTAACCATCGTAGTCTCCACATCATCCACGTACTGCTTCCCGTGGAATAAATCCTTCATTCGAAGTCGGAAGGTGGGAGATTCGGGCAGTAGGGCTACTGAGAAAGCACAGTCCAGTAAGTTTTGTGAACACATCTCGGGTGCACAGGCTTTTGTGGCGCCTTGCGTTGTCATGGAGAAGGAGAAATTCGCTAGCATTTTTGGGCCAAAAAGTACGCTGAAGTCGTTTCTTCAGTTCCCAGAGTGTAGCACAATACACTTCTGAGTTGATGGTAGTACCAGGAGGAAGGACATCAAATAACCCCTTCGGATTTCCAGAAGACCGTCACTATGACTTTACCGGCTAAGCCTGAGGCTTTAAACTTTTTTCTTCTGAGGAGGGGAGGTGTGCCGCCGCTCCATGGACTGCCGTTTATCTTACGTTTGGAAGTGATGAACCCATGTTTCATAGCCTGTGAGGAAGATCGAGAAAAACTTGTCACGATTAGCCTCGTAACGCAAGTTAAATCAGTAAGTGGATCGAAACAGCATATCCAGACACTCTAGGATGCTGATGGCATTGAAACAGAGGATGACACGCGTAAAGCTGAAATAGTAAACACCTTTTTCCAAAGCTGTTTCACAGAGGAAGACCGCACTGCAGTTCCTCCTCTAAATCCTCGCAAAAACGAAAAAATGGCTGATATCGAAATAAGTGTCCAAGGAATAGAAAAGCAACTGAAATCACTCAACAGAGGACAGTCCACTAGACCTGACGGGATACCTATTCGATTCTACACAGAGTACGCGAAAGAACTTGCCCCCTTCTAACAGCCGTGTACCGCAAGTCTCTAGAGGAACGGAAGGTTCCAAATGATTGAAAAAGAACACAGGTAGTCCCAGTCTTCAAGAAGGGTCGTCGAAGAGATGCGCAAAACTATAGGCCTATATCTCAGACATCGATCTGTTGTAGAATTTGGAACATGTTTTTTGCTCGCGTATCATGTCATTTCTTGAAACCCAGAATCTACTCTGTAGGAATCAACATGGATTCCGGAAACAGCGATCGTGTGAGATCCAACTCGCTTTATTTGTTCATGATGCCCAGAAAATATTAGATACAGGCTCCCAGGTAGGTGCTATTTTCCTTGACTTCCGGAAGGCATTCGATAGAGTTTCGCACTGTCGCCTGATAAACAAAGTAAGAGCCTACGGAATATCAGACCAGCTGTGTGGCTGGATTGAAGAGTTTTTAGCAAACAGAACACAGCATCTTGTTCTCAATGGAGAGACGTCTACAGACGTTAAAGTAACCTCTGGCGTGCCACAGGGGAGTGTCATGGGACCATTGCTTTTCACAATATATTTAAATGACCTAGTAGATAGTGTCGGAAGTTCCATGCGGCTTTTCGCGGATGATGCTGTAGTATAGGGAGATGTTGCAGCATTAGAAAATTGCAGAAAAATGCAGGAAGATCTGCAGCGGATAGACACTTGGTGCAGGGAGTGGCAACTGTCCCTTAACATAGACAAATGAAATGTATTGCGAATACATAGAGAGAAGGATCCTTTATTGTATGATTATATGATAACGGAACAAACACTGGTAGCAGTCACTTCTGTAAAATATCTGGGAGTATGCGTGCGGAACGATTTGAAGTGGAATGATCATATAAAATTAATTGTTGGTAAGGCGGGTACCAGGTTGAAATTCATTGGGAGAGTCCTTAGAAAATGTAGTCCATTAACAAAGGAGGTGGCTTACAAAACACTCGTTCGACCTATACTTAAGTACTGCTCATCAGTGTGGGATCCGTACCAGGTCGAGTTTTCAGAGAAGATAGAGAGGATCCAAAGAAGAGCGGCACGTTTCGTCACAGGGTTATTTGGTAAGCGTGATATGCTTAGCAAACTCAAGTGGCAGACTCTGCAAGAGACGCGCTCTGCATCGCGGTGTAGCTTGCTCGCCAGTTCCGAGAGGGTGCGTTTCTGGATGAGGTATCGAATACATTGCTTCCCCCTACTTATACCTCCCGCGGAGATCACGAATGTAAAATTAGAGAGATTCGAGCGCGTTCGGAGGCTTTCCGGCAGTCGCTCTTCCCGCGAACCATACGCGACTGGAACAGGAAAGGGAGGTAATGACATGGCACGTAAAGTGTCCTCCGCCACACACCGTTGGGAGGCTTGCGGAGTATAAATGTAGATGAAGATGTAAAACCAATTCCGTACCGAAGGTCCTTCGTTCGTCTTATGTTACGCTGCGAGGAAGCCAGTGGGCACACGCCTTTGAGTACCCCAACTGGTGGACGTGGAAGCCAGCACTACAAACAGAAGCATCCAGCTGGGTAGCGATGTGTTTGATTGTGATCTATCGATCACCTCGAATAAGAGTGTCCCCACGTTCCACCATTGCCGGAGAACACAGCTGTGTGCGGCCGGCTGGCACACAGGGAATCGATCAGATTTGCGCAACCTTGTTGCAAAGACGCCTCGCCCAATGACTCACCGTCCTTTTGTTCACTGCCAGGTCTCCGCAGACATTCTGAAAGAGTCTATGGATATCTGCAGTGCCCTGGTTTTCCGTCAAAATAAACTCCGTGATAGCTCTCTGCTTGGAACGCCCTCTGTTATAGATGCCATTTTCGAAGTTACATACAGTGGCACCACCTATCAGCACCATAGGGGCTGAAGTGGGAACATTCCACGATTTCCCACCAACGAACTCCACATTTTTTTAACCGAAATTGGCCGAGAAAAAAGTTTGTTGCGTCATTTGAGTAACTTCCCTCGTAATACAGCGGAGAAACAACAGAGAAAGACAAATCGTCGGTGACGTTTTGTTTTCAGATTTTGGGAGGAGGTCCCAGCGAGACCTGTGACTTCCTGCTTGCGAAACTCCCGCAACAGAGCTAACAATAAACATCGTTAGCTGCAACCGGTGACTTATTAATCAGTTTAAGATATTTATTTCGTTTTTCAGAACAAAGAATTTCAGCAAATTTTCGTAAAACTCACATTTACTTGATGGATGTTTTCAGTTGTTCTATGATGGGTAACTGATTTTAAATATGTCATTTCTGTTTTATTTTATAAAACATTGTTTACGCAACTTCAGTCAGAAGAATAAATGAAAAGCACCAGTTTGCTTTTGTTCTACAGTATTACTTCTACAATGAAATGAACACACTTAGCTGCTGACAGGCGTTGACATACGTCAACGGGGACAGATGAAAATGTGTGCCCCGCCTGGGACACGAACCTGGGATCTCCTGCTTACATGGCAGACGCTCTATCCATCTGAGCAGCCTAGGACACAGAGGGTAGCGCGACTGCAGGGATTTATCTCTGGCACGCCTCCTGCCAAACCCACATTCTCAACGTATTGTCCCGCACTACATTCGTAGTGCCCCCGCCCATTAAAGTCATTACTCGCGGCGCGTTGCCGATTCCCGTAAGAGTTCGGGCACTGTCTGTGCATCTGCACAGAAGAAGATGGTCAAGTAGCCGGTGAGCCTTAACTATATATATATATATATATATATATATATATATATATATATATATATATATATATACTAAGATGGTGTCTGTTCTTTCGGACATCAAAACAACAGATACCATCTTATTATATAAATATTTCTATTATTGTTAACCGGTTTTCGGTTTACAAGGCCATCTTCAGACATTTACTGAAAATGCCTGAAGATGGCCTTGTAAGCCGAAAACCGGTTAAAAATTAATGTAATACTGTAGAACAAAAGCAAACTGGTGTTTTTCATTTAGTATAATGTTGTTCTACGAAGAACCGACGGAAGATTCTGTTAACATCACTCAGAAGAGTTTGTATGTAGACTAACTCCCTCGTATTCGACAAATTCGGTAACGCCATAGATGCGAAAAGTGGAGATGGTATTTGCCAATTTAGTGAGTTTTCCTTCATCAGTGTCCTTCATATCATTTTCTAATCGTATGGTGGGGAGCTGTACCTAACCTATCTTTTCTGTTGTTCGAATATCAGGCCCCTCAGTTGTTGTGCTATTAAGTCGCCATAATATGAATATTCCTGCACAGATTTCATTAACGCTTTTCATATCTTTGGCTTCTTCTTTGTTTTCCTACTTCGAGAATTATTCTTTACCGTGATATGATCGGAGACATTTCGTCCGGAACATAGCTCACACGAAATTATTACTTAAATAATTTTTAGAAGTGGTATTCCATATGACTTCTCTGTAATAATCGACAAATTTTAGTGTGCTTCCAACGGAGTCAACATCTATCATTGCAGGCAATCGCCTTGAAACGTAAGCTCAGCGCGCTACAGAACAAAACACAGGAACTGCGTTTCGTATGCTACACGAGCAAGAGATTCCCCCAGAATTGTGCTTTTACACAAGGCCAGCATTTCGACGAAATTACGCATGCACAATAGCGCGCGTGTAGTTGCTCTGATGGAGATGTAAGAGAGTACACAAAGCGGAACAGTAAAAAAAAAATTCTTGTTGACGAACATTGAGAAGCATATTTTGAGGGCCGTACAATTCTCCACCGTTTGCGGCAGAGCTGCAGCAGCCGCAGAAAATAGCAGCTTTTATTCTGTCTCTCACCGACTGCGAGGAACGGTCTGAATTTTATTTTTTAATTTACAAAACAAAACGCCTCTCGAAATTCATGGTTAGATGTGCGGCCCCAAGGTCATGGACAAACAGATGGTGTGTCCCTGGTGTAGCCAGTTTTTCGAAGGTCATCAAAGGGTCCATATTGAATAGAGCCCATGATGACTATCTACGAGCGAGGAAGACCTTGTAGTGTTGGTGCGTAAGGGAATTATAAAAACTGTCGCTCCACGATTATGGATCTCAGCAACCATTTTCCACAGATGATGCCGTCCTTGTTACACTGAAGAGCCAAAGAAACTAGTACGCCTGCCTAATATCGTGTAGGGCCCATGCGAGCAAGCAGAAGTGCCGCAACACGACGTGGCATGGACTCGACTAATGTGTGAAGTAGTGCTGGAGGGAACTGACACCATGAATCCTGCAGGGCTGTCCACAAATCCGTAAGAGTGCGAGGGCGTGGGGATCTCTTCTGAACAGTACGGTACAAGGCATCCCAGATATGCTCAATTGTGTTCATGTCTGTCGAGTTAGGTGGCCAGCGGAAGTGTTTAAACTCGGAAGAGTGTTCCTGGAGCCTCTGTAGCAATCCTGGAAGTTGGGGGTGTCGCATTGTCCTGCTGGAATTTCCCAAGTCCGTCGGAATGCAGAATGGTCATGAACGGATGCAGGTGATCAGACAGGATGCTTACGTACGTGACACCTGTCAGAGTCGTAGCTAGACGTATCTGGGGTCCCATATCTCTCGTACACATCTACATCTCCATGGATATTCTGCAAATCATATTTAAGTGCCTGGCAGAGGGTTCATCGAACCACCTTTATAATTCTCTATTATTCCAATCTCGTATAGCGCGCGGAAAGAACGAACACCTATATCCTTCCATACGAGCTCTGATTTCCCTTATTTTATCGTGGTGATCATTTCTCCCTATGTACGTCGGTGTCAACAAAATATCTTTGCATTCTGAGGATAGAGGTAGTGATTGGAATTTCGTGAGAAGATTCCGTCGCAACGAAACCGCCTTCCTTTCAATGATGTCCAGCCCAAATCCTGTATCATTTCAGTGACATTCTCTCCCATATTTCGCGATAATACAAAACGTGCTGCCCTTCTTTGAGCTTTTTCGATGTACTTCGTCACTTCTATCTGGTAAGGGTGACACAGCGCACAGCAGTATTCTAAAATAGGACGGACAAGCGTAGTGTAGTCAGTCTCCTTAGTAGATCTGTTAAACGTTCCTCTCTTCTTAGCAGAGTTCTCACACTGCACACGCCCCACACCATTAGTGCGCCTCCACCAGCTTGAACAGTTCCCTGCCGACATGCAGGGTCCATAGACTGATGGTGTTGTCCCCATATACATACACGTCCATCCGCTCCATGCCATTTTAAAAGATACTCGACCGACCAGGCTACACCTTTCCCGCCATCAAAAGTCCAGTGTCGGTGTCGACGGCCCCAAGCGAGGCGTAAAGCTTTGTGTCGTGCAGTCATCAAGGGTACACGAGTGAGCCTTCGGCTCCGAAAACCCATATTGATGATGTTTCGTTGAATGGTTCGCACGCTGACACTTGTTCATAGCCCAGCACAAAAATCTGCAGCAATTTGCGGAAGGGTTGCACTTCTGTCGCGTTGAACGATTCTCTTCAGTCCTCGTTGGTAAAATTCTTGCAAGATGTTTTTCCGGTCGCAGCGATGTTGGAGATTTGATGTTTTACCGGATTCCTGATATTCACGGTACATTCGTGAAATGGTCGTACGGGAAAAATCCTCACTTCATCGCTACCTCGGAGATTCTACGTCCCATCCCTCATGCGCCGACAATAATACTACGTTCAAACTCACTTAAATCTTGATAACTTGCCATTGTAGCAGCAGTAACCGATCTAACAACTGCGCCAGCCACACGCTTGTGTTATATATGCTTTCCCCAACACTCGACTTATTCTTCCTGTTTTCATATATCTTTGTTTGAATACGCATGCCTATACCAGTTTCTTTGGCGCTTCAGTGTGTATGATATTGTCACTAAGCACATGCTATTCATTAAAGCGCGTCTGAAGTGGTGCCGAAGAAGCGGTCCCGCCAACACAAAATGAACCTCCAGAACCTCCTCTCATTCTGGAAACATCCCCCCAGGCTGTGGCTAAGCCATGTCTCCGCAATATCCTTTATTTCAGGAGCGCTAGTTCTACAAGGTTCGCAAGAGAGCATCTGTTAAGTTTGGAAGGTAGGAGACGAGGTGCTGGCAGACGTAAAGCTGTGAAGACGGGGCTTGAGTCGTGCTTGGGTAGCTCAGTTGGTAGAGCACTTGCCCGCGAAAGGCAGAGGTCCCGCGTTCGAGTCTCGGTCCAGCACACAGTTTTAATCTGCCAAGAAGTTTCACAAAATGAACCTATTAGGGGCAGCACTGACGTGTCTGCAGCAGTATCGTGATGACGGCGACGACTTCATTGAGGAGATCGTCACAATCAGCGGGACGTGGCTTGCTCACTTTACCCCGGAAACGAGACAGCACTCGACCCATTGATGTCACAGTGTATCTTCAGTCAACACGAAGATCAAACAGACTGTTGCGGAACGGAATCTGATGGACACGGTGTTCTGTGAGATGACGGTGGTTCTGCACATTGGCTTCCTAACAAGAGGTGAAACATTGAACTCTTACTCTCACGGTCATACATGGCGGAAATTGCGACGGGCCATTCAAACGAAGAGCCGTGAAACGCTCAGCGCAGGTACTGTGCTGATACGTGACAGTGGTTTTCGGTATACGGTTCGGCGCTCGTCTGCAGTGAAGGCGTTCGTTGTGAGCTGTTTCACCGTCCACCGCATTAATTAGATTAAAGAAGAAACTAAATGTGTCCTAAGAAACTGTGCGCCTTAGTTTCGTAGGTAAGATACCACATGAGAAACCAAATTACGTAAGAAATCGACGACCATTAATCATATGATCTGGAATTGTCTAAAGTATCCTTCTTCACACACGTTGGGGAGATCGTACTGGCATCACGATTCGGATGGGGTACTGCCGAAGAATCAGCAACCAAATTTCAAAAGATTGGCGAAATCACAGGGAATTACCACACGAAAGTAAACCCGTAAACTCCATCAGCAGCCCCTGACTGATCTATCGGTATCGACCGACAACTGTGTCACTCTCTGCGAATGGCTTCACTGTATGGGGATTGGGGGGGGGGGGGGGGGTCTGTGGTAGACCCATCGATCTGCCAGCTTTCTTGATGTGGAGCCGATACTTCACGGTCAAATAGCTTCTCAGATGCCCTCACGAGGGACAATGCACTTTGTTGCAGTCCTCCCGGCAAGTAACAAATCTCTGGAGGTATCGGGAATCGAATTCACGAAATGCGAAACTGTTATAGTACAGGCGGTTGGTAGAGAGGAAGCGCTACACGCAACTGCAACCATAGCAGTCGGAAGTCATTCTAAGGCTACGTTAACCGATAAGCAAGAGAGAAAAGCTTTTAGGAAAATCTGTGATCGCACACAAAAGTAAGGAATTAGGATGGAGAAGAAAACATCCAAACCTTATAGACTAATAGAAAGATTCGCCGACAGCATGCGCAAGAGACACTTGAAATTCTAAGTGTGTATATCTAGAACAGAAAGTAACAGGCGCCTCAATAGGCAACTCAAACTGATTAATTCGAAGAAGGTAATATCAAATAGTTACAAAGAAGTAGGTATGATTTACAGGATACATTGACAAAAAAAATGTTGCAACAGCAAGAAGAAGGTGTGCAACATAAACGGAAGTTAGCAAGCGTTTTACTACTTCTGAAAGATGGTAGCAGTTCAGGTTTCACGCCATTCACAAAAGCGTGGCGCAGGCAGCACCACTATGAGGATCCAAATCAGGTTTTCTTTAAACACACGCTGTAGCGGTCGTGGGCGTAGGTTACCTCTGAGATTGGACGTGGTGAGCTGATGATCGTCAATAATGCCTTTAGGGCAACAAATATGCCACTGTCAACACCTCACTGAGTCTGAACGAGGACGTCTAGTAGAGCTACAACAAGATGTATTTTCCTTCTGCGATACTGCAGAAAGACTTGGTAGGAATGTAGCGCGTGTACATGATTCCTGGCAGTGGTGCGCATGAGAATACACAGTCGCAAGGAGACCTGAGTTCCGGACGGCCACCGACAGCGAAGACCATCGTTATCGGCGTGTGACTCTGGCGCATCGTACAGCCTTGCTGCAGAAATGTGAGCAGCAGGCGGCACCACAGAGACACAACGAACTGTCAAAAATCTGTTACTTAAAGGACAGCTCCTAGCCAGACGTAGTGTAACGTGCATTCCACCGACGCCAAAGCACTGCCGTGTGCGACTACAGTGGAGTCAAGCGAGAGCCCATTAGAGGGCAGGGCAGAGGTCTGTTGTGTTTTCTGATGGAGGCTGGTTCAGCCTCGGCGCCAATGATGGCGGTGTGTTGGTAAGGAGACAAGTTGAGGCCTACAACCAATCTGTCTACGTGTTATCACACTGGACCTACACCTATAGTTATGGCCTGGGGTGCGATTCCGTATGAAAGCAGGAGCGGTCTCGTGGTTATCCCATGCACCCTGACTGCAAATTTGACGCCAGTGTGGTGATTCGACCAGCTGTGCAGGAATTCGTGAACAGCATTCGAAGGGGTGTTTTCCAAAATGATAATGATCAGTCTACGACACTAGGCCACTCACAATTTTCAGGTATTCGTGTTGATCGAAGACATGGATCAGTTCGAGTAGATGAGATAGTAATGAAATAGTCTCCATCTTCAACGCGCTGCGATATTAAATGGAAAAATACACAAGTTCATCCACGAGATATTGCATTTTCTTCATCTTCTAGCCTCCTCTACAGTGCTCAGTCGTCATCAAACAGCTAATTTAACACGAAAGTTGCAGTAGAGAACAGAAATAGCAAATTATTCGAAATCTATTTTAACTACACATAGAGTAGATTATTTTGAACATGATATAGAGCGTGCTTCTAGAAGTGACGTGCAGATATGACAAAGCAATTTCAGAAGTGATAAAAAATGAGGTATAAATTGTAATCTGTTAGCGAGACAGGAAGCCCAGCAGCCATGAGACGTTTAGGGCGGGGAGAGCGAGGGAGGATGTAGGGGAGGCCGTAGCCAATGACAATGATCTGGAATCTCCAACCAGACGCCCAGAAAGCCTCCACAGATGGCCCTCTCTCCATCGCCTCCGCTCCCTACGAAAGTTCAATTGTAAATGGCGTACCTGATGGAGACGGTAACTATAGATTTCCCCCATCTACCAACCTCTGCATTTCTGAGTAACACTTGCACCCTGCCTCCTGCTGTAAACTATGGACACACAGTAACATGCACATTACCGCCATTCTTGCTTTCGACTCGGGCTAAAAGTAACTAATTAACTTAGATTGCGACCATGAGATATTTTCATGTAAATAATCAGCATATTTCTTTCTTGTATTAATCATAGCAATGGAAAGATCATTACGCGTTTTTAACTTTTTTCCTCTGGGTAACAGAAACTATCTGGCTATGGTCCGTACAGATACAAATAAAATATTGTAATGTTATCTATTTACTGAGAGGTACGGAGTGAGGAGTTGGGAAATGGGGTTACTGCGGTAAGAAAACAATTATTTCTCTTTGAGAAAATATTTAGTTTTCTCAGGCCCATATTTCACTAGCAGAGTAAAGTATATTAATTCGTTTTCAATAGATTTACAGTAAGAAAGCAAGAAGACAAACATCGTGTCAAACAGACATCAAGTATCGTTTACAATGGGCTGAACCCAAGCCAAACAACCAGGAGCCATCCCCAGTCACCAGCACTGGACTCGTATTCCGGTTGTGCACTCCACCTAACTCCCTGCTTAAGTTCTTGCAGTTACTGTACATACTACAGCATTAAAAAAAAACAAGTTAGGAACCCCTATAAATAACAGCCTTGCACGATGCGACTTACTGAGTAAAAACCTTCCTGGATATTAAAACACAGAAATATCAGAGCTCTGAATATTTTAAAACATTGACAAGACTACATGCTTCAGAATATAGAAGAGAAATTAGTAATATTAATAAAACCATCAGTCTTAACTAATAAAATTATTAAGCTGGAGAAAACAGAGAACAGAAATTAATGACATTACAGCTATGAACTTCAGAAAAATACAAGGTGAAATTAGTCAGATTCTTAAACTTCTAATAATCCTACCACAACACAGGTCAAAAATTAATTATGATTGTGGTGTTGCTCACGCTGCTAAATACTGCATTATAGGGCAACAACAAAGTTATATTATGTTCCAGGTGTCATTAAAGCACAGATAAAGTTATTTGAAGAAATAATGGATCAACTATTCACTCATCTTTTCGTGTTTCCCACACTGGTCTAGTTGTGAACGCATGGCTCAATCTTCGAAAATCTAGGTGGTGATGATTCCAAGCTCGGATGCAAAGAGGCCTAGGTGTTATTTTGTGATATTCAAAATTTTTATAGATGTGTTTCATAAACCATTCATGAAGATTAAACCTTTGAAAGTTAGCACAATGGTGATGTTCAAAAGTAATCAGCACTCCGAATTTAAGTTACACTTCTTTTTTATTACTTTTGTTGCAGTATCACGAAACACAAAAAACATCACTTTAGAATATAAAACATACTTGGAAATATCTTCCTCAATGTTAAAGTACACATTTTATAAACTGACTACAATTTGCGTCTTTTCAATATGACGTCCAAGACTTAACTCACTAAT
This sequence comes from Schistocerca cancellata, assembly GCF_023864275.1. Lineage (NCBI taxonomy): Eukaryota > Metazoa > Arthropoda > Insecta > Orthoptera > Acrididae > Schistocerca > Schistocerca cancellata. Next base: position 949,574,678 of record NC_064627.1, on the reverse strand, counting down.
AGCCGCTTACGCGCCCAAAAATCAGAGTTTCAAGAACATCAAAGTGTAAGTAGGCTGTTTATGTTTTCTTATTGGCAACGTTACGTGGCGCTCTGTATGAAAATCACTGGCTGTGCTGTGTGCAGTCTGTGGCTAGTTTGCATTGTTGTCTGCCATTGTAGTGTTGGGCAGCTGGATGTGAACAGCGCGTAGCGTTGCGCAGTTGGAGGTGAGCCGCCAGCAGTGGTGGATGTGGGGAGAGAAATGGCGGAGATTTGAAATTTGTAAGACTGGATGGCATATATATTATGATTATTAAGGTAAATACATTGTTTTTTCTCTATTAAAATCTTTCATTTGCCAACTATGCTTATCAGTAGTTAGTGCCTTCAGTAGTTTGAATCTTTTATTTAGCTGGCAGTAGTGGCGCTCGCTGTATTGCAGTAGTTCGAGTAAAGAAGATTTTTGTGAGGTAAGTGATTTGTGAAAGGTATAGGTTAATGTTAGTCAGGGCCATTCTTTTGTAGGGATTTTTGAAAGTCAGATTGCGTTGCGCTAAAAAAATATTGTGTGTCAGTTTAAGGACAGTCGTGTAATACTTTTTCTAAGGGGACGTTTCAAAAGGTCATAGTGACAAAAGAAAGAATTCACATAAGAATAACATCATTGCAATATAAACATATCGATGTATCAAAGTATCTCTATATTAATGAAATCAAATCTGAATGTTGTCTCAGAAATATGTTAACTGCTTTACGGAAACACAGAAGAATATTGCTGGTATCGAGAGGTTGAGGTGAGGTGCCGTAATGGTTACGTAATTCAAGTACCATTACGACCTCCACGACTAGAGAGTAGACCTCAATCAAAATGAGGTCTTTAAAATTTTGTATATGTGGGAATCCACAGCCTCCAGATTTTTAATAAATGTAACCGTGGTGCTTAGTAGGCTGTAATGCGATTTTTATTTAAAATCAACTTGGAAAAACACTACGTTGTCTGCATACATCTATATCATCATACACGTCATATGTTGTTGTTGTTGTCTTCAGTCCTGAGACTGGTTTGATGCAGCTCTCCATGCTACTCTATCCTGTGCAAGCTTCTTCATCTCCCAGTACCTACTGCAACCTACATCCTTCTGAATCTGCTTAGTGTATTCATCTCTTGGTCTCCCCCTACGATTTTTACTCTCCACACTGCCTTCCAATACTAAATTTGTGATCCCTTGATGCCTCAGAACATGTCCTACCAACCGATCCCTTCTTCTGGTCAAGTTGTGCCACAAACTTCTCTTCTCCCCAATCCTATTCAATACTTCCTCATTAGTTATGTGATCTACCCATCTAATCTTCAGCATTCTTCTGTAGCACCACATTTCAAAAGCTTCTTTTCTCTTCTTGTCCAAACTATTTACCGTCCATGTTTCACTTCCATACATGGCTACACTCCATACAAATACTTTCAGAAATGACTTCCTGACACTTAAGTCTATACTCGATGTTAACAAATTTCTCTTCTTCAGAAACGCTTTCCTTGCCATTGCCAGTCTACATTTTATGTCCTCTCTACTTCGACCATCATCAGTTATTTTGCTCCCCAAATAGCAAAACTCCTTTACTACTTTAAGTGTCTCATTTCCTAATCTAATACCCTCAGCATCACCCGACACGTCATATATGTGGCGATATATGCCGAAAATGTAGTTTTCCAAGTCGGTTTAACATGTACCAGACAATGACAAGTAAACATAAATAGCTAATCGCAGCATTAAATAAAAGTCGCATTACAGCCCACCATGGACCTTGTTTAAGTCCATTAAACTCAGGTCCAATTGGCGCAGAAAACACCGTTTATAATGTCAGAAACAGTACTAAAAGTAGGAGACACTGCCCTATCGTTATAGAAACTGATGAAAATTGGCAACCGAAGAACACCAGTTCTCATCAGAGCGCCGGAGCTGTTTGTAGAAATTGGAAACGTTGAAATCGAATTTCCTGAAACGTTATCACCTATTTCAGTTCCTTGGTGATGGCAGCTGCCACATGAGAAAGAGGCGGCAGCAGCAAGCTCTTTTGTCCATCCAGACTCTGGCTGCCATTAGCCCATGTCCTCGAAGAATACAGTGCGGCCAGTACATGAACTTCCACTTCCTACTGTGCACATACGGTGGCCCGTGGCACTCGCCATGTGCCACCTTACACTAGTCCACCGCAGTCTGAACTCCAAAACAGTCAATGTCAGCCTGCGCAGTAAGCCCTGCAGAACCCAGCAAGCGGGCTGATCGCACACTCTCATGAGATGTAACTGCACCAGTTGCTAGGCAACTGCCACAGATAGTAGAGGACCACGTTTATCGATATCAGTCGCCACGGTTCAATTCCCACCCCTCAACCCAATATATCGGAGTGGAAAACTTATAAGTATACACAGTTGTTAGTTTGAACATGACATAAGGGAATTTCCTTGCCTCGGTGGCCTTGGGCCCCAAACTTTTTCATAGAGACTGTGTCTACCACATTCTACTTAGCAGATTATCTACCCCTGTTATACTGTTCAGTCTCCATCTGGTGTGGAAGGTCAGTATTATTTTTAGCATAGCTCCAATTCCTCCCGGTAATATCAGGGTTAACCTGCATTGGAAGAAGATCATTAACAGACCACAGGTAGGACAGAAGATAAGGGAGTAAGCAAATATCAGGCTTGTGGCTCTCTTGAATAGCAGTTTTAATAGTTAATTTCAAGCAGGGTATGCACTGGTCCCCCTGAGTCTCCCTGTGATATTGATACAAATTGAGGGCGAATTTAAGATTGAAATTAATGCTGCAGGTAATAGGGAATGATGGTAACATGAGACAGCACATTTCCAAAGCAGACTTTGTCAAACTCTTGATATAAAATGAATGAATCGTTAATCTAGCTGTCATCAATCCGCTAGGTATTAACATAGGAAACGGGAGAACGCATCTGCAGTCACAAGTATATGTATCCGTTGCCATTTCTGGTAAGAGGATGACACCAAAAGACTCTACAAAACCATCTCCATGGGTTCTGTTCACAAATACATTGAAGAAAACCATGACGAGTATCAGAACTGGTCTTAGCAGCCAACAGACCTCGCACTCATGAACCAACCTTCTGACATATTTATGTAACGTAGGTCAGGGGAGGTGGTCATAGATTTTCATTACAGTGTTACAAATTCAAAACTGTCCTCCAACAAAAGGTTCATCGAATATGCCAATAAAAAAAAGGACAAGTACTTGGAGATGCAAATATATAATTTCTTATCATAGCATTTGGGGTATAAAGAAAGGCTTTATTAAGATGGGAACGCTGTATTTGTTTCCGAGAAAGGAGCCTCTCTTTAATATCATGTACTCGTACGATCGGGTTCCCTTTAAATTGCCAAACAGCAAACATATCCGGGTCAGTATTGCTGAAACCCTTACTCTGTATCCTTAGAGACCTACGGATTAGTGTTGTCGCCCTTAAAGTGTACCTCCAGGCGTATACGACCTGACTTTCCGATCCCCTTATAAGTTCCACTTAAAAGCAAAAGTATGAAATGTGGGTGGCCCGTCGGGTGATCCTTCCCGTTTAAGGTCTGATCGTCAGTTTGTAGTAAAAAATACTGATGTTAAAATTTGAATAGAAAAAGACAGATAATGCTCCTACTTCAAAGGCAGAGTACTTGAGTCCGCTAACAGGCAAAGCAGTTCAAGCGTACGCACCTAGTCTTCTGTTCCCGCCTGCTGGTTAAGGAGGACAGCAGCAGTTCCAGAATTGGAGGCATTTGTTTGAACTTTAAAGGACTGTTCAAAATCTGGAACCGTCATGAGGGGTGGACTAGTTGCGGGACCTTTCGGAGCATCAAATGCCAGTCCCTCCCATAACAGCACAGCCGATTAAAGAGTTCCGCTGTGTCAAATTAGGTATGAATTTTCTAAAGAAATTAGTCATACAAATAAATCGAGCTGTACCTTTCTCATCCTTTAATGGATGAAATTTCTGAACAGCGTTCGTATGCTCCTGTCGGCACTATCAACGAAATGTCCTAGAATGGTAATTTCCTTATCAGACGAAATCGGCTTTAGGTGGTTTAACCGAACTGTCTAGCCTGCTTCATGCAAATGAACTAAAACCTGTTTAACATGACGAAAATATTCGTGAAATGTATTGCTGCGTTTTATTACATCATCCAAATAGTTATAAATGCTCTTATAAATTCTTCCAGTCCATATGTGGCATAACGGCAAACCAGTGCTTAACAGTATTGGTTAAATACAGTCTTGGTTGCAATTTTAGTTTTCTTTTTTTTTCTACGACGCGTTTCGCCTTATTTAGGCATCTTCAGGTTATCTTTTCTAGATGGACGCGAGAGGCACCAAGATCTGCATAACGCGTTCCCGTTCACAAGAGCGAGTAACAGTAAACTGTTTTACTGTTACTCGCTCCTGTGAACGGGAACGCATTATGCAAATCTTGGTGCCTCTCGCGTGCATCTAGAAAAGATAATCTGAAGATGCCTAAATAAGGCGAAACGCGTCGTTGAAAAAAAAAAAGAAAAACTAAAATTGCAACCAAAACTGTTTTTAACCAATACTATATAAATGCTCTTATATTTAGGGCCACCGTAGGCTTAGTCCAATAACTATGTAAGAACTGCTGCACCGTAGATATCCAGGTTGGGACATGAATTACAAAAAATTCGTATGCAAAACGCTGCAAGTGATTTAGATTCTTATCCTAACGGTAACTGCTGGTTGGCTTGGTTAAGGTCTAACTCAATAAAATAAAGTGGACCAGTGAAATACATGAAACAATTATGTAAATCTGCCAAAAGAACCGACTGCAAAACGAGTTTTAGAGGCATTCCTCGACTATGGGTGACCAGCCTATAGTCCGTTCTATTTTCCTTGCACATCAGAAAGATGGGTGAAGCTTAGGATGACGTTCATGGCCCATTGAGACCGTCAGTGAGCAGTTGGACAACAACAAGAAGCAACTCCGTCTTTGGAGGGGATAGCCAAGATGATACTTGGTGAACCAATATACTATTAGTCATCTTTATATGATACTGAATCTTATACGTCACACTCAACCTGCCGTCAATGCATAAGGAAGCAGCTTCAACACCCTTAAAAGTTTTTCTGCCCCCTTTTGCTCGAAATGAGCAACATCAAATTCCACAGAATTACTGGTTTGTTATTAACGTCTTAGATGCAGCTGGCATTTAAAACAGCAGAGCCAGCCAGAATAGTCAACAAATAAAGTATTCCACTTAATTAAGCTACAACCTAGCTACAGATTGATAGAAGAGCCCCTGGGAATAGCAAAATTTGCAGGCTGCGATAATCCCTCAATTATTATGACAACACGCTTGTGGCCTTCTAACGGCAACGTCTCTCCATTTACCATGTTTATTTGCTATTTAATCAGTTGCAGAGGAGAGCACTTAGAGATATCGTAATACCTGAGATACCAAACACAGTCGAGGATTGAAACATTGATGACTGAGTGTAATAAGTAGCATACAGGTTCGTGCTTAGCCAGGCACACAAACAGGGGAAATTGTTACGAAACTGTTCTGCAACAAATTTCAGTTAATAATAAGGAATACTCTGTTTAAATATCACGAGAAACGGAGATATACTTGGAAAAGGCGGGAAACACAGAAGGATTCCCGTTGGACTACATAGTGGTCAGCCACAGATTCCGAAATCTGATATTGGACTGTAAGGCGCAATCAGGAGCAGATATAGACTCTGGTCACAACTTAATAACGATGAAGAGTAGGCTGGAGTTTGAGAGACTAATCAGGAAGAATCAATTCACAATGAAGTGGAATGTGGGAGTAATAAGGAATGTAAAGATACGCTTGAAGCTCTCTGAGGCTATAGATACTAGCATAACAAATATCTCTGTCCGCTATTCGGTTGAAGAGGAAAGGACATCTTTAAAAAGGGCAGATACCGAAGTTGGAAAGAAAAACGTAGGTGCAAGAAAGGTAACAAAGAAGAAAATGTAAAAATGTTCAGGGAAACTCAAGAACACAAACATACAAGTCATGTAAGGATAAGATACTTAGGAAGCGCACGTGAACTAAGGTGAAAAGGCCGCATGAAAAACGTGAAGAAACAGAAAGAGGAATGAACGTGAACGGACTGACAACTTTTAGTAAAAGCAAAAGCAAGAACTGTAACATTAAGAGTGCAAATTTGTGAAATTTTATTGGCTCTAGAATATAATATCCTAGTCTTGATGAAAGGGGGGCGGTAGGAAAGAAGTTATTGGCAGAGGCTGGGAGAGGAAAATGTGGAAAGCATTGACGAGAAGAATGATCAGGATGATATGACATGTGTTAAGACATCAGGGAATAGCTTCCATGGTGCTTGCGGGAATTGTGGAGGGTGTAAACTGTAGGGGAATTCGGAGAGGTAAATATATCAAAGAAATAACTGAGGACACAGTGTGCAAGTGCTGCTCGGAGATGGAGAGTTCGGCACAGGAAAGTAATTCGTGGTAGGCCGCTTCAAACCAAGCAGAAGAGAGACGACATCCTGCCCCGCCCACCGCCCCCCCCCCCCCAAGAAAAAAGAAAACAAAGACAATAACCCAACAAAACTGACACCCAAATGGGGCCCCACATTACCTTCAATACGCAACTGGCGTACTGTGCAGTGTCATAAATAACTGTGTCACTACAACATCAAATCTGGTGACACACTTTTATTGAAAAGAGTCACATGACTGATCCGTATTTATGAGAATGGCTTTACTAAAGGACCTCGATCTGACAAAGACAGAATTTGTCCTTTAACCGTCCTTCTGTTAATCATCTGGTAGTAGGATTGTCTTTTGTGATGTCTGCTTGCGTGGTTTCAAACGTTATGGCGAATAAGTGTCTATAGAAATATATTCTGAGAATAATAGTTTAAGTTATAGCACTCGTTGTTTGCAGGAAGAGTGGAGAGAATCTCTTTGGCTGTTGGACAGCTCTGTGGCGTCATACTCGCCCTCCAACAAAAAACAACAAATATGAACGTTTAAGTGAACGAGCAGAAGAAAACTGCGTCTGGATGGAGGCTATTGATAGAGCTAGCATACAAATAATTTTACTTATTCGAATAAGGTCTACACAGACGGACGTGTAAATTCTGCTTCTCTTGGTGGTGGATTTGTATATCCCCGAATTGTAAAAATATTGTTTTTATTCGCGTGTTGGGCACAGGTGTACATATGAAAACTAATATCACAATGGTATCTTAGAATTTCGCATCTGTGTTATATCTTTAACACGTTCATTAGAAATATATAGCTGTTCAACCAGCACAGATGAAAAATACCTGGTTATATTATTCTGACATCTTGAACAACAACAGCTTGGCTGCTCTTGTAAATAATTTATTTAACAACCGGTTTTGTAGCCTAGAAGCCACATCATCAGCTTAAATATGGTGAATCGTGACATTAAAGCTGCAACTTGGGTGAGACCGAATATTCTTTGCTTACAAATAAATGACGCGATAGGCAAGGAATGTTCCGTCCCGTCCCTGCTGCAACTTTAATGTCGTGATTCAACATTTTTAACCTGATGATGCGGCTTTTCGGCTGCGAAACCAGTCGTTAAATAATTTATTTACAAGAGCAGCCGAGCGGTTCAACATGTCTACTTATGTATGCAGTTGTCACTTATACAAAACGGTGCGTAAAAATATATGGCCCGGTGACCTACCTAAAGCTAACGGCGTTCTTCACTTATTGTAAACATTAATATCAAAAATTTGAACTACTTGTAACTATTGCAGCCGTTATCCATTAACCGCTAGTTAAAACGCATCAAACTGTTATTTATGTGGCAACTGTTGTCCTGAAGACCGACTCACGACTTTTTCCAAGGCTGTTTCTTTCGCTGCCTCAAAAACAGTTTGGTTACGGCGTCCACCTGTCTGTATTCGAGAAAATTCATCCAGGTGCATTCTCTTTCATAGATGCTGTAAGTTTAGCAACTTGCCTTGAGGAGTGGGGTGATTCCACCATAGAACTGAAAAACTTTCCGGCCTCTGAATCGGTTTGACTTGGCATTTGGAAAATACTGCCTCGTTTATTAGGGAAATGAATAGACTGTAACGTTCATGTGAGGGCCGTTACAATAAACTCGCTTGAAAGTTTTCTCTGATATATGTTTTATACGCCCCTTAGTCTGCTTTGCGCCTGTTCTAGTTTGACGACGGCATCGACGGACCTGGACCACTCTCATTTATCGTAGCAAAATTATTCGAAGGGCACACACCCCGCTTAAATTCTTGGGAGATGTTCGAAGAACACAAGGTGATGTCCTTTGGAGACACGCGTCTTCCAGGCGCCGGGATGAAAGTTGGGCAACCGTCGCTCAGAATAAATAAACTGAATTCATCTATGACGTTAGAACAGTTGCTCCATATGTGTCATTCACGTCGCAGGTTGAATGGCGCGCACTGATGTATCCACAAAACAGGTAAGGGAGTCGAGCTGATTAACCAATGTTTGCCCCTCATCAGTTTTGGTTTTGGCTCTTGGAGGGCAGTTACAGGTCTAAAGCCTTGAAGTGAGTGCCAACCGCTTCAACCTGAAAGCTTCTCATGAGTTTGTGTGTCTGAATATGTATGTGTGTCCGCCCCTGGTAGCTGAGTGGTCAGCGCGACGGAATGTCATAACGAACGGCCCGGTTTCGATCCCCGGCTGGGTCGGAGATTTTCTCTGTGCATGGACTGGGTGTTGTGTTGTCCTTATCATCATCATTTCATCCCCATCGACACTCAAGTCGCCGAACGAAGTGGCGTCAACTCGAAAGACTTGCACCAGTCGAACGGTCTACCCGACGGGAGGCCATAGTCACACGGCATTTCCATTTTATGTGTGTGTGTGTGTGTGTGTGTATGTGTGTGGTCGACGTCTCTGGTAGAAGCAGGAACTGAGGATCTAACTAACAGTTCAATTCCGCCTTTTTCGTCGTGTCTGTCTTCCGGAAAAATGTGGAAGCCTGAATGCGAGAACAATTAATGTGATTCAGACCACGTTTCTCAGATATGTCTTTGCTGAGTTTCTCTGTTGGAAATGACCGGGCTTTCCATTGGTGAATTTTGATCGCCATTTTCCTGAGTCAGAGTCTCCAGTAACAAACATATGGCATGTAGCTGTGGAATTGACTGGTCCTCGTGGTGCCGTATATGGCCCTCCAGTTAGGATTAAAAAGTTGGTCTTGCAATGTGAGTGATCCCAGAACGGACAATCTGCGTGTTTCACCTCCTGGATGGAAATTCCGTTGCAGGAATTGTTCAGCGAAATAGAGCCGTTGTGTTGGCACAGATTGCTGCGGGTCAGTCCCAGTGGGGATGTTTCGGTAAGAAGTGGCGGTGTCGTCAGTCGGGGTGTATGTTCAAATGGTTCAAATGGCTCTGAGCACTATGGGACTTAACTTCTGAGGTCATCAGTCCCATAGAACTTAGAAATACTTAAACCTAACTAACCTAAGGACATCACACACATCCATGCCCGAGGCAGGATTCGAACCTGCGACCCTAGCGGTCGCGTGGTTCCAGGCTGTAGCGCCTAGAACCGCTCGGCCACCCCGGCCGGCTCCCAAATACTTGTCCTTTTTCTGTTGGTATATTCGATGAGCCTTTTGTTGGAGGACAGTTTTGAATTTGTAACACTGTAATGAAAATCTATGACCACCTCCCTTGACCTACGTGACATAAATATGACAGAAGGTTGTTTAGTGAGTGCGAGGTCTGCGGGCTGCTAAGACCAGTTCTAATACTCGTCATTGTTTTATTCAGTCTACTTGTGAAGAGCACCCATGGAGCTGGTTTTGTAGATTCTTTTGGTGTCATCCTCTTAGCAAACAGGCCAACGCATACATATACTTGTGAGTGCAGATGCATTCTCCCGTCACCTATGTTAATACCTCTCGGATTGATGACAGCTAGATTAAGCATTCATTCATTTTATATCAAGAGTTTGACAAAGTCTGCTTTGGCAGTGTGCTATCTCATATTACCACCATTCCCCATCAGCTGCAGTATTAATTTGCTGAACTAATTTTAATCTTAAATTCGTCCTCAATATTTATCAAGATCACATGCAGAGTTAGTGGAACCAGCGCATACCCTGCTTGAAACTGACTACTAAAACTGCTATTCACGAGAGCCACAAGCCTGATATTTGCTTACTCCACTATCTTCTGCCCAACCGGTGGTCTGTTAATGATCTTCTTCCAGTACAGTTAACCCTGACATTACGTAGAGGAATCGGAGCTGTGCTAAAAATAATACTGACCTTACACACCAGAGGGAGACTGAACAGTATAAAAGGGGTAGATAATCTGCTAAGTAGAATGTGGACACCGTCTCTATGAAAAGTTTGGGCCCCAAGGCCGGCCGGCGGGGTGTGTGCGCCGGCTGGCAGCCTGGTCGGCTGCTTTGTTACTGTTATGTCTCGGCGGCTGAGCCGGCAGAGGTAGGAAGGCGCGTTCATCACACAGGGGTGTAGGAGAGTGCGCTGCTTCGGCATTCGGTTCATTTGAGATGCTTCCACTAAAGTGACGCCTTACCTGGTAGCGATATCCTCAACATACCTCTGGCGTGCGTACTCTGGTCACTCCCGGTTTACTGTCCTGTGCACCTGGTTGCGATGTACACACCGCTGCTGAGTGGAGGGGCAGTCGGCTCGCTCATGACTTTCTCCGCATCTGGCGCACCTTATGGCAGAGCGGCACTGCTTACATGATTAAATCTGAGGCAGTTAAAGCATTGCCGCACACAGGGGACATACACAGGGCGTACTATTTGAATCCATAAAGGGGGATGGTTTGGTATGGAGGTGATATATAGCAAAATGCTCTAGACAGACGTTACAGGTGGCAAAGAGGGTGACGCGTTGCTACTATTGACCGAGACGTTGAACGTGATTTGGAGGTTAAAGTGATTTTTAAAAAAAATGGGAATCGAGATTGGAAAAGAGTGGTAAATTTTACGTATCGCATGATACGTATTTCTTGGTCACGGCTAGTTCAAACAGGGTCATATAAACAAATATATTTTTAGTTCCAGTAGGGATTAATTAAGAATAGAAGAGGGATACTGCAAAGTACAGTACAATCTGGAAGGGAGATCCCGAGGAATGAGAGACGAGGGGACTTGCTCAGCAACTTGTAATTCAATAATCTACGTTTATTTATGCTTGTGCTGTTTTGCATATGCCACGCTAACATTTATACGCTGTGACGTATTTATTTTTACCAACAAACACGTTAATTAAAAGTTAAAGCTCAAATTCGGTTTGCTTTTTCGAAGCTTGACGTCACAAATAGGGATATTCATGAAACAAAATTCAACCTTCAATTGACCTTCGATAATATCCTTCAAAATCACGATAATTGGTAATGATACGTGACCCTTTTGCCCCTGCAAATCTTCATCTAACACTGTATTCTACTGTATCCTGTCTCTATTACTAATTGATCCCTACTAGAATTAAAAGATATTTGCTTGTTTGACCTTGATTGAAGCTTGCCATGACGTTGAATAATGTATCATTTTATACGTAAAATTTGTCGCACTTTTGAAATATTGAGTCAAATGTTAGGGTACCCATTTTAGAAAATCACTTTAACCTCCAAATAACCTTAAAAATCACGTCGAAGGTCACAGACATTAGTAGCAATGCGTAACCCTCTTCACCGTCTACAACTTTTATCTAAAACCTTTTGCTGTACCATTTATTCCCCATTATTGGCTCTGAGCACTATGGGACTCAACTGCTGTGGTCATAAGTCCCCTAGAACTTAGAACTACTTAAACGTAACTAACCTAAGGACAGCACACAACACCCAGCCATCACGAGGCAGAGAAAATCCCTAACCCCGCCAGGAATCGAACCCGGGAACCCGGGCGTGGGAAGCGAGAACGCTACCGCACGACCACGAGATGCCGGCGTTCCCCATTATTGATTAAGAAGGTCCACCCTGTATATCCCCACGGCAACGCATCCCGTGAACTGAAACGAAGTCTGGGAGTAGTAGCTAAGCAAACTGAACCACACACGCACCAAGGGGTGCCCTTTTAGTTATTCCATTCTTCATCACGTTCCTTTAGATATGCCTAACGGTATAGGGCGAGAGGCCTCCAGATGGTGAGGTGAAAATACCGGTAACTCTACCAATAAGTTAGCTGCTCTGGGAGAGTTGGGCTCAATTTTGATTCTGTTCCGTTTTATTGATGCGATATTTGTAATGTCTTGCCCGCACTGTGAATTAGTTGTGGAGACAAACTTTACTATTTCCACTGGGTGCAGCCTAGCAACCGAGCGAGCTGTGTACTTGATTACTGCAGCGTGCAATACATTACACATACTCTCTATGAATGGTTGAAATGGCTCTGAGCACTATAGGACTTAACTTCTGAGGTCATCAGTCCCCTAGAACTTAGAACTACTCAAACCTAACTAACCTAAGGACAGCACACACACCCATGCCCGAGGCAGGATTCGAACCTGCGACCGTAGCGGTCGCGCAGTTCCAGACTGTAGCGCCTAGAACCGCTCCGCCACAGCGGCCGGCCACAAGATTAACAGTAAACCTGCGAAACCCGTAACATTGTTTAAATATGTTGGAGCATTATTAAGAGTTGATATGAACAACATGCAATACATAGATCGATGGCAGGGAAGCCGAATGAAAGGCTCAGGTTTGTTGGAAGCTTCTGAGAGAGTGCAGTACACCTGTAAAGAGAGTCACATACAAGATACTAGTAGCTCCAATTCCAGAGCATTTCCTCAGCAGTTGGACTCTTTAAGTAAGAATACAAGTATGTCTCGCATAAACGCAATGTGTCTCTATGATTGTTACACACTGTTATAGGGCATAAGATAGTGTAACAGATATGCTACGGGAATTTAAACGGCCATCGTTGGTACAAAGGCGACATTATCTCGCAGTTCTGTCAGATAGGTTTAGAAAGCCGGTATTCCTTGCGGTCAGCTGCTATCATCATATATCTCGTCAAGGGATCACGGCAAATCAATAAATAAACAGATTAGAATGCTCCCCTCTTCTAAACTGTACGGTATTCTAAATTTTCTTAAATTATGTTCATATATCTTAATTTTATCTTTACTTACAAATATGTAATCAAATAATTGTAATCATAATCATGTCTTCAGTGCTCAGTCAGAAGATCGGTTAACAGCGGTCTCACTGGCAGAACATTTCCAGTATTTCACATCTTACTCTGTTCTTCTTCATTTCAGTGTAGGAGTTTAAGTCGAGAAATTTTTTTCAATTTAATCTATGTACTTCAGTAGTGAACTTTCTCTAGCTCTTCTTTCCCTCTGTTAATGTTTTTCTGAACATTTTACTTCATCATTCGCTATGTTATCTGTTTATCAGATTGTTCATGACGCTCCCGCAACAACACTTTCCATAGTTCGCACATCGCAGGTGCCACAGCCACGCAAAACACCCCAACTATAAAAAAAACCCTTAGACTCATTTATAGACCGTCATTTTTTGAGGTTAATATGTTCTTGTGATTATTGGAGACATTTCTTTCTGGAGCAGTCTTGCTCTATATTTCTCTTTTTGTTCTTCTGTCTCTGGATCTCGTTTCTTAAATAAGTAAATGTGTGGCGCAGCTTGTCATTTGACATGGCTGGCCGCCTTTTGACGTAAACAAAAAATTGTGTGTGAAATCTTATGGGAGTTAACTGCTAAGGTCATCAGTCTCAAAGCTTACACACTACTTCACCTAAATTATCCTATGGACAAACACATACACCCATGCCCGAGGGAGGACTCAAACCTCCGGCGGGACTAGCCACACAGTCCATGACTGCAGCGCCCCAGACCACTCGGCTAATCCCGCGCGGATGACGTAAACAATCCCTTAGTACTAGGCGTATTCATTTTCGCGCTATATTACTTCCCTTTAACTTTAAACGTTACCTTTAATGGAGCTTCAAGGCCTTCTCCACTTTCCGCTAAAGCAAATGCTTCATCAGCGTATCTGCTGAAGCGCTAGGTGCTGGTACATCTGTAAAAGCAAAACGAAGTCCTCTCCAGGCCGTGTAGGCCCAAGAGATGTGTACCGGTTGAAAGTGCTGCATTTGTTTCTAACACGAGGGTTACTGGATGTGCGCAGGCATGAAGACGACATAATATAGTGTCGAAACAGGTTGCCTAACAAAAAAAGCCAAAACAACGGCTGCTGGTATTTCATTATTGGAAATCGACCAGCCGGCGGCGGCAGTGGCCGAACGGTTCTAGGAGCTACAGTCTGGAACCGCGCGACCGCTACGACGCAGGTTCGAATCCTGCCTCGGGCATGGATGTGTGTAATGTCCTTAGGTTAGTTAGGTTTAAGTAGTTCTAAGATCTATAGGACTGATGACCTCAGCAGTTAAGTCCCATAGGGCTCAGAGGAATTTGAACCAAATCGGCCGGCCGAAGTGGCCGTGCGGTTAAAGGCGCTGCAGTCTGGAACCGCAAGACCCCTACGGTCGCAGGTTCGAATCGTGCTTCGGGCATGGATGTTGGTGATGTCCTTAGGTTAGTTAGGTTTAACTAGTTCTAAGTTCTAGGGGACTAATGACCTCAGCAGTTGAGTCCCATAGTGCTCAGAGCCATTTGAACCATTTGAACCAAATCGACCAGGCGCACTCCAGACATAGGATGGAGTTACACTGGTGTGATCACTAACCACGTCGTCGTTACCTAAAGTAGCCACTATTCTGCAAGGAGAATGGTATGGGACTCCACTGAAAACCGTACAGGACCTGTGTTTATGCATTCCAAGCCGACGTAAAGCTGTTTTAAATGTCAACGGGTTTCCTACACCGTATTAGACACGGTAAAGTGCTGTTTTTGTGGTGTTTGCATATTTTTGTCCAACTCCTGTACCTTCAATTAGTCTCACTTTTTTTAACCGATGTCTCGATTTCCATTAAAAGTAAATGGTGAGTTTGCGTGTCTTTGCTGGATTGTTTTCCAAACCTGTGCTTCTTCTTGCACTGGCCGCCCACCATAACAACTGTCTGATTCTTTTTAAAGATTCCACATCAGTTATCAGTGTCTGTAATCTGCTCCTACTTGCTTCAGTTTCTCAGACATATTTGTCAACTTTAAATTCTCAAACGCTCTCTGTTCGTGAGATTTCATGAATTTTGATAGCTTCGAAGAAATAAAAGGTATTTAATTTTTTGCTGCTTGGCAGGTGCAGTTAAGGCTGCCGATTATAACTTTGTCAGAGGGCTTTGCTGATTGTCTTTGCTCTTCTAGTGGCGTCCTACAGTACTGTGGCGCGGGGATTCCTATGCTTACTTTACGTGTACCGGTACCTGCAAGTCAACAAATACTAATTAGAGAATTTCATTTTATCAAGAACAGACATACTTATCAGCAGGCAGTTATCTACAACACGTATTTCAAGGAAGCACACTTATTTTTCGTTTGGTGATAGAGGTTATTACTACCGTAAAATGAGTGGTTTTGGGCAATGCAGCCAACCTTAAGATCTGTTAAGAAGTATAAAAATAGATGAGAACTGAGTTCTAGCAATGTGTCTACACTGTTAAAGGCCTATAACTTTTTTCTGTCTAACTGCAATTCAAACACTGTATACTGATGGTAAAATCATCTGAGCCGTTAAACTGGTGATATTCCTCTTAGAACATCTTCACTGTTCGAAATTTCCACCCTCTGCTTGGATCTTCTTCAGGATTCTACTGGTGCCCCTGAATGGCTTGTGAGGCAGCTCACCAATTTTGGTCTCGAAGCAAACATGCTGGGAAGTATATACCCAGGGAAAAATAACTTCAGCTATTCAGTCAGCGTAATGGGTCTGAATAAGACGTTTAATTTCTGTCAGAAAATATTTATTAAAATTTGGGTAGTCTTGTGTAATGATCCAAAAGAGATAAGTAGATACGTAACTGCACGAACTTCTAAATGAAAGCACAAGCACATAATATGGTTTTCCATATGAGAAGTTTCGCTGTAATTTTGAAGGGTGCGTGGATATGAAACTACAGATGCCAAATAACGGCATGCGTTACTATTTGCCGTACTGCAGTTATAATTTAATTTTAGAAAATGAGTCTGTTTGCTGTAATTTGACATTGTCAATAATTAGAAAATGAGTCTCTTTGTTATAATGTGACATTGTCAATAATTTACCCAAAAGGTATTATCATTACTGAAAACGATTTTGAATATACAGGATGTTACAAAAAGGTACGGCCAACTTTCAGGAAACATTCCTCACACACAAAGAAAGAAAATATGTTACATGGGCATGTGTCCGGAAACACTTACTTTCCACGTTAGAGCTCATTTTATTACTTCTCTTCAAATCACATTAATCATGGAATGGAAACACACAGCAACAGAACTTACCAGCGTGACTTCTGACACTTTGTTACAGGAAATGTTCAAAATGTCCTCCGTTAGCGAGGATACATGCATCCAGCCTCCGTCGCATGGAATCCCTGACGCGCTGATGCAGCCCAGGAGAATGGCGTATTGTATCACAGCCGTCCGCAATACAAGCACTCTCCATACAGTGACGTGGTCAACGTTTCCTTGTACAGCAGCAACTTCTCTGACGCTGACATTAGGGTTATCGTCAACTGCACGAAGAATTGCCTCGTCCATTGCAGGTGTCCTCGTCGTTCTAGGTCTTCCCCTGTCGCGAGTCATAGGCTGGAATGTTCCGTGCTCCCTAAGACGCCGATTAATTGCTTCGAACGTCTTCCTGTCGGGACACCTTCGTTCTGGAAATCTGTCTCGATACAAACGTACCGCACCACGGCTATTGCTCCGTGCTAATCCATACATCAAATGGGCATCTGCCAACTCCGCATTTGTAAACATTGCACTGACTGCAAAACCACGTTCGTGATGAACACTAACCTGTTGATGCTACGTACTGATGTCCTTGATGCTAGTACTGTAGAGCAATGAGTCGCATCTCAACACAAGCACCGAAGTCAACATTACTTTCCTTCAATTGGGCCAACTGGTGGTGAATCGAGGAAGTACAGTACATACTAACGAAACTGAAATGAGCTCTAACATGGAAATTAAGCGTTTCCGGACACATGTCCACATAACATCTTTTCTTTATTTGTGTGTGAGGAATGTTTCCTGAAAGTTTGGCCGTTCCTTTTTGTAACACGCTGTAGAAGAAAGATGCCTGTTACGGGAGATTCACTAACGTGAGAAAATTATGTTGGGAGGTATCATAACTTAGTTCTCACGGCGCATTAAATGCAGAGCATTGACAGTAAGACCATTACGGAGATCGATAGTGTCCAGTGTATGTGCGTGTAGGGTTTAAAATCTGAAGTTAAGCAGCTGTTGCAACAATATTCTTTACGAAGTATTCTATCATCCCGTATAAAGAATTGTCCTTCAAGCCGAGAAATGCTACTATCAGGCTACATTTCTAGCATATGATGGCTTGTTTCTAATATTCGACACCATGGGTATCCTAGTACGCCATAGTATCACATATAAGGGCATGGTAATTCATATTAGGGTAACTTCATCCGGCCACCCTATTAACTGGATTAAGACTCAATTTTACTAAGTCGTTTGACAGTCTTATGAACTATGTGAAGCCATTTGGTGATGATCCTCTTGCGCTAACATTTAATGGACACCATATCACATGTTTGTGATGGACAGAGCTGTAGAAAATCGTGACTAATCTTTCTATCAAGCCATTGCATGCATGAAATATAGCCTCATGTTTGGAATTCATGGAGCAGTTCAAAACACATTATCCCCGAGAAACAAAAACCGCTGGGAAAATAACTCAGGTGAGGTATCAACCTAACTTTCGATTAAAAGGTTATCTGGAGCGACACACTTGAGAGTAGTGAAAACTGAATATTCTATGAACGACCTCTGGAAAACGGGACTCTTCCCCTGTAACAGCCATATACTTAGGGACAACGACCTGGCAGTATACCAGGACTTCAAGATGCAAACTACGCATTGAACGTGAGTTCAAATGATATCCGTCGAGTTCCGAACATCAACAAGCCGCGTCCAGAGCCCTTCGATATAGTTAAATTGGAACGATCTGAATCTGTTAAGTAGCTAACATCGTCTACATACAAGGAACGTTTGAAAAAATTGAAAGAGATGATAGCTGCAACGGAATCAAAGGAGACAGAACCAAAACATATGCTCTTGAGAAATAAAAAGAAGAAAAAACAAGAAACTGTCTTCTAATCGTTCGGTGTCTGACACAAACTTAACTGAGGACATAGCTTCAGCAATGCAGTCTGAAGAAAAAGATATTGGATTGGTATTATGCAGTGATAGTTCCACTGAAGACAAACATAGAGAAATGGGCACAGAGCATGGGTCACTCGAAGAATGGTAAGCTGCAAAATATCGTTTGTATGTTATTGCTGCTCATCTTTTGCACAATAAGAACATAATATTTTGGAGGAGCAATAAGGAAGGGAATATTTTTATTTTTATGGTTTACCGCTTCTTATATTGGTCGGTGGATTAGATATTAGATATTAGAATACCATTTATGTTTCTATTCCAATTGACTTGTTTGGGCATTATTTCCAATTTATATGTATTAAGTATCAACTAACAATTAAATAAATCAGATGTAAAGAACAGTAATTTCACGTAGATTTCTAATTAACAAACATATAGTTGTATCAAATGCTGTAATAGAAACTGGAGTAATGTGAGAAGAGAGAAGTTCCATATCAGGGATGACGTTAGTATGAGCTCCATCCGTCAATGGCATGAGTAACCTGCCTCATCCAACAAGGCACGGAGGCGGTCATTGTCTGGAAATATGTCTAATCGCCCGCGAGACTTCCCCGTGTATCCAGCATTACGTCCGGGTGCCGATGTCGGCCAATGTAAGTTTATGTGACACTTCATTTAGAGAATGAGATTTTCACTCTGCAGCGGAGTGTGCGCTTACGTGTAACTCCCTGGCAGGTTAAAACTTTGTCGGACCGAGATACGAACTCGGGACCTTTGCCTTTCGCGGACAAGTGCTCTACCATCTGAGCTACCCATGCACGATTCACGGCCCTTGTCTTGCTTGGGTACCTCAGATGGTAGAGCACTTGCCCGCGAAAGGCAAAGGTCCCGAGTTCGAGTCTCGGACCGACACACAGTTTTAATCTGCCAGGAAGTTTCACTTCATTTCGGTCTGCAAATTTTTAGTGGGTTTCGAGTCCGGTGCTCCATCAGACCAGTGGATCAGGTAAACATCAGCCCTTTGCGGAAACCATTGCTGAAGGATTCGGCTCGTGTGAGTCGGCGAGTGGTCCGGCCGGAAGTGGAGCACTTCATTGTGATGACGCACTGAAAGCATCACACTGGACGGATGCCAGGGCGCTGTCTCTTCTGGCCTGCATACGCTGAGAAATCGTGGTAGATAATGACTTCTGTTATACACCCTAATACTGTCTCTGATGCTGTGTGTTATCGTGTTAGGCATACCTCGGCTATATTCATATATCGCTTGCAGCACATCAGCAAACAACACAATGAAAAAAAATCGAGCCGAGGGGACGCGAAGCATAATGTGAATAGTCACTTATTAAAATGCCAGATTTCCATCAGAATGACTTTTCAGGTTCCCAGAAAAAAATTATTTAATACTATATTTCATGAGTATTCTTCGAATTTTCCATTCCACAACACAGTATTACCACTCTTAATGAGGACTGTTGATCTAAAATATATTAAGCAGAACGATAGTGTTATTACATTTCAAAAGCTTCGAACTTGTGTCTGTTTCACAAATTTTTGGAGAAATAACGAACATATTTATTTTAAAAGAAGAATTATTTTGTCGGCTTTTTAATGCTTGTATATGACCCGACCTTTTATTATTCTCGAAAAGGAAATTAAAGAGAAACGCATATGTAACAAATTAGTCCCCTAATTCAGTTTTCTCTACCACCAAAAATTCCTTCAGAATTTCCTCATAAAATTCACACAGATAGCTCCTTTTATGTGAGAACTTCACCAGAAGAATAGTACACATTTCTAAATAGTTCAACATGCTCGCAGAAGCCAACGGTGAATCTAGCTTTCACCAGACCATTAAAGAATGGCAATCTCGCAATATAACCGGGTTATTTCTCTCATTCCTCTGTTTGAGAGGCGTTTCCAGGAAGACAGCTATCCTCTTGTAGAACTGAATTAACTTAAAGGAGGGAAACACTAAATAAAATGAAAGTACCTGCATTCTCCATGAATTATTTTGGCATCTACATTCTTTCCAGAGTAGTTATTACCAGATGCTTTTCTCGGTCTTGCTAGCTTCATTATAGAGGGTGCTCCATTGATAGTGACCGGGTCAAATATCTCACGAAATAAGCGTCAAACCAAAAAACTACAAAGAACGAAACTCGACTAGCTTGAAGGGGAAAACCAGATGGCGCTATGGTTGACCCACTAGAAGGAGATGCCATAGGACAAACGGATATCAACTGCGTTTTTTTTAAATATGAACCCACATTTTTATTACATATTCGTGTAGTACATATAGAAATATGAATGTTTTAGTTCGACCACTTTTTTCGCTTTGTGATAGATGTCGCTGTAATAGTCACAAACGTATAAGTACGTGGTATCACGTAACTTTCCGCCAGTACGGTCGGTATATGCTTCGTGATACGTTACCCGTGTTTAAATGGACCGTTTACCAATTGCGGAAAAGGTCGATATCGTGTTGATGTATGGCTATTGTGATCAAAATGCCCAACGGGCGTGTGCTATGTATGCTGCTCGGTATCCTGGACGAAATCATCTAAGTGTCCGGATCGTTCGCCGGACAGTTACGTTATTTAAGGAAACAGAAAGTGTTCAGCCAATTGTGAAACGTCAACCTTGACCTACAACAAATGATGATGCCCAAGTAGGTGTTTTAGCTGCTGTCGCGGCTAATCCGCACATCAGTAACAGACCAATTGCGCGAGAATCGGGAATCTCAAAAACGTCGGTGTTGAGAATGCTACAGCAACATCGATTGCACCCGTACCATATTTCTATGCGCCAGGAATTGCATGGCGCCAACTTTAACGTCGTGTACAGTTCTGCCTCTGGGCACAAGAGAAATTACGGGATGATGACAGATTTTTTGCACACGTTGTATTTAGCGAAGAAGCGTCATTCACCAACAGCGGTAACGTAAACCGTCATAACATGCACTATTGGGCAACGGAAAATCCACGATGGCTGCCACAAGTGGAACATCAGCGACCTTAGCGGGTTAATGTATGGTGTGGCATTATGGGAGGAAGGATAATCGGCCACCATTTTATCGATGGCAATCTAACTGGTGCAATGTATCCTGATTTCCTACGTACTGTTCTACCAATGTTACTACAAGATGTTTCACTGTATGACAGAATCGCGATGCGCCTCCAACATGATGGATGTCCGGCACATAGCTCGCGTGCGGTTGAAGCGGTATTGAATAGCATATTTCATGACAGGTGGGTTGGTCGTCGATGCACCATACTATGGTCCGCATGTTCACCGGATCTGACGTTCCCGGATTTCTTTCCGTGGGGAAAGTTGAAGGATATTTGCTATCGTGATCCGCTGACAACGCCTGGCAACGTGCGTCGGCCCATTGTTAATGCATGTGCGAAAATGACGGAAGGCGAACTACTCGCTGTTGAGAGGAATGTCGTTACACGTATTGCCAAATGCACTGAGGTTGGCGGACATCGTTTTGAGCATTTATTGCATTAATGTGGTATTTACAGGTAATCACGTTGTAACAGCATTCGTTCTCAGAAATGATAAGTTCACAAAGGTACACGTATCACGTTGGAACAATCTAAATAAAATGTTCAAACGTACCTACGTTCTGTATTTTAATTTTAAAAAACCTACCTTTTACCAACTGTTCGTCTAAAATTGTGAGCTATATGTTTGTTATAGATGGCGCTGTAATAGTCACAAAGCGAAAAAAGTGCTCCAACTAAAACATTCATATTTCTTTATGTACTACGCGAATATGTAATAAAAATGGTGGTTCCTATTCTAAGAAACGCAGTCGATATCTGTTTGACCTATGGCAGCACCATCTAGCGGGCCAACCATAGCGCCATCTGGTTTCCCCCTTCAAGCCAGACAAGTTTCGTTCTTTGTAGTTTTTTCGTTCGACGCTTATTTCGTGAGATATTTGGCCCGGTCACGATCAATGGACCACCCTGTATTCTGTTACAGCTTTGGAAGTTTGACTTTCGTTTCGCTCCAGGAAAAAGTTCATCGGCGCCTGAGGAAACTATGGTGCTTAACATACTCTATAGAAGTAAAATTTATACATAGTAATGCAAATTTTGCAATGAATTGCAGTGCTGTGAATTAACAGGGGCCAAGTGCTGACAACTTTAATGCATTGTTGTGGTCTCCACCAATAGTCGCCGAAGTATATTGCCAGCTCAGTAACAAAATAACATGAAGTATTTTGTTAAAATGGCAGATGCCCAAGACATACTACGTTTTAAAAAGTAAGAAGGAAATGACAGCATTTAAGATGCTGTAATCGTAATATTGTTTCTCTTTCAACGTAGAATGATAGAAAATTCATAAAAATTGTGACATCTGCACTTTTAACAAATGGCTTATCTATCTCCTGCTCGTGAACCCAGGTCCTCGAACTTTACTACGCCTCTACAGCGTAACTGATCAGGACTTCGCCGGCCGGTGTGGCCGAGCGGCTCTAGGCGCTTCAGTGTGGAACCGCGCGACCGCTACGGTCGCAGGTTCGAATCCTGCTTCGGGCATGGATGTGTGTGCTGTCCTTAGGTTAGTTAGGTTTAAGTAGTTCTAAGTTCTAGGGGACTGATGACCTCAGAAGTTAAGTCCCACAGTGCTCAGAGCCATTTGAACCATTTGAACCATCAGGACTTATCTATGTATTCGAAGCCGAAACCTCTTAGCGTTTCAAGCAAATAAAATGATGTGTAATGGTGTGCGTAGAAAACAATATTGGAACGTTGTACGCAACTGCAGAGAATGAAAACGTTTTATAAGCAAAATCGTTACTATAACATGGAAACAAATACACTGCTAGACGTGTGTCACATGTGGACCTGCCGCCGTTCTCAGTAGGTATTGCGTTCCCACTAGTGCGAGCTGAAGGCGACCGAATATACACGAGATTCTTTTGATGAATGTACGTGCAAACAAAGAAAATAAAATAATTAAGTTATTCATTTTTGATGTTTGACAATAAAAACTATTTGACTTCTCCTTGTACGTAATCGAAGAACGAACAAAAATGAACGTAAGAATGAACAATAATCAGATACTATTGGTTTGAAGTACTCTCCACGAAGCAGTATACGACAACTTTCGCAGTATATACTGCGAACTATTGATGAAGGGCAACAGGCAGGTTCCATATTCCTAGATTTCCGGAAAGCATTTGACACAATTCCCCATTGCAGGCTGTTAATGAAGGTACGAGCGTATCGAACAAGTTCACAGATCTGTGAATGGCTGCAAGACTCTTAAATAATAGAACCCAGTATGTTGTTCTCGACGGTGAGTGTTCATCAGGCACAAGGATATCGTCAGGAGCACCCCAGGGGAGTGTAATAGGAATGTTGTTGTTCTCCATGTACATAAATGGTCTGGCAGACAAGGTGATCAGCAGTCCGCGGTTGTTTGCTGAATGATTCAAATGGCTCTGAGCACTATGGGACTTAACATCTGAGGTCATCAGTCCACTAGAACTCAGAACTACTTAAACCTGACTGAACTAAGGACACCGCACATATCCATGCCCGAGGCAGGATTCGAACCTGCGACCATAGGGGTCACACGGTTCCAGACTGAAGCGCCTAGAACCGCTCGGCCACACCGGCCGGTGGTTGTTTGCTGATGATACCGTGGTGTACAGTAAGGTGTCGAAGTTGAGTGAGTCTAGGAAGGTACATCATGACTTAGACAAAATTTACACTTCTTACGATGGATGGCAGCTAGAGCTAAATGTGGAAAAATGTAAGATAATGCGCGTGAGAAGGAAGATAGAACCTGTAATGTTCGTATACAGAATTACTAGTGTCCCGCTTGACACACACAAGTCACTCAAATATCCGGGCGCAAGCTTTCAAAGCGATATAGGGTGGAATGAGCATTTGAGAGCAGTGGTAGGGAAGGTGAATCGTCTACTTCGGTTTATTGTGCGAATTTTAGGAAACAGTGGGTTGACATGTAGAGGAGACCGCATGTAGGGCGCTGGTGCGACCTATTGTCGCTTACTGCTCTAGCGTTTCGAATCCGTACCAGGTCGGACTGAGGAAACGCTTCAAAGCAATTCAGAGACGGGCTGCTAAATTTGTTACTTTTAGGTTCGAACAGCGGACGTGATTCGGGGTCTCAAAAGCGAATCCCTGGAGGGAAGGCGACGTTCTTTTCGAGAAACATTATTGAGAAAATTTAGAGAACCAGCGTTGGAAGATGACTGCAGAACGGTTCTACTACCGCCAACATACATTGAGGGTAACGATCACTAAGATAAGATACGAGAAATTAGGGCTCGTACGAAGACATATACACTACTGGCCATTAAAATTGCTACACCATGAAGATAACGTGCTACAGACGCGAAATTTAACCGACAGGAAGAAGATGCTGTGATATGCAAATGATTAGCTTTTCAGAGCATTCACACATGGTTGGCGCCGGTGGCGACACCTACAACGTGGTGACATGAGGAAAGTTTCCAACCGATTTCTCAAACAGCAGTTGACCAGCGCTGCCTGGTGAAACGTTGTTGTGATGTCTCGTGTAAGGAGGAGAAATGCTTACCATCACGTTTCCGACTTCGATAAAGGTCGGATTGTAGCTTATCGCGATTGCGGTTTATTGCATCGCGACATTGCTGCTCGCGTTGGTCGAGATTCAATGACTGTTAGCAGAATATGGAATCGGTGGGTTCTGGAGGGTAATACGGAACGCCGTGCTCGATCCCAACGGCCTCATATCACTAGCAGCCGAGATGACAGGAATTTTATCCGCATGGCTGTAAAGGATCGTGCAGCCACGTCTCGATCCCCGAGTCAACAGATGGGGACGTTCGCAAGACAACCACCATCTGCACGAACAGTTCGACGACGTTTGCAGCAGCATGGACTATCAGCACGGAGACCATGGCTGCGGTTACCCTTGACGCTGTGCCGTCTGGAGTGGCCGAGCGGTTCTAGGCGCTTCAGTCTGGAACCGCGCGACCGCTACGGTCGCTTAGGTTAGTTAGGGTTAAGTAGTTCTAAGTTCTAGGGGACTGATGAACTCAGATGTTAAGTGCCATAGTGCTCAGAGCCATTTGAACCTCGACGCTGCATTACAGACAGGAGCTCTTGCGATGGTGTACTCAACGACGAACCTGGGTGTACGAATAGCAAAACGTCATTTTTTCGGATGAATTCAGGTACTGTTTACAGAATCATGATGGCCGCATCCGTGTTAGGCGACATCGCGGTGAACGCACATGGAAGTGTTGTGGATTGGCAAGAGAGCCAACCCACTATGAGAGGAAGCCGAAAGGCACGCGTTTTAGCTCACGCAGGCTGGCGTGAGGTCTGGAACAGGTCAAGGAAATGAGACTAGCAAAGAAGGACATAGCTGCTGGAATACTTAACTTTAATCCATAAATGGTGAACATCGCTCTTGACGGTACATGTTTTTACAGCATCAATAGTAACTGGTAATGGCGCCTTGCTAGGTCGTAGCAAATTACGTAGCTGAAGGCTATGCTAACTATCGTCTCGGCAAATGAGAGCGTAATTTGTCAGTGAACCATCGCTAGCAAAGTCGGTTGTACCACTGGGGCGAGTGCTAGGAAGTCTCTCTAGACCTGCCGTGTGGCGGCGCTCGGTCTGCAATCACTGATAGTGGCGACACGCGGGTCCGACGTATGCTAACGGACCGCGGCCGATTTAAAGGCTACCACCTAGCAAGTGTGGTGTCTGGCGGTGACACCACAGGAAGCGTGTATTCGTCATCACCATACTGGCGGATCACCCGGCGTGATGGTATGGGATGCCATTGGTTACACGTCTCGGTCACCTCTTGTTCACATTAACGGCACTTTGAAAGTGGATGTTACATTTCAAATGTGTTACGACACTTCAAAAAAATGTTCAAATGTGAGTGACATCTTATGGGACTTAACTGCTAAGGTCATCAGTCCCTAAGCTTACACACTACGTAACCTAAATTATGCTAAGGACAAACACACTCACCCATGCCCGAGGGAGGACTCGAACCTCCGCCGAGATCAGCCGCTCAGTCCATGATTGCAGCGCCCTAGACCGCCAAGCTAATCCCTCGCGTCTATGACACTTCATTCGATCCCTGCGAAACCCTACATTTCAGCAGGATAATGCACGACCGTATGTTGCAAGTCCTGTACGGGCCTTTCTGGATACAGAGAATGTTCGACTGCTGCCCTGGCCAGCACATTCTCCAGATCTCTCACCAATTGAAAACGTCAGGTCAATGGTTGCCGAGCAACTGGCTCGTCACAATACGCCAGGCACTACTCTTGATGAACTGTGGTATCGTGTTGAAGCTGCATGGGTAGCTGCACCTGTAAACGCCATCCAAGCTCTGTTTGACTCAATGCCCAGGCGTATCAAGGCCGTTGTTATGTCCAGAGGTGGTTATTCTGGGTACTGATTTCTCAGGATCTAAGCACCCAAATTGCGTGAAAATGTAATCACATGTCAGTTTTAGTATAATATATTTGTGCAACGAATACCCGTTTATGGTCTGCATTTCCTCTTGGTGTAGCAATTTTAATGGCCAGTGGTGTAGATAGTCGTTTTTCCCTCGCTGAATGTGAGAGTGGAACTGGAAATAAAAGGACTAGTAGCGGGAGAGTGTACCGGCCGCCACGCACCGCACGGTGGCTTGTGGAGTGTCTGTGTAGATGTAGATGTAGACATATGCAGACGCAGTTGTACTTCTGGAGCCGCAACCAGTACCGTCGGTCAGCGAGGACGGCTCCCGGACGCGGAGGACGAGGAGGCGCGCCTTGAATTATTCCTCGCGGCAATGACCGCATGGTTGTGACGCGGCAGCAGGTCGATACCGTGGCGCCGACAGGCGAACAGCCGCCGCTCCTCATGCAAAAGTTAGGAAGGTGACTCCGGCAGCGTCTGCCCGGGTCGCCGCTATTTCTGGGCCGGCCGCCGGAGGACACGGTCTCAAAGGCGCCGAACAGGTACTACACCGCGCCCCCGCGCCGCCGCGCCGCCGCGCAGCGTCCGCATTGTCCAGTAATCGGGCCCGTCCGCGATTGTCCGCACAGAGGCCAGAGGAAACAAGCCGAGGCTCGTGTCAGCGAGAACTACAGCGCCACAGTAGTCACGTCTGCGTATTCATTCTGCCAAATCTACGTATCTCATATAACATCTCTCCAATCTCTTCTTTTACGCTTTACATTCTGACAATCTGCTATTTACCTTTACTGTTACGAGGGTCGCTCCAAAAGAAATGCACACTATATTTTTTTAATATTTTAAAACCAGCGCCTGTATACCCGCGCGGTAAAATTCTGGACCAACCTGTTGGAACCACTGTTTGGCAGCGTGCACAAGGGAGTCATCATCTTCAAACCTTGTTCCACGAAGAGAGTCTATAGTGCTACAACGATGAAAAATAATGTTACGACGATGTTAAACCTTATTTTCATGATATAAAGAAGAATTGACGATATTGTAATTATTATTGTATTATTTTAATTTTTGTGCTCAGTGAATGAAAGACTTTCTAGTGCACGGAATAAACTAGCATTGTTTGTACTACGAAACTATATATGATTAACTGAGAACTGATTCTGTGTAAGACATTTTGTCGGGGCGGATTTTGTTCTCGTACTGGTCGGTAGAGAAAGAGAAGTTTCTTAATCGATGTATGTAATGTGAATGTATAAAGGCTATAAAAAGGATAGAGAGAGGTAATCCTTGCGGACATTCACTATATTGTATAAGAAAAGGTAAAT
This sequence comes from Schistocerca cancellata, assembly GCF_023864275.1. Taxonomy (NCBI): domain Eukaryota; kingdom Metazoa; phylum Arthropoda; class Insecta; order Orthoptera; family Acrididae; genus Schistocerca; species Schistocerca cancellata. Next base: position 949,546,632 of record NC_064627.1, on the reverse strand, counting down.
ACAAGTTATTGAAAGCAAATATCTCTAATGTGTATCGTCATGTGAGTTCTAAAGACTGAAAATTGCAGTGTTTAAGCTAAACCTGTCCTGAATAACAGCGGAGAACATATATGTTATCATATATTTTCTTCGTTTGACCACGGTTGTGATTCGCATGTTACTTTTTGTTACACGTCGTGTTACGAATATTTTCATTATACGCACAAAAGTGCACACAGCTTTAATCGCACCTGCATCTTTCGGAAACGATAACTCTTAATCAGTACAATTACGTGAATACCGTCTAAATCGCAACCGTGACCACAAAAGTGTTTCCTGGACCTGATTTTTATAAATGAGTAGACTTGAAAGCGAACAGCATTCCACCATCGCTGGCTCGCAACAATTGAAAGAAAACAAAACAAGGGATTGTACATGTAACTTCCCCCTCACGTATCGACCTTAATGACAGTGAAAAATTAAACCGCGTGTACCTAATAGGAATTTGGGAAAAGCAATCGTCACCGAAGTTTATCTGTCGGTAAAGAGGGAGGAAAGGGTTACATCTAAATGAAAGGAAAAATGCAAATGAAACTGGTGGAAATTAATTTTGAAAAGGGGTAAAGTTAATAAAGAAAGTAAATGTGCGGCCGTTACATTAACAATTAACTAGCGGTAAATAGATATTTGAGTTTTGGGGGAAATTACGGTCGCCAGTCCTAACGACAATTACTATAGTAACGGAAAAAGAAAAATTACTACACATATAATTAGTACTAGAAGCGTGGCAACTGAAGGTTGACATGTGTACTGTGAAAACTGAAAGTTTATCAGAAGTAATTAATTTCGCTACACTCTGACTTAATTTAACAAAAGAATTAATAAAACCGGAAAATCGAAAGTTAATTTAGTGACTGAAGTAAATAGTGAGCTTTCTTTCTGAAGCACATCGAAATTCAGTAAAATACGGTTAGTCTTGGACTACCTCAACAATCATTTCAAAAGCTACATGAATCTACGCAATTTAGAAATAAGAGATTTAACTTTGAACTTGAATTAAATGATTCTGAACAATTAACAATAGTAAAATTTAGTACATACCAAGCTGAGCTGCAGTCACAGGTAAGCTAAAATATGGTAACAAAACTCGCACTCTTAATTTGTGCTTGTGTAATCTAAATATTGTAGCCATCTATGAATACCTTAACTGAACTTTGAAATTAAAGCAGTGAAATCGAATGAGGCTGGCGTTTGAATTTCATCTGAACTCGGGTTCATTCTGGAAAAGGAAGGGACCCTGCTTGGTAATGCAACTGGGATAATGAGCAACAAAGGTTCATGCTACGTTGCTGTAATTTTGTGATTTGAACAGTTTGAAAAGCTGAGGTCTGCCATACAGTTCTAAAACTTTACGTGCATCCAGTCTTCCTTGTTGGTTGGTTGAAGGTTTGAAGCCGTCGATCGAGGAAGTGGCGACAGTCACTTATCGTCGGCCGTCGCTGTTGCAGAAGCTGGATGTTAGCGCACTTTCTTCTCGACACGGTCACCAGGCGAAACAGGCTCTTGATGTGCGCCAGCTAATGCTTCCCGTCCGCGACACCGTATCAGAAACTATCATAGCAAGTCGAGCGCAATTACATGCTGCCCAACCCCGAAACCATGGCAACTCGCGGGAGCTTCACACAACACACCTGCTCCACTGCCCTCCTCCAGCCAGACTCTCCGCTCTGCCCGCACTCCATGCGGCCGAGTTCACACTACCAAAGATCCTACACACTTTGGTTCTCCACACGACCTATCGATGTATTCGTTGGATAGCATAGTTTTCCCTAGGCCAGACCCAGCGTATAAATACAAATAATATTCACAAAACAAACTAAAATAAATGCATATATATATATATATATATATATATATATATATATATATATATATATATATAGACAAACCGTAAAACAATTACAATATATAAAGAGACAGAAATGTCATATCTTCAGGTGACAAAATAAGGAAAAATCTATAGTACAATAGATGGAAATAGAAGGATATGCATTTCCGGCGTTACACGTGCCCCACATTGTCTGAGGATGTTCGTGTAACGTAAACTGACTCAGAAGATGTCCCAAAAAGGGAAAAAAGAAAAACAGCGGAAATGCATATGCTCAAAACATCAAGAAAATTTAGCATTAGGCTAATGAACCATAAACCAATTTTTAGACCATAATAATTGGGTGGAGACACTCTTAACCTTATTCCACTCTGCCATCTTACACAAAAGAAAACAGGTTGACAATATATTAAAATTCATAGAAAACAGAGAAAATGGTTTAGCTATTCTAAAATTATGAAAAATTCCTAATAGTATCAAGAAATTGAATACTATTCACAAAATTAACCAGAGTACATGGTCATAAAAACAGGTAGATCAAAATACGCACATTAATAATTAATTACATAGAATACTCATTTTATATAGCCCTTTCATAATTAATATTCTTGTCATGAGAGTCCACTTAACGCTAAACAAGAAAATAATATACAGCAGATCGACAAAAACATAAATATTGACAGCAGAATTCTTTCACATCAGCTGTCCGGGAAGAAAAACAACTTCACCTTCCGTACCCGCAAGTACAACGAATGCCGAAAACGGCACAAGAGCGGACAGCGGCACAAGATCCGACAGCGGCTCCGCCTCGCTAGTATTTTTGCGCCCGCCTGTGCGGCACGCTTCATCTCACTCGCCTGTGTAACGGCATTTCCAGAACGTCCGTTTCACTGAATTCTTTCGGAAAAACTTACTCTCGAGTAATCTCAAGGAGTCCATTAACAATATCACGGTAAATAACTCGACATTGTCCATCATCACACACATGTACTAGCATGAAACTTAAAACAGCGTCTGAGTACATCGGCAATGGCTAGTAAATCACATATTTATGAAATCTTACAGCTAGTTACAAAATCATATTTACATTCCTTAATCTACTGTGACTCAGCTGAAAACTTAAAATAGCAGCTTGGATTTTTCAATTGATTATTAATCAATTCCTCTTAAATCATTTAGTCAAAATTAATTACTTATTAATTACAACTTCTTTAATGTCCTCTTGATCAGGCAAAGCATGGCAAACTGGCAAATCGTTAAATATTACATTCTATATTTACATACTATACAAATTACCCATTCTGTGGTATTAATCAACCCTAGGTTGGTACAATTTCAAGTCAACAATGTTCCGTATACCTAATAGTTTCCCAGAGCTTGGATACTCTAAGCAATAAGCATTTGTGTGAGGTATACCAATGACTTTATATGGTTCATTATAAACAAACTTAAATTTAGAGATTTCATTGTCTATCTCGCGCGATTCCTCATCAGCTTTTACAAGTACTACGTCTCCGATTGCAAACTCAGCAAAACGCGCTTTAGCGTCATGACGACGCATGCGACCATCGGCTTTAGCTTCATTATTTCTGGCAAACGATCTTTTTCACACCAATACTCGGTTTGTCTGGAGACACACTCTTATTCCTCATTATTACTTCATACAGACCTCGTCTACGTTCGTGTGTTACGTTTGACACACCGTCTACAATACTTTCCAATTCACTTTCTACACTATTGTCAATGCCGAGATTCCTCACGTTACAGTAGTTCAAATTCATACCTAAGTCAATGGCATCCGGCCACTTAACAATGTGTATAGGCTGGTATTGCCTATGCACACCGCATCCTGTCTCGTCAAAAGTAACTACTATTGTTTTATCTTGTGACATACATGTCAAAGTTTTGCTTTCGCAATTAATCACTGCACGGTACTTTAATAGCCAATCTAACCCGATAATTACTTCCGTAGTTAAGTCTGGCACGACGAGAAACTCTTGTTCAAATCGTGCCCCACATATCTCGAAGTTGACAAAAATTTGTTTTGTGACCGGTTTACTGGCCTTCTCAGTAGCACCGATAATTTTCACTCCTGTTACTGGCATAACTACGATGCCAGGTCTGTCTTTCAGTAACTCAAACATTTTCCCAGATACAGCACTCAATTCTGCACCGGTGTCAATCAACACGTTTAGTTGTAGGTCGTGCATATTAACGGACACTACTATCTGTCTACACTTGTCCTCGACTGTTTCTTTATTTTCCCACTGTAAATCCTCGTCTATATCCAGGTCATTCCGGCTTCGATCCTAAATCCGGCTTATCTGGCGGCCATTTCAGCCTCTGTTCACATACAGTTTTAATTTCAACACGTTTGTGCTGAGGCTTAGTCTGTATCTTCGCCTCCAATACCGAAACTTTTCCTGTAACTCGTCAACTAGTGAGTGTTGCTTTGCTATCAATTCACTAATTGTCACCTTCGTTGATTCCTCTTTGGTCAGATTGATCTCATCTGAAAATCTACCTGGAGGAATGTGCCCAGTAGTATCTGCAATTACTTCCTCTAGATCTGCGCAGCCCACACTGCTATCGTCTGACCGTATAATGTCAGCTCTGACCTCATACACGCTGTAATCTACGTGCTTTTCTTCCAATCGTGTCCGGCTATCACTAAAATTTTCGTAATCTTTCTCCTTAATACTCTCGCAGTGTTTAAACTGGAGGTTTGCGTCGGATGGGTCGGCTACTTCTACCACTATAACTTTCGGTAAAGTCTGCCGCTTAGGGCCAGAATTTTCCGTTACTACTTCAACATCCAACTCCTGCGGGACGAAACACGACGAATCTTGCTCGTGCTCCACATTAACATCAACTATTTCTAGTAAAGTCTACCGGTTAGGGCCAGAACTTTCTATCACTTCACAAATACTATCTTCCTGTGGGACGAGACAAATCCTGCCCGCGCTCCCCATAAACACTTCTCCCGTACAGGCCCCTATAATCTCTTAGTTCGTCGTATAAGCGACTGAACTGTCTTAACCAGACCTCATCCCTCTCTGCATCCCCTCGCTCGATGACGGACGTTTTATCCGACATCTGATCTTCTCTCAACAATTGCGAATCAACCTTAAACTCAATCTCCAGTTCCGCTGTGGGTATTACTGCTGCCACTTTAAAATCGATTTCCGGAACACTACTTAAATTGTTCTCACTGACAGTGAATGTATTTTCTACTGCCTTGTATACAGCTAATCTACTACTTGTGGGCGCACTTTCTCTTAGCACTGGCACACTCTCCCGCCGTTGATTATTCCATACGGAATTTTCATAACGACGACACCTGGGTTTTCTCTTGTTATTGGGCCTCCAAAATTTCTCCACGCCCGGTCGGCCCCTCACCGGCGCGGCTAATGGTTTCCCTGTCTCGTCCCAGCAGATACGCTCCCCGGATGTTACTGAGGCGGCTGATCACACCCTCTGGCGTTATTACTACTCTGCGAAGCCCGTATCACGCTAGTATGATACCGGTTTCCGTCATTCCTGTTATTATTTGCATTGTACCGATTGTCATTACGGCCCGAACCACTATTGTTATTGCTGCCAAGATTGCGGTATGCATTATCCCCATAGTTATCGTTGTTGTGGTTGCTGTGGTACCCGTTGTTGTTACCACGGCCTCTACCACTGTCGCGATTATGGCGCCAATAGTCCTCGTCCTCAACTCTTTCCAGGAAATCATTGATTGTCCTGTAATTGCTTCCTACGTAGCGTTTTGCATCATCTGGAAGCTTCTTGTAGAGTTCCCAGACTATTTCGGATTCCGTGCGGCGATCACGCAAATATTCCAACTTGCGGGTCCAGCCCTCACAAAACTCCTTCATCGAGCCGCGCGAATTCGCATCGAAAGGCCTCGATACGACAAATTCGCGCCAGACACTTTGCTGCTTTTGCTCTGACCAGTATTCAGCCTCGTCAAAAGTCAGGTTCGTAATGTTGAGGTTTAAGCCCCAACGCTTGGCATCACCAGCCAACACATCAATAACCGCATTAATTTTTCTCTCATTAGTCCATGATCTGGGTAAAACTCTTTCACAATTTTTAATGAAATCCGTCGCGTGTATACCGCCTTTTTTCAAGGGATCGAACCGCTCCTCTTTCGTCAACAATTCCGAACTATGTGCACAGATTGGCACATAGCTCTGTTTTTCGTCAAGTTTCTTTTCTAATTCCGACACTCTCGTAATTACTTGGCAAGTGGTTGTCGCAAGCGTTTCTACTTCCCTTTTTTTCTCTTCGCAGGTATTAGCCGGCTTCGTCACTTTGGTATCTACTTCGGATACTAAAGCCTTTAAAGTTTCCAACTTCTTTTGATCCTCTTTTTTCACTAATTGAATTTGTTCCGTCACCTTATTCTCGATGACCGGAGCAACTGCTTCTCCTACACTTTTCTCGATTCTGCTAATTTCGGAATAAAAACGAGTATTTATGCTCGCAATTTCCGCCTGAACGCCTATCATTTCCTGCTTAAGGTTACCGATTTCGGTATTAACCACAACAATATCTTCTTTGATTTTATCAACTTTTGTGGCAACAACTCCAACATTGTTGTTAACAACATTAATAGCTTTGTTCTGATTGTCTAGCTTTCGTTCAATTTTTTCGGACTGAGCTTCTTGCTTGGCAGCCTGATCTTCTTGCTTGGCAGACAGAGCTTTAATTTCTGCCGATTGACTCTTGATTTCGTTAATCAAAACATTCAATAAATCAGTTAAATTCCCGGAAACTACCGGTTTTACTTCCGTAGCGGCTTCCTCTTTAATTGTCCCCCGGTATTCGTCATCAAGGGATTCAGATTAGATTTTCACTTCCGATTCCAAAACATTTTATAAAGTTTGGAATTCCATTTCTCCTCTTTGTTGCGTTTCGGCGGTCGCGTCTTTCATGCTAGCCGCCTGCCCCTGAACAATGGGTACCGCGGTGCGCGTTTGCCACTGTTCGACCGATTGTTAGGTATCCAAGTCCACCAAATTTTGGCAATTGTTGCCTTCACTCATTTTAATAATTTTCAATATAAATGCCAAATCTCAAATCTAATTATGATTCCTCACACTAATATTCTCGCTGACGTATCGACCATTTCGTAACCAGTACTTTGTTACGAGATTTGCACAATGCAAAATTCGTGTCCAGAGCAACCTCAAATTCGAAGATTGTTCTGTCACCAGGTCGCCACGTGTAACCTCCCCCTCACTTATCGACCTTAATGACAGTGAAAAGTTAAACCGCATGTACCTAATGGGAATTTGGGAAAAGCAATCGTCACCGAAGTTTATCTGTCGGTAAAGAGGGAGGAAAGGATTACAGCCAAATGAAAGGAAAAATGCAAATGAAACTGGTGGAAATTCGTTTTGAAAAGGGGTAAAGTTAATAAAGAAAGTAAATGTGCGGCCGTTACGTTAACAATTAACTAGCGGTCATTAGATATTTGAGATTTGGGGGAAATTACGGTCGCCAGTCCTAAGGACAATTACTATAGTAACTGAAAAAGAAAGGTTATTACACATATAATTAGCACTAGAAGCGTGGCAACTTAAGGTTGACACGTGTAGTGTGAAAACTGAAAGTTTGTCAGAAGTAATAAATTTTGCTACACTCTGACTTAATTTAACAAAAGAATTAATAAAACCGGAGAATCGAAAGTTAATTTAGTGACTGAAGTAAATAGTGAGCTTTCTTTCTGAAGCACATCGAAATTCAGTAAAATACAGTTAGTCTTGGACTACCTTAACAATCATTTCAAAAGCTACATGAATCTACGCAATTTAGAAATAAGAGATTTAACTTTGAACTTGAATTAAATGATTCTGAACAATTAACAATAGTAAAATTTAGTACATACCAAGCTGAGCTGCAGTCACAGGTAAGCTAAAATATGGTAACAAAACTCGCACTCTTAATTTGTGCTTGTGTAATCTAAATATTGTAGCCATCTATGAATATCTTAACTGAACTTTGAAATTAAAGCAGTGAAATCGAATGAGGCTGGCGTTTGAATTTCATCGGAACTCGGGTTCATTCCGGAAAAGGAAGGGACCCTGCTTGGTAATGCAACTGGGATAATGAGCAACAAAGGTTCATGCTACGTTGCTGAAATTTTGTGATTTGAACAGTTTGAAAAGCTGAGGTCTGCCATACAGTTCTAAAACTTAACGTGCATCCAGTCTTCCTTGTTGGTTGGTTGAAGGTTTGAAGCCATCGATCGAGGAAGTGGCGACAGTCACTTATTGTCGGCCGTCGCTGTTGCAGAAGCTGGATGTTGGCGCGCCTACTTCTCGACACGGTCACCAGGCGAAACGGGCTCTTGATGTGCGCCAGCTAATGCTTCCCGTCCGCGACACCGTGTCAGAAACTATCATAGCAAGTCGAGCGCAATTACATGCTGCCCAACCCCGAAAGCGCGGCAACTCGCGGAAGCTTCACACAACACACCTGCTCCACCGCCCTACCCCAGCCAGATTACCCTGCCTCTGCCCGCGCTCCACGCGACCGAGTTAACACTACCAAAGATCCTAAACACTTTGGTTCTCCACACGACCTATCGACGTACTCGTTTGATAGCATTGTTTTCCCTAGGCCATATATATATATATATACAGGGTGTTTCAAAAATGAACGGTATATTTGAAACGGCAATAAAAACTAAACGAGCAGCGATAGAAATACACCGTTTGTTGCAATATGCTTGGGACAACAGTACATTTTCAAGCGGACAAACTTTCGAAATTACAGTAGTTACAATTTTCAACAACAGATGGCACTGCAAGTGATGTGAAAGATATAGAAGACAACGCACCATTCTGTACGACGTCTTTCTGCTGTAAGCGTGTGCTGTTCACAACGTGCAAGTGTGCTGTAGACAACATGGTTTATTCCTTAGAACAGAGGATTTTTCTGGTGTTGGAATTCCACCGCCTAGAACACAGTGTTGTTTGCAACAAGCCGAAGTTTTCAACGGAGGTTTAATGTAACCAAAGGACCGAAAAGCAATACAATAAAGGATCTGTTTGAAAAATTTCAAGGGACTGGGAACGTGACGGATGAACGTGCTGGAAAGGTAGGGCGACCGTGTACGGCAACCACAGAGTGCAATGCGCAGCTAGTGCAGCAGGTGATCCAACAGCGGCCTCGGGTTTCCGTTCGCCGGGTTGCAGCTGCGGTCCAAATGACGCCAACGTCCACGTATCGTCTCATGCGCCAGAGTTTACACCTCTATCCATACAAAATTCAAACGTGGCAACCCCTCAGCGCCGCTACCATTGCTGCATGAGAGACATTCGCTAACGATATAGTGCACAGGATTGATGACGGCGATATGCATGTGGGCAGCATTTGGTTTACTGACGAAGCTTATTTTGAACTGGACGGCTTCGTCAATAAACAGAACTGGCGCATATGGGGAACCGAAAAGCCCCATGTTGCAGTCCCATCGTCCCTGCATCCTCAAAAAGACTGGTCTGGGCCGCCATTTCTTCCAAAGGAATCATTGGCCCATTTTTGCGATCCGAAACGATTACTGCATCACGCTATCTGGACATTCTTCGTGAATTTGTGGCGGTACAAACTGCCTTAGACGACACTGCGAACACCTCGTGGTTTATGCAAGATGGTGCCCGGCCACATCGCACGGCCGACGTCTTTAATTTCCTGAATGAATATTTCGATGATCGTATGATTGCTTTGGGCTATCCGAAACATACAGGAGGCGGCGTGGATTGGCCTCCCTATTCGCCAGACATGAACCCCTGTGACTTCTTTCTGTGGGGACACTTGAAAGATCAGGTGTACCGCCAGAATCCAGAAACAATTGAACAGCTGAAGCAGTACATCTCATCTGCATGTGGAGCCATTCCGCCAGACACGTTGTCAAAGGTTTCGGGTAATTTCATTCAGAGACTACGCCATATTATTGCTACGCATGGTGGATATGTGGAAAATATCGTACTATAGAGTTTCCCAGACCGCAGCGCCATCTGTTGTTGAAAATTGTAACTACTGTAATTTCGAAAGTTTGTCTGCCTGAAAATGTACTGTTGTCCCAAGCATATTGCAACAAACGGTGTATTTCTATCGCTGTTCGTTTAGTTTTTATTGCCGTTTCAAATATACCGGTCATTTTTGAACCACCGTGTATTATATATATATATATATATATATATATATATATATATATATATATATATATATATATATATATATATATAAGTAAAACAATTACAGTATATAAAGAGACAGAAATGTCATATCTTCAGGTGACAAAATAAGGAAAAATCTACAGTACAATAGACGGAAATAGAAGGATACGCATTTCCGGCGTTACATACAACTTTAAATTTTAACGCCGTCAGCGTTACGAAATTTGAACGACGTAAGTTAATTAATTAAATATTAACATGAAGAGAATTATTAAATTTTTAAGATTAAATCATAGCAAGAATTTAAAGAATTTCAGCATCATTACGTTTCTTTGCATTAGTACTTGTATATCAGATACCATCATATCTATTTAAAAGACAGTGCGTAAATAAAATTGCCACCTATTATAATTATTATCATAAGCAATTCAAGTCTTTCAGTTCCCCAAAGAGAAGATAGTCACATGGAGCCAGATCAGGATGGTAAAATGGGTGTTTCAGTGTTGTCCATCCCAGTTTTGTGATCGCTTCCATGGTTTTTTGACTGACATGTGGCCGTGCATTGTCGTGCAACAGCAAAACATCTCGCTTTTGCCGGTGTGGTCGAACACGACTCAGTCGAGCTTGAAGTTTCTTCAGTGTCGTCACATATGCATCAGAATTTATGATGGTTCCACTTGGTATGATGTCCACAAGCAAGTGTCCTTCGGAATCGAAAAACACTGTAGCCATAACTTTTCCAGCCAAAGGTGTGATTTTGAATTTTTTTTTTCTTGGGTAAATTTGCATGATGCCACTCCATTGATTGCCTCTTCGTCTCCGGTGATGGAGCCATGATTCATCACCTGTCATAATTCTTCCAAGAAACTCATCCCCACCATTCTCGTACTGTTCCAAAAGTTCGCTGCATCCCGTTTTTCTTGTTCCTTTGTGAGCCACTGTCAACATCCTGGGAACCCACCTGGCAAAAACCCTTTTTAACGCCAACACTTTAAGTATTCTGCAAACACTTCGTTCCCCTATCCCAACGTAGCGTGACAATTCGTTCATTGTGATGCGTCTGTCAGCAGTCACCAATTCGTTAACTCTCAGCACATTGTCTGGAGTGTGTGCAGTACGAGGCCTGCCGCTGCGAGGACAATCCTCAATATTGCTGTGCCCGCTTTCATCACGCAACCTGCTTGTCCACCGACTAACTGTAGTGCGATCGACAGCAGCATCTCCGTACACATTTTTCAACCTCTTGTGGATGTTTCCCACTGTCTCGTTTTCACAGCACAGGAATTCTATGACAACACGTTGCTTCTGACGAACGTCAAGTGTAGAAGCCATCTTGAAGACATGCTGTGACGGCGCCACTGACGGGAACAGGTTGAACTAAGTTTGAAAATAAGCGGAAAGGGTGTATCTACACACTGTAAAACTTTCACACATGCAGAATGAAAACTGTATTTTTACAAAAATGGTGTGCATTTCTATTAGAGTGACCATCGTATTTACCTGCTTTTCTAAAACCTGTAATTCATAGAGTAGCAAGCGAACAACTCATAGTAAACTTTAGACCTGAACATTTGTTCAGATGAGTGGCTTAAAGTGACGTCCATGTACGACAGTCGTATAACGAAAGTGCTCAACGTGATGTCCATCCATAACAATGCAACATCTTGCCCTTCGGCGTAAGCAGTCACGCACTCTTTTTAAGAGACAGCAGTTATTCGTTATGTACTACCCCCGCTTACAAGATGACGACACAAGCCATTCCTCAGATAATCATCGCACACTGCTTCCACGATTTTCGCCCAATCGATGTAGCACTTTCTCTTCCTTTACAGATCTATAGTCATACTGAGATCTTCCACTGTTAATCATTGGGCTACTGCGTAGAGCTTGAGTCCCTAAAACTCTGGAAATCTCAGGTGATCGGCTAATCGGATTTTTCTGCTTAGCGGGAACGGAGTCTTACGTTACTCCATTCTTTTAAACGGTAGTAAAATCAAATGCATCGTATCACTTAAGGATTGGTAGCGGGATCCAGAAAATAAAACGTAACGGACCAGTCCTAGGTGCAAAAAGTGTAATATAGCAAATAAGAAAGTGATGTCACTTTTGTAAGTAGGTGAGGCACCACGATACCCAGAGATGTAAGATATTTGCTGTAAAAAACACCCAACCATACAGATGATCCCAGATTACCTACTGCTCGTAGCAACGTATGCTTAGAGCACTATGGTTAGTAGCTCTTATTGTCCTTACTTCACAAGGATCCTGTCCTTGGATTTCCTCGCCCTGCTCCCAGTATCTTAAGGTCCTTGGCTACTTGCTCTCTACATTTTAGTTTTGGTCTGCCTAAACTTCTTCGCCCCTTAGGTTACTTATGTGACACTCAATCTTGAGCCTTCTTCTCTTCTGCGGAAGTGCCCGGCCCATTTCCGCTTGTCTTGGCTTCCACAGCTACATTTGGTTCCTTACACAGAGCGTTAAGGGTATAAGTCCAGATATTTTATTGGTAACTGAGGACACCCTACTAAACAGTATTGCATCAGTATTTACTTCATTTGAAGGTAAATAATTACAGTTATTAGGAGACGTATGTTTTTAGGTAGGTTAATACATCCAAGTACATGTGGCAAGAGCAAGCCATTAATGCTTATTTATCCCGGTCAGAAGATTAGGTGTTCAAGTGAGGACATGTGTACGCAAAATGGTTTGTCTCTACCGACAGGGCTGTGCGGAGTGGCCGCGCGGTTTGAGGCGTCCTGTCACGGACTGCGCGGCCCCTGCCGCCGGAGGTTCGATTTCTCCATCGGCTATGGGTGTGTGTGCTGTTTTTATTATAAGGTAGTTTAAGTAGTGTGTTAGTCTAGGGACCGATGACCTAAGCAGTTTGGTGCCTTAGGAATTCGCACACATTTGATTATTCTACCGACAGGCGTATTTCACTTAGTGGTAGAATTACGTTTGTGAAGTAAACATTGGGTAGCAAATTATGTGACGTGCTTGGGGGAAGACTATTAGACACACAGAAAAACCAACTAACACATTGAAATGGATACATACTAAGGTACCAATTATCGCAATATCCGCAATTACACCCTTAACATCGTATATGTGGCTCCGACCTCGCTTTTATTTCTTCTTGGCTATTCTCCTGACTCATAAATTTGTCCAATAATCTTTCAGCAGATTTTACTTCCAAAAAGCTTTATTTTTCTTACCTACTCTCCATATTTCTGCCCATACAGGAATGCTGGTTTGATTATAAATTTATATAGCCTTCATCTACATCTACATCTACATGGATACTCTGCTAATCACATTAAAGTGCCTGGCAGAGGGTTCATCGAACCACTTTCACAATTCTCTATTATTCCAATCTCGTAGAGCGTGCGGAAAGAATGACCACCTATATCTTTCCGTACGAGCTCTGATTTCCCGTATTTTATCGTGGTGATCGTTCATTTTGTGTAGGTCGGTGTCAACAAAATATTTTCGCATTCGGAGGAGAAAGTTGGTGATTGGAATTTCGTGAGAAGATTCCGTCGCAACGAAAAACATCTTTCTTTTAATGATGTCCAGTCCAATTCCTGTATCATATCTGCGACACTCACTCGCATATTTCTCGATAATACAAAACGTGCTTCCTTCCTTTGGACTTCGGGCCTGTACTCCGTCAGTACTATATGGTAAGAATCCCACACCGAGCAGCAGTACTCTAAAAGAGGACGAACAAGCGTAGTGTAGGCAGTCTCCTTAGTAAGCCTGTTACATTTTATAAGTGTGCTGCTAGTAAAACGCAGTCTTTGGTTAGCCTTCCCCACAATGTTTTCTGTGTGTCCTTCCAATTTAAGTTGTTCGTAATTTGATATCTAGGTATTTAGTTGAATTTACGGCTTCGTTTTGGTACATCTAGAAAAAAAACCAGGATTACAGTAACTTGTTGATCCCGCTTTGATTCTCTCTTCTGTTTCTCGTTTCTCACAATTTCTGTTGTTTACTATATCTACGCGCATCTCTTGTTTACTATATATAAACACATTTTCTTCCTGAAATACGTGGTTGCCAATCTGCATGGTTCCTGCCCTTTAGTCTCGCTATTTCTTTCTACAATGGAGCATCCCGTTTCCTCATCATTTACCTCCGATTGAACTTCCTGTGCTTGTTTACATGTCTTCGTGGTCCGTGTTTTTTGGTCATCTAAATTTTCAGCGATTAACGCTTTCTCATCACAAAAGGCCATCCGCTTTTATTCCTAGATAGAGCAATATATCAAACCACTCTCTTGCTCCTGTTCACGAAGCACCAACATAACGACTGTGCCTTTATCAGCCAAAAAACGCCCCTCTTACGATCACTTGTTGAGATCTCATCAAGTATTAATTTCTAGACGCGTGTTTTCAAGACTTATTTTTCTCGTCAATTCAAAATATTCGACACTTTGTAAGTGCTTGCCGTGAATTCGTAATTTGCGGCACATCTGGTTTCCCTCCCCACCAAGTCGACCGAGTTAGCGCTGCTGTAGCAGTAGAAACGTGGTTATAGGCTGTGATCGACGGTGTTTACAGCGCTTTTGGCACGGCTCCGAGCCTTGGTGGAACAGCGCGAAACAACAGTGTGGCAGTGACCTGCTCCACTTCCAACGTGGTACATCACCTGAAAGCAAGTGCCGTGAACACAGTTGGACAGCCCGCGGTGCATCGTCAACGGTGGCGGGGCTGGCGGATTGGGCTGTGCTTGAATGAGGACAACGGAGGTGGAGTCTTCGGCTGGCATACGAGATGAATGTAGAAGCTGCGGACAGCAATATGGTCACTTACTGGACAGCGAGGGATGAGTCAGTTTTGGCAAAGCCTAGAGCCATGGCCTTATAGTCGCTATGCTGCGTCACTATCGACCGGACGTCAGTAACGGTCACTATAGAGCGTGGCAGCTGGTTTGATACAACAGCCCAGTGGAACGGTTAGTGTCTTTTTGCAGCCGAGAGATCAGCGATTCCAATGGAAGTGGAGGAAGTGGTTTCTGCATGTCAAGAGGAGTTCTGCCTCAGTGATTTAGCAACCGACGGAAGGAGCCTGGTGATTTAGTGCCTCGATAAGTGCACTGTATCGTGTTCGAGTGGTGCATTGGGTTTATTGGCTAGGAACCACGCTACAGATGGAACTCTATGGTTATCCTGTGACAATTCTGGTTGTTGATTTATGATACACCAGGTGTGTGGGACATTTGTGTTCCCTGTGAGCGAAAGCTATTTTATAACACAGAGAAAACCCATCGATCAACATTAAGGACTTGCACATATAACGTTGTTTGCTTTCGAGTAAACCAAACGCATCAATCTAACAGCACGCTGCACAGTATCAAAACACCAGCCGCCAGTGTACTACTGCCAGCTGCTAAAGCACTCAGGTATTAGGTCTCTTGACTCACAGAAGCTACTTTCTCCACCTCCAATGGAGACTGGAATTGCTGAGCTCTCAGCCGAGATCAGACATGAACTGTTCCACCAGGTTTTGGTGTGGTGACACAGTAGCTACGCCCTGCGCTAACGTTAGTGACCGTCAGCTGACAGCTGTGCAACATAGTAGCTAAAGGCTTCCACTCGCGGTTCTGCCAAAACGCCGAGCGCGATAACCGCGCGGTCTAGGGGGGTCTTACCACAATTCTTGTGGCTTCTCCCGTCGGAGGTTCGAGTCCTCCCTCGGGCGTGGGTGTGTGTTGTCCATAGCGTAAGTTAGTTTAAGTCAGATTAAGAAGTGTGTAAGCCTAGGGGCCGATGACCTCAGCAGTTTGGTCCCGTAGGAACTTACCACAATTTTTTTTCTGCCAAAATTAGCTCACTCCTCTTCGCAAAGCAAATGAAAGCTCCACCATCCTTAACTGCTCCTTCTTGCTCTTGTACCTGCCAGGTCAAGATCCCACTCCGCCACCCGCCTGCAAGTGCAGCCTAAGCCAACAGCACTGACTCCAGACACCGGCTCTCCATTCCCCATGCTGCTGCGGTCATAGAGCTGGCTTAAGAGATCAGTAGCATGTTCAGAGCATAACCGCTGACTGGCCAACACTCGTCTCACACTGTATTACCTACACTCGGAGCATCGCCACCATCACCAGCTGCAAAAGAGGGGCCTTAAATGTGGTCGACAGCAACACCAAGTCAATATCTATAGCTTTTTTTTTGTTATCAGTTTTGTGAGTGGTTTGATGCAGTCCGCCACGAATTCCTCTCCTGTACCAAGCTCTTGATCTCAGAGAAGCACTTGCAATCCATGTCAATTGTTTGCTGAGTGTATACCAATCTCTGTCTTCCGCTGCACGTTTTACGCTCTGCAGCTCATGCTGGTATCATGGAAGCTATTCCGTGATATATTAACAGGTCCTACCATCCTGTATCTTCATCTTATCAGTCTTTTCCATTTATTCTTTCTCCGCCGAATCAGCTGAGAAATGCCTCGATCCTTACCTTATCAGTCTACTTAATTTTCAACATTTTCCTGTAGCGGCACGTTTCATATTATTCGATTCACTTCATTTTTGGTTGTCCCACAATTCATACGGTGCTCTGCGCCAAATGTATATTCCAAGAAATTTCTTCCTCAAACTAAAGCCTATTTTTGAAATTAGCACACTTCTCTCGACCAGGAATGGGTTTTAGCCAGTGCCAGTCATCTTTCTATGTTCTGCTTGTTCCATCTGCTATGGTTCAAAAATGGTTCAAATGGCTCTGAGCACTAAGTGACTTAACATCTGAGGTCATCAGTCCCCCAGAACTTAGAACTACTTAAATCTAACTAACCTAAGGACATCACACACATCCATGCCCGAGGCAGGATTCGAACTTGGAACGGTAGCAGCTCTGCGGTTCCGGAATGAAGCGCCTAGAACCGCTCGGCCACTGCGGACGGCCATCCGTCATGGGTTATTTGGCTGCTTACGTAGCAGAATTTCTTAATTTCCTCTCCTAACTTTCAGTTCTCACAGTTCACGTTTCTGTTAGTTCTCTTTATATTCCTCTTTCTTCGATTTACCCTCAGCCTATATTCTGTAGTCATTAGCCCGTCATTCCATTTAGAAGACCCTTACCTCTTCACTTTCACTGAGGATAGCAATGTCTTCCGCGAATCTTGCCATTGATATCCTTTCACCATGAACTCACTCACGAACTTGCCTTTTTGTCATTGCTTCTTCAATACATACACACATCAAAAAAAGTTTTGCATTACTCCGGTTCTCAGAACTGCTTAAGATGGTCGCTGACTGTGGATGTTGTATCACAGACACAGCCCCTTTGACTGTTCAGAGACGTCACTTACCCCACCCAAAGATGTAAACAACCATGCATGAACAGCTTCTATTAGACGGAGAAGGTGTGACAGCCGATTAGTTGCAGCCAATCCACCATGAAGGAGGTAAACGGCTCGTGTTGTCTATAGTTCAGCCGTGCCTAGACGATCAATACCGCAGTTCGATCGTGTCCGCATTGTGCCAGGAAGGGCTCTCAACAAGGGAACTCTCCAGGCGTCTCGGAATGAACCAGAGCGATGTTGTTCGGACACGGAGGAGATACAGAGAGACAGAAACTGTCGATGACTTGCTTCGATCAGGCCGCTCAATTGCTACTACTGCAGTGGATGACCGCTACCTATGGATTATGGCTAGAAGGAACCCTGACAGAAACGCCACCACGTTGAATAATGCATTTCATGCTGCCACTGGACGTCGTGTTACGACTCAAACTGTGCGCAACAGGCTGCATGATGCGCAACTTCACTCCTGACATCCATGGCGAAATCCATCTTTGCAATCACGACACCATGCAGCGCAGTACAGATGGGCCCAGCAACATGCAGAATGGACCGATCAGGATTGGCATCACGTTCTTTACACCGATGAGTATCGCATATGTCTTCAACCAGACAATCGTCGGAGACGTGTTTGGAGGCAACCCTTTCAGGCTGAACGCCTTAGACACACTGTCGCGCGAGTGCAGAAAGGTGGAGGTTCCCTGATATTTTGGGGTGGCATTATGTGGGGCCGACGTACGCCGCTTGTGGTCTTGAAGACGCCGTAATGGCTATATGATACGTCAATGCCATCCTGCAAACGATAATGCAACCATATCGGCAGCACATTAGCGAGGCATTAGTCTTCATGGACGACAATTCGCACCCCCATCGTGCACATCTTGTGAATGGCTTCCTTCAGGATAATGATGTCGTTCGACTAGGGTGGCCAGCATGTTCAGCAGAGATGAGCCCTATCGAATATGCCTCGGATAGATTGAAAAGATCTTTTTATGGACGACGTAACCCACTATCCACTCTGAGGGATCTACGCCGAATCGCCGATGAGGAGTGGGACAATCTGGACCAACAGTGCCTTGATGAACTTGTGGATAGTATGCCACGACGAATACAGGCATGCATCAATGGAAGAGGACGTGGTACTAGGTATGAGAGGTACTGGTGCATACAGCAATCTGGACCACCTCCGCTAAGGGTCTCGCTGTATGGTAGTACAACATGCAATATGTGGTTTTCATTAGCAATAAAAAGGACAGAAATGAAGTTTTTGTTGATTTCTATTCCAATTTTCTGTACAAGTTTCGAAACTCTCGGAAC
The DNA here is from genome assembly GCF_023864275.1 of Schistocerca cancellata. Taxonomy (NCBI): domain Eukaryota; kingdom Metazoa; phylum Arthropoda; class Insecta; order Orthoptera; family Acrididae; genus Schistocerca; species Schistocerca cancellata. The sequence goes on along the minus strand of NC_064627.1, from coordinate 949,527,958 downwards.
CGAGGCGATGCAAAAGTTTTTTTGATGTGTGTATATCGAACAGTAGGTGCGAAAGGCTGTCCAGCGTAAAGCCAGCGTCGGCACGCGAGTGGAAACGACAGAGAAGAGAAGGCTGTGAGAAGAGGTCAGCCAATAATACGCTGACTGACCTCTCTCCAGGACTCAGCGGCCCCTAGGTGAAGACTATATAAGCGCTGTTCCCAACTGGTGGCGAGCATTCGAGGGTTGGATTCCCTCACTTCCTCATCGAGGACTCGCACTGCCTGGGCTACTCTCAGGGTGTATCTTCGACGTGGAAGAGCCCCAACCGTGCCTGTCGCGTTGTTGCACGTCTGCACACCGTCACTGCTGCCCGCCGCCGCCGCCACCGCCGTCGTCTGTTCGCCGCCGCCGCCGCCGCCGCCGCCTGGTCGCCGTCTCTCGGTGCTCGTCGCTTCTTCTTCAGCCGCCGCCGCCTAGTCGCCGCTTCTTCTGCCCCCGCCGCCGCCGCCGCTGTCGCCGTCTCTCTGTGCTCGTCGCTTCTGCCGCCGCCACTGCCGCCGTCTCTCGGTGTTCGCTGCCGCCTGCAATCATGAACGCCCCAACTACCACCATCAACTACACCTCTCCTTCACCTGCCCCCACTGTAACGTCATGGAGTGCTTCCTCTGGGATTCACCCGTCTCATGCACCTCCCCTACTCACAGTCTCCTCCCCATCTATCTCCTCTCCATCGCTGTATCCCCACCTGTACCTCACTCCTGCTCCTACCCTGCTACTGCCCCTGCTGCTGCTCCCGCTCCTGCCTCTGTCCCTGCTCCCAACCCCCTCCCGCTCCTGTCGACCACCGAGACGACTTTCCCCCTCTCCCCCCTGCGGTTACCACTGCTTCCCCTGCCAGAGTCTCCGCCCGCCGCGCCACATTCGCCGCCACAGAGCGCCCTACCCTCTCATCTGGTGCTACTGCCTCACAGGAGAGCCCTGCCTCCCACCACCTCCCCATCCATCCAGTCCCTCATCTCTCCTCCCAGGCAACAACCGCCAAAAAATCTTCCAAACGGCCCAGTGGCGATCTCTCCTCTACTCCTTCATCCAAAAAGCCACTGCCCGACCCACCTCCCACTGACCCCGCTATGGATACCACCCCACCTGTCTCCTCTCCAGCCCCCTCCCTGTATACCTTTGTCCTAGCCAACCCTGATCCGAAATTCCTGGATGCCCGCACCCTCACCCTTGAAATCCGGAAGTACATCCCCAGTGCACCCATCACCCAACTTAGCCCTCGCAGAGACTCTGTTCTCATCAAGTCTCCCTCTCCATCCTTCCATACTGATCTCCTCCGGCGCCTTCCCAGCATCACTTTTGGGCACCACGCATCCCTCACCCCATTCCTTACATCCTCCTCTCCTCGTCACCTCCAACCGCCTCGTCATCCGCCGACCCTCACTGCCGTCATCACAAAACTCAGCCCTGTGGTCACGGAGGCTGAGGTGTTGGTGGAACTGAATGCCCACCTCTCCCTGGAAGTCCGCTCTGCCCTCCGTATTTACCACTCCAATGGCCCTACCTTCCTCTTGCGTATATTTACAGAGTCCGCCTCCTCCATCGACCACCTCCTCATGCAGGGAGCCCTGATTTTCAACCGCCGCCAACCTGTTGACCCGTCCCGTTCCCCTCCTCTATTCTACCGCAGCCAGCGTTGTCTTCTGTACAATGACCACCTCACCCAAAACTGCAAGAACCCACCCACCTGCCCCCATTGTAAAGCCTCCCACTTCCTCAAACAGTGTCCCAACCTCGCCTCTCCCCCATCCTGCAACACCTGCAATGAACCTCACCCCACCTATTCCTCCAAATGCAAAGCCAAGCCACCTCCCACCAACCCTGAACTCACTGTCCCCGTTCGCTCCATTGACCCACCCATCCACCCTAACAATTCCCTCCGCCCTCCCCCTACAGCAGAAGACATCATCCGGTTCCTCACTGTCGTCCTGCAGAACATCCACCCCTTCCAGCGCCCCCACACACTCCAGCAGATTTCCCTCGCTGCCCACTCTGTTTTCCACTTAAACACCCACGCCACATACTCCTACAACCAGGCCCACTTTACCTTCACCCACCTAGACACCCTCGTTTAAGCACCTCTCTCCCCTTCCCGCACCCTTCCCACACCCAACCTTATGGCTCGTCAACAGTATCGTCTCCTCTACCTCAACATTCGCTCCCTCCCTGCAAACAAATACCTCTTCATGCATACCCTCTCCCAGCACCAGGTTGACTCCTTTATCCTTAGGTAATGAAACCTTCCTCCAACCCCACAATGTGGTCCGCATCTCCCCTTATCTCCTTCACCGCACTGACAATCCCATTCCCCTAGCTCGAGGTGGGGTCGCTATAGGCCACCTCAGGCATCTCCCTGTCCGGCCACAACCCCTCCTCAATGACCCAACCGAACACCTTCTCCTCAGCCTATTTTTCCCTCCCTCACCGTCACCTGTGCCACTATCTATATCCGCCCTGCAGCTCCTCTCCCCTTTGACTTCATTTCCCATGTTGACCGTACCTTCTCCACCTATGTGATCGCCGCTGACCTCAACATCCACAGCCGTGACCCTGCCACCCTTTGGCGGTGGCATCAGTTCCTTGCCACCCTCCATGGTGACCTTGTTCCTCTCCCACAGCACACCTGCCCTGAAAGTATCTCCACCCCCGATGTTATCCTCGCTTCCCCCAACCTCCTTGGTCGCATTGCCGTTGATGTCCTCGATCCCGTCGGTAATGACCATCTCCCTGTCCTTCTCACCATCTCCTCTACCCGTCCCGCCACTGCAGCCACCCGCCCAGCTGCCCCTCCAAAGTCTGTCCATGACTACCACTGTGCCATTTGGGATGCCTACCGGGAATCCATTGCCTTACAGGTCGAAAGCCGCCCCTCACTTTCCACCACCCTGATGACATCACCCATGCCTCTTCCTTCCTTCAGAAGACCATCATTGACGCTGTGGAGGCTCATGTCCCTACAAAACTCATCCACCCTCACCGCCCTACGCTTCCTCCACAGGCCGTCCTTCTTCTGCGTGAATCCCGCAGGCTCTACAGCACCTTCCTCCGCACTCGTGACCGGGATACTCTCACCCCCCACCGGCAATTACAGCGACATATCTGGAACCTCCTTACAGCAAAGAAACGCCGGGACTGGCGTCAGACATGCACACTCCTCAACTCCACCCTCCCTGTCAACTCCTCCAAGTACTGGTCAGCCTTCCACCGCCTTACTGGAAGCCATCCCACCCCGCATTACCCCATCCTCCATGACGATCGACCCTTTCCTGACAACCTCAGTAAGGTTAACCATTTTGCTTCTCACCTATCCGAGGTCTTCTCCATTCCTGACGATCCCCATTTTGATTACTCCCTCTTCCCCACCGTCCTTGACCGCACTGACACCTCTGTCCCCCCACTCGCCCCTAGTTTCCAGTACTTGGATCGGTTACCCCCTCCGACATCAACACTCCCATCACCACGCAAGACATCACACTCGTCCTCCGCTCCAAACGCAACACCACCTCTGGTCATGATGGCGTCACCAACCGTCACCTCAAGGAATCCCCTCCATCCTTCCTGTCTGTCCTCGCTACCCTGTACAATGTCCACCTCTCCAGTGGATTTTACCCTGACTTGTGGAAGACTTCCCGTGTCCTGCTGTTCCCTAAGCCTAACAAACCCCCTTCTGCTACCTCTTCCTATCGTCCCATCTGCCTCACCTCTGTGTTCAGTAAGGTCTTTGAGGCCATCCTCTCTCGCCGTATCCATCGCCACTTTAACCAGCACCGCCTCCTTCCTCTTACCCAATGTGGCTTCCAGCCTTCCTTCTCTGCCGACTACCAGCTCCTTAACCTTACCGATCTTCTTTCCCTCCAACTTAACTCCCGTCGCTCTGCTATCTTTGTCTCCCTTGATCTCCAGAACGCCTATGACCGTGTCTGGCATCCCGGGCTCCTTTTCAAACTCCAGACCTATGCTCTCCCCATCAACTTTGTCCATCTCGTGGCTTCCTTCCTCTCCCATCGTCCCTCCTATGTGACTATACACAATTCCAACTTCTGTACTTTCTACCCCTCTGCCCTCACCTGGACTCCCCATCTCCTTACCATACAAAACAAAGCTCACAACCGCTTTTGCCTCCTGAAACTCCTGTCCGGCCAGATGTGGGGTCTGCATCCTTCCACCATCCTTCACACCTACAAATCCATGATCCGCCCCATCCTTTGTTATGCCAGCATCGCTTGGATTTCCGCCCCTCCCCGGTTCTATAAAGCCCTACAAATCCTCGAACGCCATGCACTCCGCCTCGCCTTCCGCATCCGCCTTCTGTCCCCCACGCGCATCCTCTATGACCTCATCCCCTTCCCCCACCTTCTCCTTTTCCTTGAACACATCTGCACACTATATATTGTCCACCGCCTTGATCCCCCTCACCCCCTGGTGTCTCCCTTCCTCCCACTCCCAACCAGTTGCCGCGCATTTACCGTTGTGTCCGTCCCTCTCTCCATCTCCACACCCTCCATCTCCTTTCCCAACACAACTTCCACCGTCTACCCCTCCCGGATGATGAGCTTCGCCTTGACATCTACCCTTCTTACCAACTCTAACACCCTCTTCCTGCTTCCTCCTCAGGGCTCCCTCTCCTCCCCCATCCTCCTTCTGTGCTGATTTCCCCTCCTACTCCCCCTCCATCTCTTGTGCCTTCTTTCAGTGTGTCTGTGCTCTCTCTTGTCCTGTCTTCCCTTATCCTCTACCACCCCATGTCTCTCCTGCCTCTTCATGAGCCGATGGTTGCCCCTCCTCTCTTCATCCCGCCGCTTCCCCAGCTGCCCCATGCTCTCCCCTCCATCCTCTCTGACCTTTCCCTCGGCAGGTCCCACCTGGTAGTTTTCGTCGTGTGTGCTCCAAGTGGGTTTTAAGTGTGTTGTTTCGGAGTGTTTTTAATACTGTGGCCAACTTTTAACCTGTGCATGCGCATCCAGTGTCTTCTCTGTGTTTTAATAATCGCCAACTGTATTTTTTTAACTTTCTGGTGACTTTTTTAACTGTCCCCCATGAATGTCTACATGTCAGTGTATTTTTACCTCCATTTCCTCCCCTTACTCTGTTTTATGTTCCCCTTTTTTATCTCCTTATGTATGTATTATTTTATTCTTGTTCTAGTTGTGTCACTCGGCTGAAGAGCGGCAGATTGTGCTGCTGACAGCCCTCCCCTGCCCATATGGGGCAGGGAATGAAATCACAATAAAGAAAAAAAAACTGGTGGCGGGCACTTCGATAGCAGCTTCAACGTTCGCTATTTCGTTAGCCGACGCATCGTAGCCTCTTCATTAGCAATCTCTACGTAGCACAGAGTTCATCAGTCTCTGCAGTTCAGTTGACAGGCTTTTGCTGGTAGCGGTCGCTAGAACCAGAAGTGTTACTTGTGTTTGTCTATTCTGAAGAAGACTGGTTATTTTGTATGTCGGCCTTTGCTTGCGACACATCAGTGTAATTGCACTTGTGGGCGATCGAGTATAAAGGACTACAACAATTGTCAGATCAAAGTTAAGTATTAGTAATTGTCTTGTTGTAATAAAACTCATTAACAGGAGTTGTTTGATTGTCTAGCGAACCGAGTATGCAGGATTCCTAGACGCACCTATTTTACACTCTCTTTGATTGGAGCACTTTTTCTTGGTCTTCCAGTCTTATTGTTCCGTCTCCACAATGCATATCAACCTTCTTGCCCCACAGCTTATCCCTATTTTCCTAAGAATTTCAAATGCCTTGCACCATTTTACACTATTTCAAGGTCGACAAATCCTTTGAACGTGTCTCGATTTTTCGTCAGTCTTGCTTCCATTATCCATGACAAGATCAGAATAGCCTCTCTGGCACCTTTACCTTTCATAAATCCAAAATTATCGGTATCTAACAGATTCACAATTTTATTTTCCATTCTTTTGCATATTATTCTTGTCAGAAACTTCAATTTCTGAGATGTCGAGCTTACTTTGCGATAATTCTCGCACTTACCGGCTCTTGCAATCTTCGGAACTGTGTGGACGATACTTTCCCGAAAGTCTGATATTAAGTCACCAGTCTCATAGATTCTGCAAACATGAATAGTCTTTTTGTAGTCATTTCCGCCATTGATTTTAGAAATTTCGGTGGAATGTTATCTATTCCTTCTATCTTATTTTTTTGTTCAGTCTTCCAAGGCCATTTTAAATTCTGATTCTAGTATTGAATCTGAAACGTCCCCTCTGAAAAATTGTACATGATTGTGCTTAAACTGACACACAATATTTTTTAGCGCAACGCAATCTGACTTTCAGATATCCCTACAAAGGAATGGCCCTGACTAACATTAACCTGTACCTTTCACAAATCACTTACCTCACCAGAAATCTTCGTTACTCGAACTACTGCAGTACAACGAGCGCCACTACTGCCAGCTAAATAAAAGATTCAAACTACTGAAGGCACTAACTACTGATAGGCATAGTTAGCAAATGAAAGATTTTAATAGAGAACAAACAATGTATTTACCTTAATAATCATAATATATATAGCAGTTCATGCCATCCAGTCTTACAAATTTCAAATCTCCGCCATTTCTCTCCCCACATCCACCACTGCTGGCGGCTCACCTCCAACTGCGCAACGCTACGCGCTGTTCACATCCAGCTGCCGCTGCCCAACACTACAATGGCAGACAACAATGCAAACTAGCCACAGACTGCACACAGCACAGCCAGTGATTTTCATACCGAGCGCTACGTAACGTTGCCAATAAGAAAATATAAACAGCCTACTTACAAATCTCCAGTCTCTTTCCTATCGACCCCTATTTCTTCGTCTATCACGTCGTGACAAAAGTCTTACCCCTCACGGATACCTCTAATATACTCTTTCCACTCAGTCGCTCTCTCTTGTGCATTTAACAGAAAAAATGCTATTGCAAATTTGATGTTACCACCCTTGCTTTTAGATTCACCAAAAGCTGTTTTGACTTTTATGTATGCTGAGTCAGTCCTTCCGACGATAAAATTTTTTCTGTTTCTTTACATTTCGAATGCAGCCATTTCACCTTAGCTTACCTGTACTTCCTACTTATTTCATTCCTACGTGACGTGCCTGTCTGTATTCCTGAACTTCCCCGAACACTTTTATATTTCCTTCTTTCACCATCTAATGAAATATTTCTTTTGTTACCCATCAATCATCTTCCTAGCACGTATGTCTCTCTTTTCAGCATCAGCGATTGTGCTCTTTTAGAGATGTCCGTTCCTCTTCAGCTTCTTACTGGCTGTTCATTAGCACAGTATCTATAGCCTCAGAGGATTTCAAGCGTATCTCTTCATTCTTTAGGGCTTCTGTATGCCATTTCTTTGTACTATATTTATTCCTGATTAGTCTCTTAAACTTCAGCCTACTCTTCATCACTATATCTCCTATATCTATATCTGCTCTTCATCACTATATCTTCTCCTGCGTACGCCTTACAGTACAATATCTGATTTCGGAATTTCTGCCTCACCGTGGTGTAATCTAATTGAAATCTTCCTGTAGCTCCCGGCCTTTCCCAAGTATATTTCCTCCGCTTATTTTTTGCGAACAGAATGTTCGCTATTACTTAATGAAATTGACAAATGATAGAGCACAGCAGCCATTCTTCCTTTTTTGCAAGTTTTATTTGGCAGATCTGGATTTTGGCTAGTGCCTAGCCATTATCAACTCACTATTTCATAGTACCAACGCACGTCAGTTCCCTATTGTCCAGGCATCAGTCATGGTTCTAAAATCTACAAAAAGGACGACTGATTCCTGTGCTCTATCATTTGTAAATCATATCACAGTTGCTGAGTGCATCCACGTTCCTAATGGAAGGTAACATGAAATTGCTAAAATTTACTGCAGATCTCAATTAGTTTCATTCTCCATATTCTCCAGAAACCGTTTGTTCTACTCCTTCCCCTACATCTACATTCCAGTCGCTCATAACTATTACATTTTTATGTCCCTGTAGGCATTGCATTATCCGTTCAGTAGCCTCATATACTTTTCCTCTCTCTTCATTCTCTGACTGCGAGGTCATCATGTATACTTGAACTATCGTTGTCGGTATTGATTTATTGTCGATTCTAATAAGAACAAGCGTATCACTGAACTGTTCGCAGTAGCTCACATTATTCCCTACCTTGCTGTTCTTAACGAGTCCTACTCTTGTAATAATATTTTCTGTAGCTGTTGGCATGACCCTACACACGTCTGACCAGAAATCCATGTCTTCTTTCCAAGTCATTTCACTGACACCCACTACATCTAGATTGAGTTTTAACATTTACCTTTTCACATTTTCTGGCTTTCCTACCACGTTCAAACTCCTTTTATTACCCATCCCGATTTGTAGAACGTTACTCTTTCGTTAGTTATTCAGTCTTTTTCCACTCTCACCTCCCCCGTTGCAGATGCCTTCCGGAGATCCGAATGGGTGACTAGTCCGGAGTCTTTTGCCAATAGGGAGATCATAATTACAGGCCACATATGCTGTGAATGCACATAGTGTGCCTTTAACGTAATGGTTTCCATTGCCTTTCTGCATCCTGATGCTTTTAAGCATTGCTAATTCATCAGCCTTTTGGGGGCAGTTTCCTACCCTCTGTCCGCTCCTCTGCCCTCATTGACAAGGACTTATTATGACTGAAGTCTTCAGCACCCATTGCTGGTTATGTTTGTGCAAGCAGTGGCCCCAGGTTCTAGGACGAATTTACTTATCAAAGACACTTTCCCTAGATTATGCTAATTCTGCTGGCTGGGCAGGGCCGAAAAATAGGTGTGCCGTGAATTACAAATCCGCGCAACACATGAACATCCAATTCTGCTGGCTAGGCAGGGCAGGAACTACTCGGCCATGCAACATCTCCTGGCAAAAGCAATGCGAAATGGTTGCACAATCTTTCGGGCATCAGTCGCGAGGAATGGAATGGGGACGTTGAATATGGCTCTCCTTAACGCATCAGTTCTATATGTGCATGAGACGCATGGTTCTAAGACCAACGAGAGCCACCGTGTTGTGGAACCATGAGCCACAGTCCCGACTGGTCACAATGCTACCATTATCGAAGTTCCATCTGTGATAGTGGACGTTTATCCTTACCTGAAACATATCACGGTCTTCTCAGACACAAAAAAAAAAAACAAAAAAAACATATGCGATTTCTAGATAAGAAAACCGTTGCGTTATTCTTACCTACTTTTTTCAGATGTACTGAAACGCTAAGCATTTGGCTAGTTGGTATCTAGTACACTTCAAGACAATTTGAAATTCCTTATATATCAAGTGGTTTGCGGAGCGAGGACTGGGTGTCAAAGACAGATTAATATTTTCAAACATTTTTTTAAAACCAAACATTAATTATACTCTTCACAATGTTACTTCCAAGCTGGCTTATGCATATACGAAATTAAAAAAGGTCACGAGAATGATACACTTACGCTACAATAAAATCATTTAAAGTTTCCATATTGTTAAAGCACTCCGGTAAAACATAGTATAGGGCCGTCATTTAAGCTACTCAATGAGTGTAACAGACATCTGGGTCAGTAATCCATGGGGTTTTAAACAACTGAAATTACGTCGTGAAACCTAAGAAATATTGAAAACTTATGATACAGTCAAATGCAATGACAGTGATTTGAGACAACTATACAAATACGAGGCGTAACAAAATGTAGCGTGGTTTCCTATGGCCGAACCGTGGTCAACGCAGTCAAGCCGCTGCCTTCCGCTACGAGCTCCGTAATGCTAACAGCCGCCACTAACGGTCGGTATCAAATGACATCAAATCACTTCAAGCGCCAACAATTTACTGGATCTCCAATGGCCAACAAAACACCACGTAAATCAGACAAATATCTTTACATAATCTGAAAGCAACCATAATTAGTTCTTAGAAAGCAAGAGACTTACAACTGACAATCATTGCAAGTACTAAGACACAAATAACTACAACGACAACATTAACGAGGAAGCCCTTATTTTCAGATTCACTTATCGCACGATTGTCTATATCACCGACTACAAACCCTCATAGTGTTCATATCTTTAGATTTGCATGTAAATACGTATGTATGCCGCGTAAAGTCAAACCCATCGAATGCTAACAGCAATCTCTCAGTAATCTTGGACGTAATTTAACTAGGTTGAACCTATCTTAAACATACTTAATAAATTTCTCTGCCTCTATGTCGTCAAAATAAAAGAAGTTACAGACTCACAATACTTCTATCACATGCAATATCACACTGAAACTGCAAAGAAACTGATATAAACATGCGTATTCAAGTACAGAGATATGTAAACGGGAAGAATACGGAGCTCCGGCCGGCAATGCCTATATAAGACAACAACTGTCTGACACAGTTCTTAGATCGGTTACTGCTCCTAAAATGGCAAGTTATCAAGATTTAAGAGAGTTTGAACGTGGTGTTATAGTCGACGCACGAGCGATGGAACACAGCACCTCCGAGGTAGCGGTGGAGTGGGGATTTTCCTGTACGACCATTACACGAGTGTATCGTCAATATCAGGAATCCGGTAAAGCAACAAATCTCCGACATGGCTGGGGCCGGAAAATGATCCTGCAAGAACGGGACCAACGACGACTGAAGAAAATCGTTCAACGTAACAGAAGTGCAACCGTTCCGAAAATTGTTGCAGATTTCAATGCTGGTCCATCAACAAGTGTCAGCGTGCGAATCATTCAACATTCAACATTCAACTTTCAACATTACCGGTATCGGCTTTCGGTGCTCAAGGCCCTCTCGTGTACCATTGATGACGGCACGGCACAAGCCTTTACGCCTCGCCTGGGCCCGTCGACACTGGCATTGGATTGTTGATGACTGAAAGCATGTTGACTCGTCGCACTAGTCTCGTTTCAAATTATATCAAGTGGATGGACGTGTGTGGGTATGGAGTCCTCGATGTGAATCCATGGATCCAGCATATCAATAGGGGACTGCTCAAGCTGGTGAAGACTCTCTAATGGTGTGGGGCGTGTGCAGTTGGAGTGATACGGGACCCCTGATACGTCTAGATACTACTCTGACGCGTGACACGTACGTAAGCATCCTGTCTGATCACCTGCATCCACTCATACCAATTGTGCGTTCCGACGAATTTGGAAAATTCCCGCAGGACACTTCGACGGCCCACACGTCCGGAATTCCTACAAAGTGGCTCCAGGAACACTCTTCTGAGTTTAAATGCTTCTGCTGGCCATCACTCTCATCAAAAATGAACGTTATTGAGCATATCTGGGATGCCATGCAACGTGCTGTTCAGAAAGATCTCAATCCACTCGTAATCTTACGGTTTAATGCACTGCCCTGCAGGATTCATGGTGTCAGCACCCTCCAGCACTACTTCTGACAGTAGTCGAGCCCATACCATGACGTGCGTGCTCTCGGGAGTCCCACACGATATTAGGCAAATGTACCAGTTTCTTTGGCTCTTCAGTGTATTTCTCTTATAGCTTTAGCAGTTTGATTTTCTTTTGTCTCCAAGAAGACGTTCATCTCCATCTGAGAAAACCATGGTGCCTACTGTGCTTTAAAAAAGTAAGATTTATACACAATAATGAAAATTTTATAATGCATTGCAGCTCACTGAATTAACAGGCGCCAATACTGACAACTATAATGCAAAGTTATAAAAGAAATACAATGAAAAGCCAAATAAACTCGTACACGGGCCTAATATCGTGTAGGGCCCCCGCCAGCACGCAGAAGTGCCGCAGCACGTCTTGGCATGGACTCAACCAATGTCAGGAGCAGTGCTCGAGGGAACTGACGCCCTGACTCCTCCAGGGATGTCCTTAAATCCGTGAGAGTACGAGTGGGTGGAGATCTCTTCAGAACAACACGTTGCAAGGCATCCAAGATATGCTCAGTGATGTTAATGTCCGGGTGGAGGGGGAGGGGGTGAGGGGGTTGGTGGCCAGCGGCGTGTTTAAACGCAGAGGACTGTCCCTGGAGCGCCTGTTTAGCAATTCTGGATTTGTAGGGTGTCGCATTGTCCGACTGGAATTGTCCAAGTCCATCGGAATGCACAATGGACATGAATGGACGCAGGTGATCAGACAAGATGCTTTCGTAGTTATCACCTGTTGGAGTGGTATCTAGACGTATCACTGGTCTCATATCACTCCTACTGCACACTCCCCATACCATTACAGTGCCTCCACCAGCTTGAACAGTCCCCTCCTGATATGAAGGTTCCATGGATTCACGTGGTTGTCTCCATACCTATACACGTCCATCCACGCGATACAACTTTTTGTATTAAATTCCCGTATAGGACGTGTAACCTCCTCCTCACTTATCGACCTTAATGACAGTGAAAAATTAAACCACATGTACCTAATGGAAATTTGGGAAAAGCAATCGTCACCAAAGTTAATCTGTCGGTAAAGAGGGAGGAAAGGGTTAAATCTAAATGAAAGGAAAAATGCAAATGGAACTGGTGGATATTAATTTTGAAAAGGGGTAAAGTTAATAAAGAAAGTAAATTTGCGGCCGTTACGTTAACAATTAACTAGCGGTAATTAGATATTAGAGATTTGGGGGAAATTATGGCCACCAGTCCTATGGACAATTACTATAGTAACTGAAAAAGAAAGGTTATGACACATATAATTAGCACTAGAAGCGTGGCAACTGAAGGTTGACACGTGTAGTGTGAAAACTGAAAGATTGTCAGAAGTAATAAATTTCGCTACACTCTGACTTAATTTAACAAAAGAATTAATAAAACCGTAAAATTGAAAGTTAATTTAGTGACTGAAATTAATAGTGAGCTTTCTTTCTGAAGCATATCGAAATTCAGTAAAATACGGTTAGTCTTGGGCTACCTCAACAATCATTTCAAAAGCTACTTGAATCTACGCAATTTAGAAATAAGAGATTTAACTTTGAACATGAATTAAATGATTCTGAACAATTAACAATAGTAAAATTTAGTACGTACCAAACTGAGCTGCAGTCACAGGTAAGCTAAAATATGCTAACAAAACTCGCACTCTTAATTTGTGCTTGTGTAATCTAAATATTGTAGCCAGCTATGAATACTTTAACTGAACTTTGAAATTAAAACAGTGAAATCGAATTATATTACTTTAATACTGGCGTTTGAATTTCAACGACACTTGGGTTCATTTGGGAAAAGGAAGGGACCCTGCTTGGCAATGCAATTGGGACAATGAGCAAGAAAGGTTCATGCTAAGTTGCTGTAATTTTGTGATACAACAATTTTAAAAGCTGAGGTCTGCCATACAGTTCTGAAACTTTACGTGCTTTTAGTCTTCCTTGTTGGTTGATTGAAGGTTTGAAGTCGTCGATCGAGGAGGTGGCGACAGTCACTCATTGTCGATCGTCGCTGTTGCAGAAGCTGGATGTTGGCGCGCCTTCCTCTCGACACGGTCACCAGGCGAAACGGGCTCTTGATGTGCGCCAGCTAATGCTTCCCTTCCGCGACACCATGTCAGAAACTAACATAGCAAGTCGAGCGCAATCACATGCTGCCAAACCCCGAAAGCGCGGCAACTTGCGGGAGCGTCACACCACACACCTGCTCCACTGCCCTCCTCCAGCCAGACTCTCCGCTCTGCCCGCACTCCATGCGGCCGAGTTCACACTACCAAAGATCCTACACACTTTGGTTCTCCACATGACCTATATATACAAATAGTAAAACAATTACAATATATAAAGACACAGGAACGTCATATCTTCAGGTAACAAAATAAAGGAAAGAAATTATAGTTCAATAGATGGAAATAGGAGGATATGCATTTCCAGCGTTAGAGACGCACTTGCCTTTCGCTTACGTATTTCGGAACCAGCTTTTGCTAGTGGGGAAGTGGGGAAGTGACAAACTGTGGAAAAAAATGGCAACTTTCCACGACTCTAATGAAGACTATGATGCTTTAAACAACAGTTTATGGTAACATGTCCAATACTTCGTCATTATAAAATTTCTGAAATGGACACCGTTGTCACGAACTTTAACTTCTTATTTGGTAGTGAGGCTGGTAACGCTCTTCAAGGTTCTGAAATTTTCAGCGTCCATTTTACAGGCTGAAACACTGAAACTGTGCAACTTGGTGTTACGGTGAGGCATTCCTTCGAGAGCTTCGAACTGTTATGAAGAAATGGACGTCAATGTAGCCAGTGAGCGTTCTTACAATAATCAAAATTTGTACTTTTTGCCCTTGTGGCAGTGAATATCAGAGAAACAGTGTGGCATCTTTTCGCAAATGTTCTTAATTACAGCGTAGGGGTACAGCACTGATTAAGCTGATTCACCGTAAAGTACATAATTGTCAGGAGCATAAATACAAAGTGACACAGACTACGAGGAATGTTTGAAATGAGCAGTGGCAGCCGTGGGCAGAGTTTCGACGTTTTTATAATTTCCGTCTAAACGCGATATAAAATGTTGGATTAATAACTTTGAAGAGACTGGATCTGCCCTCAAGATGAAACCGACAGGACGACCAAGAAGTGTGCGTTCTCCAGCGAACATTGATGTTGTACGCGAGTCTGTCTCACGGAGCCCACAGCCTTCAATTCGTAAGCAAGGAACAGTGGTTTGAATATCCAGGGAGAGTGTTCGCAGGATTCTTCATCTTGATTTAAAATTTCATCCGTACAAACTACAGATGGTGCAACAATTGAACGACAACGATTACCGATTACCATTAGGATTATGTCAACATATGATAACAAAAATAAACAATGACGAAGCATTTCTAAAGTAGTAGTGGATGTCAGATGAGGCACATTTTCATCTCACAGGTTATGTGAATAAACAGAATTACCGTCACTGGGCAAACATATACTCTTATGACTTTCATGAGCGTCCTTTACACGCTAGTGAAGTGACAGTATGGTCTGGTGTTTCATCACACAGGATTATCGGACCGTATTTTTTCGCAAATGAACAGGGGAACACAATAACTGCCAATGCCGATCGTTACGTTGATATGTTAGGAGCATTCGTTACACCTGCACTGAACAACTTTCCAAACGTTCAAGACGCCTGGTTTCAGCAGGACGGAGCGACAACACACACTGCTCGGCAATCAATGGCATATGTGCGAGAATTGTTTGGCAACTGTGAGATCTCGCGGTTCGGTACCATTCCCTGGCCCCGTAGATCGACACATTTCTCCGTTAGTGATTTTTTTTTGTGGGGCTACCTCAAGAACAAAGTCTACACGACCCGACCAAGAACCCTGGATGAGTCAGAACAGAGAATTCGGGATGTAATTCACTGTATCCCAGCTGAGATGTTGCAGGGCTCAATGATAAATCTCAACAACAGATTTCACGAATGTATTCGCAATGGAGTATGCCATCTAAAAGTAATTAAAAAAATGATTGAAACGTCCCCATAGAACAATTGTACAAGACTGTGCTTAAACTGACACACAATATTTTTGGCGCAACGCAATCTGACTTTCAAAAATCCCTACAAAGGAATGGCCCTAACTAACATTAACCTATACCTTTCACAAATCACTTCCCACACCAAAAATCTTCGTTACTCGAACTACTGCAATACAGCGAGCGCCACTACAGCCAGCTAAATAAAAGATTCAAACTACTGAAGGCACTAACTACTGATAGGCATAGTTAGCAAATGAAAGATTTTAATAGAGAACAAACAATGTATTTACCTTAATAATCATAATATATATAGCAGTTCATGCCATCCAGTCTTACAAATTTCAAATCTCCGCCATTTCTCTCCCCACATCCACCACTGCTGGCGGCTCACCTCCAACTGCGCAACGCTACGCGCTGTTCACATCCAGTAGCTGCCCAACACTACAATCGCAGACAACAATGCAAACTAGCCACAGACTGCATACAGCACAGCCAGTGATTTTCATACAGAGCGCTACGTAACGTTGCCAATTAGAAAACGTAAACAGCCTACATACATGATGAATGTCATCAATGTTTCCGTAAATGGCTAAGTTGTAAGGTCTCAATTACTATGAATGCAATTTCTTTCCTTCATCGCTTCTAGCTTTGGATTGTGGAAATGTTACTTTTTTGTGTGTCACCTTGTACATGAGACAATTTAAAAATCTACAGCATTGTACTTCAGGCGTTTATGGTTCTCAGCATGACAATTTTTTTTTTTTTTTCTCTGTCCATCTCGCTACAAGACTAATGTGCTTGTAAGTTTTGAGTTTGGATGGAGTTGTCACCGTAAATAATTTTGAATATTGTTCACAAAAGTCCCGATTCCTTCATTGCCCTCATGGGAAAGTTTAACTTACTAATGCAAACAAAATAAAAAAGACTATATAAAAATCTGAGCGACTAAGCCGGCGACGTAATATGTTAATTGAAAATCTCACTCGGTGCGCATACTTTGTAGCTTGCGGGGAGTTTTTCATGGTCTGATTGACCACAAGTGTCCTGTATCAAATTTTTTGTCTCGAATTTCCCTACAATACTGTGGCACGTTGCCAAGAGTTACCCTTTTCAACTTTATGTAGAGGACGCGGTCGTAAGACTCCTTTCTAAAGCAGCGTCCACACCAGACTCTCCGCCTCTCGAAGCACCCCGCCGGTACGAACACATGTCACAGTGAAGCGCAGGACAACAGAGCAGCTCAGAGCTGCGCAGAATGCAGCAGAGTGTTCGCAGGAGCGAAGCAATGTTCCAGTGTGCATGTGGGTGCGTCAGTAACGAGTAACGCCGTCCGAACAGATCGGGGCAAGAACGAACCATTTCCTCTGCTGGACCTACACAGCGCGGAACTTGTTCGTTACTGCACAGCACGGTACACTGCAGCGCGACCGGTGTGGACACGGCTTTACATTGGTAGATACCCAAAAAAACGAAACAGAAAAACAAGAAAATTAAGAACGAGCAGTCGTTCTGGTCCAGATGGGCCAACGGGGGCTGACCGAGCAGCGTGTCATCCTGTTGCAATGTTGTCATTCGGATATGGTATGGAGGGATGTAAGGTCAGCACACCATTCTCCCGGCCGTTGTCTATAGGGCCTCACATCATTTCTAGTGTGCCAGGAGATCCTTCTACAGAACCACAATTTCAGGCTTCTTCCAGAGTGCCGAAGTAAGACAAGCTTTTCGAAATGACCTGTCGACAACGTTAGGTGATTTGTTAAACAACTGTGAGACAATAGCTACAGAATAATCCACAGTATAATTCTCCATTTCCTCCGGAACATATTGACATGAATGCTCAAATGATAATAGTTTCAATTAACGCAGAATTACTCTGTCAGCTTAACCCTCCGTTACTCGGGCGAAAATTTGTGACATCGTCACTCGTGCGGATGACTGGTGTCATCCACAAGCAAGCGATCTATTTGTATACTTTGAACGGTCTTTATGACTGGTTGTACGATTTTTTATTAAATCTAAATATAATACAGTTAATATTTGTAGACAGTATAATATATTCTAACGTTGGAAACAGATTGACCAATCGAAGAACAATATCTTCAGCTGAATTACTGGCATTACATGATCCCTCTTGTCGCTTACCGCCATACCGTTCTAAATTCAAAGTGTAAGCTGTTTTTACATCTGCCAAAGCAAACACTTTTAACCTATACTTTGCTGATTTGCTAGAAATATATTGCCTGCACGAGCAGTTTCCTCTAAATGCCAAAAGCTGTTCGTCAACAGTAAGATACTCAGGAGGTGAAAAATATTTTTGGCAATTGTTCGTGAATAGTTCAAGCACCTTTCTGATAGACCCTGAGAGCAGCCATCTCGTCAGTCTCTCTGCGAACACCTCTGTCATTAATAATATCAAACCTCAGACATCTCAACAGAAAGCTGAATCGGTTTTCACTTATGCATAAATAACATGGTTCAAGTCCGTTTCCTTTTGAGTTATCCCACAATTTTGACATACTCTTCCTAGAAAATCTCAAAGATGCACATAGATATGAGAAACCAATGAAAGCTCTGATCTCTATCGTATCTGTGTCTTTAGCATCCCTTTCCCTAGAGAAGTTACCACGAACTTACTTGATGTATATATATATTAGTGCATGTTGCGATTGTTCTTATTATGACTTCATCCAAGAACAGATTCAGAAATTCTATTTCTGTCTTTTTTATACGAGCTTGATTTTTTGGTCCAGGCAAATGCGTAATAAAATTAAGGGATCTGCTTCTAACACTGGTAGGATATTTATTTTTCCTCCGTTTAGTTATTCCATCTTTCCCTGAAAATATGAATCCTCTTGAGTTACTTCTTCCTGTGATTCATATTCATAATTTTCTGACACTTCTTGTCCTGTTCCTGAATCATGACCGCTTCCATGAACAGAATCCTCAGTCTCTGAGTCAGCGCTATCTCTGTGAGCATCTTCATCACTCAGCTCATTGAATCATTCCAACCATACATCACTACTAAACTCTGCCCGAGGATTTTTGCCTTTGACATTTCTTCCACAATTGAAAGAGAAGGAGAAAACTAGGTAACATGGAAGGTAACTGCAATCAGTTTCAATACGTCTAAATTTACACACGTGAAAGATCGTTTGAATCTAGGAAAGCAATAAGGTAATACAGACTTATTTTGTTTCATATTGTGGCAGCAGAGCACGCGCGGATGACATGTGTCCTCCAGACTATAAAAATGTGCAATAAACAATGTATTTTTCGTAACTGAAAGCCAACAATGATTGGAGCTAACAGCCGAAGAGTTAACAGAAAGGTACTGAAAATGGCGCGAACTCAATACTGCTCTGTCAGACAAAATTGAGCGGGAAAGTCTTGTGAATGATGAGTGTCATCCGAGCGAGCAACGGAGGGTTAAATAAATAATTAGCTAAAGACTTAACAAAAATTTTAATACACGGAAATAAATTCTCTGAATGCGAATAACTTCGATTCAGCAGTGTTAGGTATAGCTCTGTACTACCTATTGGTGACATACGAAAATTTGTGTCGATCCGTATGGGACTCGAACCCCATTTCTCCGCTTATCGCAGGCGATCGCCTTATCTATATGGCTATCAGTGCACGCCACCTAACACAGCTGATATCAAGTTATTCACAGTCAGCAAACTCATATCGAAGTAAAACCGTATGGGGACCGAGACTCGAACTCGAGACCTTTACCTTTCGCGGGCAAGTGCTCTACCATCTGAGCTACCCAAGCACGACTCACGCCCCGTCCTCACAGCTTTACTTCCGGCAGTACCTCGCCTCCTACCTTCCAAACTTTACAGAAGCTCTCATTCTGGAAACATCCCCCAGGCTGTGGCTAAGCCATGTCTCCGCAATATCCTTTCTTTCAGGAGTGTTAGTTCTGGAAGGTTCGCAGGAGAGCTTCTGTAAAGTTTGGAAGGTAGGGGGCGAGGTACTGGCGGAAGTGAAGCTGTGAGGACAGGGCGTGAGTCGTGGTTGGGTAGCTCAGATGGCAGAGCGCTTGATCGCGAAAGGCAAAGGTCCCGAGTTCGAGTCTCGGTCCGGCACACGGTTTTAATCTGCCAGGAAGTTTCATACCAGCGCACACTCCGCTGCAGAGTGAAAATCTCATTCATATCGAAGTAACTTAGGACGGCTGTGTTTCGTTAACAGTGTCTGTTCAGCCAGACATGCAGGTAACTATTACATGACGAGACGTGCAAGAGACGTTAACATCTGATGTCTGGATTCCTCATAGTGTCTCACTCGCACCGGGTTACAGAGTACAGTTGCGATCGTTTAAGTAATGAATGAAGGAGACTGTGGTACAGGGATGTAGGCAGTGCGACTTGTGGAAGTTTGAGTCGGTTCGGGACGGGTGCACGGATGGGCTGTGGATAAGGTGGCCGCTCACTATAAGTGGGAAATCCGGGTTCGATTCTGGTTCCTGCAAGAATTTTCATATGTCACCTGACACAGCTGCAGCCGAGTTATTCGCATCCAGCGAATTTATTCAGCACTAATTTCTGACAGCCAGTGTCTGTTAATCGAGACATGCAGGTAAAAATTTTAGCTGAAGTGCTCTCTGCTGTCTGTACTCGCGTCTCATTCACATTCCTATCATTACATTTCTCAGAACAATCCAGTTTAACAACGCACTGTAAACTAAGGAGTGTCTACAGAGAGTTCCGGCAGGATAGAACAAACGAGAAAGGAGTTACGTATTCCAGCAACTTGTTGAGTTGGGTAAAAATATAGACCTGAAGCCAGAAAAGTGTAGCGTCTCTAATGATTCTTCCCGAACAGACGGTCGCGTGCAGTGCAGCACGGTGGACAAACAAATTGGTCTTCTCCTGGCGCCTGGGAATATCCTTCCTTGCACGGCCGAAATACACTTGCACCGCGTCGCCCTTAATGAAGCCATTTATACTCAAAACTGTGTGAAAAAGCGTGGCGTAAGCGAGCAGTCGTCGGCGGTGGCGGCGCCGTTCGTGACTGCAGGCGTCGCGGCGCCGGCGCCCCGGCGTAGCCTACCCTGCCGTACCCCGCGCCGCCCCGCCCCGGCCGGTATGAATTCCCTCCCTTCGGTTACCGGCTTATTATCATAAACAATGCGCCGTAAAGTAGGCGCTCAGTGGGCAGCCGACACCGCGTTGTCTCAGCTAATCTGCACGCGCATCTGCGACCATATTTTAAGCGAGTTCCCCGCTTCTTGGAGGCGCCTCATGAATAATGCAGGTAGTACTGGCAAAGCGGTTCAGAAATTTAGTAAGAGGGAGGAGGGGAGCGTGAGCCGTGGGCGGGTCGGCAGCTTGCCAGCTTCTGATGAGGCGCCGGCCCTAAGTCCCGCAAGGCACGGAACTACATCGACCTCGGCGCAACCATTACACAGGCTCGCGTTAATCGTGTGGACATTTGGGAAAACTTATTGCTTTAACTCATTATTTTCTCGTATGGTTTTAACAACATATTCAATCGTCTGCTATAACCAAGTTGCTAAGATGTACCAATTTTACTTCATTTAGGCAATCCACAAGGTCTTTCTAACGAACAAACATCGAAGAAGTTGGAGCTATCTTTTGTGTTAGCAGAAGAGCCAACACCGTGTTACGAGTGGAGGCCGAAATGCACGCATTTTAGCTCACGCAGGCTGGCGTGAGGAGGGAACGGCTCTATTGACGTAAGGTCTGGAACATGACAAGGAATTAGAATTCAGAAAGCGGAAGTAATTAGTTTGATACTTAACTTTAATCCGTTAATGATGAACGTCGCTTTTGACGGTACATGATTCACAATATTATCTGTTCAGAATACATTCCTAGTAACTGAATATGGCGCCTTGCTAGGTCGCAGCAAATGACGTAGCTGAAGGCTATGCTAAACTGTCGTCTCTGCAAATGAGAACGTATGTAGACAGTGAACCATCGCTAGCAAAGTCGGCTATACAACTGGGGCGAGTGCTAGGGAGTCTCTCTAGACTAGACCTGCCGTGTGGCGGCGCTCGGTCTGCAATCACTCATAGTGGCGACACGCGGGTCCGACGTATACTAACGGACCGCGTCCGATTTAAAGGCTACCACCTAGCGAGCGTGGTGTCTGGCGGTGACACAACAGTATCTACATCAACGTATGCAGACTGTAAACGATAACTGTTGACATCGTACCACACTAGCATAGAGCAGGTCAAGAGCAAGAATTTGATATGCGACACTTGTGGTCCGTCAAGTTGGGGAACTTCCTCATATTGTCCTACAAAACACGTGTAAGCTACCGCGTATGCAAGTGGTAACCTATCGCTCACTTCGAGCAAAGTACACTTCTCGAAGCCCGTCCGGCTAGCCGTGCGGATTAACGCACTGCTTCCCGACCGGGAAGGCGTGCCGGTCTCCGGCACGAATCCGCGCGGCGGATTATTGTCGAGGTCCGGTGTACCGGCTAGTCTCTGGATGGTTTTTAAGGCGGCCTGCCATCTGCTTCGGCAAATGCGGTCCTTTGATCTTCTTACATTTAATTTTTTTTTTTACAGTTGTCAACACATTTACCCACACTGACACATCACCGCACTGGACTCGCATTCGGGAGGACGACGGTTCAATCCCCCGTTCGGCCATCCTGATTTAGGTTTTCCGTGATTTTCCTAAAACGCTCCAGGCAAAATGTCGGGACGGTTCCTTTGAAAGGGCACGGCTGACTTCCTTCCCCGTCCTTCGCTAATCCGATGAGACCGATGACCTCGCTGTTTGGTCTATTCCCTCAAACAACCCAACCCACACTGACACAGATTCAGATTCATTTATTTTACGATTTTTCCTGGTCCTGAGAAGCAAGGGCATCGAAGATAGGTAATGCGATTTACCCGTATCTCTATTGTAGACCCCGCCGATCTGAAATGTCTGATAAACAATGACGTCACGGCTGTTAAAACGTTCTAGCCCTGCAACTTTATCGACTTTAGGTCCTCGTACTAGAGCAACGGTGACCCAGCTATTACCGTGCTGATTGATATCACTGTTGATAAGGGTAAAGTTAAGCACTCCACCACAGAACACTGATGGACCCTGCAGGATGACTTGTGCACTTACAGAGTTCTTAGTATTAATAGAAAAATTATCTGTTGCTTTATAGACTGTAAGGCGGGTACGCCTTCTCCTCCTATAATACCGTGATATCTTCTGCGTGAGCGATCGATGCATCTGCACGTGTTAAGAAGGCGTCAGTCTTCGTGCAACGGCACAGGACAGTACACAGCAGCATCGTCTGCAAACAGTGTAATAGCGATGCTCAAAATGCCTCCTAAATCATTTTTATATATTAAGAACAGCAGGGGGCCATTTCTTCCCTGAACACCCCAAATGTCACTTCTGTTCAAGTCGATGACTTTCCGTCAGTTACTAAGAACTGTGTCATCTTTTTGACAGGAAATCATGAATGTAATCCTAAAACTAGGGTGGGGGATAGTAAGAACACAATTTGATTGGAAGACGTTTGTGAGCAACAGTGTAAAAGCCTTCTTGAAATCTAAAAATACTGCAACAGCTTGAGAAGAAAGACGTAATGTATACTTATTACAAGACGAAAAAGCAAATAACAGTGCATGGAAACAAGTGTGAGAACAAAACGAGCAAGAAATCAATAAATGATCGAGTTGGAATATGACTGCCGGCCTCGGTAGCCGAGCGGTTCTAGGCACGTCAGTCCGGAACCACGCGGTTGCTACGGTCGCAGGTTCGAATCCTGCCTAGGGCATTGATGTGTGTGATGTCCTTAGGTTACTTAGGTTTAAGTAGTTCTAAGTTCTAGGGGACTGATCACCTCAGACGTTAAGTCCCATAGTGCTCAGAGCCACTTGAATCATTTTCATCTATGTATTTCTCACAAATACATTTGTTAATGTCGCCTTTTATACGCTTTAACCATCTTTATCCACAGTTTATGTAACCTTCGGCTGAAGTACGGTTTTTATCATCTGTCAGCCCTCCCCCGTTGTGCAGCGCTGAATTGAATCCGCTGACAGTGCCCCAATCCCAATTTCCCCCCCCCCCCCACCATGCACAGAATTTCCACTACCATTACATGTTACCTCGACACAAACAAAGTAAAAAACACCACACCATAACCACTATGAGAGACGCTGGATTGTGTAGCAGTTCTAACGCCACTAGCATAAACGACCAGTAACTTCATGTGACAAAGACAAATAAAAGGAATCTTTGAAGACAGCTGAAGAATGTCTGATTGAAAACAATAATTCAAAACGGTGTCTTGCATAAGGCGGTATTCCTCTGCAACCTTCTGTAAATTCTTTACTATAATTAGCTGTACGTTACGGTTGCATGAGCGACTTCTACGATTTCTTTGAATTCTGTATACAGCTGGTTGAAGACTCTGTTGTGATATTGATTGAAGTTATTTTTGCATGGTTATGACCAATGGCAGTCTAGCAGAAGAAGAGTATGTCGTATTTTTGTTATAATTTGTCCTTGGTTCAAATGGCTCTGAGCACTATGGGACTCAACATCTTAGGTCAGAAGTCCCCTAGAACTTAGAACTACTTAAACCTAACTAACCTAAGGACATCACACAAACCCATGCCCGAGGCAGGATTCGAACCTGCGACCGTAGCAGTCCCGCGGTTCCGGACTGCAGCGCCAGAACCGCTAGACCACCGCGGCCGGCAATTTGTCCTTGATTTCTATTCTCTTACTACAGTGGACGGTAATATTTCTCATAGTTGTATGATAGATGCTAACGGCCTTGCCGCAGTGGTAGCACCGGTTCCCGTCAGATCACCGAAGTTAAGCGCTGTCGGGCTGGGCTAGCACTTAGATGGGTGACCATCCGGTCTGACGGACGCTGTTCGCAAGCGGGATGCACTCAGCCCTTGTGAGGCAAACCGAGGAGCTACTTGATTGAAAACTAGCGGCTCCGGTCTCAGAAACTGAGGATGACACGGCAGCTGGTCAGTACCGCTGGGCCTTCGTGGCCTGTTCGGGAGGAGTTTATTTTAGTTTTAGTGTGATAGATTCTGAAGATGGCTATTGTATAGCCGAAACTAGTACTTCTGTTACAAAACATTGTGATCAAGGCAATTAAGTAAAAAATTAGGTATGGTGGCTGATGGGACACGGGCAGCATTGGCCAACGCTGTCGCCGGACACCACAGCTCCAAAGCGAGAGGGGCAGTGGTCACCGGAAAAGAAAGAGAAGCAGGTGAAAGGACATGACCAGAGGGCGAAGTTACGGCCGGGTGGCTGGTACGGCATCTACGCTGACAACAAAACCAGGCGAGATACTCGAAAACATGAAAAACGGCACAGAGTAATGCGTGTGACTCAGCATGCATCATGCACGGAGAGCAGATAATAAGTCGTGCTTGGGAGCGTAATAATGGAAGGGAGCAGAAGAAAAAAAATCGAAGCAATGTCATAAATTTGTAATCTTTGAGAATATCTCTCGTGGAGAAAAACAGCGGTATGCCTAAAATACTTTAAAAATTTATTAAAACCGTCTTGTCGGCAGTAAAATATTTATTTGCAATGGTTACCGACTTCGGTCAGGATGTTACCATTTTCAAACCATTTATGCTGTGGTGTGAGGAGTTGGTGGTGAACGGCGCTGGTGTTGAGACTCCACTAACGTAGTCTCCTGCAGTTGACATTCGTGGAGTCGCAACACCTGCTCCGTTCACCGCTACCGCCGGCCATCATGATGTAAACTATCTGAAGATGGTCACATTCCGACCGAAACTGATGACCGCTACAAATAAATATTTTATTGCTACAAAGACTGTTTTATAATCAGTTTTTAAATAATTTGATAAAATCCGCAAAAGAAACTGACATAGGGGCACGAGAAGAGATGATCGTCCTAGATCAGATATGTGTAACAGAAACGAAGTCCGTGGTGAAGTCGGTCACATGCTCTCACAACACAAGAACACGGTCGAATTGCCACTGTAGCAGTACCTGTCCCATGGTGGATTACCAGCACTGGTGCGGTTCGATGTAAATGTGAGCTGCAGACTCAATTCGGGGAAAGCTCCAAGTGATCGGCTGCGGGATACGCTCAACGTCTGGCTCAGCTGAGCGAAAATCTGAGGAGGAATATCAGCAGTCGCCGTAGAGGCTCGTGACCTTTGGATACAAGCTACTTCAGTCGACTGTAGCACCGCCGGTGCAGTTGTGCATACTGCCTATGAGCGATGAAGTTGCCCTTGACGGCGCATGCTAGCATTTAGCGTGTAAATGATTATTTGTGATCAGTACTGTGTCCACATCATATAATGTACCGGATAGTTATGATGAAACAGACGGTGTTCCGAGTGCTTCATTGAGGGCTGGTCCCTGAAGAGCCATCGAAGTATGCTGAAAAAACAATAGTCCCGCATTCTGCCACCAGGTGAAAAAATGACGCTATAAGCAGACACAATGTGGTGTGGGGGCAGGAAAAGGGGAGGAACAACTGAACACGTGATAATGGTGGTTCCGTCACGTTTACTAGCACGTGGTCGCAAGTTAGAAACATGTGTCCAGTGTGGTCTCCCTGTAGGGAAGCAGCCTACTCACACCATATAGCATTCATATGCTTTCAATTGTGTGCCAGCCTAGTCCGCTGTAACTAGCTATGACGACACGAATGTTGCGCAATACCTTAAAAATAAAATAAATAATCTGAAAAGTTAATAGCATGTCAGGCGTGATGTTAAAATAATAATGTGTTAAGTTTCAGTTTAGTAACTTCAACAGTTTTCGAAATTTGGACTTTGTACGCAAAAATCATCGGCGCAACAGGAAGGAGCTAGAAACTTCAAAATTTATATTCGGATTCCTCTTTCGTTTTAATTTCATGGAAACAGCATGCTGGATCTCACAAAGTAATATTTTGTCTGAAATTCGTGATTTTCTATTTTTGTGTCCTAAGAGTTCGGAAGCAAGATAGTTTATGTAAGTGTTTAGATAAAGCTGGGATGTTTAGATTTATGTAGGATGGAGATACGCTATAATAACAAAGATGTGAGAAGTTTCCAAAAGGTAGCTATGAAACTATAGCTGTAGCGTCTCTCCAAAGGGCAAGTTCAGAGCTCATCTGTTGCGTGAAGTGCAACTAAAATAATTCTCTCACCAAAAGTATTTAACCTAGCCACATTAGAATTTTACTATAGATACTCACCTGTTCGCTGATTGCACAAATCTAGAGCTTCATTGGCCTTCAGCGAATAAAGCAGTTAATTATTTGGTCATTTGAAGTGGTGCTTTACTACCCCAGCGGATAGTCAGTAAAGCAAAGGCTGTCGGCTGCACCTTCGTCGGTCCGCACCGTGGCTATATAAATAAGAACGTGCGAGCTAGAGTAAGGCCCCAGATCTCTTCTAGATTCGTATCAGTGCGCACTCCGAGTCGGAAGCCGCGTCGCGTTTATATAGTTGCCAGAAACAGCCTTGGATGCCGTATTATGTAACTCAGTATGCATGTAACAATGAGTTCGCATTGGAGTAAAGTGTTAATTACGGAATGACTCCAGTGATTTAGTCTCAGTTTGCGCATGTCGTATTTTCACGTGTCGCCGCTGGACAGACTTTCTACCATTACTAGCATGGCGTTTGATGAGTATTAACATCAAATTTTTGCGACCATTCACTTTGAAATTTTACATCGATAACGATTGTTGAACAGTTTCATTATCTAAGGATAATAGGATTTGTGCAATAGACTCTGAACAGCTCTGATAGTAAGATAGGTGATAGGGGTAATTATTTGTCAGGAATTTTAAGCTTTATCGTTTTCAGAATATACTGAAAATTGTTATAGTAAACTGCATTTTATATGAATTCCAGACAGCATCCTAAATCCTCAGACTAATGAACTTCAATAATCAATAACATAAATTCTCCCTCAGAGTGGGCACAGTGAACTCTAATTACTTGCATCAGGTTTTTGCTAATCACTTTCTGGTTGCCAACATTGTAGTTAGAGTGCCTGTGTTGAGAACGGCAACAAAAGAAATACATAATAGAAATAAATCTTTATTTTCCACCCCCCGCCCCACATCCCAACGTAGCAACTTGCTGCATCCGTAACACGGTATGGTCGGCAGTTGATCGCAGCGTATCCGGTTCATTCAGATCGATATGTAGTAATATGCTAGCCTTCAGATCAGGAACAGTTCAGATACATCCCTGATAGACACGATCTTTCAGATGCCTCACAATCAAAAGTCACATGAATTTGTTGATTTGGGTCAGAGAGTCTGGAAAGTCACACATCTTAAAATTACGTATAGATGATGCAGTCTTTACCCAAGGTTCCTCGAACCAAATCTATCACCTGGCAATCGACATGCTCTGTCGCCCCATCTTGCTTGAAAATAATGGTGTGAACACAGATGGAATTATGTGTCGCACAAGGACGTCCTTATAATACGCAGATTCCAATGTACGCTTAAAAGACCTGCAGGCGTCATCTCCTCGAAGAACAGCGGAAGGAGAATAAAGAAAGTTGTCGAACCACACAACGCAGTCATGTATTCTGAGTGCAATGGACGCTCCTGCTTCGTATGTGACAGAGTGGGAGCCCATATGCGACAGTTCTGTGCAGTCATGCACCGTCCTGAATGCGTGCCGAAAACGAATGGCAACGACAGGGTGTAGAATATTATCTTACGTCTTCATTTGATGATCATTCTGAATCCTATAGGGATACCAGTGTAAAACGCGCCGCCAAATATTTTGAACAGTTGGCTAGAGGAGACACAATTCCCATCAGACAGCTTGAGCGCTAGCTCTAGAATTTGAGGCATGTGCTGCAAGGTCGGCTATAGCTATGGGAATGGACCACCTGCTTCTGCCTGTTGCACCACCTAATTCACCTATCTCTTAAAACTTCTTTGTCATGTTCTTTAGCTCATCTACTGACATAGGGTCCCTTCGCTACTCTCTCTGTGGGCAATTTTTCCCGCAATGCAGCGCTGCTTGTGCTGCTTTGCTGATAAAACAACTTAATCACCAGTGTTCGGCCTTCCTCCTCAACAGCCATCGCGTTTCATACGGATAATTTCAACCATCCTAACCCACTAACGCTCACTTCACAAAAGAAATCAACAAGGGTCGCAATGTGACAAACAGCATACTGACGTCAAAACAGGAAACGTTTCACGTCCTGATTGCTCACAGGGCCATGTTTTTACCTGGCCGCAGAAACAGGAACTACTATTTTTTTCATCACATTCCGTGAGCGCGTGGTGAACATACCTACGGTGTTTCAGCATCCTGCGACCTATACAGCCCGCACTGCAGCTCTCGGAACCGCGTCAGTTTAATTATAACCGCCCGAAAGAGTGACCGAGGGTTGGCCATGGAACGGACAAACTTTTCGTCGTGCGCATTGTGCCGGAAGCAGCAGTGGACGACTAACAGCCAAATAATAGAGTATCTGTATTTTTTTAAATAACAAATATGTTTTGAACTTCTTACTTTCAGTGAAACATGAGTTCCTATTTTTCTCATCTCACATTTATTTTTCGTTGTTTACATTGAATTTTTCTTTATTGTTCCGTCATACAATTAAGGAAAAGTGAAAACATGCGATATAAGTGGGTGCTATGTGTTATAACTTTTTTTAAAAAAATGTGGTAACAGCAAATTTAACTGCACGTGTTGCTGTCTGTCGCCTGCAGTACAGTTTACATTCCAGTACAGTTTGTCACCTAAATTAATAAGTGCTGTTCTTTATATAAAGGAAAAAATTTCACCTAAAATGAAACTTCTGGTTCTGGGTCTTTTTCTTTAAAAAAATTGTTGATGTAGTTTATCTAACCACCACTTATTCGTTTCTTTCATTTTCATCACTGATATGACGATTATGTTTTTGTTCCGTTCCTACATTACTCTGAATTTTTGGAAAAAGTTAGTTGCTCGTTTGTCATTAGAGCCTGTAAACAGTGATGGTCTACGTAAAATTTGTGTGGAAAGTTGTTTGTAATTTGCTCCAACTTCGTGCTTTCAACATTTCCAAAACTCTATGATCTATATTCGCAACATACTTTCATAATGAGATGCTATCGGCAGTCGTGTGTCGCCTGCTGTCCACCTCCTGAGACCATTATGACACTGAAAACTGCTTTTCTACGAGAAAGACACCATTTCTGAGAATTAACTTCTCATTGTTGGGTTTCAACGTATTGTTAAAGTTCGTAAATGACATAATGCTACGCTTTTACTGAAACGGTTCAAATGGCTCTGAGCACTATGGGACTTAACATCTGAGGTCATCAGTCCCCTAGAACTTAGAACTACTTAAACCTAACTGCCCGAGGCAGGATTCGAACCTGCGACTGTAGCAGCAGCGCGGTTCCGGACTGAAGCGCCTAGAACCGCTCGAACACAGCGGCTTGCACGAAGCAGACAGTTAGCCTAGATCCTGGAGCTGAAGATGGTTAAATTGAAATTATGTATTTTTTAGTATGTAATAAGTTTCCATCTCTCCACTAATGTTTATCATTTTACATTCGACAGGGAATAAAGATTTACCTTGGAAGAAAGGATTTTGCGCGTTAGAGATTAGCAGGTCATTGTACAGCGTCTTTAGGACTCGGAGGATGGCAGAGTGAGGCGGGCGCGATTGTTTAAGGAATCCGTATGGTGCACGCAACTCCTCATGGAGCCCCATTCAAAAAAAATTTCTAAAATTTTTGCACTGGTGTTTTTAACTGCACCAATTTTTACGTAAATAAGCTGGCGTAGATGAACTGTATTATAACACGTGACAATAGAAAATTATGCATACCATTCACAGTTGATTACTTCCGAATAAACGGTACGACTTTACAGAAGTCATTCAGCTGTCTCGGTGATCAGAAGAAACAAATGGCGAAAAATTTACCAGTGTTGAGCAGCTTTGCTGGAAATGTTTGTCGCTTTGCACCAATTAAAATAACGGTTCTTTCTTCTCTGAGTTATTGTCTCATTTAACTCTGTCTTATATTCTCATGAAGAGGAATGAACGTTGTGCCCATCGCATGGCCTAAAGCATAGCTGTATGGGCGTTAGCAGCTTGGCCATCACTAAATTCCTTGCCATAATGTCCAGCGATACTCTCCGCTACACTACACAACGTATGAGGAGCAACTTTTCAAAACGCATTATGTCAACTGGACAAAATTGAGTTTGATGTTAAATCCGATATTTTATTACCCACTCTACACACTCCTGCAATCAGACTGTGCCCAAACGCATTTTAAAACCTTCAAAAAGAGTGCTGAAAAGTATCAGATACAACAAATAGCTTTTTTTCCTCTAGTATGACGGAATCAAGGTGCATCAAGTCCAACAGTTGTCTTTATTTAGTTTTATTAAGCTACGTTGGCTACAATGTAAGACTGGTGGACTACAGCGGAACCCTTTAACTGACCAACAATCACCAGTTAATATTCGTTTTCAGTATTACAGCATTGTTGTGTATAAACGTTTATCTTTCTGTCTGTTACATTTACAGAAGTCAGAGGTAAAAACTTTGTTGTGCTAAGATGAAGAGTATTATAGCGAGTGAATGTGAGACTGTCGGAGAGGAAATAAATCGTGGAACGAGAACACTAATGAAGAGCAAATCATAAAGGGAATTACAATACGAAAACAGGTAAAAGTAAAGAGTAACAAAATTACTGTTTTTGCAAAGCTATACAAATTAATCTATTTGTATAATTATTTCCCTGGTAATTTTTTATTGTCAGATATGGGGCTAAAGATCCTCATCTCATGATCTTTTTACCTCCTTGCCAGTATAAAGTAGGACATTTTTGCTGATGTTAGATTCCTGATAACAGCCTACACAAAACTAAAAGAGTAGTGTTAAACCAGACAAAAAGAACTAGACAAAAGGCTTTTCTTCCTTCTCAACGTGAGCAGTCCTAAGCGCAGGAGAGTATGTAATGATCCGAAAAATAAACCAATTGCTGTAACAGTGCAGTATCATGTAAGTAAAAAATCGTCCAGTTTATTACTTATTACTCCGATAAAACGTGTTAGAAGAATAATATTGCAATTGCTATTTTCAATGCTTTTCTGGTTTACTCAAAAGGTGGTAGGTTTCCTGTGTGTGCTGCTTTCTTCAGGAAGGTTTTTGGCATTGGTTAAAAAGAGTGCATACCATCGCTTATGGGCTTAAAACAGTAATGCAGTGCTTGACAAGAGAGGAGGAGACCATAAATCTGGAAAGTATAGCGCAAAAAGGAGAAAGGTAACTAAATTCATTTCACATCCACATGCAAGGGAGAGTCACTTCTCCAGAAGTAAGAGCCAGCGCCTTCATCTGCGAAGTGACCTGAGTATAAACAAACTTTTACTCATGTATAACAGTTCATCACATCAGATCTGAAAGTGAAGACAATGTTTTATACGAAAATATTTAATACAAAATTTAATCGAGGTTTATAGACTCCAGCAAGTGATACCTGCCATAAAATGTGTCACCAAATGAAATCTGCTACAGACATCAACACAAAAAATAAGCTAATGATTGAACTTGGGTCTCATAAATTAAGAGCTAGAGCTTTTCACAAATTAATAAAGCAAACTTATGACTGTACCCTGACATTTGCCTTTGATTTACAGCAGATGCAACCTCTCCCAAAATTAGCTATTGGTGAGGCATACTATGCAAGACTGATATCTCTGTACTCCTTTTGTGTAACAAATATGTCAGGTACAGAACCTACATTTTACATTTGGAATGAAACGAAGACGGTCACAACTAATTTTCTCTGCCATCGCCGATTTCTTAAAGAAATTGACCATTGGCACATCCGTCACATTTCTCAGATTGGTCGCGGATGGATGTGGTGGCCAAAAGAAGAATCAGCACGTTATTCATGCAATTGCTTTCTGGTTATTCATAGAATCTGCAGTGCATGTGAATGATGTACGTCTCTGCTTTCAAGTTCGAGGACATTCCTTTGTACCTCCTGATTGAGTATTTGGACGAACAGAAAAGAAACTTCGTAAAATTTCATAAATATTGAATCCAAACAAGTACCAGGATGTTTATACCGAAGTGGGTGAAACAAGGGTTTTAGGGGAAGACTGGGAAATATTTGATATCAAGGAACTAAGTACAATTTTGAGGCCTGTATACGGGATCAGTGATCTGAAAAGGATCCATTTGAAGAAATATATGGTAGGAGAAATCCGATGATCCTTCAAAGCGCTTTTTGCCATTAGGTAAACGTGGATACAATTTGAACAAAGAATCAAATATCTCCGAAGTGACATCAGTGATGATGCTGGAACAAGAAAAAGAGAGACGATTTGGAAACAACTGGAGAGAAAATGAAGTACTTGAATTTTGCACTCAGGCTATCAGCCTTCCACGTAACGAACTTATCGCCCAAGATACTATTTGTGATTGTTTAGAAGAGGAGCCTGTTTTGCGAAAAATATTGCGAGCTTTGTTATTAAAAACGAAAGTCACTTTCGTTTTTGTTCCTGTCTGGTGCTAAAATGTTTTACTGAATCCTCAAAATTTTTTTTCAAGCAATAAAGAGTATTTTTAGTAGTTCTAAGTCGCTGAAAACTTATCAAAACGCATTATGTCCCAAATAGCTCACATCAAAAGGCAGATTGTCCAACAGAACCCAGTGAAAAGCATTTTGTCCATCACTAAAGTGCTCGTAGCTTGAAAGTATAAAAAGCAATTTCCTCGTATTAAATACATTCTGATCAACAGCACTACTTGAATAAGTGGTGTAAAATTCGTAAAAATTAATCGAATGTTCTTTGCGGCATGCGTTTTTCGCTTCTCTGAAAAATTTACTTTTTGGGACATAATGTACAGAGGTTGTAATATACCATTCCTAGCCGCGCATGTCGTCTCGACCTTCTTGTCACTGTGGGCGCCTGAGACAGTTCCCGGTATCTGGAAGAAGGGCGTATAAGGGTACAGTACCCTAACATGTTATTGTATAATCGTCCATATTTCTGTAATCTATGAGAACTGCACTCACTTACCGTTGTGAATTAAAGAATTAATGTAATATTTGTCGCTGACGCCAACAATGCTTCTCAGAATGCAGGGCAAACAAAAAAGCCAAATGCGCCATTTCTTTGTCCTAGCCTGGATAGGACGTGAACGTGGCTTCTCCCCAGTAATTTCAGAGTGTAATTAGGACACACGAGAATATGTATTTTTAAATGTGTGAATATGTATTTTTATATATGAGACGTGTTGCATCATTTATTAATAAATGTGTTTTCACTGAAAATTCTACTCCTTTACCTCAATCTAGCCTTTTTTATCCCAAAATAGATCTATAAACGGAAATATACAAAGGAAATCGATCACAGTCATACCAGGACGACTGTAAGATGAAGAACTCGGAGGAGGGATCCTTTTAATGGCTTTGTTCACTCTTGAGATGACCAGCTGTCTTCCTGCAGTCCTTCTGAATGGGTTGTGGTCGGGGCCCAATATGAGGACTTAAAGGCTAGTGGCTTCTCTATCGTGGTAGGCGTTCTCCAACACGTTTCGGCAACATACGTTTGAAAATACCTGCCACCGAGCAGGAATCTGCAGAGCTCTGTTAGCAGAAGCAAGAAAAGGGTTGATGAAAATACCTACATCCTGCTCCTGAGGATGATTGACGGAGATAATTGACTTAATGCCACAATTCAGTTTTGTGAAGTAGCCGAAGGTTCACAAAATTATAGTCAACTGACATTCTTTGAGGATTGTAGAAGATATTTAATATGGACAGTGGGTTAAGGTGATGTTCAAACAGTTGAGTGTTTCAAGTCATGAGTGAGTGACTCTCAGTAAACTTGTTCATCCAGCACGGGAAGCTTTGAGTCAATCTGCAAGTGTATGACATATGTGGAGGTGGAATTCTGTTTAAGCTTTTTGTTTTCTCTGCGAGTGTTGTAGTCTAGTGACTATAAAATGGGCTTGGCAGTTAGAGACCTCGTATTCAGAGCGTGAAGCCGAATGAAGTGGCTCACCATTAGGACACTGGGCATTTATAAAGGAGGATGGTAGGTCAGATATTACGTGTGGACATCTTGATTCTGTTTTTCTCGTTTATCTTTTTCTGCCAAAGGCCTCGTCAAAGAGGATGGAGGAGTGGACAGAGGTTTAGGGCACTCTCTTGTCCTAGGGGTGGGAAACAGCTCCTAAGGGCGAATGAATCAGCAATGATCAACGGCATGAGGTTGCAGAAGGCATGGAAACCACAGCATTACAAACACATGAAGTGTATCCACAGGACATGTGGCCTGTAATCGAAGAAGTGTTATGATGATCTCTCCATTGGCAAAAGATTCCGGAATGGTGACCCATTCGGATCTCCGGGAGGGGTCAGTCAAGATGGAGGTGACTATGAGAAACAGACTGAGTAACCAACGAAAGGATAACATTCTACGAGTTGTGGTTGGAGTATCAGAAGCTTGAACGTGGTAAGGAAGGTAGAAAATCTGTTAAGGGAAATGCAGAGGCTCAATCTAGATATAGGAGGGGTCAGTGAAGTGAAATGGAAAGAAGACAAGGATTTCTTGCCAGGTGAGTATAGGGTAATTCAAAGATCATCAGAAAATGGTATAACGGGAGTAGGTTTCGTTGTGAATAGGAAGGTAGGACAGAGGGTGTGTTACTGTGAACCGTTCAGTGATACGGTTGTTCTTATCAGCATCGAAAGCAAACCAACAGCGGCAACGATAGTTCGGGTATACATTTCGACATCGCAAACTGAAGATGAGGAGACAGAGATAATATATGAGGATACTGAAAAGCTAATACAGTACGGTACTTAAAGGGAGACGGAAACCTAATACTCACGGGGCACTGGAATTTAGTTGCAGAGGAAGGAGTACAAGAAAAGATTACAGGGAATATGGATATGGTATAAGGAATGAGAGAGGAGAAACACTAATTAAGTTCTGTAATAAATTTTAGCTAGTAATAGCGAATACTCTGTCCAAGACTCATAAGAGGCGGAGGTATGTTAGAGAAAGGCAGGGTGATACATTAAGATTTAAGTTAAAGATTACATCATAGTCAGACAGAGATTCCGAAATCAAATACTGAATTATAAAACGGTATAGACTCAGGTCACACTGTAGCAGTAACGAAGAGTAGCCTGAAGTTTAAGAGATTAGTCAGGAAGAACCAATACGCAAAGAAGTGGGATAAGGAAGTACTAAGGAATGATGAGATACGGTTGAAGTTCTCTAAGGCTACAGAGATAAGGAATAGCTCAGTAGGCAGTACAGTTGATGAGGAATGGACGTCTCTTAAAAGGGCCGTCACAGAATTAGGGAAGGTAACTACGAAGAAACCAAGGGTAACAGAAGAAATACTTCAATTCATCGATGAAACGAGGACATACAAAAAAGTTCCGGGAAACTCAGGAACTGAGATATACTAGTCACTGAGGAATGAGATAAATAGGAAGTACAGGGAAGCTAAGACGAAATGCCTGCAGGAAAACTGTGAAGACATAAAGAAAATGATTTTCGGGAGGACAGACACAGCATACAGGAAAGTCAAAACAACCTTCGGCGACATTAAAAGCAAGAGCGATAACATTAAGAGTGCAACAGGAATTTCACTGTTAAATTCAGAGGAGAGAGCGGATAGGAGAAAAGAATACACTGAAAGCCTCTATGAGGGGCAAGATTTGTCTGGTGTGATACAAGAAGAAACAGGAGTCTATTTAGGAGAGAGAGGGAATCCAGTATTAGAATCAGAATTTAAAAGTGGCAACAAAACGATTATTCACGCTGGTGTGTAGAATGTATGCGTCTGGCGACATACCATCTGACTTTCGGAAAAGCATCATTCACACAATTCCGAAGACAGCAAGAGCTGACAAGTGCGAGAATTACCCCACAATGAACTTAACAGCTTATGTGTCCAAGTTGCTTACAACAATTATATACAGAAGAATGGAAAAGAAAACTGAGGATGCGCTATATGACGATCAGTTTTGCTTTAGGAAAAGTACAGCGACGAGACAGGCAATTCTGACGTTGCGGTTAATAATGGAAGCAAGACTGAAAAAAAAAAAAAATTAAGACACGTTCATAGGATTTGACGACCTGGAAAAAGAATTCGACAATGTAAAATGGTGCAAGATGTTTGAAATTCTGAGATAAGTAGTGGTAAGCTATAGGGAGGGGTGGTCGTGTACAACATGTACAACAGCCAATGGGGAGTAATAACAGTGGACGATCAAGAACGAAGTGCTCGTATTAAAAAGGGTGTAAGACAAGGACATAGCCTTTCTCCCCTACTGTTTAATCTGTACATAGAGGAAGCATTGATGGAAATCGAAGAAAGGATCAGGAGTGGAATTAGAATTCAAGGTGAAAGGATATCAATGATATGATTCGCTGACGACATTGCTATCGTGAGTGATAGTGAAGAAGAATTACACGATCTGCTGAAAAGAATGAACAGACTAATGAGTACAGAGTATGGATTGAGAGTAAACTGAAGAAAGACGAATGAAACCTGATAGTCAACGGAAGGCAGAATTCGGTTACGGTTGTGGACGGGGCCGTAATCAGATATTATTGGTTGCCTTTTACAGTTACACCCAATTTATTTTAAACCAATAATTCCAGATTCAACAACAAATAAAATACCACACGTTGTTAATGAAGGAATATAGAACTGTGTAAATAATAGTGTTTTCAGTGAATTACAGTTTAGCAAATCACCGTTAAATACAGATACAGCAGATAATGTTTTAAAAGCAAGCCACTGTGATCTGGGCAGAAAGCCTTACACGCCAGGAATGGCAACAAATTAAGAATTGTTTAAAACTCTCTGCAACTTACAAATTGAAATATTAAAATCAAGTCGCCACAAACACAGCAGATGGCATCAGACGCCAGGAATTGCTGTAAATGAAGTTTTAAAGTCTTACTGCGTAAATAAGAATACCAAATTAGAATTTTAAGGCAAGTGGCCACAATCACGGCTGCAGGCCTTACACGCCAGAAACGGAAGTAATATAAAATATTTTGAATCCTGCTGTAAAATAGCAAATACATTAGCAAAGGTTAAATAAAAAAACAAGCAACTGATCACCAAATGGGTGAAATAAGATAATGCTGAACTTTGTAACACTATACCCTTAACATCCACTGAACACTACACTGCTAGATTTACTCCAGAAGGCGACCAGAACTATTAACTAGACATATGTAATCTTTAATGTAGGCATTGCAAGGTATTGTAATAAATAATACAATAATAAACACAAGGACCAGTACGTAAGTTCCTTAAAGGGTACTGAGGCAGATTATACCCGCAGAAGGCGTGGGCTGTAGGATCGTTGCACTGAACTATTTGCCATCAGACCTCCTTGTAGAACACAGCTGTCTTACAACAACCAAGGGGCCACAGACGGTGCTCCAGGAATCGACCTCTTAGAAGGTCCGGCAACAAACGTTTTTGCGAGCGATGAGACAGGCAGCCAGGAACCGGAAGTCTGCACTACGTCCCCTAAAAACTGTGATTAGAGTGCCCGGAACAAGAAAGGAATCACTACCACCAGAGTAGAAGAATCACCAACCGGCCTACAATCAAGAAATCTGTCAGAACTACACGCCTTACCGGACAGCAGCGGCAAGGCGAGGAAACGTACACTGCCGTTACATACACTTACCCCCAGGGCATGTGACTGGGGCGTTAGCGGCCACCAGGCACGAAAAATTACCGCTGGTTGAACTTAACCAATTGTAACAAGTTGAACGCAGTAAATAGTAATAAGAAATCGAGGAAAGCTAATCAGATCCGCCTTACCCAAGCACTCCACTCGCTGCTCTTCGCCTCGGCGACACTACGAGGAACAACAGTAAAGCAAGTCACTGGAGAATCGCGAGATATCAATGGTTGAAGTTTCTCTGCTTGGATTGAAATGCACTCATCTTAATGCTTGTTGGATCCGGTTTGCTACGAGGTCGTGCCCTCGTGATCACAGCCCTTCCATCCGGCAGCCCATGCGTGCCGCCAGCGGTCCTGGCGTGTTCTGGCACTGTGCGGACCTGGCTCCTCCCCCAACCAAACTCACACACTCACACGACCCGGAACAACCACGACGACGACGCCCCAAAGATAGGGCAACAGTTAGTACATACCGATAACAACCGCTACTGCCACTAGCAGACAGGACACGCTTGCGAAACCGAGTGGCGCCAGACAAAACGAGAAGATGACGAACAACCGCAACCATGCCAACTAAATGATACCGTCTGCCCTCCAAGAGAGGGCGGAAACCTTCAGACAGCACCAACGCGAGCCGCAGCATGGCTCAATGAAGGTAATGAGAAGTAGGAGAAATGAGAACAGCGAGAAACTTAACATCAGGATTGATGGTCACGTAGTAGGTGAAGTAAGTAGGCAGTAAAATAACCAATAACGGACAGAGCAAGGAGGACATCAAAAGCAGACTAGCAGTGGCAAGAAGGGAATTTCTGGCCAAGAGAAGTCTACTAATACCACATATCGGCCTTAATTTCAGGAAGAAATTTCTGAGAAGGTACGTCAGGAACGTACGTAGTGAACATGGGCTGTGGGAAAACCGGAACAGGAGAGAATCGAAGCATTTGAGACGTGATGCTACAGACGAATGTTGAAAATTAGGTGGCCCGATAAGGTAAGGAATTAGGAGGTTCTGAGGGAGAGGAAAGGAATATGGGGAAAACACTGATAAGGAGAAGGGACAGGATTATAGGATGTCGGTTAGGACATGACGGAATGAGTTGCATGGTAGCAGAGGGAGCTGTAGAGGAAGATAGAGCTGTAGAGGAACACAGAGATTAGCACAGGACAGGAATTCGTGGCGGGCCGCATCAAACCAGCCAGAAGACTGAGGTTAATAAAATAAAATAAAGAAAAAATAAAAACTATCTTAAACTTTTTCGTTCTTTACTCAGTCATCTTAGCCAAACGTCGGAACATTTCCAGCTGAAAGGCACTGCCGAGTTCCTTTCCCTTACTTGCAGTATTCCTACCTTGTGATTCATGCTTAAGGGTCTCATCGTTCATAGGGCGATCATTCGAAATCTTCCCTGCTTTCCTTTCTCAGAGCCTGGAGCCATTATCTAACTAGATGTTGGTGTTTAACGAATGAGACAGATCTGTAAAGGTCAAATTTACTTCAAAATATTTTTGTGGAGAAATGAAGTCTTTATTTTCCTGTGATTTTTGATCTATTGACTGAACTGTTATCCTGTTTTGTTTAAGAGGAAGCTCCAAGGAGTCAGCTGAAGGCAGCTCTCGGAATCTCTCTAAGTGTTCTTAGACAGCTACAGCGCTTCATTTGTAGACTTTGGAGTAACCAAACCGAGGCCAAAGACACACAACTCATGAGCTGCCTCCCAATATCTTGTCGGACCTCCTTTTGCCCGGCGTAGTGCGGTAACTCAATGCGGCATGGTCTCAGCAAGTAGTTGAATCTCCCCTGTAGAGATATCGAACTTTTCTGAATCTATAACTGTGGGCTTAAAGACGATATGAAATCATTTGTGGAGAGCATCATAACGTGTAGTCAGTGATAAGGCTGTAAACGTTACTATAGAGTAGTTTGAATTCCGCATAGGGTTAAACAGTTGGTGAGGCAGAAATTAACGAGCTGACGCAATGGTGGACCAAGCGAACTTAAATAACAATTACGTAATGGTTCTGTCGAGTCCTGAGGCTCCCAGCTGAACTGATATAGGGAAACCACGGTAAATCTCAATCACGACTTTCAGACAGAGATAGAACAGTACTTCATCAGAATGGATGCAATGCTATAACTGCTTCATCCGCGCCGAATCCATCGGAATTTGTATTATCTTCTTTTCTATGTTATCCCGCAGCTATAAGCGAGATTGTTTGTATTACTTTAGACACCGTGTTGTTATTTCATCCTATACAATGCTTCTTTGAATTCGACAAAGTGAGATTTCCGTAACAATTTAGAGTACTCCGTAGTGAAAAAAAAGTTGTTTTCGATTAAGACGTATTTATAGGAAACAGCATATCAAATTGCAAAATACTTCTACTATTCTGCGGCGGTTGAGAAGATTACATCCAGAAAGAAGTCAACCCTTCTAGCAGCGCCACCAGCCGAAGGAAACTGTACACAAAAGAAAACCCAAAATTTGCCTGAATGTTAACTAAGCGTTTTGGTAAAATCTGTTCCATGTAGCAGTACTCGACCCATGTCGGTATTCATTTATGCATTTATTTCACCTGGCAACATCAAAGCCTTCAGGTCTCTGACATCGAGCGAGACATCCTTAATGAATCATCATTACCATTTGTTTACTACGTAATACAGAGTAATGATGATGATTGCATTTTGTAACATTAATAATAATAATGAATTACAATATACGTGTAGCAATGAATACATGGTTTATGAAATCACAGTCTTATTAACACTGTGTTAAGCAATTTTTGTTCTTGTCTAATGGAAGTGATGGAATCTAACACAAATGTGTGGACGCAGTGTAGAAGCAGTCCATGGGGGAATAAGTTGACTTGTCAGAGGAACAGAGAGAAAATTAGCAGTCAGACAGAGAGAAGAAAATAGAAAGGGATGAAAAAAATCATGTACAGTTTACCATGTGACAGAGATACTGGTTCCCTGTTGGACAGAAAGGAAACAGGGGAGTTATACCGAGAGGAAGCTACGCCAATGGCGACAGATCAAGCTTTAATTTGCTATTGAATGCTGAATGGTTCTGGGTAATACACTGGTTACGAGAGGAAGTGGAAAAAGAGTTAGTGTTATCCAAGGATGTGACTAAGATACTAGTTCTATCTGACCTGTCAGTGCAATAATGAAATGCCGGCAGATATTTGATATGTGACACTGAAAAATTTGTGAAATTTTGTCATTGCTCACTCGTGCTTTCCAATGAATCCCTCCAATGGTTTACGGGAGCAAGGTTACACATTCGGAAAGAACTAAATTCACAGCGAACTACTGCCACATTGGTCAGTCGAAA
This sequence comes from Schistocerca cancellata, assembly GCF_023864275.1. NCBI lineage: Eukaryota > Metazoa > Arthropoda > Insecta > Orthoptera > Acrididae > Schistocerca > Schistocerca cancellata. Next base: position 949,486,482 of record NC_064627.1, on the reverse strand, counting down.
CGAGGAATCGAGAAATGACTAAGTGCCGCCGAGGGACTTCGGTTGGAGTGGGGCTAGAAAGCAGTCCCGGCATCACCTATGGAAATACTGTCTGTGATTCTCTTCGGCAGCTGCCAGAAATCTCTTGCAACAGGTAAATCGCTCAATATTAAGTATTCCGAAGTTAATGTCATTTCCAACTGTTATTTCCACCTTTATGAGAACAAAATGTTCTGTGACTATCAATTTTTTCTTGTACCCTCAGTCTTATAATGTCGCTGAAGAATTTTTGTAGTTTACTAACATATATTATTGCCACATCGTTCAGTCGAAACGAGGAATCGAGGAACGACTAAGTGCCGATAAGGAACTTCGGATGGAGTGGGGTGAGAAAGCAGTCGCGGCATCACATATGGAAATACTGTCAGCACTTCTCTTAGGCAGCTGCCAGAAATATCTTGGAACAGAGACATCGCTGAATGTCAAGTATTCCGAAGTTAACGTCATTTTCAACTGTTACTTCCACCTTTATACGAACAAAATGTTCTGTGACATTGAAGATTATCAATTGTTCTCGTACTGTGATTCTTTTGTTGTCGGTGAAGAATTTTTGTAGTTTAATGAAATGTATTAGAGGGCGTTGGAACCTGGCTTCGCAGGACAGAGCGGATCAGGTTATGGTTTTGGAAAGGGGCCAAAATCAGTTACTGTTAATAATTACTTTTAAAAACAGTCTTGATCACGATTTATTTAACAAGGTGACCGGTTTCGACCACTACTGTGGTCATCTTCAGACCTACAAGATGTATACAAAGCACTAATTAGAGGACTACATGCATTAATGAAAATACATAAAGTTATAAGGCTATAAAGCTATAAAACGTTGAATTACCATTGAGTAGGAACCTCTTTCTGTTGGAGAATCACTACTGGAGAAACCAGTGCACGTCTTACTATATATAATGGAGGCTCCACCCACTTCTGACTACATGATGTCATTATTAACCAATGAGTTATAAGTCAAATTACAATTTAAAATTTCTTAGTTAAAAGAACATTGTCAAGAACTAAAAATAAATACACACTAACCTTAGCTTATTAAACAGTTATTGTCAATTGAAAAGCGTTAAAAATATTTTAATATGTAGGAAAATGAACTTCGGTTTGGCAGTACATCGGTTGCCCTCTCAAGGCCTGTCTGTGAACCATTTGGAACCACTGGTTGCTATGGTGAAGTTAGACGCCGTTGCAAAGATGAAGAAGCAGACTTTTTCCACTGAAGTTGTTGTAGAGTCGATAGTCGAACTAGTAGTTGCCATGGTGAGGACAAACGCCGGTGCAAAGATGTGGCAGCAGGCTTCTTTCCAACGAAGTTGTTGCGAAGTGGAATGGAAAAGACTGTGGCGTCAGCCGATGTATTATTGAGCAGCAACTTGTCTTTATTGAAACGAAAAGAGTAAGCTACAGTAATCTGTAGCTGATATGTATACTACATGCTGCACAAATACGCTACGAAGTAGTTGACCGTATATATGAAATATTATCTATGAAGTTAATATGTAGATTACAAGTGCCAATTTTTTTTAAGGCATTGCTATTCCTCAAGTTACATACCAGTCATATAAGCAAATAAAAATGAAAGAATTTAAAATTATAAATTATGTATTTTCATTAATGCATGTAGCCCTGTAATTACTGCTTTGTATACATCTTGTAGGTCTGAAGATGACCACAGTAGTGGTCGAAACCGGTCACCTTGTTAAATAAATCGTGATCAAGACTGTTTTTAATAGTAATTATTTACAAGACATCGGTCACTGCTGTTCCCGTAATGCATTCAAAAGTAATTCAGTTACTGTTAGTTGCACAAAACACACAAACTATATTTTCCTAAAAACACTTAATCACACATGCCCTTAAAATCATCCAAAAACAATACAGCTGAGAGCCCGACCACAAGTTATTAAAATTTGCCTTAAGGGATACACGCAGCTGAAGGCCTTACTTAAAAAAAAATACCTAAATACTCGGCCAAAGCCATGCATTAGACACAAAAAACTGAGGCTTAAAGCCTGGATAACAAGAATTTCCAATAGAGAACAAAGTTTTCAAAGGTTTGAAACAAGTGAAATTTCAAATTTTAATTTAAGATGGCTGAAGGCCTCATCTTAAAAATATTTGACATGAAAGCTCGGCTGAAGCCCACATACTGAACATAGAACCACTCAAGGCTTAAGGCCTGGATAACAAGGATTTACAATAGAGCAAAATTCCCGTTTTCTTCTTTTTAAACAAAATTATTTGAACCAAGAATCTTCAAAGTTTTAACTTAAGACGGCTGAAGGCCTTATTTTGAAATTAGAACAAACTAAATTAATAGGCGGCTGAAGACCTCGCACCGTACTTTAGACAAAAATCACAATCTAAAAACAACAGAACACTGGTGGTCAGAAGTGTTCCAAGCGTCGTCCTGAAGAGGTAACTCTAACGCAAGCTTAGGTGAGGTAGGCAGTCAAGCATAATATTAAGTAATCAGATGGCAACCCGACCCAGGGACTGCTGAAGGACCGACCAACAACCTAATCAATTCCGCTACGCCGACCAACGGAAAATATCAGCCGAGGACGAAGATATCAGCACCACTACGTCTTAAAAATTGGCGTCTAAAAACAGCCAAGGCACAATAACCACTCAAAAATATTAACAACACCAAAGACTGTCAAACTACACGCGTTACGGACAGCATCAACACGGCGAGGGAAAACACACTGCGGAACACTACGCTAATGCCCTCGCGGCGGAGACTTCCTTGCTGCACTGTCCCAACCGACCGACTGCCTGTTCCACTACGATGGTTCAAGTGGCTCTAAGCAATATGGGACCTAACATCTGAGGTCATCAGTCCCCTAGACTTAGAACTACTTAAACCTAACTAACCTAAGGACATCACACACGTCCATGTCCGAGGTAGGATTCGAACCTGCGACCGTAGCAGCAGCGCGGTTCCGGGCTGAAGCGCCTAGAACCGCTCGGCCACACCGGCCGGCTACTGAAGTACGCAGACAGCATCAACATAACTGCTCAGTCGAAATTACACACGCTAGACACAGATCCATGGAAACACTTCCACAAAATCTCGAACAATCATAAAAGCAATTACTGTGGAACAACCAGGAAGAATGACAAGTCGACACACACAGAGAACGAATCGCTCGGCGACCAAATGTATGTTGTCCGGTGAGACGATAGACCGAACGACCAAACAAGGTCGTCGCCACTGAAGTCATGTGTGTCAGCAACGGTCGGGCGAGTCTTGGCTGTCCGGACCTCACTGCAGCCACATCCCGACTTTACTCCATGTCCGTTCGGAACTCGGAGACACGGGCACACTGTCTCGGACCCAACCATGCAGAGGTAACACTTGCCCATTGGCCACCCAACATCTCTGCACAACGAAGGAACCGACCCACGTCCGGCAAGACGACCAACTGACGAGGGCCAGAAACGGTCAAATGACCAAATACACGTTGCCCGATTAGACGACCGACCGAACGACCAACCAACGGTCGTTTCCGCTCCAGTCTCCTTCCGTCGGACAGTGCATGCTTGTCGCAAGCGCTCGGCGAGTACTGGTTGTCCCGACGTCACTGGCGCTGCGTCCCGACTGAACCCCCGACAAACGACGAGCCGGAAATATTAGCGCTCGCTTCAAAGATAATACGACAGCGCTCTTATCGATACGCGCTGCTGCTGCCTCTCACGGGCATGCAAGCCAGCAACTTAGTGACGCCAGTAAATCGAATAAGAAACGAGGCGACAGTTCCGTAAGAGAAACAGTCAAGCAAGAAACGGCATGAACACGAGCCGCGCACGGCTCAGACGTGCTGAAAAGTAATGCCATAAACTCTTAAAGCTGTTTAAATGAAACAATAGTTACTAACTTTTACATCTTTTGTCTTCACGTCTACACCCACTGATGGGCCAAAACATTACGAAGAATGTCCACCGCTCGGTGGAATGTCGCCTGGCGGCGTACGTAAGAGGAGCTAAGACGGATGGGGAATCATAGTAGCGATGATATAAGTCGCAAACGGGCAAAACTCATTGGCATAAGCGACTTTGACGATGGGCAGATTATTATTATACGGAGCCTGTAAAAGAGTATCTCGAAAACGGCGAAAGAGGTCGAATGTTCCCGTGGTACGTGCTACAGTCGTGAGCATCTACGGGAATTGATAGAACGACAGCGAAACTACTACTAGACAATAAATGGTTGGACATCCACAACTCTTCACAGAACATGAGATACGGAGGTTTGTCTGCTCTGTAAAGTAGGAGAAACGGCGATCTGTAGCATCTATGGTGAAAGAGCTCAATGCTGGTCCATTCACAGGTCTTTCGGAGTATGTCATGTAACGTACTTTGTTATCACTGGGCTCCGCAGCAGATGAACCCTGCGTATTCGCATATAACCCAACGACACAGTCAACTACGATTGCAGTGGGTGCGTCTAATGTGGGCGGATAAATCACGCTTCTTGCTACACCATAGATCGGTGGTCATCCCCACAAGTGCCGTCATCCAGGCGAACAGCTGCTCGCGAGAAGGATGCAGGATGGTGGGTGAGACATTCTCCTGAGGTTTCATGGGACTTTTGGTAGTAATCGAAGACACGCTGACAGCTGCGAATCACCTGCATCCTTCCTGGCTTGCTGTCTTCCCTGACAGCGATGTCACCTTTCAGCAGTATAATTGTCCGTGTCTCGAAGCCAGAATCGTGCTTCAATGGTCTGACGAGTTGGATAGTGAAAGCATGTTGATGTCTTGGCCACCAAATTCGCCTGATGTGAATCCGATGGAAGTCATCTGGATCGTTATTGGGCGCCATCACAGCGTTCGCAAATCAGCGGCCAGTTGTTTACGGGAATTACATTACTTGTGGGCTGTGGTTGGACACTGGACTCGCATTCGGGAGGACGACGGTTCAATCCCGCGTCCGGCCATCCTGATTTCCCTAAATCGCTCCACGCAAATGCCGGGATGGTTCCTTTCAAAGGGCACGGCCGATTTCCTTCCCCGTCCTTCACTAATCCGATGAGACCGATACCGTCGCTGTCTGGGCTCCTTCCCCAAAACAACCCAACCGAACCCCAACTTGTGGGCGGGTATCTAGTGCCACAAACCTTCAGAAATGTACCAACGACATGTAGAATCGATGATACGCTGAAACGATGCTGCATTGACTTACCAGGATGGCCCAACAAACTATTAAGTAGGTGGTTATAATATTTTGGCTCATCTGTACTTGCAGCTGTCTGCCGCTAAAGGCCTCCTGATTCTAGCGTGTAACATGGTGGTGTTTAACGTAACTATGTGCGTAAGAAACAGTGTGCTGTCATCTAGATTAGAATTCGAAGAGTTCAAGCGCTGCGATATCTGTAACAATTCGACGCCTTGGGTTCATGCCACCGATTATCTTTCATACAGTCCCGACTTGGTCGCATCTGATTTGCAACTGTCTCCAAGAAATGAACAACACCTTCGAGAGCTCATTTTAATAGAGGTGAAGCGGCGCAGGTAGTTGAGGTTGTAATTCTGTCAAGAAAGTCAAACATTCTACAGTGACGGTATCAATAAACTGTCCAGGGAGAGATGGGTTCGTCGACAGGGTAATTATGATGAGAAACAGGTATGTAGACATGAAGGATAAAGATGCAGAATGTTAATAATCATGTTGTTTTATTCCAAAAGCTTTCAGCGGCATTACTTTTCAGGTCGCCCTGGGATATTGTGATGGGGATAAAATGATGATGGTTAGACAACACACCTAGTCCCTGAGCGGAGAAAATCTCCGACCCTGCCGGGAATCGAACCCAAACCCTTACGATCGACATTCTGTCGCGCTGATCACTTTTTTTCTTTTTTTTTTCTTTTTCAATTTTTTCGATATAGTTCATTGCGTTTGCTCTGGGCGGACGTTACAAGACATCCGTTCAAGATGACCGTTAATTCCTTGACTCGTTTATTTTTTATTACAGAGAGCACACAGCCCTCTGACAGAACACGCTGAGCTACCGTGCCGGCAGATAACTCAGCTACCTGGGGGCGGTCACAAAACACATAACTTTCGCAGACATCTGTCTCAGTCTTGTCACATAGTGCTAGCCAAGAACATCAGTAATACTCCCAGAACCTTTCGGCATCATCCTCCGTAAAAAGGCCACGTCAGAGAATTCATTACTTAAGAGGCTACATTAGTTCCTATTTTGTGTAAAGCTGCTAAGGCTCCAGAGATTACGTAATTCCAATTCAGTACTGACTTGTTTGTCAACTCATTTGGTATTACTTTTACTGTAGGCTCTGCTAAAAAATACCTTTTTTAAAAAGCCTGTGATTATTCTTTTCTAAATGCCATCAACTTGTGAAAATTGTGACGTGGAAAGTGTGATGAAGTGCTTATTGCAGAGTAAACTGCATCATTGTCCAGGATGAGTTTTAACAAATTCTGAGAGTTAACTTTACCGCAAATCGCGCTTAATGAACTATTGGAATAATTACGGGATTGATTTGGTCTCCAGAAGACTCACTAATGACCCGACCGTTAATGCTGGTCGTTAACCAAGTTCTGCATCAATTATAGTCTGGCTGCTTCATTCTGTGGTGCCATGCATTTGTGAGCTTACCTTGTTTCTGAGTTGTTTTATAATGGGAAGGCTATTTTACTTCAATAAGTTTTTCCCCTTACATAATTTTTTTCCTGTAACTGCAAATATATTTCTTATCTACTGGTGACAAATATTTACTGGTCAAACAAGAACAAGAGCAACAGAAATCAGGCACACATTTACCCTAATCGGATTTGCACTGAAGATTATCGTTGGTTACTTCCAGCCTTGCACATTCAGTCTTCTCTCTTACTCATAGGTTTTATCGCAACTGACAGTGAATTCTGTTTTACGGTATCTATGTTTTGATATGATGGCAGTAGTAGCCGAAATATCGTAATACACGAAAGTATACTTTCTTCTTCTATCTTCATACATAAGCTTGCTCAAACCTTTCCAGTCAACAAGGTCTACACATCCCTCCTCGGTCTTCCCCTCTGTCTTGTCCCTCCAGGTTTGTCGTCAAGATATTGTTTCGGACGTCTATTTTATGCATTCTGTCTACGGCTGTTTACATCCATTTTCTTTTGCGGTGAATCAACTTTTCATTCGCTTCTAATATCTTCATTTCTGAAGCGATCTTCTTTGGTGCACTGTTCAACACTACAGAGATATCTCATTCCCGCAGCTTGGACCCTGCTAAAATCCTTTAGAGTGGGAATCCAGGTTTCTGATGCATGGAGCATAGTAGATACTGCCATGTCCTTGTGAAAATTCTGTGTCTCCTTAGCAGCTTCTTTTGCAGCGTCTTTCTAATATCTCTACAGGTTACCTTAAAATTCAGGACTTTGTTAGCAATTTCTTGGTCGAAATTTTATCATGTGTCATCGCGGTTGCGATCCTGGCGCAAGTACTCCTAAATTTTTTATTTTTTTTACATGTGTGAAGTCACAAGTCACTCCATCTTATGGTATTATCACTATGACGTCACAAGTCACAAACTCTCATGTCAATGAGTACACCATCATTATGTGGTGAGAAATAAAAAAAAATTGAAAAAAAATATTAAAAACAAAGGTGGTGGAAATGGAGTGATTGTGTTTTGTAACCACTATCTTTCTCGATACTGCTTCCCTCTCCACCTAGTATTTTTCCAACCAATAAAATCAGACAACCATCAAAATTTACTCTTTCGGCGTCTATTAAAATGAAATAGGCTATCACAGAGTCGCCTCGTGTTGTCATGATCACCTAAATGATCTGGATTGTACACTATGCTTAAAAGTATCCAAACGATCTGAATTATTTGTCGAAATATTAGGTACAGGATGTAGTTGGCACGCAGCTGTCTTGCTGCAGGACAAAAAAAAAACACATGGCAAAACATTTAAAAACAAATGAAAACTCTTCCAGCCCCAGGAATATGGTATTTGGAGAACAGAAACGTTTCACTGAAGAAACTATCAAGAAGTGGTTATCTACGATAAGTTGCAGATACGGAAAAAGAGCAGGGACAGCATGACTAAGTATGCTGTAATAGCATTCACGAAACCGACGACCAGCTGTCCGTCGTGCAAGTCACGTAATTTTGAAATAAATATGTTGAAGTAACTATGAGTACTCTATTGTGTGGCATGGTAACTAAAACTACCTACGCATATGGCTGCTTCTAAGGAGATGAAGTCAACACACGTCCAACAAGATGGTGCCTATTCTCACATTGTTAGAAATAACAGTGTGATACTGGCCAAGAACTGCAATGGAGTGAGGCCCGCCAAACGTCTCTCCATTGTTTTGTAAACACGGACGCAGCACTGTAGTGCATTTCCTATATAGTGTGCCATTGTTTTAAAGATCGTTTTTCAGAGATATCGACTTTGCCTATCTGTTTCGTTGCAACATTGTCTTTGGCTGTGTTTCATCTCCCTCTTGGCCCACTATTGTCTTTGGGATGTTTACATTATTATTTGGTGCTTTTCAAGTGACAGATCGCCATAAATATCTCATCAGGAACCCTTTTTCCCTTTCTAACTCGGTTTTAGCTTAGCTTCTTTGTAATTCCTAAGCTGTATGCTTTTACATGTCATATTTTTTAATTTTATTACTACATATTGAATGTTATTTAGTAGTTGATAATGGGAATTACGTTCTGTAAACATTTTAAAGAGTCTTGGAACTCTATTTCTGATTGAAAAATGTTGCAGCAACCAGAAAAATGGTGCAATATTGGCCTGTTAATAACGTTAAAAACTTTTTTTTTAGAATAGAGCATGATGCAGTATTGCCCCTCTCTTAATTGGTGCTTGCTAGGAAGAAACTTTACTGCATAATGTCTGAAAACGTCAGGAGGTATCAGTTCATTCTATGAACCACCAACAACGTAGCTTCAGATTCAGATGCCAAGGGCCTTTCAGTATTTCAGGTATGACGACAGCTTTCTAAACTTGACATAAACATGGTGTATTTGTAATGCTGACCTATTTGTTGAAAGGATGTGGAAATAACATAAACATTGTATTACTGATGCATTTTTGCAGTTATTTTGGTCACAGCGTTACCACTGTGCCACTTGCATGTATCAAAGAATAATGAAGATGCATTAACTAATTTGAAGGTTCCGTTGGCCCTACGACAGGTGTAGGCCTAAAACTGAAATTGATTAGACTCATCCATGGCCTGCCAGTACCTGAGATGTCTGTATGTTTTCCTTATTAGCATAACATTTTAGGCAACATGCATCTCCCACAGTCATAATCTTGCTCAGATTAATTCTCCTATACCATCTCATTTAGGCCTAAACACCATATGTTAACTGCTTGTTTAGCATGTTATTTTTGGATATATGTGCTTTACGACCATTCAGGCACGCAAATAGCATTGTTGTACTTATTGTGAGAGCCCACAATCATGTTTAAAGCATCGATTTTGACAGATATGTGTGTGTTTTATGTGTGGGTGGAAATAACATTGTGACACTTCATGTAAACCTTGAAGATTTTGTATTGTTGACGAACTTTTAGATTCTGTATTAACACTGTAACACTTGCAAGCATTATGAAACAATATGAAATATATGTCTTATTTACATAATAAAATATGTAGTTTGAGTATCCGTTGTGCCTTACATCAAGTGTGGTAAAGAGCTCGATTTATGGATATTCACAAGTGCTGCTTAACATGTATGTTCACAGCATAAACATTCTGTCTTCATGTGTGTGTGTGTTTGTGTGTGTGTGTGTGTGTGTGTGTGTGTGTTTGTGTGTGTGTGTGTGTGTGTGTATGTGAGTTGCCAATGTATTTTATATGCGGAGGAACTGCAAGTCACATACATTACATAATGTTTTGACAAATAATTTTTGTTGTTTCGGCACTTTTCAGGATAGCAAAGAATTCATAACGTTCAGATGCTTTTGATAATGGCCAAGATGACTCTGGGGCTACATTGTGATATATCACTTCATTGTAATGACACCTAAGATACTAGGTTATGATTGGCTGTTGCATTTTATTACTGGATGATATATTAGGCACCATTTGAGGAGTGGGGGTGGGGATAATGGAGCAGAAGGGGGGAGGGAGGGAGCGTCATTACAAATTAGGGTGGGGTTATAAAGGACAACTGGACTATTTCCACCATCTTGGGCATTTGAAATTAGTTTAATTGCTTTTTTTTTTAATATCCCACATTGTGGTTTTGATGATGTCATCGGTACGAGACAGCATGCCTTGTGACGTCATCATGACGACATCATAAGTAGTATGGCATGGTTTGTGATGTCACTAATATAAAAAGAGTAAACCGTTTTGAGCAAGTGAGCCGGGATCGCCATAGTTTTAACATTACCAGCGTCGCAAAATTGTTCGCCCACACTCGGGTAGGCATAGAATGGAAATCGTAGAGGTCCATATTTGCATCCAAGTGTGGGCGCAATACAAACGCGGCAGAAATCCAATCTGCATTTGGATCGCACTTCCTTAACTCTCGTGCAGAAGGGTGTGCAGTATACTGCTGAATCCATTTCCAAGAAACTACCACAAGAATTCAAAAATCTTAGCAGTAATCCACGCCCTTTCAAATCGGAACTGAAGAGTTTCCTCATGGGTCACTCCTTGTATTCTGTCGAGGTGTTGCTTGAAAAATTACTTAAACTTATGATGTGACTTTTTGGCGTTCATAAACATTTTATTTTTATCTGTTATTACTTTTATGTTGTAATTTCATGTACTGACATATTCCATGACCTTGGAGATTTGCTCCTCATTTTGGTCCTACGGAACTTGACGTGTAAATAAATTAATAAATAAAACTCGCTAGATAGTGCAGTATGTCCAAGACGTTATGTCTCTCAGGCTTCTCAGTCGCTTAACCTTTGAATCACGTAACAGAGATTTGTCATAGCTTCAACTATTGCCTAAGTGTGATGTAGGCGGCTTTTAGTCTTCTGTGTTACGTCAGTAAAGTATTCTGTATTCTGTGAATGAGAGGGTATTCATCGCCGAAGCTTAAGTCCGTAGCGGTTCATTTAAGATGATTAGTGATAATTTTTTATCAATTTCCAAACTCCAGCTGACATCAGAACGGGCATCCAGTGGTGATGTGTCCAGTTCTAAGAGGAACCGCAGTTCCAACTCTGGAATCGGTTGGAATCAGTTTGCAGGAAACTACGATTCGCCAGAAGTGATCTGCCAGAAGGTTTTCACCACATACGTTCAGTATGCCAAGTGGCTGTATATAGCGAACGTGAACCGACATTGTATTTTATGAGTGACGAAACTTGATTTGACTTTTATGGGTATGTGAACCACCAGACCGATTGCTACTCGTCCGTGGAAAGTCTTCTATCAAATTCTCCTTCACGATGTCGACGGGAAGTTAAACAATAATATTCCTTCCTGCTTACTCTTCTCGAGAAAATAAAAGCAAACAAAAAATGAAGTTTTTAACGTTGTTCCTGCACGTCGTTTATCTTTAGATTTTCGGGAACTTTTACTGTCAGTGATGGGAGAAGGTGTAGCAATAGTCCACACGCCTCATCAGTAAAAAAAAAAAAAAATGGTTCAAATGGCTCTGAGCACTAAGCGACTTAACTTCTGAGGTCATCAGTCGCGTAGAACTTAGAACTAATTAAACCTAACTAACCTAAGGACAGCACACACATCCATGCCCGAGGCAGGATTCGAGCCTGCGGCCATAGCGGTCGCTCGGCTCCAGACTGTAGCGCCTAGAACCGCACGGCCACTCAGGCCGACTCATCCAGGAAGGAAAAACATCTACTAGCAAGTGTCGAATTTTGACAGTGACCGAATTGTAGGGCGTCTAGACTAATACAAGTATCCACAAGGATAGTGCAACAACGTCTGGAGCATGATGATCTGTCAGAAGAGCGACGTTTGTTGTGGCTGCCCTTGACGCGGCAACACGTGATGACTGGGTGTTGTGTGATGTCCTTAGGTTAGTTAGGTTTAAGTAGTTCTAAGTTCTAGGGAACTGATGACCATAGAAGTTAAGTCAAATAGTGCTCAGAGCCACTTGAACCATTTTTTTGACGCGGCAACATAGAGGGGCGCCTATACTAATGCGACGACGACAACATCGCGTCTAACTTTCAGACAAGCCTTGGTTCTAAGGATGGCGTGGGGATGTGTGTATCCACGTGTCGAAAGTAGTAGGAGAATGGACGTTGACAGTCTGCAGTCGTCATAGCCACATGAGGTCAGCAGCTGGTGTGATAGTATGAGCTGCCACTGCGATGAAACAATATCACCTCTGGCTACCATATAGGGTCATTTGTACAGCGGCCGTTTCATTTCTGATATGATGAAGCTGGTGGCTGCATCCTGCCTTCGAGGTCTCCGAGACCTTGTATTTCAACAAGATAACGGAAGTCCATATATTTCGCTTTCTGTCCTGATCCTACTCAGGACATTCTCTAGATCTTTACCAACGGGAACCATTAGTTGATGAGTTCCGAGAGACAGGCATGGCACCACTGGCCAGCCACTAATGTCTGACGTTTATATGAAGTAACATTTTTGTACCTATGTCTATCCTTGAAGCTCAGATCTCCTTGGTGCCCAGTGTTCTATACCATGTATGATAAAGAAATTATCCATGTTCTTGCAGCAGCGTAACACAGGCATTTGTGGGAACTAAGTGATCCTAAATCATTGGTGAAAAGCACAGGTCATTTCCAGTTTCATGAAATTGTCGGTATGTTGTAGAATTTTGGAACATGTATTATGCTCGCGTATTATGGCATTTCTGGTGACTGAATATTTCCTCTGCAGCAATAAAGGTATGTTCCCAAAACAACATATCTGTGAAAGTCAGCTCGCTCTGTTCGTCCACGAAACCCAGAAAGTATTAGGTACAGGCTCCCAGGTAGGGATTCCGGAAGGCTTTCAATACAATACTCCACGGTCGCCTAATGAACAGAATAGGAGCGTACAGGATATCAGACCAGCTTAGTGACTGGAAAATGTTTCTAGTAAATACAGCATGTCATTCTCAATGGAGAGATGTCTTCAGACGTAAAAGTAACTTTGGGGGTGTTACCGAACCAATACATTCCACAATATATGCAACTGGCCTACTCATATTATTGACAGTTCCATGAGGCTTATCACGGATGGTGCTATTGTATACGTACAATTCGCGACGCTAGAAAATTGTAGCAAAATCCAGAGGACTCCGCAAAGGATCGACGCTTTAAGGATGGAGTGTCGTTCACTCTCAACATTAACTAAATGTAACGTATTGTGAATACATAGAAGGACCCTTGTCTGCCGGTGCTAACTGTCACGTCTTGTGTGGCTATTTGGAACTTCTGATGCCGCCTCACAGGAAAAGGGTACACTCCTGGGTCGCTGTAACAACTGGGGGCGCCCACGCATCGGCTGGATTCTGTTGATGCAAAAGCCGATGAAAGCTAGTGGTGCCCCGCGGTGGTCAGCGAACGAAAGGTCAATATCGCCTGCAGCGTTAAAAATACGATGTGTTACGGGGATTCAACGAAAATTACAACAGAACTGGCGATTTATTTTTGTTTGAATTGTTAACATTCTCTCATTCGAAGAAGCATCACCATTTATGAGGAACGGCCACGATTCTCTTGTTGACGGTTTCATTGTAGTTCTTTTACCAAAAAACAGTGTAATTTACACAAACTCATCTTGCAGCAGCTATTACGCAGAATTCGGAAACACAGTGCCCAATTAAACAAGCAGTTGGCCACCAGAGAGCTCAATAGCTTACGAAAAATCTCATTGCGTCGGTTTCTAGTAACATAAGAGAAGAAATTTTGTGTTTATTTTCATACTAGGAAACTCCTGTTTTACTATCTGTCGGTAACTCTTAAAAAAATTACAGTCACTGGAGTGTAAAAATAAAATAGGAAGTATAGCTTTCGATATATCGCCATATATAAGAAAATTCCATGTGTTTACACCCTGGCAAAATAATCTCCTCCTTGAATGCTATCACTCTCCAAACTTTGTTCGATCGTGTGTATCGGAGAGCACCGAATTACGTAGGGATCCAAAGGGAACGGTGATGGACCTTAGGTACAGAAGAGACTGGAACAGCACATTACGTCCACATGCTAACACCTTTTCATTGGTCTTTTTCACTGACGCACATGTACATTACCATGAGGGCTGAGGTACACGTACACACGTGGTTTCCGTTTTCAATTACGGAGTGGAATAGAGTGTGTCCCGACATGTCAAGCCAATAGATGTTCAATGTGGTGGCCATCATTTGCTGCACACAATTGCAATCTCTGGCGTAATGAAGGTCGTACACGCCGCAGTACATCTGGTATAATGTCGCCGCAGGCTGCTACAATACGTTGTTTCACATCCTCTGGGGTTGTAGGCGCATCACAGTACACATTCTCCTTTAACGTACCCCACAGAAAGAAGTCCAGAGGTGTAAGATCAGGAGAACGGGCTGGCCAATTTATGCGTCCTCCACGTCCTATGAAACGCCCGTCGAACATCCTGTCAAGGGTCAGCCTAGTGTTAATTGCGGAATGTGCAGGTGCACCATCATGCTGATACCACATATGTCGACACATTTCCAATGGGACATTTTCGAGCAACGTTGGCAAATCATTCTGTAGAAACGCGATGTATGTTGCAGGTGTTTGGGCCCCTGCAATGAAGTGAGGACCAATGAGGTGGTCGCCAATGATTCCGCACCATACATTTACAGTCCACGGTCGCTGTCGCTCTACCTGTCTGAGCCAGCGAGGATTGTCCACGGACCAGTAATGCATGTTCCGTAGATTCACTGCCCCGTGGTTTGTGAAACCCGCTTCATCGGTGAACAGGTAAAACTGCAACGCATTCTCTGTTAATTCCCATTGACAGAATTGCACTCGATGTTTAAAGTCATCACCATGTAATTGCTGATGTAGCGACACATGAAACGAGTGAAAGCGGTGACGATGCAGTATGCGCATGACACTACTTTGACTCAGTCCACCGGCTCTCGCAATGTCCCGTGTACTCATGTGTGGGTTCATGGCAAGAGCAGCTAACACACCAACTGCACCCGCTTCTCCTGTGACGGGCCTGTTACGGACCCGTTTGCGTGCTACGACCATACCTGTTGCATACAGTTGGCGGTAGATGTTTTGCAATGTGCGGCACGTTGGATGCTCTCTGTCCGGGTACCGTTCTGCGTGCACCCTGCAGGCTTCAGCTGCATTTCGTCGACACTCGCCACAAATGAGTATCATCTCCGCCTTTTCAGAGTTCGAATACACCATGGTCACAGTTCCTACAACAGTACACTATCACAGACGTCTGGTAACACGGTGTACTACAGTTGGTCTGCGTGCGGAGACGAATGCAGAATAACAATAGCAGCAAGCGCCACATGCGGACACTGCGACAGCTAGACCAAACCAAACCACAACAGTGCACTACAGCCACACTCGTAAACACGGTCGTCATCATAAACATGTGCCAGCAAATGCTGCTCGCCGACCGTGGCCCGTGTTTGTTACAACACGCCACTGAACGTCGGCGGTTTCAAGCGTCAACTTCAGGTTACAATATCTCCGGATGTAATTAACATTTTACAATGCAACAAACGGCAATGATTACGTATTTGTTTATATGTTCAGATGTGCTAACAAAACTAACGGGGTTCCATTTAAAAAAACGTAGGTTTGTGTTAAAATACATACTTCCGTGCATTTTTGTATGGTTTGTATTAACCAGTTACATTAGCCCCTCTCCTCACGTTCGGTCTGTGGAATCGATTCGTCAGTATTTGATGTTGTTTACGAAATATATCCAGCGGTAACGTTAGGTGACTCACCCTGTATACACTGACAGCGTCGCGTCGCGTTCACTTGGGTGGTGGCCGATTTCAGGCGGCGGGTGCCGTCTGGCCGGTGGCCGGTAGCCGCTGCATCGCGAGGAAACACTCGAGTCTAAGCTGCACTGACCGTGACGCAACTACGAGCTGTGCTGCAGAGTTGTTCAAATGGTTCAAATGGCTCTGAGCACTATGCGACTTAACTTCAGAGGTCATCAGTCCCCTAGAACGTAGAACTACCTAAACCTAACTAACCTAAGGACATCACACACATCCATGTCCGAGGCAGGATTCGAACATGCGACCGTAGCGGTCGCGCGGCTCCAGTCTGTAGCGCCTAGAACCGCTCGGCCACTTCGGCCGGCGCAGAATTGTTTCTGAAAGTATTTGTTATTACTAGTGTGTATAATGTTATTTTCGACATTCAATCAGACTCATAACTTTAGACGAGGGCTGAAATGTGATAAAAGAAAAGAGAGAAATACGGTTGGAAATACGAGAAATACGAAAGAGAAAGAGAGAAATACGAAAATGCGATTGTATGCCCAGAATGCACGACGATTACCGCTGGATCACGGGCTAACACAACAATACAGTGTCTCGTAAGTACACAACAGTTCCTCCTGACACTCGCGCATCTTACAACATTGAAAGATTGTGCAGATGGCCGGACTTTGCGTTGTCAGAGACGGTCGGTTTTATTGGCCACCGTAAGTGAAAGAATGAGACTTTGTCTCTGTGGCGGCCGGCCGGCAGTCAGTTTCCGTGTCTGAGGCTGGACGTGTATGTGTCTCGATACGCGCTGGACCAGCGAGGCACGTGCAGAATGTGCACATCACGCTGATGTCGTGTCACGTTACACGTGCTATATGCGTCTCAATTTGCGCTTCTACATCTACATCTTCATCTACATGGATACTCTGCAAATCACATTTAAGTGCCTGTCAGAGGGTTCATCGAACCACCTTCACAATTCTCTATTACTCCAATCTTGTATAGCGCACTGAAAGAACGAACACACATATGTTTCCGTACGAGCTCTG
This sequence comes from Schistocerca cancellata, assembly GCF_023864275.1. Taxonomy (NCBI): domain Eukaryota; kingdom Metazoa; phylum Arthropoda; class Insecta; order Orthoptera; family Acrididae; genus Schistocerca; species Schistocerca cancellata. The sequence continues at coordinate 949,469,524 of NC_064627.1, read as the reverse complement.
ATTTATATTATCGTGGTGATCGTTTCTCCCTATGTAAGTCGGTGTCAACAAAATATTTTCGCACTCGGAGGAGAGAGTTGGTGATTGGAATTTCACGAGATGATTCCGTCGCAACGAAAAACGCCTTTTTTTTAATGATGTCCAGCCCAAATCCTGTATCATTTCGGTGACACTCTCTCCCATATTTCGCGATAATACAAAACGTGCTGCCCTTCTTTGAACTTTTTCGATGTACTACATCAGTCTTATCTGGTAAGGATCCCACACTGAGCAACAGAATTCTAAAAGAGGACGATCAAGCTTAGTGTAGGCAGTCTACTTAGTTGTTTCAGTTTCCACGATATATTCATTACCTTGTAAGTTCCGGATATTTGAACGGTTTGCCATAGGAGTTCACCTGCTGGGCAGTAAACCATCAAATATTTTAATGTTGGTGCACCGAGCTAGGTGGCGCAGTAGTTAGCACACTGTGCTCGCATCCGAGGGTACGACGGTTCAAATCCACTTCCGGCCGTCCTGATTTATGTTTTTCTGTGATTTCCCCAAACCGTTTCAGGCAAATGCTGGGATGGTTCCTTTGAAATGGCGTGGCAGATTTCCTTGCCCCTTCTTCCCTAATCCGATGAGACGGATGACATCGTTATTTGGTCCCCTCCCCCAAATAAATCAATCAATGTCACTACCAGTCTGAATGAGTGGGTACGATGGAGGATTCTGAATAATAAGAGCACATCCGTGTACTCTGTGGCCCTAAGTACTGACTGTCCCTCCCGTGGTCAGAGTAGGTCAGACTCGAAGGGTATTAAGTGGACATCTGTTCTCTCACGTCCTGCTGCTCACTATTGGTGACTTGACCTGCTGTGAAATTTTTCGTGCTGTTAATAAGTGTGGTCAGTTTCTAGCAGCGAGCTTCGCAGCTGAGGAACAGTTTGCAAGAAAGTGATGCTGTTGTTGCTGGTAGTGAAATATGCCACTTACGCTTTCTGAACAAACGGCCTTCCACCGACGGATTGAGCCCTATCTCCGTGTCTGCTATTGGTTCTTAATGAGAAGGAATCGGATTCTGTGAGTTGCTTACTGTCTTGTTCAATAGCCGAGCGTAAAGTCATTTACGTACCACCAGCTTTTCAAGAAACGATCATTCGTCTAATCTATTGTGGGCCGTTAGCATTTTGTATTGACTAATCTTCGCACGCGAGTCATTCAAACGTGCCTGAGAGTGTGCACTGTTTGTTCTTAAAACTGTCGTACTAAACTGTAGCATCATTAAGCACAGGTTAACTTTTGAAATTGTAACTGAAGCTCGAGCTTGACCAGCACTTGTGTTTTAAACTATAACATGAGCAGATTGAGAAACTTGGGCAGATAGCTTGTTTAATCAATTAAAAGCATTAATTTGAGAGTGCTGTAGGTGGAGCTTAACCAGCCTGAATCTGTCGAACTTGTGTTATGAACATTGTAAATTTGTACAGCTGATTTCCTATTTTCGTATTTGAGCTTTTACGAATTGAGCTGTTGTTAAATTGTGTCATGACTGTGTTTCGATGTTTTTTGAGTAATTGTACTTACATAACTGGAAATTGGGGAAACACACTCCTGGAGTGAGGTTTCAGTTGTATGGAGCAATAAATTATTTTAAAACGTGTACACATCTATAAACCTAGCACAACATCTCTCCGATACCCAGTTATCGCTATACTTAGATACCAGAGCAAGGGTCTGTTTTGGTGGAAGGCGTGTACATTGCATTTGGCAAAAATATGTAATTTCACGAAATTTTGTAACTGTACGTTTTGCAGTGTAGTAGTTTGGTGTGGTGTATTTACCTTTGTAGACGCCACATGTACACATTCTCCATACAGGTTGTTTCCTGCCTCCCACCCCAGATGAAACAACATACAGTCACAATTGATGCAGTGTAGGCCATGGCGTCATCAGGCCATATGCTTCACCGATCTCGGTAATACGGAAGGTGTAAACACATTCCTTTCCCCGAAAGTCGATAATATTTTTTTTTCTTGGCAATAGTTTGGGGATTTCAAAAGTATAGAAATTACCTATGGGGAAATAAAACTATCATTTATTCTGATCACAGAGCCCTTATATTTTTAAAAAAGTTTCAGCTGCTACATTGACGGTTAACAAGATGGTCTTTGTTCTTACAACAGTTTCCTTTTGAGATAAAGTACGTTAAAGGTACACAGAACAAAGTTGCGTATGCTTTATCTAGGTTACCGTTGAGTGAATGTAATGCAGTAGGGTACAATGTGGATGAGGAACACGTAAAATTATTTTATTTAAAAGGTGTTCAAGGGGAAAATAAAATAAAATGGATTTTTAAAAACATGAGAATCAGGATGAAATATGGAAGATGGTGAAACGTGAGTTGGAAAGGAAGGATAGTAACAATAAATTGCCAAAATATTACAAAATTTATATTGTGACAAATTAAACTAATTTATGTCCATGAACACAGACAATATGATGCGGTAATCTGCAATTTTACAAATTATATTTAATGACATGACACACAGTTAGGGAATACGACAGGCAATATATACCATATTTATTTTGTATCTGTGACAGTGAGGGGAAATAAAAAATATGACGCTGTGGTTAAAATGTGAAAAGACAGAGAGAGCAAGCTTTAAAACAATAACAAAATGGCAAGATTTTGTGTGGGGAAAATACGAATGCGTATGTATATATATTCAGGTTCATGTGTATAATTGTAGTTATATTTATTTTTTTGGACTGAACACATAATATTTGTTCTATTTTTTCATTATGGTCAAATTCCCGTAGTGTAATTAATTAGTTATTTGCTTCAGTCAGAAATAAGTTTTTCTTAACATGTGGAAGTTTGTGCTTTTTTTTGCTGTTAGATAACAACATTTCTTTTAATACTGATTGACAATTCATAATGCAAATTGCCAAAGTGCCAAAGTTAAACATAAACAAATCACTTGTAGCATATGACTTATATGTGTAAGGATATTTTACCATAAGGTGTACTGTGGAACTTCTCATGATAAAATGGGGGACACGTGTAAAGACATTGCTTTCCCCGAAAGTCGATAATATTTTGTTTTCTTTTGTGAATTACCGTTTCATAGTACGTATGTATCATTTATTTCGACTATTCTCTCTTTATTAATACGTCACATTGTTTCTTCATTCATTTTGCTACTGTTTTATATTTTATATTGTACGTATATGAATGCTCTGGTTTTATATGCTTTGTAAATCTTTTGTTAGGCTAGGAGAAGTACTGTGTCAGAGAGAGTGAGCGAACGACTATCGATAGAGATCGTGCGAGTTTGTGTGGTATCGTGGCGGGTTCGCGGATGAAAAACGTTGCAAAGTTCGGCGTGAAAGACTGTGATACGCGGAGGAACAATTAATTACAGCACGTCCGCTGTGTTAATAGGAATCGTGCGTTATTAAGTGAACAGTACAACCTGAAAAGAATATCGAATGTTTACGGTGACGATTTCACGCACTGTGTGAACTTGTGACAATCAGCCGTGAACCAGACACCGTTGTCATGTGGAGACACTAACTGTTTAAAGAACAGTGCTGTGATTTGATCAAGAAACATTTATTATATCATCCAAACTGTCTTAAAGACCACGACGTATATTGAACTGATAGTGATAAACACATGTGACTGTTTTCCTGTGGCAACACGGTGAAACAACTGTGTGAAGTATTGTCATTAACCGGCTATATATCGTAAATACTGAAGACATTGCATAATTGCGACCTACCCGCACCGCGTGATTAATAAACTTTTAATAATAAAACGTCGCGCGCGCGTAACGACAACGCACACACAGGAACTATTATTATCGCGCCAGTGCTGCTAGCTGATTCGACTACAACGGAGACGTGGACCACCACCGTATCCGGAATATTAATGAAACAAGAGGATCCATCATTATCTTCACGCTACGCACCAGGATTAACTTCACTTATCGTCCGCGCGGACCACCGCTGATTTCATCGCACTGCTTGCAGCAACAGTTAAGATATTGAAAGAAAATTATTACGCTCTCTCTCATTTCCAAATGAAAGACAATTGCAGTTAAATTATCTATTTTAAAAATACTGTCATTTTGTTTAGTTCCAATAAATATTATTTCCATTATTTCGTCTGTTGACAGTGTTGAAAACGCGCCAAATTCAAGTTCAATTAATAATTTTCTTTCAAAATTCTTCTGAGACATTTTGCTGCTCACCATAATTTTATTTTAATGTTTGTGTGTAACTTCTTTTGGAGGGAGCACATATTTTATTTTTTGTGCAGTAAACTTAGCTACCTTAAAACTACGTATGGGCAACGGCCTTGCCACAGTGGATACACCGGTTCCCGTGAGACCACCGACGTTAAACGCTGTCGGGTGTGGCCGGCACTGGGGTGGGTGACCATCCAGCTGCCATGCGCTGTTGCCATTTTTCAGGGTGCACTCAGCCTCGTGATGTCAATTGAGGAGCTACTCGACCGAATAGTAGCGGTTGCGATCAAAGAAAACCATCATGACTACCAGGAGAGCGGTGTGCTGACCACACGCCCCTCCCATCCGCATCCTCATCCTGAGGATGACACGGCGGTCGGATGGTCCCGATGGGACACTTGTGGCCTGAAGACGGAGTGTGCTTTAAAACTGCGTATATTACCAGCTGGTGCGGTCCGCCATTACTGGTTGAAAACTGACAAATAGTATTTTTGCACATCTTTTTCCATTGGCTGTCAGCTTCAAAACAAAATTACGTATTTCGTGGGCATCTAGCAGATGTGCAATGTCTATGTAGTCCCCTACAGTATTTTTTTTTACTCTTGCCGGTTTACTGGAATTATATTGACTTTAATTGTTCATTTGGCCCCGTTAAAGTGATTTATTGCATCTATATGATAATTTTACTGAATTACCTAATTTTTTTACGTTAACATTGGCATATCACATTTAGATTAAAATTGACGTCCTATTGGACCCACATAAGATTCTGCACTTGCTGACAAAGACTATGCCAAATTTTGGTTTCGTCCATGACTAACAGGGGTAGTCAGATTCCTTTTATTATTTAAAAGGGTTTTCCTTTCAGAAGTTGAGAAGCAGTTTCTTTACAGATGGCGACCGTTTAGCGTCAGGACAGTATTGTTTCAATGATGCCTTGTCAAATTTTTGCAGTCTTCGGGAACGAGTTCAGAGTTTGATAGAGTAATTCTGTGTTCTGCTTGGGTTAACTGTTTTTAATTTTGTGGGCAATATGACGATCAAAGGGGAAGAAAGAGAAGCTAGCTTTTAGATTTGAGAAGATAAAGAAAATGACGAAAAAGAGACGGAATTTGTTATGGAAAAAGTAGACATGGGACAGGCATTAAATTAGAATCGGGTGTCCAAAGAGAAGTAGATGAGAAGGGAGGAGTAGAAAGTATGTTAGCATTGCTGTTAACGAATGTGAAGAAAATGGAAAAGGGACTGGGTGGCAAGATAGAAGCTATTAATAGATCACAGATAGAGATGAGAGGGGATATACAAGCCGTTAACAAAGAGGTAAAAGCTGTTAGCAAAAATATGGGTGGCAAGATGGAAGCTGTTAGCAAAGAAATGGGTGAAGAAATTAAAAGGCCTGAAGAAAAGTTTGAACAACATCTGAAGGGATTTAAACAGGAATTGGAAGAGGGTTTGGAAAAGAAAATTTTGGATTTTAAGTCAGATGTTAATAATGATTTTGAGAATTTTAAAGGTGACGTTAAAGAGACTTTTAAAGAGACAGAGTATGAGTAAAATAAGAAGCAGGAGAAATTTGAAAACAGTGTAAAAGGAAATTGTAGAAGGCTTGGATGAAAACATTAAAGCACAAGCTACCGAATTTATGAAAGGGGAGGAGGAAATTAAAGATTATTGCTAAGGACTTTTCCCTGAATATAGGCAAAAGACTAAGACAGAAGTGGAAGATATTAAAGAGACCGCTTCTAAGATTGAGAATAGAGGAGGGAATTTAGAAAAGATGGTACAGGATAAGCAGGTTACTGTATCACAGATAGTAGTGCAGATAAAGGATGGGAGTAGTTTCAACAATATAAATATTGATCCTAATGGAGACATACATCCTGTGTCCTTTGTGAATAGTTTGAAGGGTCAATTTACTACAGATTGGACAGAAATAGATAAGCTAAGGAGGGCAAGTGCTTGTTTAAAGGAAAAAGGTTTAGATTGGGGAGCTGATGCACCAGAAAAATATGAAACATTTAAGGATTTTTTGTCAGCCTTTTTGAAAGAGTACTGGTCGAAAGAAGAACAAAGTCATGTCGTAGAAGCTTTTAAGAAGGCCCCATGGTATGATAGCAGGAGTACGGAGAATATGAGAGAATATTGTGAGAAATGGATCAATAAACTGAAACATTTGGATAGCCCATGGAGTGACAAAGACACTATAGAAGTATTGATAGGGAACTTGCCTCCTAATACAAGATGTGGGGTGTTAGGAAATGTTAATACTTTTAAAGATTTTCTGAACAGAGTGTGGGATGTAGATAAGTGGCAAGTGGACTGTTCATTTAAAGAAAACAGGCATGTAAATGGTCATCATGAGAATCAGGATAGAATAGGAAGAGTGAACCAAATAAATGTTAGAGGTAGAGAAAGAGGCCGAAGCCAAGGAAATTTCAGAGGAAATAGCCAAGGTTATCAGACTGTAGGGGAGTCATGAGAGGGAAATGGAGTCCCACTACAGTGATAGCCCATACTGGGACGGGTCATAGATTAGGGCCCATTGAATTTTCAAATCATTATGGTAATATAAGGGATACTGTAATGTGTAATAGAATAAGTAAAAATTACGGTGAGAGAGTGTGTAGTCATCATGGTCTGATGGTTCTAGAAATTGGACCTGAAGTTAATGGTGAAGGTGGTAAGGACTTAGGGGACCCATGTATGGAAAGATTTTCCCAGATTTAAGAGGGAGTTAAAGAATATGAATGGCAGCCAAAGAGGATGATAAAGGAACAGAAGACATTGCAAAATGCTAGTGATAATAGTGAAGGAAAGAATATGAGTAACGGTTGCAGTACTGGAGGAGAGAAAGAAAGTAGTGAATAGGGTGCTTTCCATGAATATGATGATTTAAGAAAAGATGTTAAGCTAGGTGAAGGGTCAATTTCTGAGGTCAATGGAGAAGTGATGAATACACATGATTTGAACCATAAAGAGAGAGTAATTAATGAGGAAGAAGTTAATGTTTTTATTATTCATAGAAATGTAGTAATAGCAGCTGATGATAAGGAGGAAGTAGGTGTTTGTGCACTTTAGAAGGGAATAAAAGTTCAAAGTTGAGTTGTGATGACTGGGTTGATAGTGAAACTAAGCAGGATTTGTTACATGAAGAAAGTAGTGATGAGGATGATAGGATTAAGCAACCTTTTGTGAGAATTGGAATGTATGGTGGGGAGGAAAAACCTCTTTTGGATACAGGTAGTGAAATTAGTGCTATTGCTGAAAATTTATTTAATAACATAAAGGAGCATAATGAAGTGATGAATGTACCAGTAGTAGGTTTGAAGATAGTGGGTGCTACAGGGAAATTTAACAAGGTTATTAAACATCAAATAATTGTGGAATTTGAGATAGGGGACATAGGTCTAGTACATAACTTTTTTGTAGGACCTGGGTTAACAGTGAATACTATATTGGGCATGGATTGGTTGACAGAGTGCAAAGCAGAGATAAATTGTGGTGAAACGTTTGTTAATTTTGAGGGTGATGGATCAAGGATCAATGTGAAGTTTAATGGATTGGTCATAGACAAGGGCAACTTATTAGGGCATTTGAAAGTGAAGATGATGCCTGTAGGAACTAGTTTGGGTGATGTTAAGCTGAACTTGGATTATGGAAGTGAGGATGATATAATGGACTTATAGATGAACTGGAGAACCAAATGTCTGAAGTTGAAGGGTTAGATGAATGCCAGAAAGAAGAACTGAGAGAAGTTTTGTGGGTAAATACAGAAGTTTTTTCTGACAAACCAGGAAGAGTAAAGAATTTTGAATGTAAGTTTGATATCAAACCGCATGCATCTTTTTTGAAAAAATCATACTCCATACCGCTTCGCGCAGATGGAAGTGGTGAATAAAGAGATTGAGAGGATTGTGGATTGCGGTGTTATAGAGAGGGAAGAGTGAATATAATTCATCTTTGGTTGTTGTGGGCAAGAAAGATGGTAGTGTGAGATGAGCCCTTTATCAAGTATTAGGACCAGAATTGAGTTCAAAACTAACAATATATGTGGATGACCTATTAGTTGCCACTGAGTCACAGGAAGAATATTCTTGTTTATTAAATGAGTTGTTTCAAGACTTAACGAAAGGGGCATGACCCTGAGACTCAAAAAGTTCGAGTTTGTTCAAAAGGAGATAAAGTTTTTGGGTAGAATTTTGTCAACTACTGGTACTAAAGTCGATCCAGACAAAATGAAAGCAATTAAAGAGTGTCCATCCCTGAGGAATAGAAAAGAGTTGAAATCATTTTTGGGTATATGTAATTATTACTGTAATTTTGTGTCAGGGCAAGTTTTTAAGAACCCATGTTTGAATAAATTATTGTGTCCTAAAGTGAGCTATGTTTGGACAAAAGAGTGTCAGAAAACCTTTAATGATCTTAAGGAAGCTTTGAAAGAGGATAAGATTCTACACCATCCTGATATTAGTAAACCATTTTGTTTGGGGACTGATTCGAGTGGGTACGATATTGGAGTGGAATTGTTTCAAAATTTTGGGGATGAGGAAAATGAAGGTCATAGGACCATAGCCATTGCAAGTTGGTCATTGACCATGTATGAGAGAAATTACACTGTGACTGAGTGTGAAGCATTGGCAATAGTTTGGGGATTTCAAAAGTTTAGAAATTACCTATGGGGAAATAAAACTATCATTTATACTGATCACAGAGCCCTTATATTTTTCAAAAAGTTTCAGCTGCCACATAGACGGTTAACAAGATGGTCTTTGTTCTTACAACAGTTTCCTTTGAGATAAAGTACGTTAAAGGTACACAGAACAAAGTTGCAGATGCTTTATCCAGGTTACCGTTGAGTGAATGTAATGCAGTAGGGTACAATATGGATGAGGAACACGTAAAATTATTTTATATTAAAAGGTGTTCTAGAGGAAAATAAAATAAAATGGATTTTTAAAAACATGAGAAGGTACCAGCATCAGGATTAAATATGGAAGATGGTGACTCGTGAGTTGGAAAGGAAGGATAGTAACAATAAATTGCCAAAATATTACAAAATTCATATTGTGACAAATTAAACTAATTTATGTCCATGAACACAGGCAATATGTTGTGGTAATCTGCAATTTTACAAATTATATTTAATGACATGACACACAGTTAGGGAATACGAGAGGCAATATATACCATATTTATTTTGTATCTGTGACAGTGAGGGCAAATAAAAAATATGACGCAGTGGTTAAAATGTGAAAAGAGAGAGAGAGAGAGAGAGAGAGAGAGAGAGAGAGCAAGCTTTAAAAACAATAACAAAATGGCTAGATTTTGTGTGGGGAAAATACGAATGCATATGTATATATATTCAGGTTCATGTGTATAATTGTAGTTATATTTATTTTTTTGGACTGAACACATAATGTTTGTTCTTCTTTTTCATTATGGTCAAATTTCCGTAGTGTAATTAATTAGTTATTTGCTTCAGTGAGAGATACGTTTTTCTGAACATGTGGAAGTTATGTACATTTTTTTTTTTTTTTGCTGTTAGATAACAACACTTCTTTTAATACTGATTGACAATTCATAATGCAAATTGCCAAAGTGCCAAAGTTAAACTTAAACAAATAACATGTGGCATATGACTTATATGTGTAAGGACATTTTACCATAAGGTGTACTGTGGAACTTCTCATGATAAAATGGGGGACACATGTAAAGACATTGCTTTCCCCGAAAGTCGATAATATTTTGTTTTCTTTTGTGCATTACCTTGTCATAGTACGTATGAATCTTTTATTTCAACTATTCTTTCTTTATTAATACGTCACATTGTTTCTTCATTCATTTTCCTACTGTTCTATATTTTATATTGTACGTATAGGAATGCTCTGGTTTTATATGCTTTGTAAATCTTTTGTTAGGCTAGGAGAAGTACTGTGTCAGAGAGAGTGAGCGAACGACTATCGATAGAGAGCGTGCGAGTTTGTGTGGTATCATGGCTGGTTCGCGGATGAAAAACGTTGCAAAGTTCGGCGTGAAAGACGGTGATACGCGGAGGAACAATTAATTACAGCATGTCCGCTGTGTTAATAGGAATCGTGCGTTATTAAGTGAACAGTAAAACCTGAAAAGTATAGCGAGTGTTTGCGGTGACGATTTTACACACAGTGTGAACTTGTGACAATCAGCATTGAACCAGACACCTTTGTCATGTGGAGACACTAACTGTTTAAAGAACAGTGCTGTGACGTGATCAAGAAACATTTATTATATCATCCAAACTGTCTTAAAGACCACGACGTATATTGAACTGATGTATAATGGACTGTTATAGTGATAAACACATGTGACTGTTTCCCTGTGGCAACACGGTGAAACAACTGTGTGAAGTATTGGCCTTAACCGGCTATATATCGTTAATACTAAAGACATTGCATAATTGCGACCTACCCGCACCGCGTGATTAATAAACTTTTAACAATAAAACGTCGCGCGCGCGTAACGACAACGCACACACTGGAACTATTATTATCGCGCCAATGCTGCCAGCTGATTCGACTACAACGGAGACGTGGACCACCACCGTATCTGCAATATTAATGAAACAAGAGGATCCATCATTATCTTCACGCTACGCACCGGGATTAACTTCACTCATCGTACGCGGGGACCACCGCTGACGTCATCGCACTGCCTGCAGCAACAGTTAAGACATTGAAAGAAAATTATTACGCTCTCTCTCATTTCAAAATGAAAGACAATTGCAGTTAAATTATCCATTTTAAAAATACTGTCATTTTGTTTAGTCCCAATAGATATTCTTTCCATTATTTCGTCTGTTGACAGTGTTGGAAACCCGCCAAATTAAAATTCAAATAATAATTTTCTTTCAAAATTCTTCTGAGATATTTTGCTGCTCATCATGCTTTTATTCTAATGTTTGTGTGTAACTTCTTTTGGAGGGAGCTAATATTTTATTTTTTGTGCAGTAAAATTAGCTTCCTTAAAACTACGTATATTACCAGCTGATGCGGTCCGCCATTACTGGTTGAAAACCGACCAATAGTATTTTTGCACCTTTTTTTCCATTGGCTGTCAGCTTCAAAACAAAATTACGTATTTCGTGGGCATCTAGCAGATGCCCATTGTCTATGTAGGCCCCTACAGTTATTTGCTTTTTTTTTTTACTTTTGCAGGTTTACTGCAATTATATTGACTTTAATTGTTCTTTTGGCCCCCGTTAAAGTGATTTATCGCATCTATATAATAATTGTACTGAGTTACCTAATTAATTTCTTTATTATGTAAACACTAGCATACCACAATTAGGTCCAATAGTGGACTATTGGGAACTAAATAAAAGTGTAGTGTTCCAGTTACTTCACGTGACTGACCTTCATTCATGCTTTTTGTGGTTTCAGGAGGTGAGAATGTTTACTAATCTTGACATTAATCAGTCGTACTGCCAGAGCTGTTTAGCTGAGGTGTCACAGGCGGTAACCACTTTCACCACGGACTGGAAGCTCTACAGATTCAATAAGATTCCGTGTCGTCCAGGATTTTAGACAGGGTGCTTCCTTGATCCAGATCTCAATGTGTTTATCACTATCTCGAAGACCTTGTCATATCTCATGAGGATGTCAATGAACAGTCAGATGTATTACAGACGTCCTCCAGTGTCTAGAAGGCTGACTTCACTCTCAAGACACCAAATTTAAGGTTTGCTGAAACAGAAATATCTTCCTGGGGCATGTAGTTTTCGAGTGGAGAGTCAGTAATGTTCAGCTTCTTATTGAAGCCATTTGCTCGTGCTGTTATTCAAACAATGTTATGGAGGAGGCTAGCTTCGTCAGGAGTATGAACTTCTTCCGAGAGTTTGTGCCGAATTTTGCGCAACTTGTGGCACCCCTTAATGATCTGAGGAAGAACGAAAAGAAGAGTGACGTTATTTTTAGTAGGCTGCCTTTCAGAGGATCCTACTGGTATTTTAACCAGGAAGTCATCGTGCAAGCAGATGCATCAAAGTCTAACCTCCCGTTGGTCCTCTTACAGGAGTTTGTATGAGCGGGCACACACTCGTTTATGCTTCGAGGGCAGTGCCCACTTTTGAAGCAAAATACTCGTCCTACGAGCTTGAGACTTTGGCTATATTATTTGCGACAGAGAAACTTAAAATTTACCTTTCGCGTTACCCGACTCAACTGGAAATGGATAATCAGGTCCTTAGTTGGGTGCTGGCCAGGACACAGTATACATCTCACATAGCATGACAGGCAGTGTGGTTCATGAGTAGGCATATTCAAGGAACTGAGAACGTGGTGGCAAATGGGCTCAGCAGAATGTTTCAGGAAGGAGAGTCACCCCTCAAAGAAGAGGAAGAAACAGAGAAACAAGTGTGTACCATATTAACTGAGTATATGCTGCTGTTCAAGTAGGTGGGGGAGCAGTACAGGGTATACTGGGTGTAAGCGCAGATATTTTATAAGCGGTAAGTTATTAAGTACACACATTAGTATGTCGGTTGTTTTTTCTCTGCATCGAACAGTCTTCCCATAAACACACCGCAAACTTCACGACCTGATCTTTTCTGCATGGCCATAGCCACGAAATGAACGACATCTGGCAGTACAGGTTGTCCGTTTTGCAATAACGCGTCAACACTTAAAAACCGGACTGGCTGGGCAGTGAAAATTAAGCAGTAATGGTTTGTTCTTGCCACATGTACTCGGAGGCACTACCCAACCTAAAAACGTGCGGCATGTATTAGGTATTAGGTTGTTGCGTAAATTCGTAGATTTTTTTGTTTTGCCTTTAGGTATTCCAGTTTCTGTCGGTCTATTTATCGATTGTAATTTTTTTATTTGTAGATCACTGTTTCTTTTTCCTTTTATGTATCATCATTTCTTTTCTTTAGGAGATAGTGAGTGGAGCTGTGGACGGTAGGAAACGGAGTGCCAAGCGGAGAAATCGAAACATTTTCGACACATTCTTCTATCTATCTACCGCTTGCGCCTGTGTCCCGCATTGTGCGCGGTGTTGGCGGGGTTAAATCGGATTTGGCATGTTAATTAGAAGAGGTGGCCGGATGCCTTCCTGCCGTCACCCCGTACCCCCTAGGGACTACCCCATCTGTCTGCATCTAGTGTAAATCATGGAAATGTGCGGAAGTGTTTCAAATGTCGGTGAGTCGTGTAACTGAGGCGGGACGTGGATACCAGCCCAGTATTCACCTAGAGGGATGTGGAAAACCACCTAAAAACCACATCCAGGCTGGACGGCACACCGGCCCTCGTCGTTAATCCGGCAGGCGTTTTCGATACGGGGCCCGCGCTTACCCGAGTCAAGGAAGCAGCGCAATTTGCGCTCTCGGCTAACCTGGCAGGTTTTTCGGAACATTCTTCTGTTTGAGTTTAATTGAGGGGTGACTGCAGCGGAGGCAGCTGGAACCATTTGCGCCGTGTACAGGCAAAATGCCGTTGCACAGAGCACGACAAGCAAATGGTTTTCTCGTTTTAAGAACGATCGTTTTGATGTAAGTTACCCTCCACGTCCAGGAAAGCCTTCAGATTATGATAAAGATCGTTTAAACACATTAATCCACGATCATCAGCGGAAGTGTACTGAATAACTGGCAAACGTGATAAACTGTGGTCATTCCCCCAGCGTGCGAAATTAGCATGCAAATGGGAAGGTTAAAAAATCGGGTTAATGGGTACCGCAATATCACAAAAGTCAGCGGTTGGCCATATGAGCATCACTGCTCGCTCGTCATCAATTACCTCGTGAACCGCACTGACCTTTCCTATCCTGTAGCGTTACCTTTAAGGAGAAATGGTGTCTTTTTGCTAACATAAATAAAATGAAGTAACAGTTGAGCCAAGTCAAAGTAGTAACTCCCCGTACAAAGAAGTGCACGCATCCACAAAAGATAATGTTATGCATCCGTTTGAACAATGTGGCGGACTAAGAATTGCTTAGCCGTGGCGCTTCACTGCTATAGAACAACGACCAGGAAAACTGCACGAAATGATGCTCCCCACGATAACTCCCCCTCGCATGCTGCTAGACTGACAAAAAACACAATACGGGACTTAGGTTGGAAGTCACTCGGCATCCATCTTATGTACCTGATCTTAAGCCCTCATGTTTTCACTTTATCCACTCTACGGAACAGCCTTCAAAGAATTTTTTTTTTTCCGAATAAAAATTCGCTCCGAACCTGTTCTTCTCCTCAAAATCAAGAGCTTTCTACAGTCGCAGAATCGAAATTTTCCTCCCAGCTTTTACAGATTGTTGTAAATAATTAAGAACAATATATTATTGATGACGACAGTCTCTGTTATATGTACCTACTATATTTCTTAAAATAATGGGGAAGCGGTGTGAACTTATTCGCAAACCCAAAATTACTATTATTCTGCAATTGATGTAAATACTGACATGATGTTGTCAGTACACTGTCCTCAGTCACCAATAGAAATGTCTACACTTATACCCATTAGACCATGTGTAAATATAAACTAAATTCTTGTCTTACTCCACAATTTTCCCTATTTTATGCTTTCCATTTACTTAAATCGCTATTTCTGTTCCTTGGTACACGCTTTCTTTTACCTTTAGGCCTCTTACACACCGGCGATTTTCAGCAGCGCTCCTGAGCAGCCTGCGTCGGTCACGGCGGTCCTTTTTCTTTTTTTTTTTTTTTTTTTTGTTCTTGTTAGCAGCGCTACTGCTGCGCGTAATCGGCTCTGCTCCCGCCGTGTACATCCCGTTCAATCGGTAATATGGGCTCAGACGAAGAAGTATTGGCACTGGCTTTGTTGATCAAAAGAAAATTCAGGAGCGAACGTCGTAAACGTAAATACTGGCAACACCCAATGTGCAGCCGGCCGTGGTGGCCGAGCGGTTCTTCGCACTACAGTCTGCAACTGGACGACCGCTACGGTCGCAGGTTCGAATCCTGCCTCGGACATGGATGTGTGTGATGTCCTTAGGTTAGTTAGGTTTAAGTAGTTCTAAGTTCTAGGGGACTGATGATCTTAGAAGTTAAGTCCCATAGTGCTCAGAGCCATGTGAACCAACCCAATGTTCACCACTCGTACAATATACGGACACCTCTATACTGTATATAGTGAGTTACGTGAAGGCAGTGCCAAGTTCTTCAACTAATTCAGGTTGTCAGTACCGACCTCTGAGGAACTGCTACATTTTCTGAAAACACATATTGCACGCCAGAGCACTTGCATGAGAAACAGTCCTTCTGTAGAGGAACGGTTGGCCATCACATCAAGATAAGTAGATACAGTTGATGTAAAATGATTTTAATTAAGCAGTTTGTGTTACATAAGAAATTTACAATATGTGTTGACATCTTCAAACAAATCTTCGTACACTGATGTATCAGAAAACTGAGATGGTGACTCCAAAGACGCCCTTTGTGCTGACTGTTCCTTAGAAGTGGCCACGGAAGCAGATGAGCCACGATCCACAAAGTGCTTTCCACTTACATTTCCCTGTGATAAAGCCACGTTTCTATGAGCACTATCGTTTGTAATGTATTTTTCAGGACACTCATAAGTTCGGATTTCGCATTAAATCGCTTTTCTTCAGATATGGCCTTGAAATGAGGTGGTAAGGACAAGAGAAATAATCTACCAAGATCTTCCTCCATCAAATTTGATTTCTTTTGAACATTTTCTGCTATTATCCTAAACAATGTCTGCTCTTCTGAAAGTCTCTTTTTTGGGACGCTAGAGCCCGAGACATTAGAAGATGGTTATTGATAAGTGCTTCACTCTTTATTTGTCATATTGTCTGTTTCTTTCTCAACATGAGGTTTAGTTTCACATACGAGCGCTAAAAACGAAAGTTGCTTGAAGAAAATGTACTGCTTTCTGGTATCTGCCACTCTTCACTTTCTTCTGTTTTTACAGCTCTCGAGTGTACGAATCTCTTACATTTTTCCATCTCTTTTGCAACTGTGTCGCTGTAGTAAAAAGATTTCTTTTCCAATTTTAGTTATCTTCCATCAGGAAACACATTCACAGACCTACATTACACATATACCTGTAAATGTGGAGTTTCTATCATCTCAAGCATATTAAAAGACAATTGTCAAAATATTTTGAATGTTCTGAAAGAGTCTACGTTTCCGATGCTTACTGAAGAGCACTGGTTGATTAGTGCAGAACGTTTTAAGGCAAACGCATATTTTCCAAGCTGTATAGGGGCAATAGATGGTAGACACATGCTTTTGATTATGCCGTGGCATTGTGGCTCACTGTGCTGTAACTACAGACACTTTTTTCTCAATTGTGTCATTAGCAGTTTTTGTTGCAAACAGTAATTTCGTTTACATAGATGCCAGTCTCAGGACTGTAGACCACAACAACAACAACAACAACAACAACAACAACAACAGATGTCGGGTCTTATGGAAAAAATGTTCAGATTCACAAATCTTTAAAAACAGTACGCTCTTTAATAAGATAAGAGACAACAAACTAAACATTCCTAGACCGACACCAATATGTGCTGGAGGAGAGCCACTGCCATTTACATAAATTGGTGATGAAGCATTTGGTTTGACAGAATATATGCAAAGACTCTATGGCGGAAATAATTCGCCAATCATCAAAGAGATATTTAATTATCGTTTATCACGAAGGGCCGACTGGCATGGCCGAGCGGTTCTTGGCGCTACAGTCTGCAACCGAGAGACCGCTACGGTCGCAGGTTCGAATCCTGCCTCGGGCATGGATGTGTGTGATGTCCTTAGGTTAGTTAGGTTTGAGTAGTTCTAAGTTTTAGCGGACTGATGACCACATAAGTTACGTCCCATAGTGCTCAGAGCCATTTGAAACATTTTATCACGAATGAGATGATTCATAGAGTGTACATTTGGAATACTCAACAACAAATGGAGAATATTCCATCGTCCACTCAATGTTTCAATTGATTTGTCCTCAGATATAATAAGAGCATGCTGCATATTACTTAATTTCGTTCTTCGTAGAGACGGGTATACATTTGAAGACACACTGAACATCGTTGGACTACATGGAGTCGAGGAATCCGTAATTCCGAGTACAGGGAACAAATCAGCCGCTGTTAACAGAGCTAAATTTGCTGTATTCTTTGCAAGTACGGAAGGTGCAGTGAGTTGGCAACTGAACATAATTTGATGTGGGGACTTCTAATATTTGTACATAATAATGTAACATATACTACATATAATTCTAAAGAAATACCTTTTTGGGTTTTGGAATCTGTTGTTTTATTTGCAAATCCTGAAATAAACTGTTCACACAATTCTTCCCATGCTCTGCGTTTCACAATCCTTTTGCTGTATTCGCTACATCTTGAGTCCCAAATGTTGTTGTGGTCTTCAGTCCAGAGACTGGTTTGATGCAGCTCTCTATACTACTCTATCCTGTGCAAGATTCTTCATCTCCCATTACCTACCGCAACCTACATCCTTCTGAATCTGTTTAGTGTATTCATATCTTGGTCTCCCTCTACGATTTTTACCCTCCGCGCTGCACTCCAGTACTAAATTGGTGATCCCTTAATGCCTCAGAATATGCCCTACCAACCTATCCCTTCTTCTAGTCAAGTTGTGCCACAAATTTCTCTTCTCTGCAATTCTATTCAATATCTCCTCCATCCATCTAATCTTCAGCATTCCTCTGTAGCACCACATTTCGGAAGCTTATATTCTCTTCTTGTCTAAACTATTGACCGCCCACGTTTCACTTCCACACATGGCTACACTCCATACAAGTACTTTCAGAAACGACTTCCTGACACTTAAATGTATACTCGATGTTAACAAATTTCTCTTCTTCAGAAACGCTTTCCTTGCCATTGCCAGTCTACATTTTATATCCTCTCTACTTCAACCATCATCAGCTATTTTGCTCCCCGAATAGCAAAACTCATTTACTACTTTAAGCGTTTCTTTTCGTAATCTAATTCCTGCGGCATCACCCGATTTAATTCGAATACATTACATTATCCTCGTTTTGCTTTTGTTGATGTTCATCTTATATCCTCCTTTCAAGACACTGTCCATTCCGTTTAGCTGCTCTTCCAGGTCCGTTGCTGTCTCTGACTGAATTATAATGTCCCAAATAGCAGGACGCATTTCTACCTCACAAATGAAACGCTCAGTATCGAAACTCATGGTGCTGTGAGAAACGCTAATGAAACGCCGTGCGTGAAAGGTAATAGGTGTGAAAACGCCACTGCCAGCAGCGGGCAGGCGCTGTTGCATAAATGGTCGCTCGGTTGCCCCTGCCGCTGGCGTAAGAATCGCCTCGTTTGTAAATGTCCCATCTATTTGCACTACGGAACGCTGACCGGTGCTCAGCAGCGCTGCCGGAAATCACACGTGTGTATGGGGCCTTAATGTGCCATTGTCACAATGGAGTTGATATTCCGTTTTTACCTTCAGTATTGATAAAAGATCTTACGGGACGGTATAATAATTTGTAATCGCTCTGTGTAGTCATTGACTTTTTGTTAAGAGAGGAAGACTGCCACTGCTATCCCCAGCGCAGACTGCTCAGTGCTGCAGCTTCGCTGGGTGCGCGCCTTGACAGCCGCATCCCGCTTAACGCAGCACAGCACAGGTCACGCGGACGCCGGCCACGCACGTGTCACGCCCCTGGGGGCCTTTCTAGCGCCGCCGGCGCCGTGTCACAGCCGCTGTACTCGTACTGCAGCGACCCGTGTACAGCTCCACCGGACGACAATGCGCGACGCGCATGAGTGTTGTGATTAAATATCCTCCTCTCTGAGACCGCTGTTAGCGGCTCATGGGTTCGAGTGAACAGCGCTAACCTCGCGATACCAGCTATTAAACGGACTATGGCAATGAGTTCACTGTCATCGATTTCAAGAGCATTTCACCATCAGAACTTACTCGAATCACGTTTGCAAGCGAGCTATGCATCGCAGTAAGGTATCATCTGTCTTTTCTTTCGTCTGTATATTCACGGGTCTTTCAAGACAAAGGATTTCTAGAGAATTTCTGCAGTTTTCTGTTTCTTTATGTTCTACGTTGGACATTTCTTGCCGAATACGTAGTACATCTAGACCGCTGTTAGCGGCTCATGGGTTCGAGTGAAGAGCGCTAACCTTGCGATACCAGCTAATAAACGGACTATGGCAATGAGTTCACTGTCATCGATTTCAGGAGCATTTCACCATCAGAACTTACTCGAATCACGTTTGCAAGCGAGCTATGCATCGCAGTAAGGTATCATCTGTCTTTTCTTTCGTCTGTATATTCACGGGTCTTTCAAGACAAAGGATTTCTAGAGAATTTCTGCAGTTTTCTGTTTCTTTATGTTCTACGTTGGACATTTCTTGCCGAATACGTAGTACATCTAGAACCTCGACGTCTACAAGGCGAGGCAGTTAAGTCAGTCAATGCCAAAGTACCAAGAACGAATAGACAAAGATTTCATCTAGTTATAGCGGAAGACGTAACAAATGTTCTAACAAACGCAAGTGAAAGTAATGTCTGTAATTACCGATGTATACCTCCAACTTTCTTTCGCTAAGTGAAACTGTACATTTTTCTGCAGCAATGCAAACTGAATTGGAAGAATTCTGTGGAGCCTGATCAAACAGCAATAAGATACCAAAGCCAAAAGTCACTGTCTGGCCGTCACGAGAAGAGGTCCCACAGACGTCTGCACTTTGCACCAAATGTAAGAAGACACGTAATGTTACGTATCCTCATTCAGAAGGATGTAGGTTGCAGTAGGTACTGGGAGATGAAGAAGCTTGCACAGGATAGAGAAGCATGGAGAGCTGCATCAAACCAGTCTCAGTCGAATGTAGTCGAATTAAGTCGGGTGATGTTGAGGGTATTAGATTAGGAAATGAGACACTTAAAGTAGTAAAGGAGTTTTGCTATTTGGGGAGCAAAATAACTGATGATGGTCGAAGTAGAGAGGATATAAAATGTAGACTGGCGATGGCAAGGAAAGCGTTTCTGAAGAAGAGAAATTTGTTAACATCGAGTATAGATTTAAGTGTCAGGAAGTCATTTCTGAAAGTATTTGTATGGAGTGTAGCCATGTATGGAAGTGAAACATGGACGGTAAATAGTTTGGACAAGAAGAGAATAGAAGCTTTTGAAATGTGGTGCTACAGAAGAATGCTGAAGATTAGATGGGTAGATCACGTAACTAATGAGGAAGTATTGAATAGGATTGGGGAGAAGAGAAGTTTGTGGCACAACTTGACCAGAAGAAGGGATCGGTTGGTAGGACATGTTCTGAGGCATCAAGGGATCACCAATTTAGTATTGGAAGGCAGCGTGGAGGGTAAAAATCGCAGGGGGAGACCAAGAGATGAATACACTAAGCAGATTCAGAAGGATGTAGGTTGCAGTAGGTACTGGGAGATGAAGAAGCTTGCACAGGATAGAGTAGCATGGAGAGCTGCATCAAACCAGTCTCAGGACTGAAGACAACAACAACAACAACCTCGTTCACTTTGAATTTATATACAGTGCGACTGAATGTAAAAGAATGCTATTCATTTGTTTGGCAGTAATAAAATCATGGATTGAACTTTTATGATTTTTGGCTGTAATACAGTTTATATTGCATAACACTTTAAGTAAACCAAGTGTTGATGATCGCTGCAAACACTACTTGTTTCTGTAGTAGAAAATTTGTCTTTGTGCACTCTGATCTATTATGTGGGGATACTCACAACACTAAAAGATTTCCTGCTGTGAATGCATGATCGTTAATTTGCAAAACTGTCTTCTCATAACTTTGATCTGACTTCTTAGAAAAGAAACACTGTATCATTACTGTAACTGATTTCTAAATTAAACATGTCGTCCTTTACTATACTCTCTGAAATGCACTGAAAATAACTCTTATTAGACGCACAGAAGTTACAGTATGCAATGCTTGCCAGACATAAAAGCTGCAATGGATTTTTTAACATTTGAACACTACTGATTGCCACCGCTAACAGGGGAGAATGAAACTAAAAATGAAAGTGATTTTAATATTTCTAGCCAGACCAGATTTCAACACAGCAGTCTTTGATCTCACACAAGTAAAGTTTTATTGTCTTACTTACGTAAGTTATTTCCGTCACTAATATTGTACTAGCAGTTGCCCATGTCCATCTGAAAATGACATAATAAAATCTACAGTCCTCATCTAAAGTCTCCCGGAAGCTAAAAAAAGAAATAAATTTAATGTAAAATTTCCTGCCCACTTAGGTGCGGGAAAACTGCTTTCATTCAATCATAGATTGAATTTGCCGTGGCAGCGGCTCCCGCGATCGTGGCGCAGCACTGCGTCTCAAAGAATGCTAAATTCACTTAAAAGGGCTAAATAAGACAGCTACAAATTATTACAAGTATTTTTAACATTTTCTATATTTAGAATTAACATAAAATTCAAAGTATACACCTTTTTTATACATCAGTGCCCAATGGCGTCTTTCTCGATGAAAAAAACAAATGAAAGCGAACTAAGCATTCGAGGGAGTATCACAGGCTCTTACAACATTCACGGCTACGAGAAGACAGAGTAACGCCTAGGCCTCCGATATTTATAAGCAATTTAATATGCTAATATATGTCTTTGTTATATTTTTAATTATCATTGTCTGCGTGGGTTTCAGCATTCGCCGACCACAGACGTAATTTCTAAAATTGTCTCACATAATATAATACAAACATGAAAGTGCAAAATGATTATTTCTTTTATACAGAATCCACATAATCGATAACTGTTCATACAGAAATAAAATATAAGAACACAGATAAATGGTTTTTTCATGTACTACACAGATTTTACAAGTGTCTTGCCAGGAGACGTCACAGTAACTTGGCTACGGTTCGTGTGCCTACTTGTACACTGATGTCCGTTGGTCTTAACTCTGCTTTTTTAGTGATCAGATGACTTAATTGTGAAGATATTCAGATTTTCCAAGTGCGTATGGCCGCCGCAAAAGTTAATATAGTTTTCGTTACAGACAGAGTATCTGTACGCCTTGAAGATGTCCTGATACCGAAAATCAGTTACGATCTGCCTTTACGAATTAAAAAAAAAATATCTGGTAACTGGAAATTTACAGAATAAAATAGACTAAGGAAAAAAATTCGAGGGGTAACGTAAATAACATTTTAGCAGTTGCAGCGCTGTCATCATTTAACTACGAGGCAGCTTGATAGTGCGCTTGCCACGAGTCAGAGGAAGTGCTCTGCCATCAATAGGTTTACGGCAAAGACGTACGCGCAAGAAATCGATTACAGTGCTTGGAATGGCGTCTAGGAAAACTGCCAACTGATACAGCTTTTGTATGCTACATTCATGCATCGTTCACACAACGATCGTCGCAACCTGCTTCACTCTGTAGTTGAAGATGCACACCGGCTCAGACATGTGCATAACTGAAGACCTTGGCTTTTAGCCATGCTGCCGCAGTTATTGGAGGCCATGACAGTGGACATACGATAGTCTATGTGATACTAACATGATGGGTGTCACACCCATTCCGCACACATAACTGCGAATCTTAACAGAACCCGTTTAGAATGTTGGATTGGTCGTTCGGGATTCATGAAATGGACAGAACGCTCATCAGATACAAGGTTTTTGAAATTCTGTCTGCGTAAGAAATTGAAACGAGGCGCCTACAACGAAACAGCGACCACTCACCAAAATGTGAAGTACCGTAAAATAGAGGCGCAGGAGCGCGTTGAGAAGGTTGTCATCGAGTTCGCCTTAGTGAGTGCCACTTGTGTTGTGTGTGTATGTGTGGGACCCGTGGTAACTGATTTATGCTTCAGCTTTTGTCATATCAGTTTAATGTACATCCACATCTACATCCATACTCCGCAAGCCACCTGACGGTGTGTGGCGGAGAGTACCTTGAGTACCTCTATCGGTTCTCCCTTCTATTCCAGTCTCGTATTGTTCGTGGAAAGAAAGATTGTCGGCATTCCTCTGTGTGGACTCTAATTTCTCCGATTTTATCCTCATGGTCTCTTCGCGAGATATGTGTAGGAGGGGGCAATATACTGCTTGACTCCTCGGTGTAGGTATGTTCTCGAAATTTCAACGAAATCCCGTACTGAGCTACTGAGCGTCTCTCTTGCAAAGTCTTCCACTGGAGTTTATCTACTATCTCCGTAACGCTTTAGCGATTACTAAATGATCCTGTAACGAAGCGCGCTGCTCTCCGATGGATCTTCTCTATCTCTTCTATCAACGCTATCTGGTACGGATCCCACACTGGTGAGCAATATTCAAGTAGAGGGCGAACAAGTGTACTGTAACCTACTTCCATTGTTTTCGGATTGCATTTCCTTAGGATTCTTCCAATGAATCTCAGTCTCGCATCTGCTTTACCGACGATCAACTTTATATGATCATTCCATTTTAAATCACTCCTAATGCGTACTCCCAGACAATTTATGAAATTAACTGCTTCCAGTTGCTGACAGATAATTTATGAAATTAACTGCTTCCAGTTGCTGAACTGCTATATTGTAGCTAAATGATAAGGGATCTTTCTTTCTATGTATTCGCAACACATTACACTTATCTACTTTGAGATTCAATTGCCATTCACTGCACTATGTGTCAATTCGTTGCAGATCCTCCTGCATTTCCGTACAATTTTCCATTGTTACAACCTCTCGATATACTACAGCATCATCCGCAAAAAGACTCAGTGAACTTCCGATGTTATCCACAAGGTCATTTACGTATATTGTGAATAGCAACGGTCCTACGACACTCCCCTGCGGCACACCTGAAATCACTTTTACGTCGGGAGACTTCTCTCCATTGAAAATGACATGCTGCGTTCTGTTACCTAGGAACTCTTCAATCCAGTCACACAATTGGTCTGATAGTCTATATGCTCTTACTTTGTTCATTAAACGACTGTCGGGAACTGTATCAAACGCCTTACGTAAGCCAAGAAACACGGCATCTACCTGGGAACCCGTGTCTATGGCCCTCTGTGTCTCATGGACAATGTGTATAATTCTTGCCAAGATGTGTGCGCAGGACTGAAGTTAGAAATAAAATCTGATTGCAAACTCACGGCACTGTAAAGCCTCTGAGGTAATCTTGGATGAGTTCTAGCGCATCTGATCAATCTTTGGGATAAATGATTACGATGAGGTCCCATACTCCGAGGAGTTTAGGGGGCGATGCGGGAGACCCGCCCCGCGCGATTAGGCAAGGTCCTAGTGGAGGTGGTTTGCATTGCCTTCCTCCGACTATAATGGGGATAAATGATGATTATGAAGACGACACAATAACACCCAGTCATCTCGAGACAAGAAAAACCCCTGGCCCCGTCGGGAATCGAACCCGGGATCCGTGCGTGGGAAGCGAGAACGCTACCGCAAGACCACAAACTGCGGACTTTGGGATAAATAATAACCTTTTGTAGTTGAAAAATTATCGTCTCGTTATTCGACGTCCATTGAAGGTCCTCTGCGTCTAAACTTGTTTTGAAATTGTCTGATACTTTCGTACACTACTTGAGCAAATCTTAAATTGAACCACTGTAATTGTTATGGAGAAGTTTTGTTGCTAAACTGATTTTAACAGAAGATTGTCTTGAAATTTGAACTGATATCAACTTATGACTATAATTTTTGTTTAAGGGTGTACTATACGCATTTTAAAACAGGTCTGACGATTTAGATTTTAATTTTAAGTAGTTACTTTGTTTCAGCTGAAACTTATAACTGATGTTGTAACTGTCTTGAGTTTAAATATGATATCATTGAACCACCACCTTATTGCTCTCAGGATCGAATCACGTTTAATACTTAATGAAGGGTATTCAAATGGTTTCCTACTGCGTAAAAAAAGAGGTAGCGTAACATGTGTTTTTATAAATGTTGCGTATGAACTTCTGTTGATAAATTTGTCGCAAAAACGTGTCTGCTGAATTAATGTTAGCCTGGCATCTTACTATATCCTAAAGCTGCTACCATACCAGATTTGACCAGCTGCCAGAGTCTAGTCGAGAGGAACCTCTTGTAGCTGTAGGTGTAGGAAGCATGCAGTGGACCTCGGCAGTTAGGTAGCTTAAGTCAGTTGCAAATTCTAACAGAAAGAAGAAGGTTCTGCTGTTAGGTTGTTCTCATGGTAGAGATGTACGCCAGCTATTGCTGGAAGTGTTGGGGAGTGAGCAGTACCTCACCTGTATCGTAATTAATAAGTGACTGTTAACATAGGGAAACTATGTAGGAATTATACTAAAGAGTATCAGGTAGTGTCTGTGGGTAGAGCTGAGAATAGTCGTGACAGGGACGGGGAGCATAGCGTAGGTGGTGACCTACAAAATATAGCTATTCAAACTGTGGCACAAATGTGCATTTCGTGCAACTTTTTCAGCACCTTGATAGGCCTCATCTTAATACAGTTGTCAGTCATATTAACATGAGGCTTGAGAAGGCACTGAGGTGGAGGATATGGCTCACATTGCGGTGGTGTCAACTGTACAGCTGTGGTTGGATTTAGTGGAACTAAACTACTGTCCTGCATGTGTTAGCCCGGTACTTAGCCGTATCTGTAGCTTTCCCTTTCGGAATCGTCAGTTTCCTGACCGATTGAAGTAGTCGCTACAAAATATGTCCATACTTGTCAAAAACAGTCCTTTCGTTTCGTGTGGTGTAAGGTGCAATGTACACGTAAATGCTTTGCCAAACTTCCTTCGTATACCTACTGAGGTGGCTAGTGCACATACGACAAAAGTATTCAAAACTTTACTAAGAATGATGGGGGTTGCTTTTACTTTAAGAAAAATCGTTATTGAGAAATTGAACTATCGTTATTGACAAAAACGGCTGTACAACGTAAGAAGACACAATTACGAAATTCTCTGAATGAAAAATTATAGACATTTACAGTAACTGCATTATTTGTGACGCAATAAAAAAAGAGACCAAATTAACACTAGTAATGAATATTATTAGTTACATGAAGGACAAAGATTTCCTTCAATTAGTAGTTCTGACAAAGAAACATTTCATTCATTCTTGTGCATGCATTGGTTACTTTGAAAAATTCCTCAGAAATCTTCTCCACCAACAGAATCAGTAACATACGTTAAAAAATAACTTCTCATTTCATAACAAAGTACTTCAGATAATTTCTCTCGGATTCACAAATATCAAATCTCCTTCTCTAAATCCGCCTGCTTACCCGGGTGGTAACGGGCTCGCCTCGCATGCAAGCGGGGCCGGGTTCGATTCCCGGCCAGGTTGGAGATGTTCGCTGCTCAGAGACTGGGTGTTGTGTTGTCCTCATCATCGTTTCACCCTCATCACCGGCGCGCAAATCGCCCAATGTGGCGTCGAATGAAGTAAGACTTGAACTTTGCGGCCGAACTTCCCCGAATAGGGGCCTCCCGGCCAACGGTGCCATACGCTCATTTCCATTATTTATTTCCTTCACTAAAAACTTCAAATGGTCACTACTGTGCCTCAAATAAGAATGCCCCAGCGCTTCACGACTGTCAGCCAAGCAAGCGAACCACTGAATCAATGATCTTACTCACTACTCGTGCAGCGCGCTCATTCATCTTTGTCCCAGACCAAGACGGGTTCATTATCCACAGTGGCAGAAAACATACGAAAAACTTGTACACTCATTCTTCTGTCTTGCCATGTTTGTATATATTTCTTTGTGTGTGCTAGATGCACATAGTACACGTTTTCAGTCTAGAAATCACATTCATGCATTTCACAGGACATAATATATCCTTTCACAAACTTCACATGGTCCTACTCACTTTCCATAGGATAATTAGAGGGTGAGAGTATAGTGGGTGTTTAGTTAGGAACGCAGGAAGGGTGGATGTGGGGCACTGAGTATGTTTCCTTTACGTCTCTTTGTTTAGATATGAGTTGGTGAGAATATTGTCTATGTGTTACTGCCTTTTCTGATTTACCATGATACCACTTCTATTTGTTACCTTCTGTAACAAATATTCTTCCTGTAGATTTGGCACTCCTGTTCTTTTGTTGTTATGACTTAAGACTGACATGCATGTTTTCATCTCAGAGTAGTGGTGATTGTCTTTTAATAGACGTTCTGTATAATTGGAGTGGATTCATTCTACCTTCAGTGCTGTCGTATGTCCTTTCTTCCTGATACTCATAAAACATACACCAAATAGCAGCTATAGAAAAATGACTGCAAATCTTAATAATTTTGAGTACATCCATGCTTTCCTGTCAGTACCAAATATGTCGTCAAACATAAGGCGACTATGCTTAGAGTCAGCTGTGCCGGAACAACGCGGAAATACGCAAACACGCATGAGACACCACTACTACTGACCGTGTGGCCAGAAATCTCGTGTGCAGTGGTTCCGACTGCGCGCCTAAGAACGTGTGTGGTACAAAGCATTAGAGTCTCTGGGAAGCACAACGGCGCCGCCGTCTCGTCTGCATGAGGTAACACATGACCAGACCCTTAACGTACTGTGTCACTGCCGCTTCGTAAGGTTGGTTGGGACTTGCTGCCACATAGCGTCGTTTCGGAGCCTTATAGAAGATCCGAGGAGGCGTGAAGCGTCTATTGGCATCATAGGGCAAGTTCAGCTACAACCCAACACCAAGAATGTACAAGGTGACCGAAGACATATAAGTGGCGTACCGCGTGTTCTGGCTAGGTCAGCCTCGGAGTAGACTGCCTAACGTTTGCTTGCCTGTATTTATCATACTCCATATGCAGCCTTGATGGCTACCCTCATGATTATTTGTAATTTTCTGTTTCTCATCTTAAATTTCAAAGTATTTTCTCCCATTAGCAAATAAATTATTAAGATAGTTGAATTTTTGTATACTATTGAAAAATTTAACGGTTATGGCTATGCTCTATTTATACATACCTATGTGTCCTGTACTTATTAGAGCAATTTGATATTAGGTATTGACTAATGCCATTCATTAGGGTATTTTGCATAACTCATCGAGTGTGGTATAGCTTATGACAAAACGAAGCAGAACTTTTCAAATTCATGTGCTGTTTTACTTGTGTCCACTTCCCGTATAACTCGGAAAAGCTGGAAGTGAAATGGATCAAGTGCACTATCGCTGATGGAGTAAGTAAAGGGAGTTAGTGTTACAAGGGAAGCACCCCAACCCGAACCGATAAATCCTAATAAAAATGATTTTAACATACATAGATGCCGTCTGTTGTATCAGTCTATATGGACATTTATCTGTGAAACTCTTGTAGTTATACCTGATCCACTTTGAAACTACGAAACTAGAAATCGGACAAGGAGAGATACCGTATAAAGATAAGTTCCGACAACGCATATACAAGAGTCGTAAATCACGGTTTATTTGCCAAAAATCTAAACGATTGATTGAAACAATCTGTATTAATGCATAATCTACCTGGTGGTTATAATTAAAATACACCTGCTTACTGAGGCTCATTGTCGCCTGTAATTATCGTATGGCAGAGAAACTTGAGAAATACGCTAATGCGTTGATGCGGAATCGGTTTGCGCTGGCAAATATTAGTTCGAATTTTGGTCACCAGGTGCAAATCTGGCTCTGTACACTGTTTGTATGTCCTTCGATAAGCCGTAATCTGCGGGAAGCGATACACCCGTAGTCTAGGGTTAGGTCTTTGATTAATAATCAAAAAGTCATCGGTTCGGTGTTGGAAACACGCCACTACTTAAATTTTGATTAATAATCAGCATTATCGGTCAAAGACTTTCGGAATATGAAGTCAACCACATTCTACCAAAGGCCTTGTCAAAGAGGGCGGAGGAGCGGACACAGGTTCAGCCAATCTCTTGTCTTGGGGTGGCAAACTCCCCGTAAAGGTGGAGGAATCAGCAATGATCAACGGCATGAGGATGCAGAAGGCAATGGAAACCACTGAATTAAGGAAACGTAACATGTAGCCACTGGAGATGTGACCTGCAATTTAAAAAAGTCTCATGATGAGCTCTTCATCGGCGAAAGATTCCGGAATAGTCCCCCATTCGGATGCCTGAGAGATGACCGCCAAGAGGGGTTATCCAAGAGAAAATGATTGAATAACCAACGAAAGGATAACGTTCTACGAATTGGGGCATGGAATGTCGGAAGCTTGAACGTGGTAGGGATGCTAGGAAATCTGTAAACGGAAACGCCAAGTCTCACTCTAGATGTAATAGTTGTCAGTGAAAGGAAATGGAAACAAGACAAGGATTTCTGATCAGATGTCTATAGTATAGTGTCAACAGCAGTAGAAAATAGTACAACGGAGTTGGATTCGTTAGGAATAGGAAGATAAGGCAGAATGTTACTGTTAACAGTTCATTGATAGGGCTGTTCCTATCAGAATCGACAACAAACCAACACTGACAACAATATTTCATGCATACATGCCAACGTTGCAAGCTGAAGCTAAAGAGATAGAGAAAGTATAAGAAGATACTGAGAGGGTAATACAGTACGTAAAGGGAGACGAAAATCTAGCCGCGCGGTTCTAGGCGCTGCAGTCCGGAACCGCGGGACTGCTACGGTCGCAGGTTCGAATCCTGCCTCGGCATGGGTGTGTGTGATGTCCTTAGGTTAGTTAGGTTTAAGTAGTTCTAAGTTCTAGGCGACTGATGACCTAAGATGTTAACTTCCATAGTGCTCAGAGCCATTTGAACCATTTTTTGAACGAAAATCTAATAGTCATGGGGGACTAGAATGCTGTTGTAGGGGAAGGAGTAGAAGATAAAGGTTACCGTAGAAAATGGGCTCGGACAAGGAATAAGAGAGGAAAATTGAGTTGCGTAATCAATTTCAACTAGTAATAGCGAATACTCTGTTCAAGATTCACAAGAGGACGAGGTACACTCGGAAAAGGCCCGGTGATACGGGACGATTTCAGTTACGTTACAACATGATCAGACAGAGATTACGAAAGCACATTCAGGATTGGAAGGCGTACCCAGGAGCAGATATAGACTCAGATCACAATGTAGTAGTGATGAAGAGTAGGCTGAACTTCAAGAGACTAGTCAGGAAGAATCAATACGCAAAGAAATGGGATACTGAAGTACTGAAGAGTGAGGAAGTACACTTGAAGTCCTCTAAGGCTATATATACAGTAATAAGGAGTAGCTTAGTGGACTGTGGAGTAGAGTTTAAGAGGAATGGACATCTCTAAAAATGGCAAACACAGAAGTTACAAGGAAGGTAACTGCAAAGAAACCATGGTTAATAGAAGAAACACTTCAGCTGATCGATGAAAAAAGGAGGTACAAAAACGTTCAGCGAAATTCAGGAATATATAAATGCAAGTCGCTGAGGAATGAAATAAACAGGAAATGCAGGGAAGTTAAGATGAAATGGTTGCATGAAAAATGAGAAGAAATCAAATAAGAAATGGTCGTCTGAAAGACTGACTCAGCATATAGGGGAGTCCAAATAACCTTCCTTGAAATTAATGTGTGGAAACATTAAGATTGGAACAGGAATTCCACTGTTAAATGCAGAGGAGAGACCGGATAAGTGGAAAGAGTACATTGAAGGACTCTATGAGGGGGAACATTTGTCTGAGGTAAATGAAATGAGCGTATGGCATCGTTGGCCGGGAGGTCCCATCCGGGGAAGTTCGGACGCCAAGTGCAAGTGTTATTTCAGTCGACACCACATTGGGCAACTTGCGTGCCTGTGATGAGGATGAAAAGATGATGAGGACTACACAAGACTCAGTCCACGAGCAATCTCCAACCCGGCCGGGAATCGAACACGGGCTGCTTGCAAGGGAGGCAAGCACGTTATCACCCAGCTAAGCATGCGGACTGTCTGAGGTGACAGAAGAAACGGGAGTCGTTTTGGAAGAGATAAGCTATCCACTATTAGAATCAGAATTTAAGAGAGATTTGGAAGACCTAAGATCAAAGAAGGCAATACGATGGATAACATTCCATCAGCATTTCCAAATCACTGGGGGAAATGGCAACAAAACGACTATTCATGCTGGTGTGAAGAATGTGTGAGCCTGGCGACTGACCATCAAACTTTCTGAAAAACATCACCCACACAATTCCGAAGACTGCAAGAGCTGCCATGTGAATAAAGAGTATGGCTATCGAGAAGAGAGACCATGCCCAGTTAGTGAAACTGTTGTATGTGAAAGGCTGCAATTAGAGTGCTGCACTGAGAGAGTAACGTCGACTGAAACGTCTAAGGACTGCATCTGATGTCATTAAACGGTTTAAAGAAAATGTTACTGGAATTCTAAACCCTGGATGTTCTTTTTATGGCACCTGGAAGAGGAAGGCGTCCTATGCTAGTGGAAATTATTGATGACTTGCTATTACTGTTACTGACCATGCAAGAAGTGCCCCGAGTAGTGTTACTACCTGTGCTGTGTCACGAGAACGGTCCATTCATGGTCAAAAGGTACCCCTAGGAGGTCCAGAAGGTGTAAAAACAGAAGCCTCATGATCTGCAGCAACGTTCCTGAATTTTCTCTTCGTCTTCTGGAACGGATCGAAGTTGATAATAAGGCGCTCAGTCAGGAACCGCGCGACTGCTATGGTCGCAGGTTCGAATCCTGCCTCGGGCATGGATGTGTGTGATGTCCTTAGATTAATTAGGTTTAAGTAGTTCTAAGTTCTAGGGGACTGATGACCATAGATGTTAAGTCCCATAGTGCTCAGAGCCATTTGAACCATTTGAAGTTGATAAGATGTGGTGCAACATTCTATGAAGTGACGAGGCACATTTTACACTACAGGGTGCAGTGAATACACAAAACTGTCGAATATGGGGTAGTGTTGAACCGAGTGCTGTGCACGAAGATCAAGTGCACTCGCTGTATGTGACTGTGTGTGTGCATTCACAAGCACTGTTATTCTCGGTCTGTTCTTCTTGCAAGAGAATACAGCCAGAGGGCATGTCTGCACGTTATCGCGACCTCTTTGTACATCATATGATTCCTGCTTTGGGAGAGCGCAGCTGTGTGGAAACCATTGTTTTCACGCAATATGCCTGCCAATGGAAGATCTGCAACCTTTCACGAACGTTATCTCCAGAGGTTTTGCAAATGTGTCGCCTGCGAGATCAACTGGTCTGAGTCAATGTGACTTTTGTTTCTGAGCATTTCAAGAAGAACTCGGTTTAGATCTCTACCTTATCTGAAATCCCGTACAAAGAAACATGTTGCTTATATTTCTGTGGTTTTCCTGCGAGCAGCTGTTGGTCACGTTGATTTACTGGTGCTGCATCTCGTTCACGTCTCCGGTGCTCATTTAGATCAAATTCTGTAAGCGGTTGTTAATAATAAAATCAACATCATGCCTTCCTCAGTTGTTTGACATTTTCGGCCCAAGTCCCGTTCCTAGTCCATTACATATGGAAAATTTCTGTACCTCTTGCGTTCACAGTATCAAATGGTTCAAATGGCTCTGAGCACTATGGGACTTAACATCTGAGGTCATCAGTCCCCTGGAAGTGAGAACTACTTAAACCTAACTAACCTAAGGACATCACACACATCCATGCACGAGGCAGGATTCGAACCTGCGACCATAGCGGTCGCGCGGTTCGAGACTGAAGCGCCTAGAACCGCTCGGCCACAGCGGCCGGCTCACAGTATCAGTTTTCACCTGGTGGCCATTATTAGAATCAAATATTTTTCCGTGTAAAATGGTTCCGTTATAATGCATTAGCGTATCTACGACGTTTCGCTGCCATACGATAATTACAGTCCACACATGTCCTCCGTGAGTAGTTGCACTTTAATTATAACCACCCGGTACTTAATGAGTACATTATTCCTTTGTTTGTCATCGACAGCAAATGTAGAGTTCCAGTGAACTAATACCGCGGTAGGATACAACGAAATGGAAAAGCTCGTGCTGAAATCGGGATAATTACATCACTCTAGCTTTTCATGAAGGATTCCTGCAGGACCAGTACACCGAAAATTACGGTACCTAACACGTTCAACGCTGTTCTTGTCAAGCGTGCACACTGTTCCACTCTGGTGTGTTGTAATCACTTCACGGAAGTTCCATATTTATACTTCTATGTGTAATGAGGAATAACGTACGTCAACAAAACTTGGAAATAGTGGACAATATTACTCTGTAAGTACTGTGTCTCTTGACATAAATGGTTTCAACAGTGCCTTTGCTTTTTATCAATGAATAAATTATGTATTACTGTTGGGACCGTGCTTGTCGTAACTGTCTGTTACACGATGTTCATTCTCCAGTCACTTGTGCTTCTATAATTTTCAGATTTGTGAACCTTCAAACATCAGTTGTAAAAAGATACAGAACTTTTCACATAAATAACGTCTCTTTATTTTGAACCATTCCATTCGTTTTCAGTCATTCGAACTGTGGTGATGCGATACAGTTCTAGGATCGCTGATGTATCTACCATAGCACGGAAGGGAAATAATTACTGTTAATATGTATCTTAAATCTGTTTGCTTCAGAATAACAAGTTGCTTATTTTACGTTAGTCCCTTTCATTAATACGCCAGACTGAAAAAATGCTCCTTCATTGCACAGAAACCGCCAATATGTCCTGGGCAGAGCTAGAAACGTAAAAAAAGAAGAAGACGTAGCTTTTCAAACCAGGCAACTTCAAAGATAGTAAAATAAAAACATCCTGACATTTGTCATGTCGTGCAGTGTGACACAAAGCGTCATTCAAGTTTAGGACACATGGATCACCTCTCTGGGATCCTTCATACTATAGGCGCACCCCGACCATCGGGTATTTCCTATTGTAGATGCATTCCGCTCTCTAGAAGCACATAAATTTGTTTCTGTTTCTTCTTATACCTCTCACTAGATTTAACACCGGGTGGGTCTAAGAGAGTTCACTGCGCTGGGAACGTAGCGTTAGCTCGTAAAAGAACACGAATATATCAAGATGTTTTGTTTTAAATGTCTTTGAAGCTGACAGATAAGACAGATAAGACAGATAAAAAGCTAGTTCTGTTACATTACATTCCTCACGCTGTCCAGGACATATTCGTTTTCTTTTGTGCTACGATAAGAGCATTTTTCATTCCGGTTCCCAACTTGTACTCTATCAAAATCTTGACATTAGACCTCCATGCTTGCAAACCGATTCAGAATTTTTTCGACTCATGTGACGACTGATTCAGTTTAAGTTTTTTATTGTCTTTCGAACCATGCTGGTTATATTGTGGGAACAGAGAAAGCTTCAAAAGAAGAACAGGACGATCATTAATTTCAGTATTTGTCTACGAGCTCACAGCATTTTAATCAAATTCGCACGAGTATAAAACGTAGAAATGACGCACGTAAAAAAATTAACAAAAATACGTTTCTGCACGTAAAATCAGACTGAAGCTAAATTTTTGAAAGCGAGTTTTCAGTTCTATTGCAGGAATGTATTTTTTATTTCTTTGGTTCATTCTGAACAGTTGCCGAGCGTTAAATTCGAGCAAGAATGAATTTCACGTGATACGCGTAGCTCGATTTTAAGCCATCGTATCTCAACAACGCGTAAAGATTATTCGGTAAAAGAAATTTCTTTTTGACTTTCTCCGTTTAGCTACATTCTTGCTAAGTTTGAACTGATGCGTACGAGTTTAAAGTTTAGAAAATGGCAGCTTCAAAAACCTCCCAGAAAAACGTGTTTTTTTGCTCGTAAAATCCAAACGAAGCAAGATTGTTTCAAATGGTTAAAGCTTATCTTAGACTAGGGCCCCATATGGCTGTGAAGCAAATTTGAATCATGAATCTCACTCCAGTCCAGAATTATTTAAGGATGACTGTTTTTACGCGTAAAATCTGAACGAGAGTTTTGCACATAAGATCCGAACTGTGCACATTTAAATGGTGCAAAAAGCTGAACATTCATTTCATCTCAATTAAAATCTTTTTCAAAAGGGATTAATTGACTCACACACATTTGCCTGGACACCAGCTCGGAGACGTGCTTCAGACCTTGCTTAATGTACTCTAACATAGCTACAGTAAGACAGATGTTCGAATAGCTATACAAATGGACGTTTGTCCGGTCTAAACCAAAAATCTTTTACCTCATGTTCCCAACTCAAATCGGAATGGAGCTTTTTCAGATATATTTGTCTAAATTATAATCCTTCGCCGCGGTTTGCTGTCTATATGTGAAGGCTGTTCTCAGGAGCTACTGTTTTGGCTAACAGACAGGCATATTCAAGGACGGAAATGTTTCGTCACCAGGAGGAATGAACAGCAGATTTCGGTATGGTTTTCACTAATAGACAGACTAATTCACGAAGAGGGTTTGTGTGTGTAATTTATTAGTATTACGTCAGACAAATCATCCAGCTGTAGACAGCTTGTCCTACCCATGCGAAACAGGGGAGTCGGTCGCTAGTGTGGTGTACAATTCACGAGCCATCATTAGAGAGGGTGTTATGAGAGAGTTTCAGTTCCGATGTATGTAAGGAAACAACATCCTATGCTTTGTTTAAAGCATTTTCAAGTTATTCATCTGGTTCTCAGATCGGAAAAAGATCATTCAAAGGACCAAAGAATCAGAAATGCGGAGTAATTAAACTTCAGCTGTTTATGAGGTTGTTAATCTCTCATATCTTCCAGGAAATGATACCAGGTAGCACGTGCATTTGTGTTTCGTCTACGGCTCCATTAACCTATACGACGTAGTTATGGTATCGTAAGATGAGTTTGCCGCCATAAAGTTCGCTGTTGTGAACATCGAATCAAGCACTGCGCAGTTACGACGAGATTTAACGATCTAAGGCGGGTACTGCAGGTAGGCTAACCTAATATGAAGCTGCATTTAGATGATACCAGTGTGGTGACCCATATAAAAGCGAAGGAGATGTCTTTCTTATTCCAGAGCACTGCAGTGCACGAAGAAGTGGAAGCTCGAAGGGCTCATACATTCAAACGTATCAAAATTCGGCTTAACAATCCTACGCCTTAATGAAGAGTGGCTCCAATAAATCTGAAAAGTCAGTCTGATAAAATATCTATTGCAGTTGTTGAAGGTATTTCAAATATGTCTTTTAAACTACGAAACGCATGTTTATTTTACCACGTACTATTTTTTATTCATTTAAAACATCGTTTGGTAGCAATTCCGTTATATTTCTTTCTTCCAGAAATGCAGTCTACATGAACATTTTCCACTTACTTCTGCGTCTGGGCTAATTTCACTTTGACTCGGAGTGCTGTATATTTCCTGTTCTACGACATGTAACAATGTGGCACAGCTAACTTGTATTAGCTTTGTCCCGGCTAAATGTAAAGTTGTGTCTTTACCCAGAACGAATTTAGGTCAAAGCATTAGTGCCAGGCACAGATAATACCTTGAAAATCTGCATGCAGACACCATTTTTGGATGTAAGAAGAAATTAAGAATTTTTACATTTTCTCTGCTCTATACGAATAACATATATGGTATAATAAACACGCACAAGACCCACCAATGACCCTGTTAGATGAAAACGAAATACACACACACATGAACTACCATACAACAAATACAGCTGTCAGATTTATAGAAGATGAAAATGTCAATATAAATTACTCAACAACACCATCTACTGTAGAGAGAAAAAGTATACATCAACAAAACCAACTCAATCCGCGCTACAAATACAATAGGCAGAAATATTTGACAGCTACAACGTCAACGCTGAGATATGGATTAACTACTCGACTCACTGTAACAAAACTAATGATATATAACATAAAAACTGTGTATTCGTAGCGCTATATAATTGTAGATGCAATGCAATATAAATACAGTATGTGATCAAAATTGTCCGGACATCCGGCTGAAAATGACTTACAAGTTCGTGGAACCCTTCGTGGAACCCTCCATCGGTAATGCTAGAATTCAGTATGATGTTGGCGCACCCTTAGCCTTGATGGCAGCTTCCACTGTCGCAGGCATACGTTCAATCAGGTGCTGGAAGGTTTCTTGGGGAAAGGCAGCCCATTCTTCATGGAGTGCTGCACTGAGGAGAGGTATGGATGTCGGTCGGTGAGGCGTGGCACGAAGTCGGTGCTCCAAAACATCTCAAATATGTTCTATAGGATGGAGGTCAGGAATCTGTGTTGGCCAGTCCATTACAGGGATGTTTTTGCCGTGTAACTACTCCGCCACAGGCAGGTGCATTATGAACAGCTGCTCGATCGTGTTGAAAGATGCAATCGCAATCCCCAAATTGCTCTTCAACAGTGGGGAGCAAGAGGGTGTTTAAAACATCAATGTAGGCCTGTGCTGTGATAGTGCCACGCAAAACATGCGACCACACCGTAACACCACCGCCTCCGAATTTTACTGTTGGCACTACACACACCGGCAGATGATGTTTACTGGGCATTCGCCATACCCACAACCTGCCATTGGATCGCCACCTTGTGTACTGTGATTCATCGCTCCAGATAAAGTTTTTACACTATTCAATCGTCCAATGTTTACGCTCCTTACACCAAGCGAGGCGTCGTTTGTCATTTACCGGCGTGATGTGTGGCTTATGAGCAGCCGCTCGACCACGAAATTCATGTTTTATCACTTCCCGCCTAACGGTCATAGTACTTGCAGTGGATCCTGATGCAGTTTGCAATTCGTTTGTGATGGTCTGGATACATGTCTGCCTATTACACATTACGACCCTCTTCAAATGTTGGCGGTCTCTGTCTGTTAGCAGATGATGTCGGCCTGCACCTTTTTGTGCTGTACGTGTCCCGTCACGTTCCCAATTCACTATCACATCGGCAACCGTGGACCTAGGGATGTTTAGGATGTGGAAATCTCGCGTACAGACATATGATACAAGTGACACCCTGTAACACGTCCGGGAGTACAAATAGGTGGGGTACTTTAAACGAGTTGTAGGCACTTGTGAGAAGCGACACTTGTGAGAAACCGGAATGTGGCGACACTTGTGAGAAATCCGGGATACTGAGGATCCGGCACAGGGTGTGTCGCAAATGCTGCGCCACCACCTGCTCGGCCACTACTTGGTCGGCGGAAGGTGCACGTGCCCGTCGACCTGGGACCGGACCGCAGCGACGCACGGATGCACGCCAAGACCGTAGGATCCTACGCAGTGCCGTAGGGGACCGCACCGCCACTTCCCAGCAAATTAGGGACACTGTTGCTCCTGGGGTATCGGCGAGGACCATTCGCAACCGTCTCCATGAAGCTGGGCTACGGTCCCGCACACCGTTAGGCCGTCTTCCGCTCACGCCCCAACATCGTGCAGCCCGCCTCCAGTGGTGTCGCGACAGGCGTGAATGGAGGGACGAATGGAGACGTGTCGTCTTCAGCGATGAGAGTCGCTTCTGCCTTGGTGCCAATGATGGTCGTATGCGTGTTTGGCGCCGTGCAGGTGAGCGCCACAATCAGGACTGCATACGACCGAGGCACACAGGGCCAACACCCGGCATCATGGTGTGGGGAGCGATCTCCTACACTGGCCGTACACCACTGGTGATCGTCGAGGGGACACTGAATAGTGCACGGTACATCCAAACCGTCATCGAACCCATCGTTCTACCATTCCTAGACCGGCAAGGGAACTTGCTGTTCCAACAGGACAATGCACGTCCGCATGTATCCCGTGCCACCCAACGTGCTCTAGAAGGTGTAAGTCAACTACCCTGGCCAGCAAGATCTCCGGATCTGTCCCCCATTGAGCATGTTTGGAACTGGATGAAGCGTCGTCTCACGCGGTCTGCACGTCCAGCACGAACGCTGGTCCAACTGAAGCGCCAGGTGGAAATGGCAAGGCAAGCCGTTCCACAGGACTACATCCAGCATCTCTACGATCGTCTCCATGGGAGAATAGCAGCCTGCATTGCTGCGAAAGGTGGATATACACTGTACTAGTGCCGACATTGTGCATGCTCTGTTGCCTGTGTCTATGTGCCTGTGGTTCTGTCAGTGTGATCATGTGATGTATCTGACCCCAGGAATGTGTCAACAAAGTTTCCCCTTCCTGGGACAATGAATTCACGGTGTTCTTATTTCAATTTCCAGGAGTGTATTAACTGCAGCACAGTTATGCTTACGACCTTTTTCATTACAATTTTTATTCTGATTAATCTTACATAGGGCATAATTTACGCTCAACCTCATACTTAACGATGTATTTTACAGAAACTATATAAACTAAAAACGTTTTCCATCTTTCAACCCCTCACCCAAAATTTGATATGACAGGAGTGGCAACCTTTTACCATGTATTAAGTGCAGTCAACTAAAGAATTTGGTTCTCGGTAGAAACTTTTTTCTTTAATTATTTCGAAATAAACCTCAATTTTCCCGCACCACGCAGGGAAGTATACTGAGGTCTAATGTGAGTCCTGCTAGCAATTAGCGTTAAGGAATGCAATTTATGTATTGAAACAAGATGTATTCATCGTCCACTCAAACAGACATTGTTTCTAAAATTCTCTATACAAAAATGCTGATTGCGATTGTTAGAAAAGCTAACACTTTTCAGACTTCAACAGTGAATCTTTTACAATTTGTAAGAGACATTTAGCTGACTTTCCGTCGTTTCCAGGGAAACCAAGAGGAGGTAGTGTCTCTTCGTCTCCCATTATATTTATTTACAATATTTAAAGGATGATTATTTATTTACAGTTTTTACAGTAGGGCGATCGAGTGTTGCTGTAGATTCAGCCATTTCCTTTTCATTGTAATTTCTGTGCACAGGCCACGCAAGTAAGAAATGATTTTATATTACCGTCAACTTGGAGTCTTGTAAGGTCTTAATTGCGGACCTCTTTCTTCTTTTCCACATAGATTTAAAACTAGTCGTTCAAATTGGTACCCATGATATTCTCGTCCTCTCTGAGCATTTTTACTAAGGAATAAAAATTTGGATGAACTTTCAAAATTAATGTATTTATCCTCCTATTCCATCCTTCCGAAACATTGTTGGTGCGGTGACGCCTTCCTGCGCAGTTCCATATATCCCTTGACATGTCTTCATTATCCAGCCATTGTTCAACAAAATAGTCGTAAAAATCCTGCAGTTTTTCATTATCTGGCGTGCTCTCCTGAATTCATAGCCACCCATCATCTAACATGTCCAGGGGAATGTGAACCAAAGCGGAACACGATCTTATGTGAAAACTAATTTCTTAGTTTCCCTTGTAGGCAGCAACAAGGCCGCAATTCTGCATTTGCCTCCACAAGCACTGACTGAAATGGTAGTTGCAGCCATTAATATTTGCATCAGGAAACAAATGTGTTACTGATTGGATGATTGCAGCTTCAAAATCCATCATGACAGCTGTTGGGTTCCATCCAGGTACGTTGCTCTTAACAGCCGTGAAAAAGCGATCGTACGTTTCTCGCCTTTTATTGGGTAGCAAGGCGTACACGGTTGGAACTATGTTTGTTGCCTCCTCAGATCTAGAAATATCGGCGTGAACAATAAATAACTGTCCAAACTGCTGGCTGGAGCTTTTGAACGATCCGTCGACAAAGAACGATTGCAGTCTGCTAAACAGGATTTTCCCCTTTCGCTGGAGAACA
Source organism: Schistocerca cancellata (assembly GCF_023864275.1). Lineage (NCBI taxonomy): Eukaryota > Metazoa > Arthropoda > Insecta > Orthoptera > Acrididae > Schistocerca > Schistocerca cancellata. The sequence continues at coordinate 949,428,754 of NC_064627.1, read as the reverse complement.
CCAATATCCTATCATTTGGTCCTCTGTCGTCATCTGCATATAAAAATTTGCTCCCATCATTCATTTGCCCACGGTAGCTGAGTGGTCAGCGCGACAGACTGTCAATCCTGAGGGGCCGGGTTCGATTCCCGGCTGGGTTGAAGATTTTCTCCGCTCAGGGACTGGGTATTGTGTGGTCCTAATCATCATCATTTCATCCCCCCCGACGCGCAAGTCGCCAAAGTAGCGTCAAATAGGAAGACTTGCACTCGGCGAACGGTCTACCCGACGGGAGCCCTAGTCACACGACATTATTATTATTATTAGCAAATAATGTCTTAGCAGAAATATTCCTGCAGCATCGGTCGGATCTTGTGTAGATCCCATGCTTTTTTGCCTGATGCGTTGCCGCGATCGTTTTGCACTCCTGTGTGACGGGAGTGATGTGACGAAGTCGTATCCTTGATTGAACAGCGGCCCTACTTCTTCGGCGTAAACAGAGGAAAGTGAAATGTACGTTTCCTTTGCACGCCTTTTGGCGTTTGCTACGTGATTTCGCACTTCATTAGCCGCGACGTCCGGAATACATGTGTGGCTGCCTTCGCCTAAGACTAAGTCGTTTCTGGTGGATATTCTTCCTTTACACTTCTTGTTTACGTTTACGCACCGCCAATAACTTATACCTTCATTGTTGGTATATTCCAATATATACTGGTAATCGTTAGAAATCACTAGAGGCTTCCCTTTCGTTGTCGTGGTGAATTCCATCTTTACAACAGCAGTACTGAACTGCAGTGCGCTACATGTTTGGTGTCCACAGCAGAACTGAACTGCGGCGCGCTACCTGTTTGGTGTCCCTGTAGACAGCCTGCTACCTGTTCAGCCGGGTCTCCTCACAAATGTCGCTCCTCACAACTGTCGCTCCTCACAAGTGTCCCAACCCCCTTTAAACTGACTTCTCGTTTCGTGACCGTTGTTTTTCTTGACAGTGCGTCCTGTCCACACCACGTACCTGCTAATCCCGCGGCGGTCGTACTGTTCTGCTCCACACTGCTGTTGGCTTGCCTGAAATTATTTATTGAAATATGCAAGCGGATAAGGGGAGCCACTCAACGTTAAAACACAAAACTGTTCGACGTGTGGTATGAACAACTACAGGGTGATTCAAAAAGAATACCACAACTTTAGGAATTTAAAACTCTGCAACGACAAAAGGCAGAGCTAAGCACTATTGTTGGCGAATTAAGGGAGCTATAAAGTTTCATTTAGTTGTACATTTGTTCGCTTGAGGCGCTGTTGGCTAGGCGTCAGCGTCAGTTGATGCTAAGATGGCGACTGCTCAACAGAAAGCTTTTTGTGTTATTGAGTACGGCAGAAGTGAATCGACGACAGTTGTTCAGCGTGCATTTCGAACGAAGTATGGTGTTAAACCTCCTAATAGGTGGTGTATTAAACGTTGGTATAAACAGTTTACAGAGAATGGGTGTTTGTGCAAAGGGAAAGCTAAGGTGCTACTGTAACTGGACTACAGTATCTGGAGATGTTAGAGAATTGGCTGTTCCCTCAGCTCGAACAAGAAGAACAACAATTCATATTTCAGCAGGATGGAGCGCCACCACATTGGCACTTATCTGTCCGTAACTACCTGAACGTCAACTACCCGAGGCGATGGATCGGCCGCCAGGCAGCCCGTGACAGAGCACTTCATCACTGGCCTCCAAGAAGCCCTGATCTTACACCCTCCGATTTTTTCTTATGGGGGTATGTTAAGGATATGGTGTTTCGGCCACCTCTCCCAGCCACCATTGATGATGTGAAACGAGAAATAACAGCAGCTATCCAAACTGTTACGCCTGATATGCTACAGAGAGTGTGGAACGAGTTGGAGTATCGGGTTGATATTGCTCGAGTGTCTGGAGGGGGCCATATTGAACATCTCTGAACTTGTTTTTGAGTGAAAAAAAATCTTTTTAAATACCCTTTGTAATTATGTATAACAGAAGGTTATATTATGTTTCTTTCATTAAATACACGTTTTTAGAGTTGTGGTATTCTTTTTGAATCACCCTGTATATTCTGAGACGATTAAAGTAAAATCGCAGGTTGCACTGTTTACATTCTAATTCAGAAGTGTTATCCCAATTAGTGGATGATTAACAGTCCACAGAATATCATTTAGACGAGCGTACACGTAACCGACACGACGCGGGTGATTGTTGATGATGCGGAAGCCGAATGATCGAACGTAAGTTCTTACGCTCGTCACACGTACAGATACCTGGTAATAGTCCTCCTTGTCACTAGTACTGACAGAACACTGTTCGTAAAGCTAATTTTTCATTTCTCAGTTCCCACTTGAACGAGCGTACGCGTAACCGTCGCCTCGCGGCTGATTGTTGATAATGCGGAAACGCGATGATCGAACGCACGTCCTCACGCTCGCTACAAGACACTGGCACTTGACTGCACTCTTTTACGGTAACTAATTTTTACTGATTCACATTTGTTCAATCTGGGAGACCGAACACGGCGCGGACGATCGATGCTATGCGACACGCAACGAGTGGAAACATAAATACGTTATCGACGGCACTGCTCATTTTTTCATTACTTCTTGACGCACTTTCCTCTGAATCACTTCCATATTTCATCATTTTACTGTAACAGCACTTGTAGCAACACTTCAACCTGAATACTAATAAAGCCTCTTACATGCAGAGCTACACACTACACAACATAACAGTACCGTGTCCCGCGTACGATTCCCAGACGCGGCTGCCCGCAAAGATACTCCACAACTAAGCCAGCGATATGACAATACGCTTACAAACCATTCAGGTGCCCAAGTTCAAAGTCCGTGAGTTCCACGGAGCGCCTCATTCTGCTCTCACACGATGTCTAATGACTACTGACGTTGCTGATATGGAGAACCTGCCATTAGGTGGCAACACAATGCACCTAATATGAAAAATGTGTGTTTTTGTGGATGTCCGTTGACTTTTGATCACATAGTGTAAGCTTATCGCCTAACTGTCCAACTCTTGAATAAAGCTTCTAAAATTAGCTGGGTCCTGGTGTAATATACATAAAACGTTGTTAGGAGCATTTTTAATAGTTGAAAAAGTGGGCTCGAGATACCGATAAAAATATCATATAAATTTATATAGGCCCTACTTAGTTTTTTTATAGAGTGCTTTTTATGTCTACATACGTCCAAGAACTGCGTCCCGCTGCATCCGGATTTGCCCTGACGTATTAAAATGCGTTAACACGAATGAAAACTCCGTTCTGCTTCGGACGTAGTACGTCCCGTGACCCGGACGGTGTGCATCGCACAGCAGCAATGATTTTTTAAAATAGGCTGACGGAAAATGGAGGAGGTGTATTTGTCGCATTACAGAAGAAACTCAAATTCCAGACATAGAAACTGAAACTACTTACGGAATTGTCTCGGCAAGACTAAGTATCAAAGTTGGACATAATATTATAACCGAATCCTTCTACCGACCCCAGGCTCACCTCCTCATGTCACACAAAACGTTGATATAGCCTAACGTGACTCTTACCTATGTTCTGTAGAAGTTTTGTAAGTGGTTGGCGTGATAAGGCATCGTACGAAACATAGTAAACTTGAAACATCCCCTTAGGAAAATTTATGAATGATTGTGCTGATTAACCCCTTACGTTATTTGATTTTCAAACAGCTGAGCAAAACTGAACGTACTCAGATATTTCGCTCTTTACTTATTCTGATCAACACTAAACTGACACACAATATTTTTAGCGCTACGCAATCTGACTTTCAATAATCTCTACAAAAGAATGGCCCTGACTAACAATAACCTACACTTTTCATGCAACACTTACCTCACAAAAACCTTCCTTACTAGAACTACTGCAATGCAGCGAGCGCCAATACTGCCAGCTAAATAATAGGATCTAAGTACTGAAGGCACTGACTACTGATAGGCAAATGAAAGATTTTGATAGAGAACAAACAATGTATTTACCTTAAAAGTGTTCAAAATTCATTATATATATATATATATATATATATATATATATATATATATATATATATATACACTCCTGGAAATGGAAAAAAGAACACATTGACACCGGTGTGTCAGACCCACCATACTTGCTCCGGACACTGCGAGAGGGCTGTACAAGCAATGATCACACGCACGGCACAGCGGACACACCAGGAACCGCGGTGTTGGCCGTCGAATGGCGCTAGCTGCGCAGCATTTGTGCACCGCCGCCGTCAGTGTCAGCCAGTTTGCCGTGGCATACGGAGCTCCATCGCAGTCTTTAACACTGGTAGCATGCCGCGACAGCTTGGACGTGAACCGTATGTGCATTTGACGGACTTTGAGCGAGGGCGTATAGTGGGCATGCCGGAGGCCGGGTGGACGTACCGCCGAATTGCTCAACACGTGGGGCGTGAGGTCTCCACAGTACATCGATGTTGTCGCCAGTGGTCGGTGGAAGGTGCACGTGCCCGTCGACCGCAGCGACGCACGGATGCACGCCAAGACCGTAGGATCCTACGCAGTGCCGTAGGAGACCGCACCGCCACTTCCCAGCAAATTAGGGACACTGTTGCTCCTGGGGTATCGGCGAGGACCATTCGCAACCGTCTCCATGAAGCTGGGCTACGGTCCCGCACACCGTTAGGCCGTCTTCCGCTCACGCCCCAACATCGTGCAGCCCGCCTCCAGTGGTGTCGCGACAGGCGTGAATGGAGGGACGAATGGAGACGTGTCGTCTTCAGCGATGAGAGTCGCTTCTGCCTTGGTGCCAATGATGGTCGTATGCGTGTTTGGCGCCGTGCAGGTGAGCGCCACAATCAGGACTGCATACGACCGAGGCACACAGGGCCAACACCCGGCATCATGGTGTGGGGAGCGATCTCCTACACTGGCCGTACACCACTGGTGATCGTCGAGGGGACACTGAATAGTGCACGGTACATCCAAACCGTCATCGAACCCATCGTTCTACCATTCCTAGACCGGCAAGGGAACTTGCTGTTCCAACAGGACAATGCACGTCCGCATGTATCCCGTGCCACCCAACGTGCTCTAGAAGGTGTAAGTCAACTACCCTGGCCAGCATGATCTCCGGATCTGTCCCCCATTGAGCATGTTTGGGACTGAATGAAGCGTCGTCTCACGCGGTCTGCACGTCCAGCACGAACGCTGGTCCAACTGAGGTGCCAGGTGGAAATGGCATGGCAAGCCGTTCCACAGGACTACATCCAGCATCTCTACGATCGTCTCCATGGGAGAATAGCAGCCTGCATTGCTGCGAAAGGTGGATATACGCTGTACTAGTGCCGACATTGTGCATGCTCTGTTGCCTGTGTCTATGTGCCTGTGGTTCTGTCAGTGTGATCATGTGATGTATCTGACCCCAGGAATGTGTCAATAAAGTTTCCCCTTCCTGGGACAATGAATTCACGGTGTTCTTAGTTCAATTTCCAGGAGTATATATATATATATATATATATATATATATATATATATATATATATATATATATATATATATATATATATCAGTTCATGACATCCAGTCTTACAAATTTACTGTCTCTGATGGACACACGTCCAGATCATCCGCTCTCAAAACTCCGCCATCTCTCTCCCCACATCCACCACTGCTGGCGGCTCACCTCCAACTTCGCAACGCTACGTGCTGTTCACATCTAACTGCCCAACACTACATTAGCGAGTATTTCAACAATGCCAACCAGCCACAGACTGCACACAGCACAGCCAGTGATTTTCATACAGAGCGCTACGTGTCGCTACTAACATAAAAACAGCCTACTTACACCTATACAACCTACTTACGTAGCCCCCATGCTCCCCACAAAAAAATTTACAAATTGTTTTGGGCAGTGGCCAATAATGATTTGATAAAATTTTTCATAATAACAATAACAAAGATATCAAATTCACACACTTATTGATGCACTCTTGGTCAAAAGCAAAAATTGTTCTCATAAAGACAGTGCTTATCATTTATCACAATAGTGATTGCATTGCACAAAGTCTGATCAGAAAAAGAAAATGCACACGGAAGTAGTGGATTTCCATGCAGTCTTGAAGAAGTAGTGTTGTTCTTCCAACGGAAAGACAATGCTGACTCTTGACATGCAGACAGGTAACGGGCCACAACACAGCAAACCCACAGCAGAGTCAGTCGAAGTTTTGAAGAATATTGGTAGGTAGGTCATCACAGAGCAGACCCACTGTAGTCCTGGTAGATAGTATGGTATTGGTGGGCCATCAAAGGTACAGACCCACTGCAGTACTTGTAGAAATAATGGTACTGGTGACGGACGTTACCGCTTCCAAAGACTGGGCATTTATTTTGTACTCGTACATTAATGGGGATTTTAGTCTTGTTATACGCAGTAGGTTACACTTACTAATATTGAGAGATAACTGGCAGTCATTACACCACGCATTTATTTTCTGCAGATCCTCATTTATTTGTTCACAACTTTCGTGTGATACTACTTTCCTGTAGACTACAGCATCATCGGCAAACAGTCTAAGGCCGCTGTCAATAACATAAACCAGAGCGTTCATGTAAATCGTAAAAAGCAGAGGACTTATTACGCTGCCCTGGCGCACACCTGAAGTTACGCTTGTTTCTGTTGAAGTCACCCCGTTCAGGACGACATACTGCTCCCTGACTGTTAGAAAACTTTCTGTCCAACCGCATATGTCATCGGATAGATATTAAGCGCGCACTTTTTGTAGCAAGCGACAGTGCGGAACTGAGTCGAACGCCTTTCGAAAGTCGAGAAATATGGCATCAACCTGGGAGCCGGTATCTAGAGCCTGTTGTATATCATGCACAAAGAGGGCCAGCTGTGTCTCGCATGACCGCTGTTTCCTAAAACCCTGCTGGTATCTGCAGATGAGCTTCTCAGAGTCCAGAAAGGTCACTATGTCTGAACACAAAATATGTTCCATGATTGTACAACAAATCGATGTCAGTGAAATTGGCCGGTAATTATGTGCATCCGATTTTCTACCCTTTTTATACACTGCTGTGTCCTGGGCCTTGTTCCAGTCCCGTGGAACTTCCCGCTGTTCCAATGATCTCAGATAGATTATGGATAAGAATGGTGCTATATTTGTAGCATAGTCAACACAAAATCTTACGGGGATACCATCTGGGCCAGATGCCCTCCTGGCGTCCAAGAATCTTAACTGTTTTACTGGCAGAGGAGGTTGAGGAGGTCAGCGTTATGCACGGAGTTTCAACGAAGCTCAGTTTGCAGCATTGTCCCCAGAACGCCGTGCGGTTAAAGGCGCTGCAGTCTGGAACCGCAAGACCGCTACGGTCGCAGGTTCGAATCCTGCCTCGGGCATGGATGTTTGTGATGTCCTTAGCTTAGTTAGGTTTAACTAGTTCTAAGTTCTAAGGGACTAATGACCTCAGCAGTTGACTCCCATAGTGCTCAGAGCCATTTGAACCATTTTTTTGTCCCCAGAACTGATTGTGACCCCCTGGTTCTGAGTCGAGTGGAGGTACTGAGACTCAGAAGCCTCTGTGACAAGCTAGCTGCGACTTACCAAACTTGCTCCACAGGGTCAAGAATTGAACGGTCACCCATCAAAGGCTGCTACGAAGTAGCTAACTCTGTGTGGGGCGTACATAAAGATTTTTTTAGACCACTCTCGTTCCAATCTAGAGGACAACAACTGCAGGAGACCCGAACTAATAGTGTAAGTAGCGTAAGATCCGATGTAATGCCCCCTACAGACGAGAGTATTAAAATCATAATAGGTAACTGCCGAGCATTCGCAACAAAGTGTCGCAATTTGAAGCGCTGCTGAAAATCACTAAAGCTCACATAATACTACGTACAGAAACCTGGTTAAGACCGAAAGTTGATATCAGACTTTCAGGAAACCTCAGTTCGCTTCTATTTCCCCACTCATATTTAATCATCGGCAGAGACATTAATCGCCCAACAATCGACTGAGAAAATTACAGTTTTTCAGTGGTGGCATGACAAAACATCCTATGAAACATTACTAAATGCCTTCTCTCAAAACTGCTTACAATATGCGGTTTGGAGCGCCACTAACGGTAAAAATATATTATAGTCATCTCTACATCTACATCTACATCTATACTCCGCGAGCCACCTTACGGTGTGTGGCGGAGGGTACTTATTGTACCACTATCTGATCCCCCCTTCCCTGTTCCATTCACGAATTGTGCGTGGGAAGAACGACTGCTTGTAAGTCTCCGTATTTGCTCTAATTTCTCGGATCTTTTCGTTGTGATCATTACGCGAGATATATGTGGGCGGTAGTAATATGTTGCCCATCTCTTCCCGGAATGTGCTCTCTCGTAATTTCGATAATAAACCTCTCCGTATTGCGTAACGCCTTTCTTGAAGTGTCCGCCACTGGAGCTTGTTCAGCATCTCCGTAACGCTCTCGCGCTGACTAAATGTCCCCATGACGAATCGCGCTGCTTTTCGCTGGATCATGTCTATCTCTTCTATTAATCCAACCTGGTAAGGGTCCCATACTGATGAGCAATACTCAAGAATCGGACGAACAAGCGTTTTGTAAGCTACTTCTTTCGTCGATGAGTCACATTTTCTTAGAATTCTTCCTATGAATCTCAACCTGGCGCCTGCTTTTCCCACTATTTGTTTTATGTGATCATTCCACTTCAGATCGCTCCGGATAGTAACTCCTAAGTATTTTACGGTCGTTACCGCTTCCAATGATTTGCCACCTATGGCATAATCGTACTGGAATGGATTTCTGCCCGTATGTATGCGCATTATATTACATTTATCTACGTTTAGGGAAAGCTGCCAGCTGTCGCACCATGCATTAATCCTCTGCAGGTCTTCCTGGAGTACGTACGAGTCTTCTGATGTTGCTACGTTCTTGTAGACAACCGTGTCATCTGCAAATAGCCTCACGGAGCTACCGATGTTGTCAACTAAGTCATTTATGTATATTGTAAACAATAAAGGTCCTATCACGCTTCCTTGCGGTACTCCCGAAATTACCTCTACATCTGCAGATTTTGAACCGTTAAGAATGACATGTTGTGTTCTTTCTTCTAGGAAATCCTGAATCCAATCACAAACCTGGTCCGATATTCCGTAAGCTCGTATTTTTTTCACTAAACGTAAGTGCGGAACCGTATCAAATGCCTTCCTGAAGTCCAGGAATACGGCATCAATCTGCTCGCCAGTGTCTACGGCACTGTGAATTTCTTGGGCAAATAGGGCGAGCTGAGTTTCACATGATCTCTGTTTGCGGAATCCATGTTGGTTATGATGAAGGAGATTTGTATTATCTAAGAACGTCATAATACGAGAACACAAAACATGTTCCATTATTCTACAACAGATTGACGTAAGCGAAATAGGCCTATAATTATTCGCATCTGATTTGTGACCCTTCTTGAAAATGGGAACGACCTGCGCTTTCTTCCAGTCGCTAGGTACTTTACGTTCTTCCAGCGATCTACGATAAATTGCTGATAGAAAGGGGGCAATTTCTTTAGCATAATCACTGTAGAATCTTAAGGGTATCTCGTCTGGTCCGGATGCTTTTCCGCTACTAAGTGATAGCAGTTGTTTTTCAATTCCGATATCGTTTATTTCAATATTTTCCATTTTGGCGTCCGTGCGACGGCTGAAGTCAGGGACCGTGTTACGATTTTCCGCAGTGAAACAGTTTCGGAACACTGAATTCAGTATTTCTGCCTTTCTTCGGTCGTCCTCTGTTTCGGTGCCATCGTGGTCAACGAGTGACTGAATAGGGGAGTTAGATCCGCTTACCGATTTTACATATGACCAAAACTTTTTAGGGTTCTTGTTTAGATTGTTTGCCAATGTTTTATGTTCGAATTCGTTGAATGCTTCTCTCATTGCTCTCTTTACGCTCTTTTTCGCTTCGTTCAGCTTTTCCTTATCAGCTATGATTCGACTACTCTTAAACCTATGATGAAGCTTTCTTTGTTTCCGTAGTACCTTTCGTACATGATTGTTATACCACGGTGGATCTTTCCCCTCGCTTTGGACCTTAGTCGGTACGAACTTATCTAAGGCGTACTGGACGATGTTTCTGAATTTTTTCCATTTTTGTTCCACATCCTCTTCCTCAGAAATGAACGTTTGATGGTGGTCACTCAGATATTCTGCGATTTGTGCCCTATCACTCTTGTTAAGCAAATATATTTTCCTTCCTTTCTTGGCATTTCTTATTACACTTGTAGCCATTGATGCAACCACTGACTTATGATCACTGATACCCTCGTATACATTCACGGAGTCGAAAAGTTCCGGTCTATTTGATGCTATGAGGTCTAAAACGTTAGCTTCACGAGTTGGTTCTCTAACTATCTGCTCGAAGTAATTCTCGGACAAGGCAGTCAGGATAATGTCACAAGAGTCTCTGTCCCTGGCTCCAGTTCTGATTGTGTGACTATCCCATTCTATACCTGGTAGATTGAAGTCTCCCCCTATTACAATAGTATGATCACGAAACTTCTTCATGACGTTCTGCAGGTTCTCTCTGAGGCGCTCAACTACTACGGTTGCTGATGCAGGTGGTCTATAGAAGCATCCGACTATCATATCTGACCCACCTTTGATACTTAGCTTTGAGCATGTCCACATAGGAACTGGTATTAATTATCATGACACAGTTGCGGCAGCAACGATTACTAAAGTACAGAAGGCAACTAAAACTGGTGAAAGGATGCTGTATTTTTACTTTTTATTTTACTTTATTTATTTATTTTTTCCCGTCAGTCTTCTGACTGGTTTGATGCGGTCCGCCACAAATTACTGTGTAGCAATCTTCTCATCTCAGAGTAGCACTTGCAACCTAGCTCAATTATTTGCTGGTTGTATTCCAATCTCCGTCTTCCTCTACAGTTTCTATACTCTAAAGCTCCCTCTGGTACCATGAGAGTCATCCCTTGATGTCTTAACAGATGTCCTATGATCCTGTCAACTTCTCCTTGTCAGTGTTTTCCACATATTCATTTCCCCTTCGATTCTGCGCAGAACCTCCTAATTCCTTACCTTATTGGTCCACCAAATTTTCAGCAATTGTCTGTAGCACCACATCTCAAATGCTTCGCTTCTCTTCTGTTCCGGTTTTCCCACAGTCCATGTTTCTCAACCATACAATTCTGTGTTCCAAACCTACATTCTCAGAAATTTCTTCCACAAATTGAGGCCTATGTTTGATACTAGTAGACTTCTCTTTTCCAAGAATAGCCTTTTTGCCAGTGCTAGTCTGTTTTTGATGTTCTCCTTGCTCCGTCCGTCATTGGTTATTTTGCTGCCTAAGTACTAGAATCTACTCCTTGATCTACCCCGTGACCATCAGTCCTGGTAAGTCTCTCGCTGTTCTCATTTCTCATACTTCTCATTACTTTCGTCTATCTTCGATTTACTCACAATCCATATTCTCTGCTCAGTAGTTGGAAGAAAACACAGGTCACACTCGTTTACACGTAGGGTGATATAAGTTATTCACAATACGACCGTCCAGTATCCCTGACATCGATTTATCGTAGAATTTTAGGAAATATTCTAATCTCAAATGTAATGTGATATCTCGAACAGAGTGATCACCTTCATGCCAACCAGCATAGATTCCGAAGGCATCGATCATTTGGAACCCAACTCGCATTTACCTCGCATGAGATACTGAAGTTTCGGATCAAGGCAGTCGAGTAGATGCAGTATTTCTTAATTTCCGGACTCTGTACCACCTCTGCGCTTATTATCAAAAGTACAATTTCATGGGGTATGAAGCGATATTTGTGACTGGATTGAGGAATTTTTGGTGAGAGGAGGTACCAAGTTATCTTGGATGGAAAGTAGTCAACAGATGGAGAAGTAACTTTGGTGTGCCCCCAGGAAAATGTGTTGGGACTCGTTGCTCACATTGTATGTTAATGACTTTGCGGGCAATATTATTAATTGCCTCACACTTCTAGAAGACCATGCAAGTACCTTTAATAATGTACTATGTGGAAGGAGCTGTGTCAAAATTCAGTCTGATTTTGCTAACGTTTCAAAGTGGTGCAAAGATCGGCAACTTGCTTTAAATGTTCAGACAAATAAAATTGGGCACTTACAAATCTAGTATTGTATGACTCTACTGTCAATGAGGTGCACTGGAGTCGGCCAATGTATACTAATACCTGCGTGTAACACTTTTTACGGATATGAAATGGAATGAATCCATACGGCTCTGTCACTGATGAAGCGGGCTTCGGGTTATTGGTAGAATACTGTGAAAATGCAGTCAGTCTGCTAAGGAGATTGTTTACAAGTTACTCGTGCTACCCATCCTAGAACATTTGTGAAATATGTGGGACGAATATGAAGAAGGATTAACTGGGGATATTGAAAGTGTACACAGAAGGACAGCACGGGTTTCTTTGATCCTAGAGACAGTGTCACAAAGATTCTGAAGAAACTGGGCAGACTCTGGAAGACAGACGTAAGTTATCCCGAAGAGCCTACTTACAAAATTTCAAGAATCGGTTTTAAACGAAGGCTCTAGGAATATACCGCAACCCCTACGTGTCCCTTCCCCAGGGAGCGTGAATACTAGATTAGATTAATTCCGGCACGCACTGAGACATTTAAACCATCATTCTTCCGTAGCCCATACGTGAATCGAACGGGAAGAAGCACTAATAGCTGGAACAATGGAACGTACGCTGAGCCATGCACTTCACAGTCATTTGCAGGGTATAAATTTAGATTTAGAAACTAGTTAAAGAGGCGATAGTATCGTGTCTGACTAAGGATGTTAAAACATTAAGCTTTAGAGAGGAGCATGTAGAAGAACTAGTACACTTGATGGATGTGTACCAGATAGATTTATAATTGGAGGAACCATCCACTGTATACAGTCGCTGTACAGAAACTACTAAAGGAACAGTGATTACCTTACTACAGATGTTAAACAAAGGCTTGGGCTATAGATAGGGAGATGCCAGGTGGAACACATTTGGCTGGTAACTTTCGATATGTGATGCCTTCAACTTCTGTCATATCAGAATATTATCGAAATATCTCACAAAAACTAAAGAAATTCTGTTGATATGCAAAAACTTTGGTAGGTACCGAAGTTAGTGCTCAAGAGCTCGTGGAACAGACAGGAACTGGAAATGAGAGAAAAATATCAAAAGTATAAATGCTAAACACCTTTTTCAAATGGTCCTTCATAAAGAAATTGCCGCAGTTTAATTCTCACACCACCTCAAAGATGAGTGACATAGCTGTTGGTGTCAGTGGCGTTGAGGAACAGCTAAAATGGAACCGATGACCGCAGCAGTCTGGTCCTTTTAATACCACAAACCAACCAACCAACAGCTAAAATCACTAAACCTGAACAAAGCTCTGGGGCCCAATGGAATACTTGACACATCACTTACCGAATTTCCGGCTGAATTAGTCCCCGTTTTAAAGGTAATCTACCGTAGTAATCTCGAACAAAAAGTTGTGCACTATAGTCGGATGAAAACATAGGTCACATCCGTCTACAAGAAGCGTAGGAGAAGTGATCCATAATACTAAAGTCGAATATTCTTATTATCCGTTTGTTGTGGAATCTTATAAATATTCTGAGCTCAAATATGCTGAGGTCTCCCGAACAGAATGACCTCCTCCACGCTGGGCTCAAATGGTTCAAATGGCTTTAAGCACTGACGGACTTAACATCTGTCCCCTAGACTTAGAACTACCTAAACCTAAATAATCTAAGGACGTAACAAACACCCATGCCCGATGCAGGATTCGAACCTGCGACAGTAGCAGCAGCATGGTTCCGGATTGAAGCACCTAGAACCGCTCGGCCACAGCCGCCGGCCCATGCTAAGCAGCGTGGATTCTGAACACATTGATAACTTGAAACAGAACAAAAGCCGTAGTCAACGCAGATAGGTAAATGCATTACTTCTTTATTTCCGGATATAGTTCATTCATCATCGCACCTACGATTAATATCAAAAGTGTGATCGTATGGGACATCATTCGAATTTTTGCCTAGAATAAGGATTTATTTATTTATTTATTTTATTTATTTATTTATTTATTTATTTTTTGTAGGGAGACGAACGCGATATCTTGGATGGAGAGTGATCGACGGATATAGAAAAACTTCGGATTTCCCCCTGGGAAGTATGTTGGGACCATTGCTGCCCATATTGTATATAAATGGCCTAGCAGACAATTGTTATAGTAATCTAAGATTTTTCGCAGATGATACAGTTATCTATCATGAAGTACCGCCTGAAAAATATTGTTTATGTGTTCAGAAATGTAAAGCTGTGCGCTTCACAAAAGAATCTGGTATATCCTATCACCAGAGCGTCAACTAGTAACAACTGGAATTGGTCGGCTCACGAGTTAAAATCTATAAAGATATGGTGTGGAACGATCGCATCGTCTCAATCGAAGGTAGAACAGGTGGCAGACATCGTTTGTTGGTAGAGTACTAGGGAAACGTCATCGGTAGTGCGATCCATCCTAGAATGTTACTCACGTGTGTGGGACTCGTACCAAATGGGACTAACAGGAGGATTTGAAAGTATACAGAGAAGGGAAGTACTAATGGCCACAGGTTTGTCTGATCCATAGGAGAGTGAAATGGAGATGCTGAAGAAATTGAACTTGGCAAAATTTTGAACATACTCTAACTATCCCTAGAACGACTATTTTCAATGTTGTAACGATCATCTTTAAGTGATGATCTAGGAATATACTGCCGCGCCGTGCGTATCGCTGTCATAGAGGACCAGAGTACATTAATTACAGCGCGCATTGGCATCTTTGGAGCCCTAGTAACTGGTACAGCGGGAAACACTCTTCCCCATGCACTTCACAGTCATATGCAGATTACAGATATGTATAGATGTAAAGCAGCTCAGTATTCCATAAATTTATTTTACTGAAAGCATCTATATTCGTTTCTTCAATTTACTACCCATATTTCACACTCAGATAACACACCTGGAACATCTACCTTATTGTAAACTTTAAGCAGCGATTCCTTTTGGGTACTCTCCACTGTCCTACGTATTGTGTCTCATGTACTATATCACATCTCTCCTATATATTCTACGTTACGGATATGTTTTTTGGTGGTGACACACGGAGATGTTTAAAGTGACGAATCACATGGTTCAAATGGCTCTGAGCACTATGCGACTTAACTTCTGAGGTCATCAGTCGCCTAGAACTTAGAACTGATTAAACCTAACTAACCTAAGGACATCACACACATCCATGCCCGAGGCAGGATTCGAACCTGCGACCGTAGCGGTCGCTCGGCTCCAGACTGTAGCGCCTAGAACCGCACGGCCACTCCGGCCGGCAGTGACGAATCAGTTCGAGTCCTTGTACATCACATAGTTTTCATCCTCTGTAAAGTTCCAGATGAGCGCACACTCCATTCAAGAGAGAAAATTCATTGTGACAATATATCAGCGTTCGAAATATCGTTCAGTTTTCAAATTTCTTTCATTAAGTAACCTAACTGTGCCCGTTAAAGAGGTCTTTCCTTGAAACAAATAAATAATGAACACATTGAAAATGAATGTTGAAAGACGAACCCATAAAAAAGCAGGCCGGAGAAAAGCTTGAGACATACTAAAAGTATAAACTGATGCAATGGAAAAGGGAAAATTAACTAGCGGCTTTCTCAGACGAAAACTGTGAGATATTAATGTTGTATCATAGAAGAGCTGAAGGGTTAAGGGTCAAAAAATTTTAACCACAGGTAGACGATTGTTAAACATCGATAATAGTCCCATCTTTCTGTAGATATAAACTCATATCAAATAAAAATTACAACATTATAAAGAATTCCGAAAAGTTGCGTCGCGCCACGGCATCCAATTCCTCATAAACATAAGTACTACTGTTTCGTACGTGCTGCGTTAGTGCGAAAGCGCTTCTGTGCTGACTCTAGAGCGTCCATACAGACATTAGTAATTTATGGCAGGTTATTTACGGAGTAGACAGCTGTTTGATATAGTGAAGGCCACCAGGTCAGAAGGCTTTTAGGAGCGCTGCTGGCAGATTTCCGGGCTTTCCCGTCAGACGAAACCTGTTTCACTTCCCAAGAAGTCCTTTGTAGAACCTTGCCTTCAGCACGTTTATTATTTACAGGCCTGGATAATGGAAACGCTATTGTAGATTCCCATCACCTCGGGTGTCATGGTAATTTCAGGCTTTAGCTCTTAACTGCGGTCATACATTATTTATGCAGTTCGTGGCTTAATTATTAGCCTCTCTACCTCTATATCGTGGGGTCCCGGGTTCGGTTGATTGCAGTGTCTGAATTTGTCGCCACTCAGAAACAGGGCCTTCGTGTTGTCGCAATTATTTCATCTCATGTTCATCACAAACACGTGATACTCACCGAAGTGAGGTCACGTAGGAAGATACATATAAGGCGGCCGAACAACACACACTCAAGCCACAGAAATAGAGACAGTAATTTTGCCCATAGCAATAGACAGCACCGGTCTAGAAACAAATTAAAACAGTGGTTCCAATCCCCTAGTTCGATCCAAAGTTTTCAACTGCCTTCACTTACATGTGCGGCAAATATCACAGAGGGTACTCTCCTACCATTTTTTTTATTCTTAGTTGGAGCATACTTCATAACCACTACCAGGTCGTTTGCTATTTGTATGTTAACAATCGAGGTACTATTGGTGGTCTGACTCCCACTGAAATTGAAAAACATCTTCGTTGTAGCACAAGTTCAATACGACACGAAACAGATAAGGACGGACACAATACCCCACAAAGTAATGCAAAAAAGTTTAATTCTTCCAAGTATAAATGTAACCAATGGCATGAACTTTTCTCAAAAATAACGTGTTCGGGATTTTTCGATATTTTGGGAAAACTTTTAATGACAATTTCTGACTCCATAGCTGAGTTGGATGAGAGGAATCCGCGTTCGATATTCCCTGGTGAAATGTAAGTGATAGTGTGGTATAATCTCATGGACGGGTCTGAGCACTATGGGACTTAACATCTTAGGTCATCAGTCCCTAGACTTATAATTACTTAAACCTAAGGACATCACACACATCCATGCCCGAGGCAGGATTAGAACCTGCGACCGTAGCAGTCACGCGATTCCGGACTGAAGGGCCTAGAACCGCTCGGCCACAGAGGCCGGCCCTCATGAATGTATCACCAATCAGATGAGTAAGCTGGAGTAAGTTTCGGGTTCATTAGCCACTGTCTAGTTCACATATCTTTTACTTTTCTGGCAAGTGCTAAGAGCAGTGGAGTATCTCTTCCATTTCAACTAGTATTTGTAGATACTTTTGGAAAGTGCTTGTCAAGTAATACTTTTTTCTCTTCATTCACTCCTTCTTCACGATTACAGTTTATCGGTTGTAAAGCTAACATAAGCCATGCCACCCAGATTTTGGTGTCTAATAAGAAAGGGTATATAGTACGAGAGATTATTTTTTTCAACTTCCAATCGGTCGTGAAACTAAAACTCAGTGAAAATAAAGTGCATCTTTGCGCAGATATGTTTTTCAGTGTCTCCGAGTGCGCCCGTCCATCGGGCCACGTCACACTTCTCAGTTCTGAGAGCAGAGAAAGAGCGTAAATATGCCTAGAAAATAGTGTCTCCCCCCCCCCCCCAAATATGAAGCTCTGCTAAAGGGGTACGCCTGAATTCACTCAGCTCACATAACGTTTCTCCAGTCCGTTTCCTTCACGACACGAATTTCCCGCCCGGATACTGCATGTGCAAGGAAGACACTTGTTGCAAGATTTTTGATGGAAGTGATCGCTCACCACATCCGCATTTCATACCTTGCCTCACATGAACTGCTGGCTTTGAGGACAGCATTTCAGCGCAGACAACACGGACAACGAATCGTAGACCAGCGTAGAGAAATGGAGGAATACACAGCCGACAGCCTTCTTTGACGATGGTATTGAAAAGTTGGTATTACACTTTGACACATGTTTAAGTCACAACGGTGACTATTTAGAGAAGTAACTGGGAGATCTAGTTAAACTTTTCAAATAAAAAAATATTTGATTTACAGTGTGGTTTCCATTAGGCGGCCGACTGGAGATTGCACAAAAAAATCTGTTCTCCATATCGATTCAGGTATTACATGTCATACATATTACTCAGTCGTCCACCCCCGGTAGGTGAGGGGAACCGGCACGGTAGCTCAGCGTGTTCGATCAGAGAGCCGGTTAGCCTCTGTAATAAAAAACTGAGTGGAAGGATCAATCACCGAACTTGAACATGATGTAAATAAAAAAAAAAAAAAGTGGTCAGCGTGACAGACTGTGAAGCCAAAGGGCCCTGGTTCGATTCCCGGCTGGGTCGGAGATTTTCTCCGCTCAGGGAGTGTGTGTTGTGTTGTCCTAATCATCATCATTTCATCCCCATCGACGCGCAAGTCGCCGAAGTGGTGCCAAATGAAAAGACTTGCACCAGGCGAACGGTCTACCCGATGGGAGGCCCTCGTCACACGACCTTTATTTTTATTTTCTCACTCCGTCCAGTTTCGTGCTTAGCTGTCGCAAGTTGCAACCACTTTCCGCTAGAGAGCTCAGAATTGTAGCGTGTACCGTTGTGGTGTGTAACGTAACTACGTCGGTGCATGAGAAACATAGCACTGTAATGGAATTTCGAATTCCACGAGTTCGTGCACACATGGAATACCGTCTTCTTCAGCATGACAATGCCAGACCACACAGTAGCTGTGGGACAGCTGAAACAGACACCTTCAGTCCATCGTCATCGATCATCCACCATACAGCCCCGACTTCGACAATGATGAAGCGGTGCAAGCAAAGTTGAACGTAATCACTCCGTCAAGAAATTTAAACATTCAGCAGCGACGGTATTAACAAGCTGGTCTCTCGTTGGGTGTATTGTGTTCATTACTGGGGTGTACATGAAGACTAACGATGTTGAATGTTAATAAAATTTATCTTATTTAAAAAGCTTTTAGAGTCCTCACATAAACAATTCGGAGGCGTTACTTTTCATCGTGCTGTAGTACAAATAGTTCAACGAGTAATAAAACGTAATACTACAACAAAGAATCAGGAAATGAAGTAGAAAAATACGGTTTCTACCATTACGAAACTGCTTTTGATCTCTCTACGAATTATCCAACAACTATTACACTACTGGCCATTAAAATTGCTGCACCAAGGACAAATGCAGATGATAAACGGGTATTCATTGGACAAATATATTATACTAGAACTGACAGGTGATTACATTTTCACGCAATTTGGGTGCATTGATCCTGAGAAATCGGTACCCAGAATAACCACCTGTGGCCGTAATAACGGCCTCGATACGCCTGGGCGTTGAGTCAAACGGCGCTTGGATGGCGTGTACAGGTACAGCTGCCCATGCAGCTTCAACACGATACCACAGTTCATCAAGAGTTGTGACTGGCGTATTGTGACGAGCCAGTTGTTCGGCCGCCATTGACCTGACGTTTTCAATTGGTGAGAGATCTGGAGATTGTGCTGGCCAGGGCAGCAGTCGAACATTTTCTGTATCCAGAAAGGCCCGTACAGGACCTGCAACATGCGGCCGTGCATTATCATGCTGAAATGTAGGGTTTCGCAGGTATCGAATGAAGGGTAGAGCCACGGGGCGTAACACATCTGAAATGTAACGTCCACTGTTCAAAACGCAATCAATGCGAACAAGAGGTGACCGACACGTGTAATCAAAGCACCCCATAACATCACGCCGGATGATACGCCAGTATGGCGAAGACGAATACACGCTTCCAAAGTGCGTTCACCGCGATGTCGCCAAACACGGATGCGACCATCATGATGCTGTAAACAGAACCGGGATTCATCCGAAAAAATGACGTTTTGCCATTCGTGCACCCAGGTTCGTCATTGAGTACACACATCGCAGGCGCTCCTGTGTGTGATGCAGCGTCAAGGGTAACTGCAGCCATGGTCTCTGAGCTGATAGTCCATGCTGCTGCAAACGTCGTCGAACTGTTCCTGCAGATGGTTGTTGTCTTGCAAAGGTCTCCATCTGTTGACTAAGATCGAGACGTGGCTGCACGATCCGTTACAGCCATGCGGATAAGATGCCTGTCATCTCGACTGCTAGTGATACGAGACCGATGGAATCCAGCACGGCGTTCCGTATTACCCTCGTGAACCCACCAATTCCAGATTCTGCTTGGATCTCGGCCAACGCGAGCAGCAATGTCGCGATACGATAAACCTCAATCGCAATAGGCTACAATCCGACCTTTATAAAAGTCGGAAACGTGATGGTACGCATTTCTCCTCCTTACACGAGGCATCACAACAACGTTTCACCAGGCAACGCCGGTCAACTGCTGTTTGTGTATAAGAAATCATTTTGAAACTTTCCTCATGTCAGCACGTTGTAGGTGTCGCCACCGGCGCCAACCTTGTGTGAATGCTCTGAAAAGCTAATCGTTTGCATACCACAGCATCTTCTTCCTGTTGGTTAAATTTCGCGTCTGTAGCACGTCATCTTCGTGGCGTAGTAATTTTAATGGCGAGTAGTGTATTATTGTCAGTACTACTGTTTCTAAGACTTCCCATTTTTTCAGGCTCTCCCGTTTGATCCGGAAATAATAGAAGGTGGTTTTTGTTCCTGGACTCGCCCTAAAACCACGCTGGTCAATATTCATTGCCTGCTGTATTCCCCGGTCGCAGGCAGCACATTAGCACTGTTTCCAAATGTGGCAATAGATTGCGAGATCCACAAAAAATTCTTACAGTTCACATTTCCGTAATCATATGGACTACCGCGATGGGCAGTCTTAGGTATCATGTCCTCCCTTGGTGGCCTACCTCAGTGGCCTTCTGTCAGTCTGTGTCGGCAGGTCGGCATCCAGGGATGGCAGCGTACTGACTCATGGCAGAGTCAAACTCGGCAACCTCAAATGACCACAAGAAGGTTGCTGTGGAAGGGGCAGTTAACCCTACTCTCGAACTTGGAAACTGTACGCGGGTAGCAGGACGGACACACCCCTCTTCCGGCGGTTGTAGTTTCCGTGACCGGAGCCGCTACTTTTTCAGCCACGTAGCTCCACAATTGCCCTGTGCCCAACCCATTTATCAACTGCGCTCGGCTGAACTGGACGGTCACCCATACAAGCGCTATCCAAGCCCAACACCACTTAACTTCGGTGATCTGGCGAGAACCGATGTTGCCTCTGCGACAAGGCCGTTGCAGTATAATTTAACCTGAGATGTTTATAAATTCAGCAGTACAGAATAGTTCTAGGAGCTGAAGAATGTCAATGGCGATGTTGTGGTAAAAATTCGCGACATCGTGTTAAATTATTTACAGTAGGCACCGAAAACTTATTTTCGCATTTGGAAGGCACTCAGGACCACTCACTAATTCCAGAACACTACAAAACAGGAGCATGTTAAGCCAAGAGGCGAAGATTTGGATGGAAGGCTGTCAAAGCTTATACACAAAAAAGTAGATGACAATCGGACAACCGTGAGTACATCAGTGAAGAAGGATGTGAAGTATATTTGCAACGATATTATTCCCGCTCGTTTGAAGGGTGTAACGAAACTGCCAAATTCCGCAGATGGAGTAGATATCTGCAAAAGACGACGCTTTCGTCCTCAGTAAGGATATGGAAAATGGTCATGTTGTTCTTCAACAAACTTCAAGCCATGAAACTATGTCATTAGGAAACGATGTTGATGGATAGTATTTTTCAATATGCAGTGACACACTTTCTCTAGTTATTCACCTTCCACATCTATTTTGGAGGTTCTTACATACCACCAGTGTGTGGGCGGCATGTGGAAAAATCTGTTGTATATTGTTGCCGTTCTCAACACTGGCTCTCTAACTACAATGTTGGCAACCAGAAAGTGATTAGCAAAAACGTGATGCCTGTGATTAAGGTTCACTGTCCCCACTCTGATGGAGAAATACAGTTATTGATCATTGAAGTTCATTAAGCTGAGGATTTAGGATGATATCTGGGATTTATAGAAAATGCAGTTTACTATAACAATTTTCACTATATTCTGAAAACGAGACAGCTTAAAACTCCAGACAAAAGTTTACCCAAGCAATGCTACTATCAGCTCTTGTACTATCAGAGCTGTTCGGAATCTATTGGGCAGATCCTATTATCCCTAGATAACGAAACTGTTCAATAATTGTTATCGATGTAAATGTTCAAAGTGAATGCTCGCCAAAATTTGATGTTAATACTCATTAAATGCCACGCTAGTAATGACAGAAGGTCTGTCCTGTGGCGACACGTGAAAATACGACATATGCAGACTGAGAATAAATCACTGACGTCGTTAGGCAATTAACACTTTACCACAATGTGAACTCATTGTTACGTGCATACCGAGTTACAGAATATGGCATCCAAGGCTGTTCCTTGCAACTGCCCAGACGCGACGTGGCTTCCGACACGGAGCGCACGCTGATACGAATCTAGAAGAGAATTGGGGCCTGCTTCTAGCTCGAAGTGCTCTTATTTACACTCCTGGAAATTGAAATAAGAACACCGTGAATTCATTGTCCCAGGAAGGGGAAACTTTATTGACACATTCCTGGGGTCAGATACATCACATGATCACACTGACAGAACCACAGGCACATAGACACAGGCAACAGAGCATGCACAATGTCGGCACTAGTACAGTGTATATCCACCTTTCGCAGCAATGCAGGCTGCTATTCTCCCATGGAGACGATCGTAGAGATGCTGGATGTAGTCCTGTGGAACGGCTTGCCATGCCATTTCCACCTGGCGCCTCAGTTGGACCAGCGTTCGTGCTGGACCTGCAGACCGCGTGAGACGACGCTTCATTCAGTCCCAAACATGCTCAATGGGGGACAGATCCGGAGATCTTGCTGGCCAGGGTAGTTGACTTACACCTTCTAGAGCACGTTGGGTGGCACGGGATACATGCGGACGTGCATTGTCCTGTTGGAACAGCAAGTTCCCTTGCCGGTCTAGGAATGGTGGAACGATGGATTCGATGACGGTTTGGATGTACCGTGCACTATTCAGTGTCCCCTCGACGATCACCAGTGGTGTACGGCCAGTGTAGGAGATCGCTCCCCACACCATGATGCCAGGTGTTGGCCCTGTGTGCCTCGGTCGTATGCAGTCCTGATTGTGGCGCTCACCTGCACGGCGCCAAACACGCATACGACCATCATTGGCACCAAGGCAGAAGCGACTGTCATCGCTGAAGACGACACGTCTCCATTCGTCCCTCCATTCACGCCTGTCGCGACACCACTGGAGGCGGGCTGCACGAAGTTGGGGCGTGAGCGGAAGACGGCCTAACGGTGTGCGGGACCGTAGCCCAGCTTCATGGAGACGGTTGCGAATGGTCCTCGCCGATACCCCAGGAGCAACAGTGTCCCTAATTTGCTGGGAAGTGGCGGTGCGGTCCCCTACGGCACTGCGTAGGATCGTACGGTCTTGGCGTGCATCCGTGCGTCGCTGCGGTTCGGTCCCAGGTCGACGGGCACGTGCACCTTCCGCCGACCACTGGCGACAACATCGATGTACTGTGGAGACCTCACGCCCCACGTGTTGAGCAATTCGGCGGTACGTCCACCCGGCCTCCCGCATGCCCACTATACGCCCTCGCTCAAAGTCCGTCAACTGCACATACGGTTCACGTCCACGCTGTCGCGGCATGCTACCAGTGTTAAAGACTGCAATGGAGCTCCGTATGCCACGGCAAACTGGCTGACACTGACGGCGGCGGTGCACAAATGCTGCGCAGCTAGCGCCATTCGACGGCCAACACCGCGGTTCCTGGTGTGTCCGCTGTGCCGTGCGTGTGATCATTGCTTGTACAGCCCTCTCGCAGTGTCCGGAGCAAGTATGGTGGGTCTGACACACCGGTGTCAATGTGTTATGTTTTCCATTTCTAGGCGTGTATATAGCCACGATGCCGACCACCGAAAGCGCAGTTGTCATAATTTGCCTTCCTGACTAGCGACTAGCGACTAGTAGAGCACCACTTCAAGTTACTAAATAATTAATTGCTTCGTTTGCTGAAGGCCGATGAAGCTCTCAATTTACCTGTGCAATCAGCACACAGGCAAGTATCTATAATAAAAGTCTGATGTGGCTAGGTTAAATAATTTTAGAGAGAGAATTATTTTAGCTGGACTGAACGCAGTAGATGAGCTCTGAACTTGCCCTTTGGAGAGACGCTACAGCCATAGTTTTTAGCTACCTTTTGGAAACTTCTCACA
The DNA here is from genome assembly GCF_023864275.1 of Schistocerca cancellata. NCBI lineage: Eukaryota > Metazoa > Arthropoda > Insecta > Orthoptera > Acrididae > Schistocerca > Schistocerca cancellata. The sequence goes on along the minus strand of NC_064627.1, from coordinate 949,404,438 downwards.
TCTTTGTTATTATAGCGTATCTCCATTCTACCTAAATCGAAACGTACTAGCTTTATCTAATCACTTATTTAATCTATCTGGGTTCCATACTTCTAGGACACAAACCAGAAAATTATGAATTTCAGCCAAAATATTACTTTGAGAGATCCAGCATGCCGTTTCCATTAAATACAATCAAAAAGGAATACGAATAAAAATTTTGAAGTTTCTTACTTCTTCCGGTTGCCCAATGATTTTTACATAAAACGTCCATATTTCGAAAACTTAAAATTACTAAACTGAAACTTAACATATTATCATTTAGCATCATTCCTGACAAGCTAACTCTTCAGATTATTTACTTTACTTTTTAGGTATTGCACAACATTCGTGACATCATAGCTAGTTACAGTGGACTACGCTGGCACACAATGGAAAACATATGAATTCTATATGGCGTGAATAGGCTGCTTCCCTACAAGTGTTTAGCCTTATAAAAGATATGAATAAAGAAATATGTTTTAAAACTATACGGTGTGTGCACGATGAATGAAATGAAAGGCAACTGCTCTTTAACTTGAAACCCGTATTAATTGACTTTGGAAAGTCCATTTATCAGAGTGACAAGGTCGTCTTCTTATCAGTCAACATTACTGGTTTTTCGGTCTCACTTGGATCAACCTTGGTAAGTACACTGCTGCCCAAAATTGAAGCAACAAACCGCTATTTCTCCGTCCTGTGTCTAATTCACGATACAGTCATACAAGCTGTCAACAGATGTCTGTACAGTCGTGTTCTGCACGGAAGATGGCGTTTAGGTAACGGACAACACGCCAACGAAGACGTCAGGCTACCTATCAAACAGGGTAGTGTTTGGCGGGTAGTCCTACAATCACAATAGCTGTGTGCAGTCACAGCTGATGCAGCAAAGCACAAAGAAGACGCCTACCAGACTCCGCGGCGGAGTGCCATAGGAAAAATGTAAGCAGTAAAATGGCAAACGGATGTGGCCCAATGGTTTAATGTGAATCGTTTTGTTGTTTGTTGGAAGTGACGATAGTTTACAGACACTGAAACTCCGTCACGAAGACCAGGACATGGCCGACCACATGCGACATTACCAAGAAAGGACCGTTATTTGGCTGTAAGAGCAAGACGTCACCGCTTCAGTACTGGCATCTGACCTCGTAACATCCACTGGACGTGTTGTATCGACGCAAACGGAGTACAGAAGGCTTCGGCAGAGCGGGCCTTATTGCCGGAGACCTGTTGTATGTGTACCTACGACGCGTCTTCACAGAACGAAACGTCTACGGTGGAATCGCCAATATGCCACCTGGGCAAAAGCTCTTTTCAAACATTAGTCCCGATTTGGTTTGGACTGTTATTCTCGACGGATTCTCGACTGGAGGTGACGTGGAACATGATTTCGCGATCCAAACATTGTGGAGAGAGACCGATATCGAGGTGGAACCCTAATGGTATGGGCAGGGATTTTGTTGACCACAAGAACACCTGATCATGAAATTTTAAGGGTCAATCGGCCTGGTTATCATGACGAGACCTTGAGACTTGATGTACCGTTGTTGCAAAGTGCTGAGGGCTCAGACTTCGTATTGATGGACAATAATACTCAGTCTCATAGAGCACGAGTGGCTGACGTTTCTTGGAATATGCTGAACGAATGGCGTGGCCTGTTCGCTCTCTCGATTTGAGTCCCCCAGAGCACGTCTGGGATGCAATGGAGAGATGGGTTGTTTCACATCAGCATCAACCAACCAGTCTCAAGACTTTCGAGCAGCTCTACAGGAAAAATACGCTTTATTGACTCAACATGAGATTGATGATATCGTTCACAGCATTCCCATCGCAGTCAGGCCTGTATTGCTGCCAGAGGTGGTCACACCCCATACTGAGCACATTAAGCAGTTGCAGATATGTCTGTGCAAATTATTTAAGCTGAAAAGAAACGTAGAACATTTTTCTCTGTCGTTATGCATGTTGCAGTTGTTTACGTTCTGTATTCCTTATATTGCATCTACATTACTATGTCCTGTTCACACTATTTTATAGCAAAGTAAACGTTATATGGCAAAATATCCGTTTGTTGTTATACTTTTGAACACCTGTGTACAATTATAATTGTTATTTCAATAGTATGTGACTGTTGATTGATATACGGCCTAAATTAGTGTAGAAAACTATTTAACTCCTCTTACAACACAGTAGAAAAAAATTATCGCTGAAACTAAGTTACTTCAAAAATTAGCAATGCTCAATCACGCTACCAAGGATTGTTTACATTGCTTAAGTCATGGACTTTAAAATAATTGTGCCTCAGTATCTTAAACATAGCTGCACAACAGCAACGGTTCCACGTAATAAAATTATAAACAGCCGACCAGTTGCAATGGATAAAGAATTCTTTACCTAGGTTTCGACATATATAAATTTGTCTTCTTCAGAAGGTGGCCTAAGGACAATGAAGATCATAGCTTACATTAGAAAAGTATGAAACTTAAGTCAAGAATTGATTTTAACACAAATTAGAGAGCTCTTGCATTACAGAAATATGAGAACCTCGACTGGTACTTACAATTTTACATTAGTAAGGACTAATGTACCATCGCCGTTTTTACAAATGTCGGCATAGATCCATTTGTCAAAATTGAAATATAGCCCTAGAATTGGGGTTTGTCACGTAAATATAAATTAGTACATGGATCTTGCAGTGCTCACAACCGACTGAGTGCAATCGGCCAGCGTAGTTACTCTGCGACCAGGGCAGGTGGCGCTCATGTCGTGAACCATGTGCCAATTGGCGTACAAAGGCAAAGTGTAAATTATCAGTATTAATAATGTCCTTAGATAAAGTAACAATAAAAAGAAGGTAGGCGTTTAACACTACCGTCATAACAGTATGGGAGCATTGGTACATTAATGTAGTTATACATCAGAAAGGCAGGTGGCGCTTACGCCGAAAGAATTACGCACAGTGGCATATACAGCCAGAAACAAAAAATTACATTACTACATTAGTGAAGCCCACAATCGGTATATATGTCAGAACTTTACAATTGACAATATTGGCTCTTAAGACAGAATTACGAGCCCTGGTACACAATCCAGTTAATACACATTCGCAGGGAACCAACGTTTTAGAGCCAGACAAATTCACATGAGGGCCGATGGAGTGGCAACCATACATCTTGAGAAAATCACATTACATAAAGGGTAGTGAGCTTAAAGCATTGAAGGTGCATCAAAGCTTCCTGAGGAAATAGACCACTAAGGTTACCAGCATTAATGTTATACCATAAAGAGTACAAGTTTAAAGCCTTCGAAAAATTGTCTACAAGCAAGGTTCAACTAGTCGTTCAGTATATTACCGTCCCTGAGCTCTAGATGTTTGAAAATTTGTAACTCTTCCCACAGATCTAATCTACGCCCTTTGACTTCTCTGTGTAGGATAACAGTGTCTTCTAACTGTTTAGGCGTATGACCGGCTATCAAGAGGTGTTCAGCAAAAGTAGAGTAGTGTATATTCGCTCCTTTTTTACCTAATAGGTGTTCTTTATATCTTGTTTTCACAGCTCTGCCTGTTTGACCAATATAATATGAAGGACAGTTATTACAGATTAGTTTGTAAACACCTGAATTGGAAAACCAATCGCTAGCAATCCCTACTGAATGTACAAGATTTCTTTTTAAACTGTTGTCTGTAGAGAAGGAGACGTTCAAAATGGTTCAAATGGCTCTGAGCACTATGGGACTTAACATCTGTGGTCATCAGTCCCCTAGACTTAGAACTACTTAAACCTAACTAACCTAAGGACATCACACACATCCATGCCCGAGGCAGGATTCGAACCTGCGACCGTAGCAGTCGCGCGGTTCCGAACTGAAAAGGAGACGTTACAGTTATATTTTTTCCTTAGAAGGCGTTTTATCCTATACGATATATTACCCAAGAAAGGAATGGAAATGAATTTTTTAGCTTCTTTGCTATCAGTGAGGAGGTTGTTGCTCAAAGTCCAACAGTTTTGGGAAGTTTTCTTACTGAACAAGTAATCAATCATATTTTGATTGTACCCATTATTAGCTGCCATCGCTTTGATGACATTCAATTCTTTTTGTTGATCGGCAGGTGATAAAGGAGTGGTTACCATACGGTGAGTGGCAGAATGAAAGAAAGACAGTTTATGAGCTTTTGGATGGGTTGAGTCAGCAGGGATGACATTATCTGAATACGTTTCCTTACGGAAGATATTGAAATTGAAGGTACTATTCTGTATAGAAATTGTTAAATCGAGGAAGTTAAGTTCACCTTTTTCATTGTGAAGTCCTTTTGTGAAGGAAATCTTTTCATGCAAACCATTGAAAGTATTGAAGAGAAGCTCTAACTCATCATCAGTACTGCAAAATCAATGATAATGTCGTCAACATAACGTGCATAATAGCGGATTTTGTGGCGTAATTCTGAACTTGAATTGAAGAACGTTATTTCCAGGGCGTTGATAAAAATATCTGCCAAAATACCCGCGAGGGGGCTAACCCTTGCTAAACCATCTGGCTTCACATACATTTTCCCATTGAACGCGAAATAATTGTATTTTAAAACGACCTTAAGCAAACCAATCAGTGCCGCAATCTGAATTTCACTTAGTCTTTTATGTTTTAGAAGATTCTTTTTTACAAGGTATATGGTTTCATCGACCGGGACATTTGTATAAAGACTGAAGATGTCAAAGGAAACCAGTCTAGTGTCAGGTGTACATCTTACAGTTTGAATATTGTTGATTAATTCCTATTTTTAACAGAAAAATTATTTTCAAATATGAAAGCATCTTTAATTTTAAAATGGAGGCGCCTACCGAGTGTGTGATGTGGACTACCTATTCCATTCACTACAGGGCGAATCGGGTGATTTTGTTTGTGCAGTTTAAACGGACTTCTGAGCACAGTTGGTTTCGGGTTCATATTTGTAAGCCTTTTCTTTTGGAAGTTAATGAACAAGCTAACAGAACCAGCTAAAGTACGCCGGATTTCATTTTGCAGTTCCGCAGTTGGATCTACGGTAACCTAGTGACGTCAATTTTCCTCAAAAAGCTTTACAGTCTTTTGTATATATTCATTTTTATAAGCCACGACAGCAGCGTTCCCTTTGTCACTCTCAGTGACTAAGGCGTCGTGTTCTCTACGTTTACGATTAATGCTTTTTACTATACTACACTCCTGGAAATGGAAAAAAGAACACATTGGCACCGGTGTGTCAGACCCACCATACTTGCTCCGGACACTGCGAGAGGGCTGTACAAGCAATGATCACACGCACGGCACAGCGGACACACCAGGAACCGCGGTGTTGGCCGTCGAATGGCGCTAGCTGCGCAATATTTGTGCACCGCCGCCGTCAGTGTCAGCCAGTTTACCGTGGCATACGGAGCTCCATCGCAGTCTTTAACACTGGTAGCATGCCGCGACAGCGTGGACGTGAACCGTATGTGCAGTTGACGGACTTTGAGCGAGGGCGTATAGTGGGCATGCTGGAGGCCGGGTGGACGTACCGCCGAATTGCTCAACACGTGGGGCGTGGGGTCTCCACAGTACATCGATGTTGTCGCCAGTGGTCGGCGGAAGGTGCACGTGCCCGTCGACCTGGGACCGGACCGCAGCGACGCACGGATGCACGCCAAGACCGTACGATCCTACGCAGTGCCGTAGGGGACCGCACCGCCACTTCCCAGCAAATTAGGGACACTGTTGCTCCTGGGGTATCGGCGAGGACCATTCGCAACCGTCTCCATGAAGCTGGGCTACGGTCCCGCACACAGTTAGGCCGTCTTCCGCTCACGCCCCAACATCGTGCAGCCCGCCTCCAGTGGTGTCGCGACAGGCGTGAATGGAGGGACGAATGGAGACGTGTCGTCTTCAGCGATGAGAGTCGCTTCTGCCTTGGTGCCAATGATGGTCGTATGCGCGTTTGACGCCGTGCAGGTGAGCGCCACAATCAGGACTGCATACGACCGAGGCACACAGGGCCAACACCCGGCATCATGGTGTGGGGAGCGATCTCCTACACTGGCCGTACACCACTGGTGATCGTCGAGGGGACACTGAATAGTGCACGGTACATCCAAACCGTCATCGAACCCATCGTTCTACCATTCCTAGACCGGCAAGGGAACTTGCTGTTCCAACAGGACAATGCACGTCCGCATGTATCCCGTGCCACCCAACGTGCTCTAGAAGGTGTAAGTCAACTACCCTGGCCAGCAAGATCTCCGGATCTGTCCCCCATTGAGCATGTTTGGGACTGGAAGAAGCGTCATCTCACTCGGTCTGCACGTCCAGCACGAACGCTGGTCCAACTGAGGCGCCAGGTGGAAATGGCATGGCAAGCCGTTCCACAGGACTACATCCAGCATCTCTACGATCGTCTCCATGGGAGAATAGCAGCCTGCATTGCTGCGAAAGGTGGATATACACGGTACTAGTGCCGACATTGTGCATGCTCTGTTGCCTGTGTCTATGTGCCTGTGGTTCTGTCAGTGTGATCATGTGATGTATCTGACCCCAGGAATGTGTCAATAAAGTTTCCCCTTCCTGGGACAATGAATTCACGGTATTCTTATTTCAATTTCCAGGAGTGTATATTCGCCCGACTGACCATTGGGAAGTAATTTAATTTCTTTTTCTATTATGTTATTACATTCATATGCACATTTGACTTGCTCGGTTTTCTCTATTTTCTGGGATTCCGAACCGATTTTAAGATCTACAATAAGATTACAGATAACTGGATATTTATCGAGTTGAGTAGGCAAATTATATTTAAGGCATTTACATAACAAGTCATTCTCAACCTGCGTAAAAGTAATATTGGTTTTATTCAGTATTCTTTCGTAAAATTGATGTTTGACACTATTGACTGCTATATTAGCATTTCTACTTGTGGTCCTATTACTAAACTTCAACAAATTTCTTTCATGTCTGGCCTTGATTTCTTCTTTACGATTGAAGAGCCATTCATTAGTACTATTCCACAGGTGGTCAGTTTGGAAATTACAAAGATCTATAAAGGCTTTTGTTAAAAATAGGTGTATACAGTAAGCTTCCCTATTAAGAACATCCTTTTTCTTATACAAATTTACTGTGCTATCCGAAATGACTGAACGCACTAATATCTATTTAACAGAAGGCACTTTGTTACACTGTTTCAAGTTTAAGTACGCCTTCACTTAAACAGCGGTAATGTCTTTATCTAGGCACTGTTGATTAAAGTCAATAGCCATACCTGCTTTCACAATTTTTAATTTCATGTCCATGTACCTTGTATTAAATACAATTATTTCACGTTCAATGGGAAAATGAATGTGCAACCAGAATTGTTTAGCAATGGGTAGCCCCCTCGCTGGTATTTTGGCAGATATTTTTATCAACGCCCGGGAAATAACGTTCTTCAATTCAAGTTCAGAATTACGCCACAAAATCCGCTATTATGTACGTTATGTTGACGTCATTATCATTGCTTTTGACGCTACTGATCATGAGTTAGAGCTTCTCTCCAATATTTTCAATGGTTTGCATGAAAAGATTTCCTTCACAAAAGAACTTCAAAATGAAAAAGGTGAACTTAACTTCCTCGATTTAACAATTTCTATTCAGAATAGTTCCTTCAATTTCAATATCTTCCGTAAGGAAACGTATTCAGATAATGTCATCCCTGCTGACTCAACTCATCCGAAAGCTCATAAACTGTCTTTTTTTTCATTCTGCCACTCACCGTATGGTAACTATTCCTTTATCACCTGCCGATCAACATAAAGAACTGAATGTCATCTGAGCGATTGCGGCTAATAATGGGTACAGTCAGAATATGATTGATTACTTGTTCAGTAAGAAAACTTCCCAAAACCGTCCGACTTTGAGCCACAACGTCCTCACTTATAGCAAAGAAACTAAAAAATTTATTTCCTTTCCTTTCTTGAGTAATATATCGTATAGGATAAAACGTCTTCTAAGGAAAAAATATAACTGTAACGTCTCCTCTACAGATAACAGTTTAAAAAGAAATCTTGTACATTCAGTAGAGATTGTTAGCGATTGGTTTTCCAATTCAGGTGTTTAAAAACTAACCTGTAATAACTGTCCTTCATACAGTATTATATTGGTCAAACAGGCAGAGCTGTGAAAACAAGATATAAAGAACACCTATTAGGTAAAAAAGGAGCGAATATACACAGCTCTACTTTTGCTGAACACCTCTTGATAGCCGGTCATACGCCTAAACAGTTAGAAGACACTGTTATCCTACACAGAGAAGTCAAAGGGCGTAGATTAGATCTGTGGGAAGAGTTACAAATTTTCAAACATCTAGAGCTCAAGGACGGTAATATACTGAACAACCAGTTGAACCATGCTTGTAGACAATTTTTCGAAGGCTTTAAACGTGTACTACTTATGGTTTAACATTAATGCTGGTAACCTTAATGGTCCATTTTCTCAGGAAGCTATGATGCACCTTCAGTGCTTTAAGCTCACTACCCTTTATGTAATGTGATTTTCTCACGGTGTATGGTTGTCACTACATCGTCCCTTATGTGATTTTGTCTGGCTCTAAAACGTTGGTTCCCTGCGAATGTGTATTAACTGGATTGTGTACCAGGGCTCGTAATTCTGTCTTAAGAGCCATTATTGTCAATTGTAAAGTTCTGACAAATATACCGTTTGTGGGCTTCACTAATGTAGTAATGTAATTTTTATATTTTGGCTGTATATGCCACTGTGCGTAATTCTTTCGGCGTAAGCGCCACCTGCCTTTCTGATGTATAACTACATTAATGTACCAATGCTCCCATACTGTTATGACGGTAGTGTTAAACGCCTACCTTCTTTTTATTGTTACTTTATCTAAGGACGTTATTAATACTGATAATTTACACTTTGCCTTTGTACGCCAATTGGCACATGGTTCACGACATGAGCGCCACCTGCCCTGGTCGCAGAGTAACTACGCTGGCCGATTGCACTCAGTCGGTTGTGAGCTCTGCAAGATCCATGTACTAATTTATATTTACGTGACAAACCCCAATTCTAGGGCTATATTTCAATTTTGACAAATGGATCTATGCCGACATTTGTAAAAACGGCGATGGTACATTAGTCCTTACTAATGTAAAATTGTAAGTACCAGTCGAGGTTCTCATATTTCTGTAATGCAAGAGCTCTCTAATTTGTGTTAAAATCAATTCTTGACTTAAGTTTCATACTTTTCTAATGTAAGCTATAATCTTCATTGTCCTTAGGCCACCTTCTGAAGAAGACAAATTTATATATGTCGAAACCTAGGTAAAGAATTCTTTATCCATTGCAACTGGTCGGCTGTTTATATTTTTATTACGTGGAACCGTTGCTGTTGTGAAGCTATGTTTAAAATACTGAAGTTCCTGCCCGCCGAGGTATCAAAAGCTGTAACCAGGTACATGGACATCAAATTAAAAATTGTGAAAGCAGGTATGGCTATTGACTTTAATCAACAGTGCCTAGATAAAGACATCACCGCTTTTTAAGTGAAGGCGTACTTAAACTTGAAATAGTGTAACAAAGTGCCTTCTGTTAAATTGAAAACAGTGCGTTCAGTCATTTCGGATATCACAGTAAATTTGTATAAGAAAAAGGATGTTCTTAATAGGGAAGCTTACTGTATACACCTCTTTTTAACAAAAGCCTTTAAAGATCTTTGTAATATCCAAACTGACCACCTGTGGAATAGTATTAATGAATGGCTCTTTAATCGTAAAGAAGAAATCAAGGCCAGACATGAAAAAAATTTGTCGAAGTTTCGTAATAGCACCACAAGTAAAAATGTTAATATAGCAGTCAATAGTGTCAAACATCAATTTTACGAATGAATACTGAATAAAACCAATATTACTTTTCCGCAGGCTGAGAATGACTTCTTATGTAAAGGCCTTAAATATAATTTGCCTACTCAACTCGATAAATATCCGGTTATCTGTAATCTTATTGTAGATCTTAAAATCGGTTTGGAATCCCTGAAATTAGAGAAAACCGAGGAAGTCAAATGTACCTATGAATGTAATAACATAATAGAAAAAGAAATTAAATTACTTCCTAATGGTCAGTCGGGCAAATATAGTACAGTAAAATGCATTAATCGTAAACTTAGAGAACACGACGCCTTAGTCACTAAGAGTGACAAAGGGAACACTGCTGTCGTGGCTTATAAAATTGAATATATAGAAAAGACTGCAAAGTTTATAATTTTATAATTTTGCCTTTTAAATTTCGAGAAACTTTTTTTTACATATTTCAGGTGACGTAAAATACAAACGCCTGATTTGGCTACGATGTACAAAGACCAGAAATGTGAAAAAGACCGTTGGGTGGATTACATCTTTGGTATTCGTTATTTAAATCGTCTAGATGTTCCTGATGTTTTCGCTGACCTGGTCAGCTTACAATCACAAACCAAGAATTCACCAACTTTGCCGATTATGTAACTGGATATTACATTGATGACGAGGAAGATGCGCTGGTTCCCTCTCACTTCTTGACGGCAGATTGTGTTTAGTTACGCAGACCGATTAACGCTTGCAAAATACATTTAAGAGCCAAAGAAAATGGTACACCTGTCTAATGTCGTGTAGGGCCCCCGCGAGCACGCAGAAGTGCCGTAACACGACTTGGCATGGACTCCACTAATGTCAGAAACAGTGCTGCAGGGAACCAACACCATGAATCCTGCGGGGCTATCGGTAATTCGGTAAGAGTACGAGGGGTGGAGATCTCTTCTGAACAGCACGTTGCAAGGCATCCCAGATATGCTCAATAACTCAATAATGTTCATGTCTGAAGAGTTCGGTGGCCAGCGGAAGTGTTTAAACTCAGACGAGTGTTTTTGGAGCCACTCTGTGGCAATTCTGGACGTGTAGGGTACCGCATTGTCCTACTGGAATTGCCCAAGTCCATCTAAATGCAGAATGCATATTAATGGCTGCAGGTGATCAGACAGAATGCATACGTATGTGTCACCTGTCAGAATCGTATTTAGACGTATCAAGCGTCCCTTATCACTGCAACTGCACACGCCCCACCCCATTACAGAGCCTCCACCAGCATGAACAGTCCCTTGCTGACATGCAGGCCCATGGATTTATGAGATTGTTTTCGTACCCTTACACGTCCATCCGCTCGATACAATTTCAAACGAGACTGGTCCGACCAGACAACATGTTTCCAGTCATCAACAGTTCAATGTCGGACCCAGGCTAGCGTAAAGCTTTGTCTTGTTCAGTCATCAAGAGTGCACGAGTGGTCCTTGTGTCCGAAAGCCCATATCGACGATGTTTCGTTGAATGGTTCGCACGCTGACTCTTGTTGATGGATCAGCATTGAAATCTGCAACGACTTGCGGAAGAGTTGCACTTTCGTAACGTTGAACGAGTCTCTTCCATCGTCATTTCTCCCGTTCTTGGAGGATCTTTTTCCGGCGGCAGCGATGTAGGAGATTTGAGGTTTTACCGTGTTCTTGATATTCACTGTAAACTCTTGAAATGGTCGCTCGGGAAAATCCACACTTCATTGCTACCTCGGAGATGCTGTGTTTTATAGCTCGTGCGGCGACTATAACACGACGTTCGAACTCACTTAAATGTTGAAGCCGCGCCGGGTAGCCGTGCGGTCTTGGGCGTCTTCTCACGGTCCGCGAGGCTTCACCCGTCGGAGGTTCGACTCCTCCCTCGGGCATGGGTGTGTGTGTTGTCCTTAACATAAGTTAGTTTAAGTTATATTAAGTAGTGAGTAACCTTGGGGACCTATAACTCAGCTGTTTGGTCCCATAAGACTTTTAACACAAATTTCCAAATGAAATCTTGATAACCTGCCATTGTAGCTATAATAGCCTATCTAACAACTGCGCCAGACACTTGTTGTCTTATATAGGGTATAACACTCCCGTCTGCTACTGCTATACCATAACCTCAAAACTAAAGGCAATTTGTAAAACAGAATTATTTTGTTATAGCAATTATGGCATAAAGCAACAGAGCAGTGTTACCCTCTGAAAGGAATTTTGTTATGTTGACCGTGTTGTTCCTAACGGAGGTGGCTTATCGGAATTGAAAGTCAGAATTACGTAAATATTTGAACAGTAACAAACGGAATTTTGCCTATCTGCACTGTTTAATGAATAAAGAAAATGGTCGCCAGCCTAACTAGGCAAGAGAATGATTAACATTCTCGTTCAAGAGAATAGTTATTAGTAATTTTAACGAATGAACACAACCTATACTTTGTCACACGCGAGTGCAATGAACTCTGACACATACATACGTTTACGGTAAGGTTGAAACTAACAGTTAGAGCAGCAGAAACTATTTTCAAAATTTTCAAAATTATAACAGATACCGAAACACACTATTACTTTCAGAGTTTACACAAAGTGAATTGTCTTTATAACATTATTATTAATATGCACTTCTAATACACAAGAGAGACAAACACTTAGCAAACATGAGAATGTAACGTTTCACAACTGTAACGTTTCACAACTGCAGCTTTCTCACTTTTACTACAGCGAAACACAATGTTGACAAAATTGCAAGAAACCGACTCACCTTTTAGAATTTACTACAGGCAACAATGTGTTCATTTACGTTATAAGCCTCAGTCTTAAGAACTTTTAATTTTGAAGTTAGCAACAGCACTTTAATAAGCAGTTTTACTAGGAAAATTAGTTTCAGCAAGCATCATTGACTTTAACTCACTCTATTGCCACATTAACTTTAACTTTCTTTTTAATAAGTTCAAGAGGCATTAATTAGCAAAACTCTAGGCTTTAATCTCTTTTAGTAAGGACTCTCGGATATCACTTTAGCTCAAACGGAGAGGAACCTGAGAGGTGTTATGATGAGGAGAAAAATCAAGGTAAGTACATGAATTCAGAAACAAATTACCTTATATTTCAGGACATTAGCACGTCCATTAAGCTGATCTTTCACTGTACATCATTATAGTATTATGTTACAGTGATTGCGCAATGTGGTGGCAACTGCATGTTGGTAGGTGGATTCGCAGACAGAATTGCTGGAATCTGTCATTTCTTGGTGGCGATGATAAATACAAACTCCAGAATAGTTCCAGCTATTTATCCACCCATCCGAGGCATTGGAAAGTAGCAGAAAAAGCCTCCCTCGGAATCATCACAATATGCATCGGTTACTTGGCAGTCCCCAACTGGTAGCACGTCTCCGACTACTGGCTCGTCCCCGACTGACTATCAGTTCCACCTTTTCCACCTAGGCCAACAACAATTTGCGCGCGCTACACAGTTCCGTTCCTGAGGGGAACCACTACACCTTTTACATACAGAATAACTAAGAGCCCTAAGTGAGGATCAGCAATTTACATAACAGCAACCAAATACATTAAATAAAACAAAACATTTACACATATTGACATCTCTACAAAAAATTATTCACACAAAATTACAATCATATACAGTAAGTTTTGTTCCCTCCAAGTGGGACAAAGAATATAAATTGCAGGTACACTACTTTGCATAGAATCAAATCACGACATCAAAGGTTTGACAAAGAAAAGAGTACACAATTTTATGTTATCGATTCAAACACATTTACAGACGATCAACAATGTAACATTAAATAAAGCAAAAAAACAAAATAAATCCATACAGCATAAGAGCTGTGGTGTTACAAGGGGTTGCCGACGACAGCGCCGTATTCTGCCGGCTAATGTATCTCTGTATTTGAATACACATGTCTATACCAGTTTCTTTGGCGTTTCAGCGTATTTCATGTCCGTTTCTATGATTCATATGAGTTTCCTCACCCAAACACGTTCAAGTTTGCGAAAAGTCGGAAGCAAGAATAAACTGATACCGACACAAAAGTTAACTCTGAAAAAAATTGGCCACATCATCATTAGGGATTTAAAAAGCACGAAGACGCAAGTTTTACTACAACAGAAATTGTATTTACTCAGGAATAGTGAAACTGGCTGCATAGAATTTGTAAACTGCGTTTCATAGAAAGCAGTAGTTAGGAAATAATTTTTGTATGCGAACATTGTAAAAAATCTTTCTCGTTAGGTATAATTCGTTTTATTTTCTGTCTTGCCCAGTTGTTCAGTATTTAAAATATTATTTAAGAATGTTGTAAATAATGGCGGAGTTCGTGCACTTGCTGCGTTCAGATTTGAAAGAGTTCACCGAGTTTATGTAGTTGCTCTACCACCACATATACAATCTGCTGAGTTCGTGCGTGTCGCTCAGGAGGCGCTTTGTGAAGAGCTACCGAAACCGAGTGTTTCGTTTGCCGCCGAAAGATAGAGGTGTCTGAGTCTCTTGAAATTCCCCTTTACATTTGTGGATACTGCAGCTGCAATATCGTCCAAGATGCGCTGGGTCGACTAGTTCCTCAGTGCTGCTTACGGATACAGGATGCTTAATGTCAAACGACCATTATAAGCTGCATCTGTGTAGGTCTAGCAACTGGTCCAGTTTTAATGAATTCGTCGTTTGAAAAAATTTTGGTAAGTTCCCACGGGAGTAAACTGCTAAGGTCATCGGTCCCTAGGCTTACACACTACTTAATCTAACTTAAATTAACTTACGTCAAGGACAACACACACACACACACACACACACACACACACACACACACACACACACACACACACACGCCCGAGGGATGACTCGAGCCTCCGACGGGGTGAGCCGCGCGAACCGTGGCAAGGCGCCCTAGACCGAATGGCTACGCCGCCAGGCTTGTCTTTTGATGTTGTAGAGACAGGTAACGCACGGTCCATGACCTGCTAGGTGGTGTGTCTACTCAACGAGTGAAGAAATGTCTTTACGTGAGTTGTTCAAAAGATATTCGAACTTACTTTATATTCATCAGGTTACCTTACATTAGGAAAGTGGGTGCGACTGTGATGTGATTTATAAATTATAGAGCGCAGCAGTCAGTCGTCCTTTTTTTCCAGGCTTTATTTGGCAAATCCAGATTAAGGCTAGTGCGTAGCCATTATAAAAAAAAATGGTTCAAATGGCTCTGAGCACGATGGGACTTAACATCTATGGCCATCAGTCCCCTATACCTTAGAACTACTTAAACCTAACTAACCGAAGGAGATCACACAACACCCAGTCATCACGAGCAGAGAAAATCCCTGAGCCACCGGGAATCGAACCCGGGAACCCGGGCGTGGGAAGCGAGAACGCTACCGCACCACCACGAGCTGCGGACAGCCATTATCAATGCACTATTTTCTAGTCTAGTAGTATTCAAAGAAACTGTCACTGCCGCCCGAACAACAGGGACTGGCAGGCATCGAGACTAGAAAATAGTGCATTGTTAATGGTTAGGCACTAACCGAAATCTGAATTTGCCTAAGAAAACCTGCAACAAAAGGACGACTGATTGCTGCGCTCTATAATTTATAAGACATATAAATTACTTTATATTGTTGAAACCAACTTTAGTATCGGGGAAATGTGGTCTCTATGTTTGTACACATATGTAGTGTGCGTGCCTGCACGACCGCTGAAAAAACCAGTCACTGGCTGTCCGTTGACAATTGAACAGGGGTTAGTTATAGTCGGCCGATTGTGTTTTGTGGGCAAAATGACAGACAACGTGGAACAACGTTACTGCATTGTTTTAAGCTTGAGGGTTCTCAAGCTGAAACAATACGCAAGATTCGACAAGTGTTTGGTGACGAAGCATGGATAATACACATATTAAGGAGTGGTAAAACACCTTCAAAGGTAGCCGTTCGTCAGTGAAGAGTAAAGCACGTTCAGGTAGGCACTTTACATCCGGAGATGAGGTTTTTATTGATCACGTCAGGACCCTAGTGGTGCAGAACGGACGAATAACGATCAGAGACGAGGTTGAAATTAGTAGTGAATCGATTCATTTTAACGGAACATTTGGACCTCAGGAGGACGTGGGAAAAATTGTGCCAAAAATGCTACCAACGAGCTGAAGCAACTTCGTTCGGAGATCGGTCAGGACATGCTTGATACGGTGAACCGTAATCCCAAATTTCTTAACAAAGCTATCACTGGTAAAGTGCACTGGTTTTATGGATACGATTCAGAAACAATGTTCCAATCATCACCAAAGAAACATCCATCATCTCCGAAGCCCAAAACGGCGAAAGAGGTCCGGAGCAATGTGATAGTCATATTGATCATGTGTTTCGACTGCCTTGGAGTGGTCAGTGAGAAGTAAGGTCCAGAAGGTATTAATGTCACTAAGAAGTACTACCAAGAGGTTCTGCATCCCCTTCTTCAAATAGTGAGACACAAACAGCCGGACTGGTGGTTAGCGGGCGATTGAAACCTTCACCACTGTAATCCACCCGCACGTCGTTGTCAGTTTGTAACCTCCCCCTCACTTATCGACCTTAATGACAGTGAAAAAGTAAACCGCGTGCACCTAATGGAAATTTGGGAAAAGCAATCGTCACCGAAGTTAATCTGTCGGTAAAGAGGGAGGAAAGGGTTACATCTAAATGAAAGGAAAAATGCCAATGAAACTGGTGGAAATTAATTTGAAAAGTAAATGTGCGGCCGTTACGTTAACAATTAACTAGCGGTAATTAGATATTTGAGATTTGGGGGAAATTACGGTCGCCAGTCCTATGGACAATTACTATAGTAACTGAAAAGGGAGGGTTATTACACATATACACTCCTGGAAATTGAAATAAGAACACCGTGAATTCATTGTCCCAGGAAGGAGAAACTTTATTGACACATTCCTGGGATCAGATACATCACATGATCACACTGACAGAACCACAGGCACATAGAGACAGGCAACAGAGCATGCACAATGTCGGCACTAGTACCGTGTATATCCACCTTTCGCAGCAATGCAGGCTGCTATTCTCCCATGGAGACGATCTTAGAAATGCTGGATGTAGTCCTGTGGAGCGGCTTGCCATGCCATTTCCACCTGGCGCCTCAGTTGGACCAGCGTTCGTGCTGGACGTGCAGACCGCGTGAGACGACGCTTCATCCAGTCCCAAACATGCTCAATGGGGGACAGATCCGGAGATCTTGCTGGCCAGGGTAGTTGACTTACACCTTCTAGAGCACGTTGGGTGGCACGGGATACATGCGGACGTGCATTGTCCTGTTGGAACAGCAAGTTCCCTTGCCGGTCTAGGAATGGTAGAACGATGGGTTCGATGACGGTTTGGATGTACCGTGCACTATTCAGTGTCCCCTCGACGATCACCAGTGGTGTACGGCCAGTGTAGGAGATCGCTCCCCACACCATGATGCCGGGTGTTGGCCCTGTGTGCCTCGGTCGTATGCAGTCCTGATTGTGGCGCTCACCTGCACGGCGCCAAACACGCATACGACCATCATTGGCACCAAGGCAGAAGCGACTCTTCTCGCTGAAGACGACACGTCTCCATACGTCCCTCCATTCACGCCTGTCGCGACACCACTGGAGGCGGGCTGCACGATGTTGGGGCGTGAGCGGAAGACGGCCTAACGGTGTGCGGGACCGTAGCCCAGCTTCATGGAGACGGTTGCGAATGGTCCTCGCCGATACCCCAGGAGCAACAGTGTCCCTAATTTGCTGGGATGTGGCGGTGCGGTCCCCTACGGCACTGCGTAGGATCCTACAGTCTTGGCGTGCATCCGTGCGTCGCTGCGGTCCGGTCCCAGGTCGACGGGCACGTGCACCTTCCGCCGACCACTGGCGACAACATCGATGTACTGTGGAGACCTCACGCCCCACGTGTTGAGCAATTCGGCGGTACGTCCACCCGGCCTCCCGCATGCCCACTATACGCCCTCGCTCAAAATCCGTCAACTGCACATACGGTTCACGTCCACACTGTCGCGGCATGCTACCAGTGTTAAAGACTGCGATGGAGCTCCGTATGCCACGGCAAAGTGGCTGACACTGACGGCGGCGGTGCACAAATGCTGCGCAGCTAGCGCCATTCGACGGCCAACACCGCGGTTCCTGGTGTGTCCGCTGTGCCGTGCGTGAGATCATTGCTTGTACAGCCCTCTCGCAGTGTCCGGAGCAAGTATGGTGGGTCTGACACACCGGTGTCAATGTGTTCTTTTTTCCATTTCCAGGAGTGTAATTAGTACTAGAAGCGTGGCAACTGAAGGTTGACACGTGTAGTGTGAAAACTGAAAGTTTGTCAGAAGTAATAAATTTCGCTACACTCTGACTTAATTTAGCAAAAGAATTATTAAAACCGGAAAATTGAAAGTTAATTTAGTGACTGAAATTAATAGTGAGATTTGTTTCTGAAGCACTAAGAAATTCAGTAAAATAAGGTTAGTCTTGGGATACCTCAACAATCATTTCAAAAGCTACTTGAATCTACGCATTTTAGAAATAAGAGATTTAACTTTGAACTTGAATTAAAAGATTCTGGACAATTAACAATAGTAACATTTAGTACGTACCAAGCTGAGCTGCAGTCACAGGTAAGCTAAAATATGCTAACAAAATTCGCACTCTTAATTTTTGCTTGTGTAATCTAAATATTGTAGCCAGCTATGAATACTTAACTGAACTTTGAAATTAAAACAGTGAAATGGAATGATATTACTTTAATGTTGGCGTCTGAATTTCAGCGACACTCGGGTTCATTCCGGAAAAGGAAGGGACCCTGCTTGGTAATGCAATTGGGACAATGAGCAACAAAGGTTCATGCTACGTTGCTGTAATTTAGTGAGAAAAATTTATCAGTTTGAAAAGCTGAGGTCTGCCATACAGTTCTGAAACTTTACGTGCTTTCAGTCTTCCTTGTTGGTTGATTGAAGGTTTGCCGTCGTCGATCGGTGAGGTGGCGACAGTCACTCATTGCCGGCCGTCGTTGTTGCAGAAGCTGAATGTTGGCGCGCCTTCTTCTCTACACGGTCACCAGACGAAACGGGCTCTTGATGCTGATGCTGATGCTCCCCGTCCGCAACACCGTGTCAGATACTATCATAGCAAGTCGAGCGCAATTACATGCTGCCAAACCCCGAAAGCGCGGCAACTCGCGGGAGCCTCACACAACACACCTGCTCAACCGCACTACTCCAGCCAGACCCCGCTCTGCCCTCACTCCAAGCGGCCGAGTTCACACTACCAAAGATCCTAAACACTTTGGTTCTCCACACGACCTATCGATGTATTCGTTGGATAGCATAGTTTTCCCTAGGCAAGACCCAGTGTAGAAATAGAAGTAATATTTACAAAACAAACCAATTATACATCGACATAAATGCATTATATATATATATATATATATATATATATATATATATATATATATATATATATATATATGTACAAATAGTATAAAAATTACAATATATAAAGACACAGAAATGTCATAATTTGAGGTAACAATACAAGGAAAAAAATTATAGTACAATAGATGGAAATAGGAGGATATGCATTTCCGGCGTTAAAAGTTAATTGAGAATTTTTTTGGCATCCACACTACATATGCATACAAACATAGAGACCACGTCTCCTCGATGCTATAGTGATTCGTAAGCCTCCCCATTCTGCTGGTATAGCACCGAGCTACTCCTGGCTTCTCCCTAAACCGAAAATGATGAAAAGGGACCAGATTTAAGAACAGGGAATACATTATGCAGAATTCGACTGAGCAGCCATAGCGAAAGAGGATGCTTCAAGCAGTGGCAGCAGCATTGGGAGAGGAATGTAGAAGCTGAAGGGCACTACTTTGAAGGTGAATAGTTTCGAAGAACTGTGTCTGAATAAAGAGTAATTTTATAAATGGAAGTAGGATAGTTTATGAACAGCCTACGCATATTTCCACGACATTAGGGAAAAATACCGGGTGATCAAAAAGTCAGTATAAATTTGAAAACTTAATAAATCACGGAATAATGTAGATAGAGAGTTAAAAATAGACACACATGCTTGGAATGACATGAGGTTTTATTAGAACCACCCCATATTGCTAGACGCGTGGAAGATCTCTTGCGCGCGTCGTTTGGTGATGATCGTGTGCTCAGCCGCCACTTTCGTCATGCTTGGCCTCCCAGGTCCCCAGACCCAGTCCGTGTGATTATTGGCTTTGGGGTTACCTGAAGTTGCAAGTGTATCGTGATCGACCGAGATCTCTAGGGATGCTGAAAGACAATATCCGACGCCAATGCGTCACCATAACTCCGGACATGTTTTACAGTGCTGTTCACAACATTATTCCTCGATTACAGCAATTGTTGAGGGATGATAGTGGACATATTGATCATTTCCTGTAAAGAACGTCAAATTTGCTTTGTCTCACTTTGTTATAATAATTATTGCTATCCTGATCAGATGAAGCGCCATCTGTCGGACATTTTTTGAGCTTTTGTATATATATATATATATATATATATATATATATATATATATATATATATATATATATATATATATTGTTCTAATAAACCCCCATGTCATTCTAAGCATGTTTGTCAGTTTGTACCTCTCTATCTACACTCTTCCGTGATTTATCCAGTTTTCAAATTTATACTGACTTTTTTGATCACCCAGTACATGTGTCCTTCTGCCCGGGTTTCAAGTTTCTCATATTGCCACAGTTGTAAAACACGATCTCGCATTAATTTTTTTTTTGTATTATCGTCATTTCCAGGCATCCTTCGTGCTTCTGTTTGATCACAATTTATTAGCCAACAGTAGGCTCCTCTATTCCTAATTTCCAAGTCCCGAGATATGTGAGCAACGCTACATTGGCGCTGCATGTGAACAGAAATCGGTCGGTATGAGCCAGTCTTCGCAGCGCCTGCCCCTGCCTCGCGCCACATAGCATCGCTTGGAGCACAGGAGCAGTCGCATGAGCCAAAACGGTAATGGAGTTGTAAAAGGTTACGGCGGGCGTAAAACAGTTCATAAACGCCAACTGGAGCACTGTGGCCGCCGCACGGCTGCCTATCTGACTGCCGCGCCCTGCAGCCAGCATCAGTGGCGGCTCCTGCCCCCACACCACCCACGCACTGGATGAGTACTTCATCAAATTAGCGGTCCACTGTCAAGTCAAAACCTGCACTACGTTATGGGCGCCTGCGCCGATTATGAAACCGACGGTTCAATAGTTTGGATAAAATGGCTTTTCGGCAGTAGTGGACAGAACGTGTAACACATAAGAAAAAAGAAAACCGAGGCATGAAGTTTGTAGCACTCCCGTTGCAATACATGACCTTCTTCTTGTGTCTTAATAACCGCGGCATACATCACTGTCATTAGAGAATTTGTGTCAGCGTGTCAATCAGTTTCAACTCAAACTTAAGAACTTGGATGACATGTTGCTATTTAAATGGCCAGCGCCTCTTAACCTTACACTTGACGATTTATGCAACTATGAAATTAAGAGAATCAGTATTTTATCCATCTTCGGCAACTGTATTTCTATTTATTAGAATGATCAGCAACCAGTTGCACAAAAATAAAATTTATTTCCGTCACCGGTTTCAGACACATAGTGCCCTTCTTCAGTAGACTGTACTATTGCATTCTTTGTGAGTATCGGACATAATGTGTTCTGTGTTTATGTGGCCCATAGTGCCAGGACCACCACATGACCGCAGCAATATGCTACTTGCTTCTTATGTTCCATGCTCGCAAATAATGCGATGTTATATTCTACTGCAGAAGGGCACTATGTGTCTGAAAACGCTAAAGGAAATAAAATTCCATTTTGTGGAATAGCTTGCTGATTATTTCAATAACCACAAATTAAAAACAATTACTTTTTTGAAACTTCCTGGCAGATTAGTGTGCGCTGATATGAAACTTCCTGGCAGATTAAAACTGTGCGCCGGACCGAGACTCGAACTCGGGACGTTTGCCTTTCTCGGGCAAGTGCCCTACCAACTAAGCTACCCAAGCATGACTCACGGCCCGTCCTCACAGCTTTAGTTCTGCCAGTACCTCGTCTTCTACCTTCCAAACTTTACAGAAGCTCTCCTTCTCATTCTGGAATTAATTTTTTACAATAAATAACATAAATGAGAATCCTGTAAACAGTAAATTGAGTAGCAAACCTAAACGCACGCCAACAAGACAACAGTTCCCCTCTGTGTCTGCCTGTGGAAAGCACTGTGCGCAAACAGAATTGGTGGTATGGAAATGGCTCCAACAGTTAGCGGCCGTTACCAATTTCGCTGATCCCCTGTTGTTCTGGAATATACTGTCTACAGAAATTAGCAGACGTAAAGCAATCCAAAAGAGTATATATATATATATATATATATATACCTATCAAAGTGGTGGCTGCGTAACATACGAGAGCACTCAGCGGCTTGCAACAAACTTTGCAAATAATTTCAAACCATTAGAAAAATGTTTCGCTGACAAAATGGTAATAGGGTAAACATTTATCGCTTATTACTTTTCTGCTGTTCGTGCAGTAAGAGTATCGCATAGGACATGACAGAAATTGTTAATTTCTTACTACTAACTATATTCGTGACACAAATTGTAGACAGTATCCTCATACACCACTAAATGTAAGTGCAAAGTTATATCATTGTGCGACGTATATTTCAAGAGCTATGACGTCATAAACAATGGTATGCGTGAAAAACTACCGAATCATGTATCACTTTTAAATTTATTATTTCTCTGTTACTATCTCTGTAAGAAATAAAGATTGAAGACAGTAATCACACATGGCGTTCAATGTACCTGAAATATTATATGATTATACGCCACATAGTTGGTGAGATATGACATCGTAAACAGTTACATGCGTGCAAAACTGTCTCATTGTGCATGACTTTTGCATTTATTATTTCGTTGCTACCAGCTCCATTTGCAACACATTTTGCAGACAGTATTTACATATGTCTCTGACTGTACCTTTAGTATTATATCATTTTACGCCACATAGTTCAGAAGATGTGACGTCATAAACGTGAAAAACAATGCGAGAGGCTTCGTGGTACGGGCGTGGACGCACAATTACAAATAAATACCTGGGCAACGCCGGGTTTCTCCGCTAGTAAGTAAACAAATTACACAAAAATATGACAAATAAATAGTAAAATGAGCGTGGAATGCAAACAACTTCAACAGCACATGTAGCATATACTTACGAGCCAAACTTTATGACCACCCGTTTAATAGAGTGGTGATTACCTACGGAACGTAACACAGGATCGATTCTGTATGCCATGGATTCAACAAGTCCTTGGTAGGTTTCCGGAAGTATGTGGAATGAAATATCTACGTAAGGGTTATGCAATTCCCTTAAATTAAGGTTTGGTGGTGTGTGGGCGCGGAGACGGTGTCTGACGTGTTTTATTGGGTTCTAGCCCGCATCTCGTGGTGGTGCGGTAGCGTTCTCGCTTCCCACGCCCGGGTTCCCGGGTTCGATTCCCGGCGGGGTCAGGGATTTTCTCTGCCTCGTGATGGCTAGGTGTTGTGTGCTGTCCTTAGGTTAGTTAGGTTTAAGTAGTTCTAAGTTCTAGGGGACTGATGACCATAGATGTTAAGTCCCATAGTGCTCAGAGCCATTTGAACCATTTTTTATTGGGTTCTGATAAGGCGAATTTGGTGGCCAAGACATCAACGTAAATTCACTATCACTGTGTCCAAATAACTGTAGCACCTTTACGGTCTTGTAACATGAATATTTATACTGGAGGAAGATGCCGTTGGAGCCGGGAAAGACATCCAGCATGCAGTTAGTCCTCAATAATGTTTAGGCAGATAACAGCTTTCATGGTAGATTCTATTTTCACCACAGATCCCGTGGAATCTCAAGTGAATGCCTATCGTAAATAATGCTGCGCTCAGTCACCTGTGTTTGTGGTATGGTGTCTGCTTTGAGCAGCCACTCGCCTAAATGATGCCTTATAGGGACAGGACTACCGACGTGGTGCAGTAACAAACGCGATTCATCTGACCGGACGTCTATTTTCCATACGCCCAAGGTCCAATGGCTGTCATCCCGTGCAGTTTCAAATCACCGTGGAAAAAGAACCACTGCCCCGAATGACGTCAAATTTGACCAGTACATTATTTTAATTAATTGTCGTGTTACTAGGGCCTCCCGTCGGGTAGACCGTTCGCCAGGTGCAAGTCTTTCGATTTGACGCCACATCGGTGACTTGCGCGTCGATGGGGATGAAATGATGATGATTAGGACAACACAACACCCAGTCCTTGACCGGAGAAAATCTCCGACCCAGCCGCGAATCGAACGCCGGCCCTTAGGTTTGACATTCTGTCGCGCTGACCATTCAGCTACCGGGGGCGGACCGTACATTATTTACGCAGAAGGAAAAGTCACAGAAAGAAAAATGAACGAAAATTTAGCCAATAGATGGAGCTGTAAGCGTCTTAACATAAATGGGGTCGGCTACAATGACAGACGAATTGCAACGGTTTGAGCTGCACATTACACCTTTCGTACTGTTCAATGAGCATGACCGCACAAGTTCGGCAGTCAACATTCGTGGCACTGTTAGCTGGGTAAGGCCATCCACCATGAAAAGGTCGTACCACATCGTATGGAAAAAAATCGGTTTTTAATTCTCCTGAGGCCAAAAACCACGTAAAATGAATAATGACGTTAGTTTTGATCCTGGAGAAATAACCGCACAGACAGCAAAACAGCGTCGGTTTTAATCATCCTGTGGTCAAAAACCGCATAAAATACAAAATGACATCGGTTGCTAGCTGCAGTGAGGCTCGCACAGGCTATGTTCAGTATGCTGTCCAACGTTTCCTGCCACAAGCTGCAATCCAGAAACACCTGGTTCATAACAGATCGGAATATCTCGGGGTTCACGTCAAATGGGTTGAGCAATGGGTGCCTTAAGTTCAGATACGTTCGTTGCTGTAGCACAGAACACATCTTTTGGATAAACCGAGAGCCAGAAGTCACTTGGATTGAGAATAGGTGATCAGGACGCCCAGGCCGTAGGAAAATGGCAGCTGATAATTCTAGCACATCCGAAGTGCCTCTACAGCAGGCACATCATTGGCTGTGCAATGATCCTACCCTCACATCCATGCAGTCCAAGGGTTGGAATGATGTTGCTGCGCAAAAGACTCTCATAACGTTTACCAGCAACAGTAAGGATAACGCGACCCGCAGGGCTCATCCCCTCGAACAAACACGCTCCTGCAATAAACGATACCGTCAACCCCCACCAAAGTCACCTTTGCAGAATGCAGTGGTACAGGCCGATGAGCTTGGGGATTTTCTGTTGACCATATTCCGCAATTCTGGAAATCAACATGTGCTAGGAGATGGAAATTGGCTGGTCCGTCCACGCAGTGTTCTATTCCAATTCATTGTCCACTTCCAAGCGAGCAAGAAATTCCAGAACGAACGTTTCTCATGCTGGCGAGTAAGCAGGAAGCAATTCCTGAGCATGTATGATTTTGTATGTATAGCAACACGGCATGCTTCGTAGGATTTTATGCAGCGTGCTCTCAGGCACGTCCTCCGATCGGACAATTACCCATGCACTGCATATTTGTACACCACCGCTCGACCTCTCCTGTAGTACTGTGGCCACAGCTTCAACAGACGTCGGATCAACTGCTTTCCTGCCTCTGCCGCACTGCACTTCAAAAGAATAACTTTGTAGTCATTTTGTATAGGCCGTTAGCAGACGTCTGACCAGTACCTTGTTCAGTAACCTTGAATGTCCGGCCCTTCTGCTGGGTTGCTGACGCACAGTCAACGTCGTTATAAAAGAGCTTTACCAGCAGCACTCGACCCTCGATCGAGTCAGTAAAGCTGGACGTCTCGGATACAAACTGTGGAACAGCTGTATGCCGCACGACAGTTGGTCGGCATATTCTGACGCTTACAGCACCATCTATCGGTCACATTTCAATTAGTCGTCTTTTGTTCAATGATGTTTCCACTTACGTCAACAATATGCTGTTCAAATTTGACGTCATTCTGAGCAGTGGTTCTCTTTCTACACCATTTTGAAACTGGAACATTACTTATGGACTCTCTGTATGTGTCGTTATCCACTGCTGTTCAAATTCGAAGCCGATATTATTGGTTGTACTGCGACAACTTCATTTGGAGACTGCCTTTCGAGCCACTGCATTGTATATCATATCTGAAAAGAAGAACTCGATCATAACCAACAGAGGAGGTGCTGGATTAGACAACGATTACTTTATTGATCGCCTACAGCAGGTATTATTCATTTCTGTCCTGTTTCGTCGCTATCTTGTCGTAGGCAGAGCAGGTCCGTCCATGCAGTACATTTCCATGTGTCTGTTTTTTTTGAGAAACTTTAACCATTAGCAGTCTTGAATTAAAACAATAACAACGTTTACGATAAAGTGCCTGTAATCCTACAGTACTTTTAAATCACCGAGGCTAACGAATCACTTATACAAAAATGCATATATTTTCCAACGTTAAGAGGATGCATTAAACGAATTCCATTTCACTGGAACATATTTTACGTGTTGCAAACTGACACAAATGTTTCGTTTATATGTTCTGGGTCACTATGGTTCTGCTCCGTATTATTACGCACGGATACCAGAGTACTTTCGATAGAGATTATTTGCTTCTCACCGTTAACAAAACTCACCTAAAATCGTTTGTTGATACACGCCGGCATCAAAGGACGTTGGCTTCTAGGCGAAACAGTAGGACTACCAGAATATTTCTAAATTCTAAAATTCTGATTTGTCTGAATTGTAATATCTATCTCAGTGCCGTTTTTACAAAGTTATTTTACTTTCGTCGTTTAGTTTCAGGTTCTCCTATAGTATGCCCATGCAATTTTACAATACATTTTTGATGGGTAGTTGTACATTGTATTTTATTGTATTTTATAGACCTGTGGACCTAGAAACGACGGAGAGGATTCGTCCCAACAACCGTAGCCCTCAGTGGTACACAACCCGACAGAAGGGTGCAGCAGTCCACTCACCCCATCGCCGCCCCACACCGAAATCCCTTGGAGCCTCCCCCCCCCCCCCCCCCAAACCCAGCCACTCCGACCGTGGGATCGTCTCACACCAGACGAGTGTAACACCAATGTTCGCGTTGTAGAGTAATTATGTTGTACGCGAACTTGGAGGAAGTTTTTGCGCAGCAATCGCCGACGTAGTGGAACTGAGGCGGAATAAGGAGAAACAGCCCGATGGAAAACCGTCTTAAAAACCATCCACAAACTGGCCGGCACACCGGATCTCGACACTAATCCGCCCGGTGGATTCGTGCGAAAACCGGCACTCTTTCCCGCCCGGAAAGCAGTGCGTTAGACCGCACGGCTACCCCGGCGGGTGTGTTCGTACAGGCTTCAACGTTTTACCAATTCATATTCGCCAATTTTCTCCTCGTCGCCTGCTGATTGTCGCAGCGAAAATTTTCTACTTTTACCTCTAAGCACAATATAGATCAGACTCCCCTATACAGGGTGTTACAAAAAGGTACGGCCAAGCTTTCAGGAAATATTCCTCACACACAAATAAAGAAAAGATGTTATGTGGACATATGTCCGGAAACGCTTAATTTCCATGTTAGAGCTCATTTTAGTTTCGTCAGTATGTACTGTACTTCCTCGATTCACCGCCAGGTGGCCCAATTGAAGGAAAGTAATGGTGACTTCAGTGCTTGTGTTGACATGCGACTCATTGCTCTACAGTACTAGCATCAAGCACATCAGCACGTAGCAACAACAGGTTAGTGTTCATCACGAACGTGGTTTTGCAGTCAGTGCAATGTTTACAAATGCGGGCTTGGCAGATGCCCATTTGATGTATGGATTAGCACGGGGCAATATCCGTGGCGCGGTACGTTTGTATAGAGACAGATTTCCAGGACGAAGGTGTCCCGACAGGAAGACGTTCGAAGACATTGATCGGCGTCTTAGGGAGCACGGAACATTCCAGCTTATGACTCGCGAGTAGGAAAGACCTAGAACGACGAGGCAATTCTTCGTGCAGTTGACGATTACCCTAATGTCAGCGTCAGAGAAATTGCTGCTGAACAAGATAACGTTGACCACGTCACTGTATGGAGAGTGCTACGGGAGAACCAGTAGTTTCCGTACCATGTCCAGCGTGTGCAGGCACTGTCAGCAGCTGATTGGCCTCCACGGGTACACTTCTGCGAATGGTTCATCCTACAATGTGTCAATCCTCATTTCTGTGCAAAGGTTCTCTTTACGGATGAGGCTTAATTCCAAAATTGTAAATTTTCACAATCAACACGTGTGGGCTGACGAGAATCCGCACGCAGTTGTGCAATCACGTCATCAACACAGATTTTCTGTGAACGTTTGGGCAGGCATTGTTGGTGATGTCTTGATTGGGCCCCATGTTCTTCCAGCTACGCTCAATGGAGCACTTTATCATGATTTCATACGGGATACTGTGCTGCTAGAACATGTGCCTTTACAAGTACGACACAACACGTGGTTCATGCACGATGGAGCTCCTGCACATTTCAGTCAAAGTGTTCGTACGCTTCTCAACAACAGATTCGGTGACCGATGGATTGGTAGAGGCGGACCAATTCCATGGCCTCCACGCTCTCCTGACCTCAACCCTCTTGACTTTCATTTATGGGGGCATTTGAAAGCTCTTGTCTACGCAACCCAGGTACCAAATGTAGAGACTCTTCGTGCTCGTATTTTGGACGGCTGTGATACAATACGCCATTCTCCAGGGCTGCATCAGCGCATCAGGGATTCCATGCCACGGAGGGTGGATGCATGCATCCTCGCTAACGGAGGAAATTTTGAACATTTCCTGTAACAAAGTGTTTGAAGTCACGCTGGTACGTTCTGTTGCTGTGTGTTTCCATTCCATGATTAATGTGATTTGAAGAGAAGTAATAAAATGAGCTCTAACATGGAAAGTAAGCGTTTTCGGACACATGTCCACATAACATATTTTCTTTCTTTGTGTGTGAGGAATGTTTCCTGAAAGTTTGGCCGCACCTTTTTGTAACACCCTGTAGATGTGTCGCGACATGTTTTCGGTGTAACGTATTCCTATGTAATGTGTTGCAATATACCGTCACGTCGAAACCAAATCCGCTATTGTTTCTGACACCAACGTATAGCCATAACAAAACGGAAAGAGTGCAGGTATGGATATAAACAGTCAAGAGTGTTGATATTTGTATGAACTTCGAATATTCCAAAATATAGAAACGTTAAGAAAATTAGATATTGGAAGAACCTTCCAGAAATTGTAAATACGAAATAACATATAACTGCTGATGGTTGGGTCTGAATTGACGACCTGCAAGACGCCAAACAGCAACGTTAACCACTACGACATGCTGCATGCACCAGAGCTTGCAGCATTTCTCCCTCTCCCGAAGAAACAGCGACCGCCAAAGGTTCTCACTGGAGCCGACTACTACACCTTGGACCTACAGCTGTTCTCTATACAGTGCCGCTGACGGATCAAAAAATGGTTCAAATGGTTCTGAGCACTATGGAATCCTACCTCGGGCACGGATGTGTGTGATGTCCTTAGGGTAGTTAGGTTTAAGTAGTTCTAAGTTTAGGGGACTGATGACCTCCGATGTTAAGTCCCATAGTGCCCAGAGCCATTTGAACCATCATTAATATGCTTTTGTTTTTGTAAGAGAAAACCTGCGACTGCTCTTATTTTCTCTCAGTCGGAGCGGATTGCGTCACTGTTCGCTGTATAACTAAAGACTGTTATTTCTTGGGCAGCGCAGAGGCACTCTTTTCGATTCACGTGAAGGCCTGGTACCTGAACATATTTCAAAATAGTTCCCAGAGGCTTAGATGCCCTTCAAATGTTTTTCAAAAAGAAAAATACACTGTCTTCCAGATAACAAACAAACATTATGCATTTAAGGTTTCGAAGCAGGTCGTCCATCACACGTTCAAAGGTCGCTGTAGGTTTTCATTCCTAACGGCATACTTATAGAAGCCATCAAGAGCTATGAAGAAAATCTTCTCCTGATCGTCGATGTCAACGTCGATTTCCCAGTAGCCTAACTGCATGTCCGTATCTGAGAAATTCGTTGTCTCTTTCTAGCAGTCCAGGGTGTCATCAAAGGATGACACAGAAATGCCATGTTCAATCCTTCCTCTCTTCCAAGACCACAGGAGAGAGTAAAAGAACTTTCTGAATGTTCGATGACGTCATCTGGGAATATTTTCTCTACTTTCTCCTGTATTATCCGTTGTTCAGCATGTGAGACCAGGCTAACTGGTTGATGATCCATAGTGTTGATATGATATTTTACCATAGGCCGCTTGGTCTGTCTTTACTCGACTCTGCATTTGAAAGAATGC
Organism: Schistocerca cancellata; assembly: GCF_023864275.1. Taxonomy (NCBI): domain Eukaryota; kingdom Metazoa; phylum Arthropoda; class Insecta; order Orthoptera; family Acrididae; genus Schistocerca; species Schistocerca cancellata. Next base: position 949,374,116 of record NC_064627.1, on the reverse strand, counting down.
GAAAATCGGTGCACTATGGCTATCGCTCGCCGACATTGTTCGTCAGTCAAGGCAGATCTTATTTGCAGTTATAAAGTAGCTTTCTCCCCTTCGTTATCTAGAATGGTAGCAGAGCTTCGTCAAACAACAACCCAGAGCAACATTTGTTGCATGTGGTTGTTGGAATAGCTTCATCATTCTGGAACTCTGATCTTTGACTGTCTATGACTGTGGTTCCTGCAAGAAGTCCTATCCGAGAACAACATTATGACTATGTTCTGTCAGAACGACAAATTTGAAGGTCTGTGTTCAGTCATTGATAGCTATTCTGTTCCTGTCTAGTAAAAGCATTTCCCATTTTCGACCTTCCACACAATCGCATCACGTAACATAGTTTCTGGGGCTGGCGACGAAGAGCATCCGACAAAACGAAAAGAAAGCCACTGGGTCGACTAGCGCCCGGCAAGGTTGGCTGTTAAAGATGACGTCAATGTGATTTCTTGACGACTGTCGTCCATGGATAATCTACATCTATGGAGCCCTCTCCTCTACATATGGTCACCTAGCTTTGTCTTCTACACTCGGCGACCAGATGAAGAGTTGATATCTCTGTGCGTTGACTGGGAAAGGCTACAGAGTGCTGAGGAGCTATCTTGTACAGGGTAAGACGATGCGTTAAGACGATGGGCTTCTTTAAAGAGATGGACTAACATAGTCGCCAATCCTTATTGAAGGTTTGAAGGACTTTGGCAATTTGCTTACGTAATAGAATGGAACGCCTACAGCCGTCCTTTCGATATTATTTATTATATAGCTACCAGTTTCGGTGATTAAGCGCAATGTCTTCAGGAATTAAATGACGCTGAGGGTATGGACTCCCATCGTACACGTGATGCCATCAGTGGCCAATATCTATGAACTGGTATCCGTACACTGTAACAGCGATTTGTCTGAAACCGTTAAGTACCAACTCAAGTGAGTTGATAGTTGATCGTTGGAGACACAACAGGTCTCACTAAGAGTTTAAAAGACGAGAACGAACTTATATCTCATTTGATGGCGAAAGCGGATACATTTAAAGAAAGTCTCACATTGTAGTATGGACAACTTCTGCCATAAAACACCAACGCTTTTCCTAAGCTCACAGGCGTTAAAGAAAAAGCAAATCCTGAATTGCAATTACTACAAGAATAGTTTCCTAAAGGTTTTTGGGGTCACCTTATACCTGTTTTTGAGCTGTGTTCGAGACTAATTGTCATTTCAATAGAAAATGCCCCTGCACAGTTGCAGAAGGAACTGGGCGATGCAGTCCTCGTTTAAAAGGGAAGTTATTTTACGTTAAGACTGTCCAAGTGTTCTACGCTATTTTCCTCGAGAAGAGTTTTGACGTTTTCATAATGAGGTTACAAACATGATTCGATTAATATAAAGACTTTTTATGGTTGTGAAACTAAATAGGTCACGATTAGGTGACAACTTGAGTGGGAAAAAAAAAACTGTAAGACTATCTGCGTCTGTCCGTAGGCCGACAGTTTGTGGCAGATATTAATTTTGTCTTCAGCCAACCAGTAATATCTAAATAATGCCGAGATTCAGTTTTGTTTGTGATATGTGTTGACCAGAAATATGAAATATGAAACCAGACCACATGCAAGATGTTCAGAATTCATTGCATGACAGCACTGCCATCTAAATGAAGCTTGGCAGTTTCCCCCTGTTCCCGCTCAGACAGCGTAGCGTAGTAGGGGACATATCCCTTCAAGCGATGAATATCCGCACGCATCGGAGAGCACCGCATGCTTGAAGATTTGTTGGTCGTCCCTGGCATATAGCGTTCCACGTCTAACGTAATTTGATGGCTGTACGGTCGGCGTGTGGGTTTTTCATCAGCGCCAGCCCTCAGGTCTCGCATAGTGCAGCAGTGAACACTGTAGCTCGTGCCTTACTAAAATGTACAGCTGAACTAACCTTGCACAGTTTTGGGTTAAAGCTAAGCTACTGACTTTTGTCGGTCTAACCACACTGGTTGATTATGCAGTCCCAAATGGAGCCCCATTTAGGTTGTTGTGGGTACCTTATGAGAATAATTTTGTTTTAAATAGCTGTGTCTCTGCACCCTACATCCACTGGTAATGAAAGGAAAACGTTGTTTATACTTTTGTTTACTCTTATTTAGCCAGTTAAATTGTTGTGTTCAAATCATTTGAAATCTTCATAATTGTTGCCTTGGGAGTTTGGGCAATTCCTAGGACAGGTCTGTTATAGTAATTTTATTGTGCTTATATTAATTGTAAATTGTATTTAGATTGATTATTTTCTAGAGAAAATTGTGTATTATCTTCTCTATTGAATGTTTATCGAGTACCTAGTGTTGAATCTTTTACTGGTTTGAATTCTTCGAAAGCTCTTAATTCGTGCTCGGCACTACTGGTAAAAATTTGTGTATATTTTTTTGACTTAGTGTTCAATGGTTCACTTAGGGTTTAACGTGCGGTCTTGGGAACAAGGAGATAGACTGCTCGAAAAAGAAAAAGTTATGAGAAGGATATTTTACTTTTCTGCGGGCAAATATACCAGTACACTTAAAGATTGTACCTATTAACTTGTCTTCTAAAAGCCATAAGAATATTGTACTATACAAGGACCTATATGAGATTCTAATACGGTGCTCTTCAGTGTTTATTAGAAACTATAATAATCTATACATATCATAAATTAAAGTTACCCATCGTCTGTCTGCCTATGAAGGCCGCCCTCAGGAATAACTGTAGGCAATTTGGTAGCATTTTCAGTAACGGATAGACTGATTCACAAGGATCGTACGTTTATTCAATTTACTGGCTGAACTTTGATAATGTTTATCTATTAAGTTGTGCCTCCAGACAGCTTTCCTGGCGTGTGCTACCCAAACTGCAGGCACTTTCAGTGACGGACTCGAGGGTCTGCTGGAAGCTGTGGGCTATGTCAGAGGCAGCGGTAGTGGTGGGATCCACAGAAAATAGACGATATTTAACAGGGGTGTGTGACGAATACCTTAGGCAAGGGAGGGAAGCGACTTTGCTGGCCATCTAGCAAAAAGGGCACATACTTAGGCCAAAAGGTGGCATTCCCACCACATCACTCAGAGACTGTACCCTAATAACCCAAATCCGTTAAACCATATTGTTTAAGAAAGTTCATGAAGAAAGCGCAAGGGGGAAAACAAAATATAGCCGGCCGGTGTGGCCGTGCGGTTCTAAGCGCTTCAGTTTGGAACCGCGTGACCGCTACGGTCGCAGATTCGAATCCTGCCTCGGGCATGGATGTGTGTCATGTCCTTAGGTTAGTTAGGTTTAAGTAGTTCTAAGTTCTTGGGGACTGATGACCTTAGAAGTTAAGTCCCATAGTGCTCAGAGCCATTTTTTGAAAACAAAATAACATCATCTGGACTTAAACTAACTACGAAAATAGGATTTTGCAATGTATAAACCCTCTAAGGGAGTGAGACAGTGCAACAAGCCGTAGCTGAATTTTATTACTGCAAGCTTATAGGGATGATGAAATTCGTTGGAATGAGTTTTGTGAAACCAGATTGCTGCAATTGAAGCTAGTATCTGAAACTGGAAAGTACGTTTTAAATGCCGGATACTGATTGTGTAACACCATAGCTCTTATACTCTACTGATTTATTTTGATTTTGTTTTATTTAATGTTACATCGTTGAGCTTCAGTAAATGTGTTTGTTTGAATCGATAACATAAAATTGTATACTTCTTTCTTTGTAAGAACTTTGATGTCATGATTTGATTCTATGCAAAGTAGTGTATCTGTCATTTAAATTCTTTGTCCCATTTTGAGGAACAAAACTTACTATATATAGTTGTAATTTCTGTGTGAATAATTTTTTGTAGTAATGTCAATATGTGCAAATGTTCTGTTTTGTTTAAAATGTCTGTTTGCTGTTATGTAAATGGCTGACCTTCACTTAGGGTTCATAGTTATTCTGTATATAAAAGGTGTTGTGGTTCCCCTCAGGAACGGAACTGTGTAGCGCGCGCAAATTGTGGTTGGCCTAGGTGAAAAAGGTGGAACAAGAGTCATTCGGGGACAAGCTACGTGTTGGGGACGAGCTACCAAACTGTGCACAGCCATGTAAACGTGGCATATTGTTCTCGTTCCGAAAGAGGCTTTATTTGCGGCTTTCCAATGCCTCGGATGGATGGATAAATAGCGGGAACGATTCTGGAATTGGTATTCATCATCGCCACCAAGAAGGGCCAGAGTCCAGCAATTCTGTCTGCAAATCCACCTACCAACATGCAGTTGCCACCACATTGCGCAATCACTGTATCGGAATGCTACAATAATGTACAGTGAAGGATCGGCTCATTGGATGTTTTAGTGTGCACAAATATAAGGTAACTTATTACTGAATTTATGTACCTACCTTGATTTTTCTCCTTATCTTAACACCTCTCAGGTTCCTCTCCGTTTGAACTAAAGTGATTTCCAAGTGTCCTTACTGAAAAAACATTAAAGACCAGTGTATTGCTAATTGATGCCTCTTGAACATAGTAAAGAGAAAGTTAAAGTTAATGTGGCAAGAGAGTGAGTTAAAGTTAATGATGCTTGCTGAAAAAAAATTTCCATAACAGCTTATTAACGTGTTGTTGCCAACTTCAAATTAAAAGTTCTTAAGACTGAGGCTTATGAAGTTTTGCTTAGTAAATGATCACATTACTGCCTGTTGTAAATCGCAGAAAGTGAGTCCATATCTTACATATATGTTAATTTTTTGTCTCACTGTAGTAAAAGTGGAAAACTGCAGTTGTGAAACGTTATATACTCATGTTTGCTAAGTGTTTGTCTCTCTTGTGTATTAGAAGTGCATATTAATAGTATAAAAGGATCCACAGTTTGTCTATTGTGTTAATGCTCGGTAACAAGTAACGAAAAGACCACTAATTATGAAAACCATAATTCCTTCGTTCAAATGATAGTGAGAAGCAACCTGTTAGTGGATTCCAATTAACTTCCATTTCAAATAGTAAGGTATTTAACTGAGAGAGACTTAACCTATGTCCAATTTATGAGCCTGCAGTGAATGTTAATAGTAATGTTATAAAGACCGTTCAATTTGAACAAGCCATGAAAGTAATAGTGTGTTTCGGTATCTGTTATATTTTTGCGAATAGTTTGTGCTGCTCCAGTTGTTAGCTTCAATCTTAAAACATATGTATGTGTCGGAGTTCATTGCACTCGCGTGTGGCCAAGTCTAGGTTGTGTTTGTCCGTTATAGTTACTTATACCAACTTTCTTAAACGAGAACGTTAATCTCTCTCTTGCCTAATTAGGCTGGCGACCGTTTTCCTTATTCTTTAAACAGTATTGCTAGGCCAAAATATTGTTTGTTACTGTTCAAATATTTACGTAATTCTGACTTTCACTTCCGATAAGCCACCTCCGTTAAGTACAACACGGTCAACGTAACAAAATTCCTCTCAGAGGGTAACACTGCTGTGTTGCTTTATACTATAATTGTTCTAACTAGATAGTTATATTTCACGACCTGCCTACAACTTTAAGATTATGGTACAGCAGTAGCAGACAGGAGTGTTATAATTGTACCTATCATTCCATGCTATTATCCAACTAGACAAGTAGAGATAGATATCAAAAAGCACTTCTGTGCTGAACGACTAGCAGCACCGAGAGATGCGAAACGAGGTATTCTCCAAGTCATGGGAGTCATAAATGCAAAAGTTGGAGTCACTAATGCTGATGGTTCATTATTTATGGAATTCTGCGGGAACGACACACACACATACACACACAAACACACACACACACACACACACACACACACACACACACACACACACACTCAAACAAGAAGAAAAAGAAAAGAAGCCATAAGATCTCGTGTTAGACACAATTAGATTACCCACTGCGCCAAAAGACGGAAAAATGTTAAAATATCATTGCCAGTGTCAGACATAAAAACGACCATGATTTACAATCTGCATAATCTTTGTCAATAAATCCTCTACATCCATCTTACTGGATCCAAGCGAAGCCAGTTCTCTGTCTGAGTGAGATGCTAATAACTGCTCAGCTGCTCTACTTAGTAGAAACTCTCTCCTAGCCTTTTTCACTCATATATTAACTTACGCAATCATAGTTGCTATAATGATATCACGATCGCTAATCCCCGCTTCTGCGCTGACGGCCTATTTTTAGCTACAAGGTCTAAGATATTTCCACGCATGTGGGGTGCCGAGCTAGCCGCTCAAGACAGTTTTCAGAAAACGTGTTCAGAAGTATTTCGTATAACAATTATCTGTCTATGGCCCCCGCAATGAATCCGTAGGCATCCAGTCTATACTCGGCAGATTAAAGGCACCTCAAGGTAGTACTGCATGATCTGGGTATTTACGCGCTATTAAATGTAGACTTTCTTTGAATAAAGTCATCAGTGATGGGTAATTAAAATAATGTTGATTATGTTCGTTAGATAATTATTCGGATATCGCGGTTCATAGCTACTGTTGTCGCCTAAATTACTGAAATGAAATATTATTTGACGTGATCGTGACACTTTGTATAGCAGTAAAAACTATACGTTGAAAACGAGTGCATACCGCTGAATAGGAACCCCACTATCCTTCTGTGGTAGGAGCCCAGCGTGAATGCAAACTGCTCCTCATAATAGCTGACACACTTTTTAAGTGCAGAACCTAAAAGTGAAAAGAATCCAGATATGATAGAATTGTTAAAAATGTTGTCTGCACAAAATTGCAGCACAGGGACAACAAAATGCAGCAGAAAATGACAATATTAAGGCACAAATTGCAGCACACAGTGACAATATTAATGCACAAATCGTAGCACTGGGGCAACAAAATGCAGCACAAAGTAAACAAATCGAAATGCAGGGTACCAGACGGAAAATGTGTATCTGCACCTCCATCGAACGTGATCGAAAGCGTTTGGAGTGCTGAGTGACAGTAGTTTTCTCTTTCGCGCACTGGTAGGAATCACTAGGCACCCTTTAAAACCATTCGCCGAAACCTGCACGTGATCCGAAGCAGCAAAGGGTGCTTGTGCTTTATCAGCGTCCTTTTTTTGTGTCCTGTGGTGTGATCAAGGTGGGGTTGAGAGGGGGGGGGGCGGTGTTTTGACGTTGACACATGTTTGGCTAAAATGACTAAGGGTCCCTTAAAGACAAGCCAGTCCTTCAAAACCCTCAGCGCCACAACACACCTGCACAGAAACCAGTGACGACTGTCCGAGACACCAGGAGACAGGCTACGTTGCTGCCCTTGCACCTGAAATTAGGCCACCCGGAATCGGTGGGTGCTGAAGAGGTTGCCGGTCTCCAAGTGCCTAGCACTTCGTCACGGTTTCTGTACATAGAGCAACTTTATTTAAATTCTGAATAAGGGTCTATGGATGCTAACGAGGATTTTGTAGAATGGATCTGGGGGGAGTTTAAAGGAATTCTTTGCCGTTTTATTACGCATGTTCTGCTCATAACAAAACCACGCGATTTCAGCACTGGCCGACGCGCCTGTAATGTTCATCGTAGAGACGTCAAAAGAAGGAGCTAAATGTGGGTAAGAGGGGGTTTCACGACCTTCCGATAATGTGATAGGTTCGCGGTTGCCTTGGGCAGAATTTTTGTGGAATTTTGTGCCAATGTGAGAGTATCAACCAGGTCATACAAACATCTGAGGTGCGGCCTTTTTTTATGCATGTATCGACCCCTTCCCATCTGAAGCGTTGTCGAGCCCGAGAGTGCCACGCTTTTGCAACCTGAAGGTGCGTTTACACATGTGCATCTTACGCCCAGTCGCCATGTGACTGTGCTTGCCCCACATGCAAGTGGAGGCACGCGTATAGGTGCATGGCACATCCTCAACATGGGAGTGGGAGTGATTCCATTCATACAGTCTGTGTTCACACTGGGTGCCACTACTTCAGTGTGGGGCGAGCTACAGCCACAAGGCGACTAGATGCAAGGGGCACGGTTGTGAAGGCACCTTACCAGAAGATGGGTGTATGAATGTTTGAGTCAAATTTCAAATTTAAGGGCCAGAGGTTTACATTTTAATTTTTCCAGCATTTGGTATTATTGCACATATTGTATGTCAAGAAAGAGCACAATGGGAGGGAAATGCTGGGTTTCGAAAAAGTGATCTAGTTATTTTATTGCACAGTGTAAATACCTGGGTCGTTATTCTCTCGTTCATCTGCTGTTGTCTTTTCTTGGTGTGTCGTCGTTATTTTCTGTAGTCATGTGGACTGAAGTACGGGTAGCTGTGATACCCGTCGCTAGTTCTTAATTTGTTAGTAAATCTCTTCCTTACCTGAATTGTTTTTTTCTTGTCTCATTTTGTGAAGCTTACAGTGTGCTTTCTGCATCTTCATTTGAGCGTCATTGTCGTTACAGTGGTGTTTTCTACGTTCCTGGTAGGTTAGATAGCTTGCCTTCCTACCGTTCTGAAAAATGTCTTTTAATTAAATGAGATTCATCTCTGCTGAAGCTGAGCCTGAAGAGATAGCACTCCATTCCGGAAAATCTAATTTCCTTAAATAAGATTTACTCTACTCAATACGAGTCTGAAGCCATACTGCCATTTGAGGCCTGTAGACAGAATACATTAATTTGTTCCAGCTAGTGATGGCCGCAGTGTCAGGAAGTCGTTTCTGAAAGTATTTGTATGGAGTGTAGCCACGTATGGAAGTGAAACATGGACGATAAATAGTTTGGACAAGAAGAGAATAGAAGCTTTCGAAATGTGGTGCTACAGAAGAATTCTGTAGATTAGATGGGTAGATCACATAACTAATGATGAAGTATTGAATAGAATTGGGGAGAAGAGGAGTATGTGGCACAACTTGACATAAAGAAGGGACCGGTAAGTAGGGTAGGACATGTTCTGAGGCATCAAGGGATCACAAATTTAGCATTGGAGAGAGCGTGGAGGGTAAAAATCGTAGAGGGAGACCAAGAGATGAATACACTAAGCAGATTCAGAAGGATGAGGGTTGCAGTAAGTACTGGGAGATGAAGAAGCTTGCACAGGATAGGTAGCATGGAGAGCTGCATCAAACCAGTCTCAGGACTGAAGAACTGAAGACCACAACAACTGCAACAGTGGTGGCCGCAGGTAGCCGAAAGCCAGAGGCCACGTGAGGGGTTGGGAGTGGCGGGTAGGGAGGGGGGCAAAAGGCGTGGGGGCGATCAGGGAGCCTCAATTGGTGGCTTATGCATCCTGCAACCTCTCACGTGATGTTGACAAGCTTCGCGACCGTTCGTATCAATGGGGCAGTGCTGAAACAGCCTGGTATATGTTGTCCGCTCATGATACTCACAACACAGACGCTGTCCCTAACTTCACGAATAACTCAAATCTTAATTCAGTGAATCATCAGTTTTCATCCGTGAGGAGTTAGAATAGAAACTATGGTCTCCCTCTATATCCATCGATCTGAATGAAAACATTATTAATAATAATAATAACAATACCTTGAAAGTGTTGTGCAATCAACGGATACAACGGGCTTTCTGATCATATTCATACTTTTTTCTATCTTGCAATATTTGCGAAATGTGTCTGAATTGCCACTGTAGTCGGCTATTTACTTTGTTTATTTACAGACGCCTCCTGTTTGTCAACCAGAACCATTAAGTGGATACTGCTGGTGCAGCTGGCCGGAGTGGCCGAACGGTTCTAGGCACTTCAGTCTGGAACCACGCGACCGCTATGGTCGCAGGTTGGAATCCTGCCTCGGCATGGATGTGTGTGATGTCCTTAGGTTAGTTAGGTTTAAACAGTTCTCAGTTCTAATTGACTGATGACCTGAACAGTTAAGTCCCATAGTGCTCAGAGCGACTTGAACTGCTGGTGCTAACCACACCTGCAAATTTCTTGAACATACTCTCTGACGAAGTAGCCACATCCGCATACTTAACTTTCGTGCAGAGACGGAAGCTTTCGCCACAGAGTAGTTGCGAACTCAGCATCGTTCGATTTCTTAACTAGGTAGGTTTTATCATCGTTGTCATATACCGAAAGACAGATTATAACCTAGTGCTAAACTTTCTTTAGTGCGAAAACAGAGCTTTGATTCTCTGCTCTCCTTCTTCGTCATTATTTTCTCATAGTGTTTTTGTGCTTTCTTCGAAACTGTAGCATAAACCGAGTATGGATTCTGTGATGACGATGGAGAGTAAACTTCGGGTCTTTCCACGGAGAGGGGGTACAGGTAGAAGCCTCTAACGTATACCGTGTGAGTACATCCACGTCCGTACCACTCTACATTCAGGAGGTATTTCATGTAACACCTTCGCTTCCCCACTTCCATGTTCCTGTCGCGAACTGATGGAAATAAGCCTTATTTTTTTATTACATGATTGCTGAAAAGTTACTAGGTTTCGCCATTCCATTAATTGTCTGGAAACATGGAACAGTTTAAAGTGATACTAGATCACAAAGCTATAGTGGCGAAAGCAGATGCCAGTGTGGGATTCATTTAAGAATCCTCAAGCATGGAGTCTACCTATCAAGTAGGTATCTTACAAAACCGTCTTTCAAAACCGATACTTTAGTGCTTCTCCTGAGCCTTGTATCGTCAAGAGACATACGAGACAGGAGCGATAAATAGAGAAGATCAAAAAGAGTAGAGCGTTTTCTCATGCATTCGTTCAGTAATCGCGAAAGCGTCGCTGAAATGTTTTTTTATCAAGCTGTGGCTAACTATTAAAAATCTACACCGTACATATATGGAAGAATCAACCAGGACACTACGATGTGCCTAACTGTTAAAACCCTAGAGCCTACATTCCTAGAAGCATCAACCAAGACACTACAAGAGAAGACCTGTGTATCACGGTGTGGCTAACTGTTACAAATTTAGAGCGTACATTCCTAGAGGACACGACCAAGACACTGCAAGAAAGGAGTCGTGTATCAAGGTACGACTAACTGTTGAAAATGTAGAGTATACTTTCCAATTAGGATCTTTCAAAAAGAAACGAGCCGCAGGCTGTAAAATGAAAATTGCCTAGGGGACCGTAGATCCATTGCCTATGGAAGGCGTTGTGGTCTCTATACGAGCTCGAGGCTTCATACCCACTACTAGACTAACGTGGGCGCTTATCCCTGTGACTACAGAGAGAACACGTGCACGTGTCGACCGCCCACTGCACACACGAGGAGAACACGGAAGCACCGTAATCTGATTTCCCAGAAATCTCGCTCTGTGGGAGAGGAGTCAAAAGATGTGAACACGTGTCCCGGCTTATCCGTAGGTACTCGACCGTTTCTGAGAAACGACGGTCAAGGGTTCGACTTAATTTCGATGACTTTTAGCGCACGGAAGTGTTAGCAAAATGGCGCCGCTGGTGGATATGTTGGCGGTCTCTCTCTTTTGCAAACCGTGTTCAAAACTTAATTTATATTCTTCTTTATTTTATATTATTTTTCGATTTCCTACCTCTATCCGTAGCAAGTCACTACACGAGTGTTTCTTATCAAGATAATGAGTAAAAGGTCGGTATAGTAACTGTAAAATTCTCTATCTATATCCGAATCCCGGTCCTACTACTGCCGGGTCTGGGTGCTGATGAGTCCTCTCCATTTGGCTCAGTCCTCTCACCACTTTTCTTCCTCCACTTGCTGCCAGGTCACACCTCTCCTTTCTACAGATATTCTCACTCCCATTTTCCACCGTGTTCTTTCGCGCCCTCTAGGTCTTTTTCCATCCATCTTTAGTTCTTCCATAATTTTGTGGAGTCTCTGCCCATGCATCCTCTTAACATGCCCTTACCATCTTAATCTCTTTCTTTCAATTTCTTCTCTCATACTTTCTTGTTTAAGGTCCTTTCTAATCTCTACATTCCTTACTCTGTCCGTTCTTGTTTTTCCTTTAACTGCTCTGAGAAATTTCATTTCCCCTGCTCCAGTCCCTTGCTGTCATTGTCCATGTTTCTCCACCATAGGTGACAATAGGAATGTAATAATTCTTATACATAAGGAGTTTTGCTCTTTCTGAAACTTCATTATTCCAAATCAGGTGTTTCATTGTTTGGTAGAAATTGCCTTCCTTCTGTAACCTCCTATTAATTTAGTTAGTTATTCTTCTATCCCTAGATATTTCACTCCCTAAATAAGTGAAACTTTCTATCACTTTGAGGGGTTCTCCATTCAAGGTAATATTTCCGTTGATCCCTTTCTCTCTTCCAAATACCATTACTTCACTCTTATCTTTATTTATTTTTAATCCATACCTTTTCATTATTTCCTTCCACGCATCAAGCTGTAACTGTACATCTACCTCTTTATCACCCCATTTTACCATATCGTCTGCAAAAATCATCTTTTTTTTCTTTTTCTTTTAGTATATCTTTAACTGCCCTATTCATTCCCTCCATCACAACATTAATAAGTGCAGGAGATACTTCCTTGCTTAAGTCCTTATCTTATTTCGAAGTATTCAGAGTTCCCCAATGGTGTTCTAATTCTACAATTGTGTCCTCTGTACATTATCTTTATAACATTAATGTATCCATCTTCTATATCTATCTTCTTCATTTCTTCCCAGAGTCGTTCCCTGTCAACTGAGTCATATGCCTTCGCTATGTCTATAAAAACCATTATCACCCTTTCGTTATACTCCCAACTTTTTTCCATCAGTTGATGGATAGAAAATATCAGGTCGATCGTGCTTCTTCCTTTCCTAAACCCATGCTGTTCTTCACTCAGCTCCTTTTCTGTCTTTTCACTTATTCGATTTAGTAAAATTATTTCAAAAATCTTGGCTGTATGACTCATAAGAGTTATTCCTCTGTAGCTTTTACAAAGTCTTTTATTGCCTTCCTTGAAGATGAGAACAATGTCTCCTGTTCTCCAGTCGTCAGGTATTGTACTATTTCTCCACACGCTTGATATTACTCTATACAGCCACTGCATTCCCACTGGACCTGCTACTCTTATCATGTCCACTGATACTTCATCAGGTCCTGGGGCTTTCCCCCCGTTCATCTTCTTCACATCTTTTCCCATTTCTTCCCGTGTAATTTGTCCTAATTCTGCTTCCCAACTTCTCTCAATTTCTCCATTATTTGTTGTTTCCTCATGTACCTGCTCCTCAGCGTTTAACAGCTTCTTAAAATGCTCTTTCCAGAGATCTTTTATACTCCCTGGATCTTCAATAATGGTACCGTCCTCTGTTTCCATCTTTACTGGTACTTCAGAATCCTTCCTTTTATTTTTCATCATTTTATAGAACATTTTCTTATTGCTCTTGACATCTTTTTCAGGTTTTTTTGTAAACTCTTCCCATGCCTTTCTCTTTGCTGTTTCCACTACTTCTTTGCACTTCTTCTTTTCCTCAATATATCTTTTACGGTCTTCGTCATTTTTAGTTTTCCACCACTTTCTCCATGCTCCATTTTTTCTTCTAACTGTTTGGATTGTGGTATCATCCCACCAACTTGTCTGTCCTATTTTTTCCTTTCCAGATGTTTTGCCACATACTTTTTGTGCTGCTTCGACTAAAGTGTCTTTGAATAAACTCCATTCTTTTTCTACAGAAAACGTCTTTTGGAAATTTTTGTGTAATTAATTCTCTGTACTTCTCAGCACATTCACTCTCCTTCAGTTTCCAATCCCGTATCCATATCACTTTCTTCTGTTTTCTATTTTTCACACACTGATTCATTTTCCATTGTCCCACTAGTAATCTATGGTCTCCATCTGCACTCACGCTTGGAATTACCTTCAAATTTGTTACTTTCTCTCCCCATGCCCTATCTACTATAATATAATCAATTACACTCTTGGTTCTTCCATCCCAACTGTATCTGGTGATAACATGACTTTCTCTCTTCATAAACCAGCTGTTTGCTATTTTCATTCCATTCCTCTGGCACAAATCCAGGAGTCTTTCCCCTTCTTCATTTCTGCCTCCATATCCGAAACATCCCAATACTTGCTCAAATCCCTTTCTGTCTTTGCCTACCTGTGCATTAAAATCTCCCATCACTATATTAGCACTCTCTATATGGTTTTCTAACAAATTTTCAAAGTCCATCTTCTCTTCTTCACTACATCCCACTTGAGGTGCATAAATCTGGATTACTTTTAGTGTTTCTTTTTGGAATATCAGGTTTAAGATTATGATCCTGTCTGATATATATCTCACAATTTTCAATCCAGCTTTGTACATTCTTATTCACGATCACTGGCACACCATTTCTTCCAGACCTGTTATTCCTACTCCAGTACAGTTTTCCTCCTCCTCTCAAATTCTTCTCACTTTTACCCTTCCACTTTGTTTCGCTTAATCCCAATATATCTAATTTCCTCTCTGTTAGTACATCTGTCATTTCTTCCATTTTTCCATTGACGGTTAATATAGTAAGATCCCAATATTTAGGTTATTTTTTAGTCCAGTTGGTTTCATCTTCTTGAACTGATGAATATCATCAGGTCTCCCATCATTTGCACCAGTATTTGAAGAAACAGTGGGGTCAAATCCTAAGTGGTTCGTTCCGAGGCTCGTCTGAGTTTTGAAAGTAATATATGAAGACTTTCCTACTGACTTGCTAGGCCTAACGCAAGAAAGGATTTTCTGTTGGGGTTGTCTCCCTTAGCCTTTGGAGTTTCTCCTCCACCACAAGGCAGTGGTTCCCTTCTCATTTAATCCCCAGAAAGGGGGATTGCCTCATATGCCAGCTACGCCGTTCCGAAGTCTTCCTTCTCCGCCGCCGCTGCCAGTAAGGGCTTCACCCCTAACCCTGGGCATGGGTTCCGTGTTATACCCCACGGGATTGGGTCCTTGCCTGAACTCAGCTATCCTAGCACTCCGGCCTACTGAAGTGCAGGATGCCCACCCCCGCGATGTGGACGCGCCAGACAGGAATTACCCCAGTGGAGGAATAGGGAAGGGCACCCTACCTCCCTGGAGCCGGGTTAATGATTGTGTATGGTGCCACAATCAAATTGTAAAATCAAACTGTAAAATTACTGCTTGATTTTATGATAAGTGTCTTAAATTTATTATATGTGTGTATGCGGTACTTTCAGGGGTAACAATCTTCTTAAATTCTCTTTTCCTTATATTTCATTCTTACATCGGCTCTTATAATCGTTCTTGCAAGGTATTCTTGTGTCTGTTCTTCAGCAAGATTTCGTTCATTCCCTTGGATTATACTGATTTGCAACGGACAATCAGCGCTCTTTCAGTACTGGTGTCGTTCTTTGATGAACTCCGTTCCCTGCTCTCGTTCCTCTGTAAGTAAACGCACTACACCCCTTTGCTGTTCTTTTAAAGCCTCTATTTCTCTGTTTTCTGCATTCAGGGTTCAGTGGACTGTCGCTGCTTGCATGTACTCGCTCTATCGTCATGTGGGTGTGCACCAACGTCCCTCTAGTGGTGAGTTTTGGGCCTCAATGCTTTTACTGAGACCAATCTTTCTTCCGTAGCCATTTCATTAGAATCCCTTCAGCAGTTTTCGTTTTACTGCCTCTGGCTTGTTTCATTGTGAAGGCCCCCCTTAGAATAGCCAAACAATAAATTTATTCCTCTTGTAAGCATCTTATGACAAGACCATGGAAAAACTGGAGAGACTGAGCTCATACTCATTCTTCTCACGCACCACCACCAGTGGAACAAGACAACGGCAATATTACAGTGGTGCGCAAAGCGGAAAAGGGTACCCACACACCATAATGTTGTTTCGGACTTTAAATGTAGATGAAAAATGGTTAATTCAATAACGAGGTGTACTGCTTGATGGAGAACTACATCAGCGTCAACTGTGGGACGTGATGCACTTCGTACTCTAACAACTGAATTGATTGTAGGAGTTAATATTTGGACGAGGAAGTTTCTGGTGTACATCTTGCATCTGGTCCAGGGACAATCGTGCGAGTGGCAGACATACAGGGTGTTACAAAAAGTTACGGCCAAACTTTCAGGAAACATTCCTCACACACAAAGAACGAAAATATGTTATGTGGTCATGTGTCCGGAAACACTTACTTTCCATGTTAGAGCTCATTTTATTACTTCTCTTCAAATCACATTAATCATGGAATGGAAACACACAGCAACAGAACGTACCAGCGTGACTTCAAACACTTTGTTACAGGAAATGTTCAACATGTCGTCCGTTAGCGAGGATACATGCATCCACCCTCCGTCGCATGGAATCCCTGATGCACTCATGCAGCCCTGGAGAATGGCGTATTATATCACAGCCGTCCACAATACCAGCACGAAGAGTCTCTACATTTGGTACCGGGGTTGCGTAGACAAGAGCTTTCAAATGCCCCCATAAGTGAAAGTCAAGAGGGTTGAGGTCAGGAGAGCGTGGAGGCCATGGAATTGGTCCGCCTCTACCAATCCATCGGTCACCGAATCTGTTGTTGAGAAGCGTACGAACACTTCGACTGAAATGTGCAGGAGCTCCATCGTGCATGAGCCACATGTTGTGTCGTTCTTGTAAAGGCACATGTTCTAGCAGCACAGGTAGAGTACTCCGTATGAAATCATGATAACGTGCTACATTGAGCGTAGCTGAAAGAACATGGGCCTCAATCAAGACATCACCAACAATGCCTGCCAAAACGTTCACAGAAAATCTCTGTTGATGACGTGATTGCACAATTGCGTGCGGATTTTCGTCAGCTCACACATGTTGATTGTGAAAATTTTTAATTTGATCACGTTGGAATGAAGCCTCATCCGTAAAGAGAACCTTTGCACTGTAATGAGGATTGACAAATTGTTGGATGAACCATTCGCAGAAGTGTACCCGTGGCGCCCAATCAGCTACTGATAGTGCCTGCACACGCTGTACATGGTACGGAAACAGCTGGCTCTCCCGTAGCACTCTCCATACAGTGACGTGGTCAACGTTACCTTGCACAGCAGTAATTTCTCTGACTCTGACGTTAGGGTTATCGTCAACAGCACGAAGAATTGCCTCGTCCATTGCAGGTGTCCTCGTCGTTCTAGGTCTTCCCCAGTTGCGAGTCATAGGCTGGAATGTTCCATGTTCCTTAAGACGCCGATCAATTGCTTCGAACGTCTTCCTGTCGGGACACCTTCGTTCTGGAAATCTGTCTCGATACAAACGTACCGCGCCACGGCTATTGCCCCGTGCTAATCCATACATCAAATGGGCATCTGCCAACTCCGCATTTGTAAATACTGCACTGACTGCAAAACCACGTTCGTGATGAACACTAACCTGCTGATGCTACGTACTGATGTGCTTGATGCTAGTACTATAGAGCAATTAGTCGCATGTCAACACAAGCACCGAAGTCAACATTACCTTCCTTCAATTGGGCCAACTGGCGGTGAATCGAGGAAGTACAGTACATACTGACGAAACTAAAATGAGCTCTAACATGGAAATTAAGCGTTTCCGCACATATGTCCACATAACATCTTTTCTTTATTTGTGTGTGAGGAATGTTTCCTGAAAGTTTGGCCATACTTGTAACACCCTGTATATCCATGCTAAAATCCAGATATTTTTGGTAGGAGTTTTGTGGTTAACCCTGTATTTTCGGCTCTCGCTGGTGTCTTTGTATAAATTTTGCATTGCCGAGTGGTTTGCCCAAGTGCCATCTTCAGTAACTTGAAGTTTTTCGCTATTGTTTTTGAGCTGGTGCATTTCTGGCGCCAGTTTCCATCGATCGTAATCTTGATCTTAGAGTCGTCTTCGATGCTTATTTGTCTTCTGGCCATCTTTGACGGCGCGGATTTAACGGCAGGGCGTGCGCTCTGCTGGGAGGTGGATCGGGATTGGCGGTGAGCGAGAGTCACGTGGGACTGTGTACGTAGTCAGGACGGCAAGAGGACGAGTCGGACAACGAAGGTGCGTGGCCAGCGGTTACGGCGTGTTGAGTCGTGAGTGCAGATCCACCGCCCATGGTGATTTGGGTTTCCCAGAGGTCGGAAGGAAAAGATCCTTCGAGTCTGTTATAAACTACGCCTGCCGATTGAATTGGAGTCACCGAGTTTCTTCGGTGGGTTGTGAGTAGCTTAACTGAATGTGCCACTGTACTACAAATCGTCTGGAAATGTTTTAGTTGTTTATCACTTATCTCGGTGTCGTGACTAACTACACTCCTGGAAATGGACACCCGTGTGTCAGACCCACCATACTTGCTCCGGACACTGCGAGAGGGCTGTACAAGCAATGATCACACGCACAGCACAGCGGACACACCAGGAACCGCGGTGTTGGCCGTCGAATGGCGCTAGCTGCGCAGCATTTGTGCACCGCCGCCGTCAGTGTCAGCCAGTTTGCCGTGGCATACGGAGCTCCATCGCAGTCTTTAACACTGGTAGCATGCCGCACAGCGTGGACGTGAACCGTATGTGCAGTTGACGGACTTTGAGCGAGGGCGTATAGTGGGCATGCGGGAGGCCGGGTGGACGTACCGCCGAATTGCTCAACACGTAGGGCGTGAGGTCTCCACAGTACATCGATGTTGTCGCCAGTGGTCGGCGGAAGGTGCACGTGCCCGTCGACCTGGGACCGGACCGCAGCGACGCATGGATGCACGCCAAGACCGTAGGATCCTACGCAGTGCCGTAGGGGACCGCACCGCCACTTCCCAGCAAATTAGGGACACTGTTGCTCCTGGGGTATCGGCGAGGACCATTCGCAACCGTCTCCATGAAGCTGGGCTACGGTCCCGCACACCGTTAGACCCGTCTTCCGCTCACGCCCCAACATCGTGCAGCCCGCCTCCAGTGGTGTCGCGACAGGTGTGAATGGAGGGACGAATGGAGACGTGTCGTCTTCAGCGATGAGAGTCGCTTCTGCCTTGGTGCCAATGATGGTCGTGTGCGTGTTTGGCGCCGTGCAGGTGAGCGCCACAATCAGGACTGCATACGACCGAGGCGCACAGGGCCAACACCCGGCATCATGGTGTGGGGAGCGATCTCCTACACTGGCCGTACACCACTGGTGATCGTCGAGGGGACACTGAATAGTGCACGGTACATCCAAACCGTCATCGAACCCATCGTTCTACCATTCCTAGACCGGCAAGGGAACTTGCTGTTCCAACAGGACAATGCACGTCCGCATGTATCCCGTGCCACCCAACGTGCTCTAGAAGGTGTAAGTCAACTACCCTGGCCAGCAAGATCTCCGGATCTGTCCCCCATTGAGCATGTTTGGGACTGGAAAACGCGTCGTCTCACGCGGTCTGTACGTCCAGCACGAACGCTGGTCCAACTGAGGCGCCAGGTGGAAATGGCATGGCAAGCCGTTCCACAGGACTACATCCAGCATCTCTACGATCGTCTCCATGGGAGAATAGCAGTCTGCATTGCTGCGAAAGGTGGATATACACTGTACTAGTGCCGACATTGTGCATGCTCTGTTGCCTGTGTCTATGTTCCTGTGGTTCTGTCAGTGTGATCATGTGATGTATCTGACCCCAGGAATGTGTCAATAAAGTTTCCCCTTCCTGGGACAATGAATTCACGGTGTTCTTATTTCAATTTCCAGGAGTGTATCTTGACGGCAGTTGAGGGAGTGTGGCTACGCTCAACCAACCGACATGAAGTGTGGTTAAAGACGTAGCTAGAAATGCAACAGTAGTGAGTAAGTCTGGCTCTGGCGTTTCAAGACACGCCGAGATACGTCCTCTATTCTACCTTGTAGTTCATTTGGTAGTTTGGCTCGTAAATGGGCGCCGAGATAATTCTTGTCATCTTAACTTTGGGGCATGATTTTTAGCGAACGTATTAATCAAAGTTTAAAGGCTGTCACTGGCCAAGTACCTCACGGAACCTAATTTGTTTCTGTTCAGTTGTATTGATCACCTGTTCTCTAGATAAGATTGTGTAGTGTAGGTCTCAGAATATTGTCTGCCGTTGATGTGTGTTGTGTTACAGATATTTGGCAGTGGTCGATACGAGCATACTGGTAGTAGAGCACCACGGGGCAGAGAGATATTTATAGCCCTGTTCTCTCCTTTACATCTTGGGTTATGTTGTCACTGTTACGTGATTCCATCTTTCCAGTGGACAATTATAGCATCTGAAGTTCAATTGCAGTGCAAAGTTGAGTACATTTATATGTCATTTCCTGTCTCGTGGATCTCTCGTGTTGATTTGAATCCTTGGTCTACTCGCGTCTATCGCTAATTCACACGCAATATTGAAGCAACCTCATTTTAGGGGTATTGTAATATGGTCATGTTCTAGTTGTTATCATTCTAAGAATATTGTTGATTAATCAACTGAGTAAGGAAATTTGATGATTGGTTTGGTCAAAATTAAAGCACTTCCTTAACTGTTTTAGTTATTTGTATATAGTTTTGTTTAGGAAATTTGGCTAGGCAAACCTTGAAAGATCTGTGTTCTTACCCTTAATCTGTTCCTCAGCTGATTGGAAGTAAGAGAGTTCTGATGGGAAGCTTTACCTGAGTATATTTACCTAGTAATATCCAAATTTCCAGTTTTATGGGTCTTGTTCCGGTTAAAGACATTTGTCATGTGTCCAAGTGATCTGACCTTGTTAGGCAGTCTCCTGTATTATTGTGATTTTATAATGCTTTTGATTGTAATAAAATATGTAGCAACTACAACTGATTACTATTGTGATTTTGGTGTGTCACCACCATTGCACAATATCAGTTTAGGAACGTGTCATATACAGAGTTATAAAGTCAGCCTGGCAGATAAAACTGACGTAGCTGGTGCATCGGGATTTGAACCCAAAACCATGTCTTTAACAGATAATTCTGTTAGCCCTCAACTATCCAGGGACGACACACGACTCGCTCTCGCTGCTTTACATTCACTGTCTGTTTAATTTTACAAAAGGTCTTCTGCATAAGCTGTGAAAGTAGTCAGTGTCTTGCCTACATATTTAGCAGGTAAGAGCATTTCTTGGGGAAGAGAAGGTTATGGGTTCGAGCCCTGGTCCAGCACACAGATTAAGCCTGCCAGGGTACTTCAAAACTGCGTCCACTCCACAACAGAGCGGACGATTCTTTCTGGATATTCAACAAACAAAGAGTTTAGATGAAGGAATCACTTTGTTTGATCACTCAAGTTAGCCGTACACCAGTACGAACTTTGGACTGTTCCAACTAGCAACTAACTTCACAAGGGAACTGCATCTGACGTACTTTTCCTAGAGGGAGTGTGCGCTAGAGCCGTGACATGGACACCGTGACGAGCCAGCTGTTATCCTGTTGCAGCGGAACAGAGCCCACCACTTTTAGCTGGGCAATTATTAACGTCGCGGGCTTCGTTCTGCGGCGTCCTGGTCGTTAGGGCTTCTGTTGGACTGTCGGAGGGGCGTCGTAGCAGCTCCGCGCCACAGCTAACCCTGGCATCGCCCTTCCAGTATTTAGACGCCTTGGGGAGCAAAATAACTGATGACGTTCGAAGTAGAGAGGATATAAAATGTAGACTAGCAATGGCAAGGAAAGAGTTTCTGAACAAGAGAAATTTGTTAACATCGAGTATAGATTTAAATGTCAGGAAGTCGTTTCTGAAAGTATTTGTATGGAATGTAGCCATGTATGGAAGTGAAACGTGGACAATAAAAAGTTTAGACAAGAAGAGAGTAGAAGCTTTCGAAATGTGGTGCTACAGAAGAATGCTGAAGATTAGATGGGTAGATCACATAACTAATGAGGAGTTATTGAATAGAATTAGGGAGAAGAGGAGCTTGTGGCACAACTTGACTAGAATATGGGATCGGTTGGTAGGACATGTTCTGAGACATCGAGGGATCACCAATTTAGTTTTGGACGGCAGCGTGGAGGGTAAAAATCCTAGAGGGAGACCAAGAGATGAATACACTAAGCAGATTCAGAAGGATGTAGGCTGCACTAGGTACTGGGAGATGAAGAAGCTTGCACAGGATAGGGTAGCATGGAGAGCTGCATCAAACCACTCTCAGGACTGAAGACCACAACAACAAGAACCTTGCAGACCACGTTGTTCAGTTTGATCGCGCTATTCTCTTCACCGTTAGCTTGTGGTATATAATAGTCTGTTCACAGACGAGGTTATTCCTACCAGATTATGAAACCAGTTTTTTTCTCTCGATTTTTCTCTTTTACCACCAAACTTATAGGTTAGGTTCATTACACTGGAACTCGTTACTAGGTTTCTCGAACATTTTATTGTGTGCTGATAAGGAATTCCTCGAACTTTCTAAGGCGAGCATTAATCTGGTATTATGGCGAAGAGTGACAGCGAACTCACTCAATTTATCTGTCTGTACATATAAAGAAGTGTCACTTTGTAATTCACACTAATCTACAGTTTTATTCCGATCTTGGTGGAAGTTTGCACATTTTATCTACAAGTCAAGAGGATGATAACACAAGATTTCATAGAAAGGTTGTTACCAAAAATCCCTAAAAGTTTTTGACCGATTTACTACAAATTTATACGTTATTAGATTTTCTGATGAACATTTGGTTTGATGTGGGCTATATTTTTAATATACAGATATAAAATGTATAAAGGAGAAACGTTGTCACAAGACAACTAGAAAAGTACTTGCAAGTTTACTTCAAAGTTATAGGCCGATTTACTTCAAACTTCTGCATTCAGATGAAACGATGAAGAAAACTGACGATAAATTAAGTGCCTAACAAAAGAAATATGTCGTGATAACTTGATTGTAATTCCTATCTTAAGAATAAATTAACAGCGGAAATACCTCACTTGGAGATAGTACCATCAGACGTCACTAGATTGTGGGACGAGCGAAAGAGTAATAATTTGACAGGAACACGAATGCAAACCCTTCTTTATTTGACGTTGTTACGTATCACACATACCCTGTATGATATTTAAGTCCATGTTTCACACTTTTTTTAATTGTTAAAATCCACACTGCCAAACAAACGCTAAGGAAGGACGTGTGAATAGTACCAACAAAAGTCACTATATAGTGTACTGGGCAAAAAGTCGAACAGAATCCGAGATTTGCCGAAGTGTGACGGAAACTAGGGATGTTTTTGAACACGAACTGTTTGAACCATTCACATCACAGTTCGGATATCTCGAGGTCGCTTCGATCATTCGATTAGCTTGAGATCCAGTGACTTTTGTTGGTACTACAGCAAGTATGTCTTAGCATTTCTGATGCAATATTTATTTTAATAATAAAAATAATTGTGAAACACTGTTTAAAATATCTTTTAGGCTACAGGTTATGCGTAAAAACGGCAGCTAATAAATAAATGAAAGATTGCAATCATGATTCTGTCCTATTCCCACGGTTTAATTCGACCCGCGACATAGTGACGACTGGTGGTACTACCTCTACGACGGATCTTGCTGCTGTTTATCATTTTCGCGATTGAAATTAGTCACTTTATTACGATCTATTTCGTTTGTTCAGCATTTAACTCTTTGTTATTTGTTTGGTTGTTTCATCTGAATGGTCCAGTTTTGTTTTCAAACTGATTAAAATCTGGTGACGTTCTTATCTGTTATTCTACTATGTGAATAGGAACTGAATTGCTCATTTGCAACACACTTCGTAAATCATTACCGTCACTTATAAACAAATGAAAGTTTATACTGCATTCAGTCAAGTATTATTTTCTTCCAGGACGACATTTTCGTCTTTGCCTGTTGCTTTTACTTAAAAATAAGTATGAATGTCGATATACCCATACATATCGGCACTATATGAGAACTTGCATAGCAAAGTTGTTCAAACACAATAGGAGTCTGTGCAGAGGTAGGATTTAGCGTTACATCCTCTATTGTTGACGAAATTCAGTTACACTGAAATAAAGAAACATTTTCATATAATTAATGGCAAAATGTAACAACAGTTATCCGCATATGAAACATTGACAAAAGTAGTGATTACTATTATTATTAGCAATCTTCCTAGTTATTACGCCTACATGTTAAGCTGCTGTAAGAAGAGAAACAGAAGACAACTGACAAAAGCTATAAGGCGAATCGAGACTCTCTTATTTACAAAACAATTTCGTGATTCACATCAGTGATTGCCATAGGAATGTAACAGCAACATCGTAGGTCGTACTGATATCAAAATATTTCCATAGAGAAGGAAATAACGTTCATGGAGAAGAAACGAAACTCAGACGTTTCCCGATGAGATGGATGAGCTATTGAACGGAATGGACAGTGTCTTGAAAGTAGCGTATAAGATGAACATCAGTAAAAGCAAACCAAGCGTAGTGGAACGTATTCGAATTAAATCAGGTGATAATAAGGGAATTACATAGCGAAATGAGACATTGAATGTGCAGTAAAAAAGTGATGATGGTCCAAATAGAGAGGATATAAAACGTAGACTGGCAATGGCAAGAGAAGCGTTTCTGAAGAGAAGAACATGAAATGTCTAACATGCATCAAGACATGACATAGTGAATAATAACAACAAAAATTTCCTGACATTAAAAGAAAATTTTCTCATATAAAGAGCCCTTGCAATGAAAAAGAAGGTACGTATTGACCAGATCCATACAACCAACAACTCTCTGATCATCTTAGCCACTAAAGCAATAACAAACGAGATCTTAAACATAACCAGTTTATATAATTAATGGATCTTCCTTTCTCCCCTTCTCCCTTCCTCTCTCTCTCTCTCTCTCTCTCTCTCTCTCTCTCTCACACACACACACACACACACACACACATACACATATACACACACATATCCATGTAAAAAGATTATGCTCTCGCAAAGAACGAGACATTTATGAACAACGAAAGTGCCACACACACACACACACAACAAAACAACAAAAGACGAAAGGTAAACACACAGCGACAGTTGGCAACAGTACGCTCTGTAAACACACACATGTTGAACACAAAATGAAAATGGCAACTGATGCGTGCGATGTGTTGAAACAAATGTGGATCGAAGAACGCCGGATATCGGCCAACTGGAGCATGGAAACTAATGGATACATCTCTAGGATCAGCGCTGGAAATCGTAAGTAACACTGAACGATAGTTTCCCATCAAGAAATTTGTGCTACAATATTTGATTCTACCCTGAAAACAAGAGACAAACATAACAAAATGTAACGTAGTAATATATTGTAACAACCATATAGTTTATTTATTATATTTGTAACAAGAAACATGTATTACAGGCCACTGAAGAGGCTTCACAAATGAAAAAAGCGAAACGCTTGTGGCAATAAACAAACTGCCTTCAATTGGTTGCTTAGACGGAAGATATCTCAACGAAAACAAATTTGTTAATGTCTAGTATAGATTTAGGTGTTAGGGAGTCTGTTCTGATGCTCTCTGCCTGGAGTGTAGCCTCACGGAAATGAAACATGGACCATAAACAGTTCAGACAAGAAGAGATCAAAAGGTGTTTCAAATGTGCTGCTACACAAAATACTCAAGATTAGATGGGTAGATCATGTATGAACTGTGGAGGTTCTGAATGAAATTATGGAGAAAAGAAATATGACGCAACCTGACTAAAAAAGGGATCGGTTGAAAGGATACATTCTGAAACAAAGTGTTTGAGAGAAGTGTTTTGGGTAAAAATTGTAGAGGAAGGCCCAGAGCTGAATCCAGTACGCAGGTTCAATAGGATGCAGGTTGCAGTAGCTATTCGGAGGTGAGGAGGCTTGCACAGAATAGGGGGACGTGGAGACTTCCACCAAACCAGTCGCTGGCCTGAAGATCACAACAACAACAAAGAAAATATTTTAAGCCCCTGCGGAGCAAACAAAATGTGAAAGTTTGTTAAGTGTGTGACACAGCAAACAGTAATGTCCAACACGTGAAGGAAACAGAACAGACTGCACCACGTATCACCAGGTAGTAATGAAGTAAACGTGAGGATATTGAACTAAAGAAAAAAATTTCACAGACGACGAAAAGCTGATATCAGCAGTATCGCAATGGAATCAACATTGAGTGGCCAGGAGGACGGAATGAAGAAAGGTAACGGTTATGCATGTTTGAGGTCTATGTCTGAAGGTTAAACAATTTTTTTTTTAAAAAGTCATAAGAAGCCGTTGCTAAAGAATCAGTTCAAACAACAGCAGGGACCATGGTCTACGAATAACAACAACTAAGATACTATTTTGAAAAGTAAAAAAAATATATATGCATAACAGACGGTTGTGATAGGTTGTGAAAATACGAAATTTTCTGTTGCATAGAAATTTTCTTTATTGGGTGTCCACTGTAACATAGTAGCAAAATACAGAAATATTTTAGAGCAGGAAGTGTGACAATTGTAGAGTGAGGGTAACTAAACAAAGATCAGTATTTATGTATCAAAGAGGCGAACTCAGATGCACAGGATATTAAAGGGAACAACAGTAAAGGTTGTTAAGAAACTTAAGAAACAAAGTTACAGAAAATGTGCACTGGAAAGTTGGAAGAGGAAGACGTAATGGAACAGAAAACGTCTTAGAAAGATATCATGATTCATAACATGATTAAATGAAGTTTGAAGAAAATGAGACGAAGATATTGGCAAGTGATATAGCCTTCAAACTACACGGTAAGAAAAATAACTGAACATGAAACTATAGAACGTCCAGTCCCTAAAGAGTCTGATGTAGCGAGACATGGTGAATTATAGGAAGTAACGTACGAGAGAAAGACGATGATTATACACGAGGAAAACGGGGGCAAACATAAAGGGCGGCAAGCGCGACAGGTATTACCTCATTAGCGTCAGCGAACGCGTTATGCAATGGAAGCTGCCCTGCGTGCTTCCGTATTTACGGCTAGCGCAATACCCGCGGGCATACCCCCACAGAGGGACCAAAACGCTATTGGTGCGAGTTTACACAGAAATGGAAAATGAATCATGTTACGTAAGATGGTAACTTCCGCACTATCTTATCAGAAATACCGTAGTGAACCTGTGTATGAATGAGAACCGTCTGAAATCTGCAGAGAGAGAGAGAAAAACATGGAGTGCTTACTCTGAGTGAAAGCAGTTCGTGTAACCAGCCTTAACAGTGGAAGAAGTGAGAAGAGGGTGGGGGCAGCATTGACTGTTCCTGGGGTGTTTGGCCTGCGAGGCGTGTAGATAAGAGGGCGTTTATGTTGGTCGTGGTCACCCTGTCATGGCGTCATTATAGCGCTTCAAGTACGGAAAGGGTCTCCTTCCGCACTGGCGTGTTTGATGCCAAGACGTGAACACAACCGCACAACCGTCCCGTCTTTTACTGATTCATGTCATCTTGTGACTTTCATAAGATAACTGATGAGATGAGCTGAAACTAAAATTAATTCCCTCCGCCCCTCCCCCCACCCCGTCCGATATTCCTGTACCTAGGCAACATATCGATGGATGAAAAAGTAGGAGGAAAACCTAGGAAGCAATAAAAACATGCCAATTAAGTTTTCTGACGTGTTAATTAATCAAGCAATCGGTCCGTGATTAGTATTCCTTGATTTGTAATGTATTCCTTTGTATTAATTTGTTGTTGTAAACATAGTCTATTATGTATATACGTACCCTTCCTTTCTAAGGGACCACTTTGCAGAGACAGCGAGACATCTCCACGAATGTCATACAGTGCGGAAATGTCTCAAGTTTACAAATGGAAATAACAAAATTGATATTTCAAGAAAGACACGTTCGTGTTAAGAAAGGTCTAAAGCATAACCGCAGGTTATCATTGTTGTTCAACTTCCAACTAGAAGCAATCATGATGTAATTCAAACCGACAGCGTGACGTGTCGAGAGGAATTGCCGGTGAAGTCGGCATAAACTGCGGCTTAAGGACAAACAGAACAAATAAGAAAGTTATCAACTCTGGCGGAATCTATAACAACATGCAAAACAGTACAACAAGGAAAAACATAACTATATTCAGCAAGCACGATTGCACAGGATGGCCGAAGGAAAGAAGAAAACGAGGAGGTGGAATAAAAATATTAAAAGACCTCTATTGGTAAAAAATAATGACTTTTTCTTGAGCCATTAGTCTTCTGACTCCTTTGATGCGGCCCGCCACAATTTCCTCTCGTGTGCTCACTTCATCTCTCAGTGCCTTCATCCTATGTCCTCATTTACTTGTTGGATGTATTCAAATCTTTGCCTTCCCTTAGACTTTTACCCTAATTAGAGCTCCCTCCAGTACCATACAGGTTATCCCTGAAGTCTTAACACATGTCTTGTCACCCCTTCCTTTCTTTTTGTGAGTGTTTTCCACGTGGTCCTTTCCTCGCCGGTTCTGTAGAGAACCTCCTGAGAACTTCACTTATAAGTTCACTTGATTTTCAAAGTTGTTCTCTTGCACCGCATCACAAATGAGATGATTCTCTATGTTTTGGTTTTCTTACTGTCCACGATTCACTACCATACGATGCTTCTATCAAAAACAGTTTAAAATTATTTGCATACCCTATGTACGAAAAGAAAAAGAATTAATAAGCGTAGATGCTGAAACAAGACTAAGAACGACCCTTAGCAGAAGACTGGACGTCCACTACGGCTTCGAGAATCAGTAAATTTGGCATAAGAGGGAGAAGCAGTAAAATAACAAAGGAAAAGGGCAAACCAAAGCTAGAATACGAAAAACTCATTATAAATTACGCTATATCTAGTAGTTACGTAAGCATGAGGAGATTACATCTAAAGGGAAGATATCATCAAATCTTTCAAAAAGCTGATGGTTTGAAAATAAATGGAAAATAGGAAAACCAGGATACTTTCTTGAGAACCTCGAGAAGAAACAAAACCTTCGAGAATTTCGATGTTAGGAAACAGAATAGATATGAAACATAGACACAGCCGAGTAATTTACAACGTGTACAAAATCGAGATAAGAGTTGTGAAAGAATGAGAAACTGTTGTGAAAGAGGTTACCAGACACATTTGCAATTCTGCTTGCCATCTCTGACGACTTACTTTTAAGTCTAGAACGTGACAGACTAAAGTGAATATTTCACAACACGAATACAAGTGTGAAGTGAACTACACTCCTGGAAATGGAAAAAAGAACACATTGACACCGGTGTGTCAGACCCACCATACTTGCTCCGGACACTGCGAGAGGGCTTTACAAGCAATGATCACACGCACGGCACAGCGGACACACCAGGAACCGCGGTGTTGGCCGTCGAATGGCGCTAGCTGCGCAGCATTTGTGCACCGCCGCCGTCAGTGTCAGCCAGTTTGCTGAGGCATACGGAGCTCCATCGCAATCTTTAACACTGGTAGCATGCCGCGACAGCGTGGACGTGAACCGTATGTACAGTTGACGGACTTTGAGCGAGGGCGTATAGTGGGCATGCGGGAGGCCGGGTGGACGTACGCCGAATTGCTCAACACGTGGGGCGTGAGGTCTCCACAGTACATCGATGTTGTCGCCAGTGGTCGGCGGAAGGTACACTCCTAGAAATTGAAATAAGAACACCGTGAATTCATTGTCCCAGGAAGGAGAAACTTTATTGACACATTCCTGGGGTCAGATACATCACATGATCACACTGACAGAACCACAGGCACATAGACACAGCCAACAGAGCATGCACAATGTCGGCACTAGTACTGTGTATATCCACCTTTCGCAGCAATGCAGGCTGCTATTCTCCCATGGAGACGATCGTAGAGATGCTGGATGTAGTCCTGTGGAACGGCTTGCCATGCCATTTCCACCTGACGCCTCAGTTGGACCAGCGTTCGTGCTGGACGTGCAGACCGCGTGAGACGACGCTTCATCCAGTCCCAAACATGCTCAATGGGGGACAGATCCGGAGATCTTGCTGGCCAGGGTAGTTGACTTACACCTTCTAGAGCACGTTGGGTGGCACGGGATACATGCGGACGTGCGTTGTCCTGTTGGAACAGCAAGTTCCCTTGCCGGTCTAGGAATGGTAGAACGATGGGTTCGATGACGGTTTGGATGTACCGTGCACTATTCAGTGTCCCCTCGACGATCACCAGTGGTGTACGGCCAGTGTAGGAGATCGCTCCCCACACCATGATGCCAGGTGTTGGCCCTGTGTGCCTCGGTCGTATGCAGTCCTGATTGTGGCGCTCACCTGCACGGCGCCAAACACGCATACGACCATCATTGGCACCAAGGCAGAAGCGACTCTCATCGCTGAAGACGACACGTCTCCATTCGTCCCTCCATTCACGCCTGTCGCGACACCACTGGAGGCGGGCTGCACGATGTTGAGGCGTGAGCGGAAGACGGCCTAACGGTGTGTGGGACCGTAGCCCAGCTTCATGGAGACGGTTGCGAACGGTCCTCGCCGATACCCCAGGAGCAACAGTGTCCCTAATTTGCTGGGAAGTGGCGGTGCGGTCCCCTACGGCACTGCGTAGGATCCTACAGTCTTGGCGTGCATCCGTGCGTCGCTGCGGTCCGGTCCCAGGTCGACGGGCACGTGCACCTTCCGCCGACCACTGGCGACAACATCGATGTACTGTGGAGACCTCACGCCCCACGTGTTGAGTAATTCGGCGGTACGTCTACCCGGCCTCCCGCATGCCCACTATACGCCCTCGCTCAAAGTCCGTCAACTGCACATACGGTTCACGTCCACGCTGTCACGGCATGCTACCAGTGTTAAAGACTGCGATGGAGCTCCGTATGCCACGGCAAACTGGCTGACACTGACGGCGGCGGTGCACAAATGCTGCGCA
The DNA here is from genome assembly GCF_023864275.1 of Schistocerca cancellata. NCBI lineage: Eukaryota > Metazoa > Arthropoda > Insecta > Orthoptera > Acrididae > Schistocerca > Schistocerca cancellata. The sequence continues at coordinate 949,343,500 of NC_064627.1, read as the reverse complement.
GCTAGCGCCATTCGACGGCCAACACCGCGGTTCCTGGTGTGTCCGCTGTGCCGTGCGTGTGATCATTGCTTGTACAGCCCTCTCGCAGTGTCCGGAGCAGGTATGGTGGGTCTGACACACCGGTGTCAATGTGTTCTTTTTTCCATTTCCAGGAGTGTAGAAATGGAAGAGGATGTAGATAAAGATGAAATGGAAGATATGATACTGCGTGAAGAGTTTGACAGAGCACTGAAAGACCTGAGTCGAAACAAGGCCCCGGGAGTAGACTAGAACTACTGACAGCCTTGGGAGAGCCAGTCCTGACAAAACTCTACCATCTGATGAGCAAGATATATGAGACAGGCGAAATACCCTCAGACTTCAAGAAGAATATAATAATTCCAATCCCAAAGAAAGCAGGTGTTGACAGATGTGAAAATTACCGAACCATCAGTTTAATAAGTCACGGCTGCAAAACACTAACGCGAATTTTTTACAGACGAATGGAAAACTTAGAAGAAGCTGACCTCGGGATGATCAGTTTGAATTCCGTAGAAATATTGGAACACGTGAGGCAATACTGACCCTACGACTTACCTTAGAAGCTAGATTATGGAAAGGCAAGTCTACGTTTCTAGCATTTGTTGACTTGGAGAAAGCTTTTGACAATGTTGACTGGAATACTCTCTTTCAAATTCTGAAGGTGGCAGGGGTAAAATACAGGGAGCGAAAGGTTATTTACAATTTGTACAGAAACCAGATGGCAGTTATAAGAGTCGAGGGACACGAAAGGGAGGCAGTGGTTGGGAAGGGAGTGAGACAGGGTTGTAGTCTTTCCCCGATGTTATTCAATCTGTATATTGAGCAAGCAATAAAGGAAACAAAATAAAAATTTGGAGTAGGTATTAAAATTGATGGAGAAAAACAAAAACTTTGAGGTTTGCCGATGACATTGTAATTCTATCAGAGTCAGCAAAAGACTTGGAAGAGCAGTTAAACGGAATGGATAGTGTCTTGAAAGGAGGATATAAGATGAACATCAACAAAAGCAAAACGAGGATAATGGAATGTATTCGAATTATGTCCGGAGATTCTGAGGGAATTAGATTAGGAAATGAGACACTTAAAGTAGTAAAGGAGTTTTGCTATTTGGGGAGCAAAATAACTGATGTTGGTCGAAGTACAGAGGCTATAAAATGTAGACTGGCAATGGGAAGGAAATCGTTTCTGAAGAAGAGAAATTTGTTAACATCGAGTATAGAGTTAAGTGTCTGGAAGTCGTTTCTGAAAGTATTTGTATGGAGTGTAGCCATGTATGGAAGTGAAACATGGACGATAAATAGTTTGGAGAAGAAGAGAATTGAAGCTTTTGAAATGTGGTGCTACAGGAGAATGCTGAAGGTTAGATGGGTAGATCATATAACTAATGAGGAGGTATTGAATAGGATTGGGGAGAAGAGAAATTTGTGGCACAACTTGACTAGAAGAAGGAATCGGTTGGTAGGAGATGTTCTGAGGCATCAAGGGATCACCAATTTAGTATTGGAGGGCAGGGTGGAGGGTAAAAATCGTAGAGGGAGACCAAGAGATGAATACACTAAGCAGATTCAGAAGGATGTAGGTTGCAGTAGGTGCTGGGAGATGAAGAAGCTTGCACAGGATAGAGTAGCATGGAGAGCTGCATCAAACCAGTCTCAGGACTGAAGACCATAACAACAACAGCATAGTGGCCTTGTAGATCTATGTCTTTAGAAGACAGGTCACACACTTTGTCACACCTCCACAACTTGACGTCAGAAACAGAGCATCTTCAGCCAGCCAGGCCGGCACACGATAAAGACGAAGAGCAAGGTGAAACAAGGACTGTGGCTTGCCTGACCTGTGCGCTATCTACTTCTTCCAAGATAAACAGCATGCGGATTAAGAATGCGTTTCATGCTCAAAAGTATCCGAACGACCTTAATTGCATTTCGCCTGCAACACACATAACGCAGCTATCTAGAAGGTCCTCTAATCGCTCCTTGGTACAAGTCACCACTAGAAAACACTGCTCTGTATCGCAATAACCCAAGATGTAAAAAAATACTACGATACTACAAATATCAGGGAACACCTTATCACAGGTAAGACTGTCCTTAAGGCTTGTAAGCTCACATTTGTTACAATAAATGACATACCTGAAATGTTACCGCTCTCATTATTACGTCAGATACCATGCACGTAGTAAGTTCGTCGTATTCATTATTTCCTCTTCAAAGTAACATACCGTACTTATTACTTAACACAAAATGACATTAAAAATTTAAGTTATTCACGAGCAGCTAGTTGAAAATATGTATGAACTTCAAATGACACGACGAACCGTCTCGTTCTGCATATGGATGCAAACCCAGGTCATGCAGACTAAGCAAAGTTTTCGTGACTGACGGAAACTAACAGTCATTCCTGATTAGGCATACAGAGAGTGATATACCTGGATTTTAGACCGTATCAATTAGCAAATACCAACGTTATATTACATAACGCAAACATTTTTAACGGACCGGAATTCCTACCAAGCTCTTATTGTCCCTGTTAACGAACTGCGTGAGATGTTAAATGTTGCTTCTTAACAAGCAACTTATTTGAAATGCCGTGAGGTAAAGCTTTGTGTTGGACAGAGATTCGAATCCAGAACATAATCGGATAGCTATCGAAGCACAATCAACCGTGACATATCGCATTTTCTCGGCTAGCTAGTTGCTTTAACTGAAATGACGAGACGAAACATTAATTTTTTCCTTCCCAGGACTTCAACCCGGCACCTATCGCTGTTATATTCTAGAGAAAACGAACGTTAAATATGGGATTGTTGCATCAGCAGCGACATGTGGGCATGTTTGAACTAGAAATAATATGACAAAGAGTTCAGTGCTGACTGGGAATAGAGCCCCACACATATCGTTGTTGACTACACGCAAAGAGACGTCAGCTACCGAATTTTTCTCCACCAGCAGCTCGGAATAACATCTTGAACTTACAGTGATCTCGCAAATACACTCCTGGAATTGGAAAAAAGAACACATTGACACCGGTGTGTCAGACCCACCATACTTGCTCCGGACACTGCGAGAGGGCTGTACAAGCAATGATCACACGCACGGCACAGCGGACACACCAGGAACCGCGGTGTTGGCCGTCGAATGGCGCTAGCTGCGCAGCATTTATGCACCGCCGCCGTCAGTGTCAGCCAGTTTGCCGTGGCAGACGGAGCTCCATCGCAGTCTTGAACACTGGTAGCATGCCGAGACAGCGTGGACGTGAACCATATGTGCAGTTGACGGACTTTGAGCGAGGGCGTATAGTGGGCATGCGGGAGGCCGGGTGGACGTACCGCGGAATTGCTCAACACGTGGGGCGTGAGGTCTCCACAGTACATCGATGTTGTCGCCAGTGGTTGGCGGAAGGTGCACGTGCCCGTCGACCTGGGACCGGACCGCAGCGACGCACGGATGCACGCCAAGACCGTAGGATCCTACGCAGTGCCGTAGGGGACCGCACCGCCACTTCCCAGCAAATTAGGGACACTGTTGCTCCTGGGGTATCGGCGAGGACCATTCGCAACCGTCTCCATGAATCTGGGTTACGGTCCCGCACACCGTTAGGCCGTCTTCCGCTCACGCCCCAACATCGTGCAGCCAGCCTCCAGTGGTGTCGCGACAGGCGTGAATGGAGGGATGAATGGAGACGTGTCGTCTTCAGCGATGAGAGTCGCTTCTGCCTTGGTGCCAATGATGGTCGTATGCGTGTTTGGCGCCGTGCAGGTGAGCGCCACAATCAGGACTGCATACGACCGAGGCACACAGGGCCAACACCCGGCATCATGGTGTGGGGAGCGATCTCCTACACTGGCCGTACACCACTGGTGATCGTCGAGGGGACACTGAATAGTGCACGGTACATCCAAACCGTCATCGAACCCATCGTTCTACCATTCCTAGACCGGCAAGGGAACTTGCTGTTCCAACAGGACAATGCACGTCCGCATGTATCCCGTGCCACCCAACGTGCTCTAGAAGGTGTAAGTCAACTACCCGGCCAGCAAGATCTCCGGATCTGTCCCCCATTGAGCATGTTTGGGACTGGATGAAGCGTCGTCTCACGCGGTCTGCACGTCCAGCACGAACGCTGGTCCAACTGAGGCGCCAGGTGGAAATGGCATGACAAGCCGTTCCACAGGACTACATCCAGCATCTCTACGATCGTCTCCATGGGAGAATAGCAGCCTGCATTGCTGCGAAAGTTGGATATACACTGTACTAGTGCCGACATTGTGCATGCTCTGTTGCCTGTGTCTATGTGCCTGTGGTTCTGTCAGTGTGATCATGTGATGTATCTGACCCCAGGAATGTGTCAATAAAGTTTCCCCTTCCTGGGACAATGAATTCACGGTGTTCTTATTTCAATTTCCAGGAGTGTATTACCAGAACTATGATTCGAAGGTTGCGTTATCCAGGTGACTGATAGACGAATGACAAATGAAGTGGTTCCTGAACATCGAATTTCAGTCCGAGACAAGAAAACAACTAATCATTACCTACCTATATTCCAAAATTACGAAAGCAAATTACAAGAAAAGATTCGATTGTGCAATTTGGGAAGGAAGCTAGAGTGAGAAGAAAGGAAGGCATCAAAGTCAGAGTGAGACAGGCTATGATAGACTTCGAGATATATGAATAAAGCGTTCATCTTAGTTTTCTGCTTTCTATCAGGGTGACGATCCAGAAGTATTGCGGTTTTTATTTATTAATTTGTATTTCCTGGGTGAAGAGAGACTCTGGCAGACTCAACATGCAGGCGTGCTTTAATAGCTTAGGAAGTATGAGCACTACACGTTTACGGCGTAGTTTGAAATTCAATAAATGTACTGGCACAACGTTTCAAATTAAAAAAAAATATAACATTTCCGATAGAAGAACCTACTAGAGCCGGGTTCTGATGTAAAACTTAAGAAATTCCTCCAACAAGGATGCGATTTAATAAAGGACAGGCTTAAGAAACTTCCTTAGAAACACTGGAAATACAGTGAGTGAGGAGGACGTCAATGAGATAAAAAAAAGTGCCATATGCGGAATTAACAGAAAAAAATAGGCTCACGGAGATTTTACAAAAGGCCGGTCACATGATGGGTGGATGGTAATATTTTGTGCTGCAATTCAGAACTGGTAGTTCAGATGTTAATGAATATTTACGAGAAAGTGCTGATTACGGTATTATTAACGGTCACATATTGTGATTTGCAAAGAGAATAATTGAGTCGACGATTTTGTCCATACAAAGTAACCAAGCCAATGTTTATACGAAGACAGTAACTGTTCTCGAAAGAAGAGATACTGTTGATGACCGTGCAGCTTTTCCCTGGAATAAATGATAATTAACTGAAAACCTCAGCTGCCGACAGGTGTTGTTGATATACCTCGATGTGGACAACTGAAAATGTGTGCCCCGACTGAGTCTCAAACCCGGGATCTCCTGCTTACATGGCAGACGCTCTATCCATCTGAGCCACCGAGGACACTGATGAATAGCGCGACTGCAGGGACTTACCCCTTGCACGCTTCCCGTGAGACTCACATTCCCAACTGTACACAATTCCACATTTTTAATGTACCTTATAGAGTGGATGGGCAAATGTCGCGCTATTCATCAGTATCTTCGGTGGCTCAGATGGATAGAGCGTCTGCCATGTAAGCAGGAGATCTCGGGTTCGAGTCTCGTTCGGGGCACACATTTTCAGCTGTCCACATCGAGGTATATCAACGGCAGCTGAGGTTTTCAGTTAATCATCACTCATTAATATTGTTGATCTCTAAAAGCACTCGAATTGTGTAACTCTTTGTTTTCGTAGGTGTTAAAGAAAACTGCCTGATCTTCCTTTTCCACCTGGTGGCAGGATCCGCTGAATGGATTCAAATCTTCATTTAGTTGGATCGTGCATTATGACTCGATGAAGTTTTACAGCCTTCAAGTTTGTAGAGCGTCGAGGCATCACTGTCTAGGTCGTCCATTGGGTCTTTCCCTATGTCTTTTACTGTATTGTTGCCTTTGCAGAGATACCATCTTCTGCACGCAGCACATCTCAAAATCATCGCAGGCGGCTTTTTCGCATTTCCTTCTGGATCGGTGCGATCTTGAAACGGTTCCCGATTTTGCCATTCGAAACGACATCCAGTCAAGTTACGCCACCTGTCCACCGAAGCATCCTAGTCTCATTGACCCCATCATCGTTTTGACTGTCCAATACTCGGTAGCGTTGAGAGCAACATGACGGGTGACAGTCCGGTAGCTGTTTGACTTCAGATGATCCTTTATCCGAAGGTCGCTGGTACACTTGTTATAGTTCGTCATTTCATCCAGGCTCCCTGAGTCCCTGTGTTGCCCTCGTCTTTAAGCTGGTCATCACTAGAGACTGTAGAACGAGTATACTTAAATTTTTCTGCTCTTGATAGATCTTCTCCGTCTACGTCGATGGTACCAACTTCTCGCGGATAAAATGTCTCCTACTCAGTTTCCTCTTTCTTGAGCCGAAAACCATATCGGAGTGGGTCGTTCCACTCCTGTGTTTGGTGCTGGAGATCAAGCTTGTACTCCACAGCCAACATGGCATCATCTGCATAGAGAAGTGTCCATGGTAGTGGCGTGTGCAAAACTGATGTGACACTGTCCATCAAAAGAATAAAGAGCTGTGGTTATAAGGCAGAACCTTGGTGGACTCCTGCTATGACGCGAAAGCCATTTGACGTTTCTGGAGCCCCTTGACACAGTTCCTCCGTTCTACATACAGAACCAGTGCCTCATTACCAAGGTACTCTGGAATGCTACGAAGTGTTTACCAGATTAGATCGTGTGGTAACCGATCGAAATGCTTTTCGAGGTCTAGAAAAGCAAGGAGCCATAGCTTGTTCTTTTCGCGGTATTTTTCGATCAACAGCCATGCAGCATGGACTGCACTAGTGGTACCTCAATTTTTCAGAAATCCGGCTCGAATACTTGTGATTCGAGCTATCTTGCGAATCCTTTCGCGTTCACAGTAATTTGATTGGGGAGTAATTAGAACACTCAGCAGGGTTTCCTTTCTTTTTGGTGATTGTTACAGTAATGCTCCGCCATGAGTCTGTTGTATTAAACTTTCTCTGATGATCTGATTGAAAAGATCTCTTAGCCAACCTCCCACATTCCCATGTTGATAATACCATAACTCTGCTGGGAGGTCATCGGTGCCACTGGCTTTCCCGTTTTCATCCCCTCCAGATTAGCCTCGACTTCGGCAATGTTAATTTCCTTGACTAGTCTTTCAACAGGTGACATGGTTGGTTCTGGCGGATGGATAAGTTCCTCTCAGTGGCTAATTCTCTCAAAGTAGTTCCGCCAGCGTTCCCTTACTTTCTTCCGGTCGACCAGTAGCTCACTGGTTTCGTCACTGATACCGTAAAAGTGTTTGATGTGTTCCGTTTTCCTATGTTTTGATTTGGCTAGTCATTAAATGTCACGTTCCCCGTCGCGTGTGTCCACTAATGTATAAAGATGTGTTCAATAGTATTCTTTTGTAACTGCGATGACCTTCTTCGCCTCTCTATAGGCTTTTTTGTAGGCATTAGAATGGGTTAGTGTTTTGGCTGCAGGAAATTCGTGGCACTACTTCTTCTTGCTTATGGTATCCTTAACATCGTCATTTCAAAGCCAAGTGTGTTTGCTGATCCTTCGTCATCCTGGTTTCGTTGTTCCGAGAATACATATCTTCAATCTATTGCAGGTCTTGGACTGTGGAAGTTCATGGCACTGTAATTTCTGCCGTAAAGTCAGTCTCCTTCTCCTTAAGGTGCCACCGCTTGATTCTTGATGGTCCGTTTCTGGCTGAGTACCCGGATCTTGGTGGGTTTATTTTAAGCTTACAGATGACTGGTCGGTGTTGCACTGCGACATTTTCATGTGGAACAACATACGTGTCTAGCACATCTTTGTGGTTCCGAAGTTCTACTACGACATAGTAAATCTGAGTTGCGTTTTGGTTCACTACATCTACATCTACATCCATACTCCGCAAGCCACCTGACGGTGTGTGGCGGAGGGTACCTTGAGTACCTCTATCGGTTCTCCCTTCTATTCCAGTCTCGAATTGTTCGTGGAAAGAAGGATTGTCGGTATGCTTCTGTGTGGGCTCTAATCTCTCTGATTTTATCCTCATGGTCTCTTCGCGAGATATACGTAGGAGGGAGCAATATACTGCTTGACTCTTCGGTGAAGGTATGTTCTCGAAACTTTGACAAAAGCCCGTACCGAGCTACTGAGCGTCTCTCCTGCAGAGTCTTCCACTGGAGTTTATCTATCATCTCCGTAACGCTTTCGCGATTACTGAATGATCTTGTAACGAAGCGCGCTGCTCTCCGTTGGATCTTCTCTATATCTTCTATCAACCCTCTCTGGTACGGATCCCACACTGGTGAGCGGTATTCATGCAGTGGGCGAACAAGCGTACTGTAACCTACTTCCTTTGTTTTCGGATTGCATTTCCTTAGGATTCTTCCAATGAATCTCAGTCTGGCATCTGCTTTACCGACGATCAACATTATATGATCATTCCATTTTAAATCACTCCTAATGCGTACTCCCAGATAATTTATGGTATTAACTGCTTCCAGTTGCTGACCTGCTATTTTGTAGCTAAATGATAAAGGATCTATCTTTCTGTGTATTTGCAGCACATTACACTTGTCTACATTGAGATTCAATTGCCATTCCCTGCACCATGCGTCAATTTGCTGCAGATCCTCCTGCATTTCAGTACAATTTTCCATTGTTACAACCTCTCGATACACCACAGCATCATCTGTAAAAAGCCTCAGTGAACTTCCGATGTCATCCACCAGGTCATTTATGTATATTGTGATGGTACTTCCACGATATAACTGCTGTATAGTACCTGCTTAGGTCAGTTTCAGGCTTTTTGAACCAAGTGTTCGTAATGAACAGATCATGAGTTTCTGTATAATCGAGGATTCGCCGGTCATCATCGTTCCTCTCTCCATATTTATGTTCACCATGGGCGTTACGATCTTCTTTTCTTTTTCTGACATGTCCATTCGGTCATCGGCGACGATGAGGTAATCTTCTGCTGGTAATTCAGCATTCATCTCATGAAGCAGTGCCCAGAAAGCATCTTGGATTTCTGCAGTGAGGCTGGATTGTGATGGATAGGCATTGAAGAAGTGGACTTTTCATCTGTTTTTCAATGTAGAATTTTCCATACGGCGATCGTCGTAACGCTGCAACACAGAAACATCGGATTTCGCTGATATGACTACGCCGTCGCATTCAGTTGCTCTACTGGTTTCTCTGTATGTCAATCTGTAGCTACAACCAATATCGTATGATTTTTATCCAGTCCATCTAGTTTCTTGTGCTGCGCAGATTTCGATGCGCCTCTTTTCGAGTGCCTTAGCTAGTTCGTTGCAAAATATTATTATCTTAATAACTAGTGCAGGGTTTTAACCCCAAAATGAGAAAAATTTTCAAAGCTAAGATTAACAAGGCTGGCTGCAAATAATTTTTCAATTACAACCGTATCTCGAATGACGTCATGGAGGAAGCAGCGAGTATCCTGAAATCGTTGGTATTTACGCTTCAGGACGCTAATGGTACTTCCACGATATATCTGCTGTATTAACGTCCCAATAAATTATTAATCGTTGCAATATATCATTCATCACGTAAGCGTATACCCAGCAGCTATATAACTTTTATTTCTTACCAACACATATCAATTAAGAACGAAGGTATTTAAGGCTATAGAAGTGGAACTCAGATCTCGCTCTGGCCACACAGATTTAATTTCCAAATTGAATAATCCATTCTGTGACGTAATGAGGGTTGTTCTGAAGCAATTTGGCCAATCCAGTCTGTGTGACAGTCGAGAACTCGAGCTTACAACCTTGCCAGAAATGCACAATGGTCTTATGAAGTGTGCTATGCAGTAAATTTCAAAACAGCACTCACTGCTCTACTAAGCGTGTTATCCATTTCGGAAACAACTGTGTCATACTGACGTTAATTGTGTCCTATATCCTGTCTAGCTATGTTCTGCACAATTTACATTTAATTTCCGACGGCAATAAATCAGTTAATTACACACTGATGCAGTCTTTATTATAACACAAGGGAGGTAATTTTCAAATCATTTGTCTATTTTATAATTAGGGTAGCATAATTACTGTAGAATGGAGCTAATTATGTTATAGTTCCTAGGTTTTGTATACAGGCTCACATTTTACTGCATATATTCTTTTACTAGATCCACCAGATCGTTATCAGACTCCAGTAACCGACACATTCTATAAAATCACAAAAAAGCTTTATCGATGATACGCACTGCATGGGTATTTAATGGATGATAATAATGAAGCCGGGCTTCTCTTCTGCTGAAAATACTCTGCTGCCACTTTTTGGCCTATTCATGATTTTCTACGAAGATAATGGTCCTCCAGAGTTTGTCCTTGGGCTTATTAGCGTTCTCGTTGCATAAGTTCCGTCGTGCAGTGATCGGTTTGTGATAGATGGCTGGTATCATATAGCATCTTCATTGAATCTTTGTGCATTATACACGATGCTATGACCCTTTTCTTCACTGTATTTACGGAGGAATAGCGATTCCGTACGTTGGAGTGCATTACATTATTTGCAGGGAGATTTAAATGTACAGGGTCAAACTTACAGATAGTAAAGGACTCAAAAATAGGTATTTTGAGATGAGGAACCAGCGATCGCCTGTGAATATATCCAGGCGTCTAAAACTTTAGAATAGGCAATGCATTTGAGGGACGCTTTGTAAACTACGTAAGAAACATAACGAATAGCAGCGTACCATATCAACATGGGTGACGAACACCGACAAACAATAGACAAATCCTTTGTGATCTGAATATGTATCTTTTGAATATGTATCTGGTTGTGGAAGGCGCAGTAGAACCTAGCGTTCGGAAAGCAGGACAAATTTACTCAAGCGTCGTCCTAGCTGGAGAAGAATTATCTTCTGTGGATAGAAAATTACGAGAAGAATGTCATTCGAGCCACAAAAAGCTGGTCATCGTACACTATAAAGACCTCTCCCCACATTGCAATACGAGAAGATGGTTTTGGGTCGCATTGGAGGAAAGATAAATCAACAGTTACCCATCAAACTGCCTGTGACAAGCACGCTGTGAATGGTAAAGTACTGAAAGCATTTTCTAGCAGAAAATAGTTGTTGCCATTAACAATGCGTGGGTGCTACTGTATCAGATCAGTTTGTATCGAGCGTAGAATTCTGTCATTGGGCTAGAGAGTTATGGATATACTGAATATATGTATGTGTATACTGAAATCTGCAGACACCACTTTCAATAATTCATATGAGCAAAAGCTTTAACTATAAGGTTCAAACTGTTTATGATTTTTAGTCAGTAGAGGTTTCATCACCTCGAAAATTCAGGTTGCGTTGATGAAACTTTGGTCATCTCTATATATTTGGCCTACGAGGAAAAAAAATTTTTCCAACAATGTACGACATGATGGACACCTTGGTGGTAGAAGACTCCATTTTGACTGTTCAGGATATGTTTCACCTCGAGAGTATCTTATTTATCATTCTGGGATTGCCTGCCAAGCAATGGTTCCTTTACCCGAGGAAAGGAGAATTCTACAGCGTTTGAAGCAGAATCTGATAGCGCAAACCAATGTGACTCTCTCCCGCTCAGAATTATCCACGGCATTGTTGTGGAGTATTGACGTCTCCTTCGACAACTTCCCTCGGTGCCTTGACTGGTTTCCGTAGTATTCTCCGTGACGGTTTTTCCCTGATATGCATAACATGTTAGCACCACACCATGCCAGTTCTGAACAACACTCTACATCATCGCCGGCCGTGGTGGCCAAGCGGTTAAAGGCGCTACAGTCTGGAATCGTGCGGCCGCTACGGTCGCAGGTTCGAATCCTGCCTCGGGCATGGATGTGTGTGATGTCCTTAGGTTAGTTAGGTTTAAGTAGTTCTAAGTTCTAGTGGACTGATGACCTTAGAAGTTAAGTCCCATAGTGCTCAGAGCCACTCTACATCATCTGCCCGATGAACGTTGCTCATAGACAGCAGATGCTACACGTAACAGGACTGAGGCATCTGAAAGGGGCATTGGTATGTTTATTGGTTTCACACAGCTGAAATATTTCCGTTGCGCCGGGGGGAGTGGCCGAGCGGTTCTAGGCGCTACAGTCTGGAACCGCGCGACCGCTGTGGTCGCAGGTTCGAATCCTGCCTCGGGCATGGATGTGTGTGATGTCCTTAGGTTAGTTAAGTTTAAGTAGTTCGAAGTTCTAGGGGACTGATGACCTCAGAAGTTAAGTCCCATAGTGCTCAGAACCATTTTAACCATTTCCGCTGCAGCCTGGGTTCGGTGGAACTTATGAAAGGATTTGAACCGTCACAGAACCTATCGGGTCGTCACCCGCTTTGTTTTTTGTCACGGAGGATGCTGAAAACTGATCGATGATTGAATTTTACTTTGTCCACTGTTACCTCGATATTTAAGTGTTCGTCTTCTAGCACTAGTGTCTCTTATTTCGATTTACAGTTCTCCGCAGAAAGGTGGTTGTTCATCATTCAGATAAGTCCGACCACAATGGAAGTCTCTGCGACTACCGTGTCGTGTTACGCTGCGTTGTTGTTGCACCCTTTCATCAGTTACGCTAAGCGTTGATTACTGTAGACTCATCCCCTTGAAATGCAGAAAACATTTTACCGCACGATAAACAATCGTATCAACCGGCAGACCTTTTTTCTTTTGTCTCCTCTACTGACGTTTTACGGTATTGTTCTTGACGCTCCTTGTGTACGCCGATTACAGACATACAACTGCAAAGAAACGAAAAATTCATTATGTAACTTTTATTAGATGTGATAGTGGCCTATGGAAACCCAGTTCTAAGAAAGTTTCCCCTTCCTGGGACAATGAATTCACGGTGTTCTTATTTCAATTTCCAGGAGTGTAGATCTGTGTCTCACTGGGAGTGAAAACCGATAAACATAGTTAGTGTTGACAACGAATGAAAATACATTAAAAATCGAAATTATTCTCCACCAGCAGATAGGTGTTCTCATGCTAGATCTTGATAATACATAATGAAATCTTTAGTGCTGGGCCAAGATTCGAACCCATTCACGCGCAGTATGTGGAGCTGTTGAGGAATCTGCAGTTTTGAACAAACAACAAATTGTAGCCGGGCTGTATTGTCACGAAGGGAACAAATTCCGCGTTAAGGGCGGTCTGAGTCGCATTCCTAGTTCAGAATCAATTTTATCGACATACAGAAGCTCAGATAAAAGATGGAATAAGTGTCCTGTGAGCCTACATAGCGTTTGTTTCGTCAGTAGAAATAAATAACTAGTATAAGTAAGGTTACTGGTGATAGAGTTTCTACATGTCGCCACTCCAGACTTTATAGTGGCTCAACCTAACGTCTACTTGGTAGAGAAGGAATATCATTTTTAATGTGAATTTCAGACCACAATGCATTATATCTTCTTCACTTGGTGTAGCCAGAAGAGAATGGAATCTCTCTCTCCCTATCTAAAATCACTGACCGAAGGTGGAATCGAACCCAGAGTAGCTCATTTTTCTATCATAACGCCGTTGTGCCACACTGGCTGAGAATTCTGATTCACAGGCTCCCTGTATCAATTTGCAGTATGTTCTGTAAATTCATTTACTTGGTTGACCGAATTACCATGAACTAGCTGCCTCGGCTATCCAGTGCATACATGCAACTTTATTTTGTAATCATCAAAATAAAATCACAGAACTGCCAACAATTTAGGATGCAGAAATTTAAGTAGGAAGTGTTGCTTTATACTTGAGCTACTCTATTACGCTATCTGTTTGTTGAAAACGTCGTGCAGTGCAAAGAAAAGGTATAACTGTTTGTCTCTCATAAGTATTGACCTGGACATATGCATTACCCCACAGCGCTGTGCTATGCAGAAGGTCTGGAGGAGTTGTTATTGACTTCTGGAGGTGTTATAAATATGTGACGGCTAGTACGCCGCCACGGTTGCTCAGCCAGTCAGAGCCAGCATCTCGTGGTCGTGCGGTAGCGTTCTCGCTTCCCACGCCCGGGTTCCCGGGTTCGATTCCCGGCGGGGTCAGGGATTTTCTCTGCCTCGTGATGGCTGGGTGTTGTGTACTGTCCTTAGGTTAGTTAGGTTTAAGTAGTTCGAAGTTCTAGGGGACTTATGACCACAGCAGTTGAGTCCCATAGTGCTCAGAAAAAAAAAAACGGTTGCTCAGCGTGTTCGGTCAGAGGGTTTAGCTACCCTCTGTAATAAAAAAACTGAGTGAACGGATCAACGAACAACCTGAATGGGTGTCATCGGACGTCCGCCACGAACAAATTCAACGAACAATGCAGGACAAAATGAGATTTAAAAAAAAAAGTAGCGTAATGGTATCGCTCACGGTAGATAAGAAATGGCGAGTTCGAGTACATTCACTGCTATATTATTAAAACGCAATTCTGCTGTCTGCTTAAGTTATCAATCTAATGGAACTTGTAACATAATTCCCTTAACTTCTTAACCCAAAATAGTCGTATGTGGAAAAAGGACTAACTTCGGCGACATTTTGTTCCTTTCAGGTTTAACAGACAGCCAGACAGTAGATGCATCTCGAAACTTTTGTATTATGTATGGGTAGAGCGCATCGTGCCAAAATACGTCGGAAAAGTATTTTCTACATTAGCTGTCGTCTGGTAGTGGCATTTTATTCTTCTTCAAACCTTGTTTGAGAGCATTAACTCAGAACACGTTTTCTACGTGCATGTAATCTATAAACCGCATCTGCATTTTCAGACTGTTATAGATAACATCTAAGAATTCGCATATATCCTTGATGATTAATTTCTCTCTCACGTTTATTAATGTTTTAAGAACACTAAAGGATATCCTTACGAAAATTTGTGAGCTGTATTATAAGAAATGTAATAAAACTGCCAACAAATAACCTTACGACGAAAGTCTGTTTTAATAAAACTGAGTATCTGTACACAAGCGTGCCTCTATCGACACGAATTGGTAAAATACTACTCACTTACATTTTGATTGGGTCTGTGTTTAATTGGTATGCTATGTCATACTCAAGATGTATGCAAATGTGGCATTTCATAAATAAAGTTATCTATTCCTAGAAACACAAAATTTCCTTGTCAGCAGCGGAAAGACGCGTTACCTGTTGTGCAGCATTGTAAGTTTTTCACCATTGCTCTATGAGCCGAAAGTATTTACTTGCGATTTCCCTATCGATGTTTGATCTGACAGTTTGTAGCTCTTTCACAGAAGGGATAAAATAGATACATTCAGTGAGACTGGAACTGCGAACCATAACAGACGCTGTTTCACAGTTCAGCACGTTACCACAGAGCTGGCGAATAAGTTTGTGTCTTTATTTCCTCTTAACAGACGAATAGTGGCTAGAACGCGTAAACCGCTGTTTGAAGGACGAGATTAGTTGCGATTTCCACGTGCAACGACTTTCCTGAGCCTAAAACCGTAAATTTACAATCTTTTTTTTACACCTGAAGCGATAATAACTCAGATTATTCAATGGAAATGACAGGTAAAATCAGTGAACTTTGAGGCTTAAATCCGTGCACACCAGGAAGTAACTCGTCGATCACAGAGTTGCCAAACATACAATGCCTTGTTGCCAAATCTCAGTTACAATACTAGCAGGAAGAAGACGAACCGATGTGATCTTATTGCGGGCTGGGAAGTGACCATAGCTGGTGTCTCCAAGTCGCGGCTGCTATGGCCTGGAATACGTAATGCGTCTGATTCGGATTTCTGTAACTAGGTTTAGGGACTGGAGCGTAGTTACTAATAATATTCAGAACTGACTGCAAACTGAGCATCATAAATCAGTAACTCTCATAGTTGTTTTTATATTTCTTTCGTAAGTGTACTCTGTACTGAGAAACTCATTCACAGACGTTTACGTGCCTCGCCGATAGTCGAGCACAACAAACAAATAAAAATAAAAAATGAATGTGTGTGTGTGTGTGTGTGTGAGACAGAGAGAGAGAGAGAGAGAGAGAGAGAGAGAGAGAGAGAGAGTGAGAGAGAGATAAAAATCAAAAAGAATGAGAGAGAGAGAGAGTAAAAAATTGTAAAGAAGTTGAATCATGGTGTGTAAAGAAATCATCCATTAAAATGACACGTTCCACATCATTGCGAAATATCGTATTCATGAGTTTTATGCATCTGTGATTTTTCATTTCAATGTAATTGGACTTGCCTTGTGCGTAATGTTTTCTAGCGTGCCACAATGACAGTATTTCGTGATGTTCATGTAATGACAGGACTGCGTGATTATATGTTTGTAAATGTAATCAATACAAGGAATTTTGTAACAAATATATTCACTTTTCACTCAAAATTGCTGTTCATGCAAAGATAAATTTTGGTATACATCACGGAATAATGCACAAATTCATCATCCAACGAAAACAAGCAACCACAGACTATAATTCATAACAGCGCTTGTCATCCAAAAGCACAAAAAGAAGCATATTTTCGAAGCTGTACAGAGAGACTATTAATTCTTTGCTAAAAGAAACTATAACTTTTGAATTAAAGACACTAAGAAGAATAACAAAATAACGGTACAGCACCACCATATTCGACAAAATTTATACAGTAAACTACAAGCAAATGAAAAGAAAATGAAACGACATATTACAGGAGACACACACATTCATTGTCATATGATACTGGGGAAAAATTTAAGATAAAATCAGATTTGCAGTCTAGAAAAACAAGCTAAAAATAGGATTCAGAGTGCACAACACATTGGGATCACAAATTTGTCGTAACCTAGAACCAGTCTGTAAATTTATAAGTAAAAGCTACGGTAAG
The DNA here is from genome assembly GCF_023864275.1 of Schistocerca cancellata. Taxonomy (NCBI): domain Eukaryota; kingdom Metazoa; phylum Arthropoda; class Insecta; order Orthoptera; family Acrididae; genus Schistocerca; species Schistocerca cancellata. Next base: position 949,326,552 of record NC_064627.1, on the reverse strand, counting down.
TGTGAAAATGTTTAAAAGAAAAAGATGGAAAGAAATTTCAAAACAACATTTAAAGAACATCTGACCCTAACTGGCAAGGACCTATCTTTTTTTATTACGCACTTGAAAGAACAAAATCACACGATAAGTGATATGACACAGTTCCTATCAGTCCTACATCTACGTCTACGTTTACGTGATTACTCTGCTATTCACAATAAAGTGCCTTGCAGAGGGTTCAATGAACCACATTCAAGCTGTCTCTCTAACGTACAACTCTCGAACGGCGTGAGGGGAAAAACGAGCACTTAAATTTTTCTTTGCGAGCCCTGATTTCTCTAATTTTATCGTGATGATTCTTTCGCCCTATGTAGGTGGGTGCCAACGGAATGTTTTTGCAATTGGAGGAGAAAACTGCTGATTGAAATTTCATGAGAAGATCCCGTTGCAACGAAAAGTATTTGTTTTAATGATTGCCACTCCAGTTTACGTATCATGTCTCTATCTCCCACATTTCAAAATAGTACAAAACGTGCAGCCCTTCTTTGAATTTTTTCGATATCATCCGTCAGTTCCACCTGATGCGGATCCTACACCACACAGCGATACTTCAGAATAGGGTGGACAAGCGTGGTGTAAGCAGTCTCTTTACTAGACCTGTTGTACCGTTTAAGTGTTCTGCCAATGAATCGCAGTCTTTGGTTTGCTGTACCAACTACATTATCTATGTGACTGTTCCAGTTTAAGTTATTTGTAATTGTAATCCCTAAGCATTTAGTTGAATTTACAGTCTTAAGTTTTGTGTGACTTATCGCGTAATCGAAATTTAGCGGATATCTTTTAGTCCTCATGTGAATAACTTCACACTTTTCTTTATTCAGAGTCAGTTGCCACTTTTTGCACCATACAGATATCGTATCTAAATCATTTTGCAATTCGTTTTGGCCATCTGATGACTTTACAAGACTCTACATGACAGCATCATCTTCAAACGATGTTCGGGGGCTACTCAGATTGTCTGCTATATCGTTCATATAGATCAGGAACAATGGAGGGTCTATAACATTTCCTTGGGGATATTACTTCTATTTTACTCGATGACTTTCCGTCTGTTACTTCGAACTGTCACTTTTCTGACACGAAATCACGAATGCAGGCGCACAACTGACGCATTATTCCATAGGCAAGAAGTTTGGTTAGAAGACACTTTTGAGGAACGGTGACGAAAGCCTTCTGGAAATCTAAAAATATGGAATGAATTTGACATGATAGCACTCATTACTTAATGAGTATAAAGAGCTAGCTGTGTTTCACAAGAACGAAATTTTCTTAATCTGTGCTATGTGTCAATAAATCATTTTCTTCGAGGTACTTCATAATGTTCGAACACAGTATATGTTCCAAAACCCTACTGCAAATCGACATTAGTGATATGGGCCTGTAATTCAGCGGATAACTCCTATTTCCCATTTGGGGTATTGGTGGGACTTGAGCAATTTTCCAGTCTTTAGGTGCAGATCTTTCTGTGAGCGAGCGGTTGTATATAATTGCTAAATATGGAGCTATTGTATCAGCATATCTGAAGGAACCTGACTGGTACTCAATCTGGACCGGAGGCCTTGCCTTCGTTAAGTGATTTAAGCTGCATTGCTACACCGATGATATCTACTTCTATGTTTCTCATTTTGGCAGTTGTTCTTGCTTTGAATTCAGGAATATTTTCTTCGTATTCTTTGGTGAAGGAGTTTCGGAAAAACGTGTTTAATAACCCTGCTTTTGTGGCACTGTCATCAGTGACTTCACCGTTATTGTCGCACAGTGGATGTATTGATTGTGTCTTGCCACTGATGTGCTTTATGTATCACCAGGATGGCTTTCGTGTTCTGCCAGATTTCGAGAAAGAGTCCCGTTGCGGAAATTATTATAAGCATCTCGCATTGAAGTACGCGCTATTTTTCGAACCTCTGCAGAACTTTGCCAATCTTGGGGATTTTGTCTCCTTTAAATTTCACATGCTTTTTTCGTTGCTTCTGCAATAGCGATCTGACCCGTTTTGTGTACCATGGGGGATCAGTACCACCACTTATTGATTTATGTGGTATATAGATCTCATTTAGCCGCCAGGTTAGCCGAGAGCGCTAATTCTCTACTTCCTGATCTCCGTTAGGCCCGCAGGCCCCGGATCGAAACCGTTTGGCGGATTAACAACGAGGACTGGTGTGCTGGCCAGCCTGGATGTAGTTTTTACACGGTTTTCCACATCCCACTAAGTGAATACCGGGTTGGTCCCCACGCCCCGCCTCAGTTACACGTCTCACAGACATTTGATTTGAAACACGTTCGCACTGTTTCATGATTTACACTCGACGCAGGCAGCTGTGGTACACTGATTGCGTCCTGGAGGTTAGAGGGAGGCGGCAGGAACGGCATCTGGCCACCCCTTCAAACTAATCTTGCCAAATCCGATTTTAACCACGCTGACCATGCGAATACCGCGGGACACAGGCGTAACCAACAGAACAGATATGTCTCAATTACCGTCGATACTATCTCTTTGAAATCATTCCAAATCTTTCTACGTTAACAACACCAGAGCGGAAGGAGTGAAGAATCTCTCTTAAAAAGGCGTTAAGAGCATTTTTACAGGCTTTTTTTTTAAAAAAAAGATGTACTTTGCGTTTCCTTTTGATGGTTCAGGGTGTTACGGTATTCAGCCTAGCAGCGACTGCCTTGTGGTCACTAATCCCTGTAACCGTCATGATGCTCCCTATTTGTCCAGAATTATTTGTTGCTAAGAGGTCAAGTGTGCTTTCACAATGTGGCGAGTGTGTGTGTGTCGACTCGATGGAAATGGATGTTCAAGTCTGGTTGACACAGGTCGGCGTTCGTCGATCGCGACAACTCCGATCTGTAACTGTTAAAACAAACTCCTCGCTTCCTTTGGTTAGTTTCAGATTATATCTCCTTTTAACAGCTATCCGCGTATCGATGGAGCAGCACGCGAAATGTATAAGCGGCCTTCGCTTATAATTGAAGCAATGGTGTTCGAGGGATGTCTGTCTTCTTTACTGCTACACACAGCGATTGCAGCACTCGGTACCGCAACAACTCCCTTTATCTCAAACAATAAACCAAATATCCTTCGGGTGTTCGCGACGGGCTGATAAGATTACGCGAAACTTAATAACAGTAGTTTTATGGCAAGTTTGCAAATGAATGTTCAAACGTAGATAATATGATATCTCGAATTATAAGTTCCACCATTCAAGCCGATGCCACATTATAGTCTTGCGATGCTGTTGATTTCTGAAGCATTAAAGTGTCGTTAATGCGTCCCTACGGTGCTAATTCAACAACTCCTACGCCATAAATCCAGAGATAATGTATTCTCTAAATAACGTACAGAAAGCGTCGTAATACAATGTTCAATTACTGTTTCCTGTTAATAGCGTCACTCAATCTCCTTTAGCTTCGGCGTTCTATCAGTAAAATAATTATTCACAGTTACACAACAAAGTTCAATTAAATGACGCAGACGACACGAAGTATTAAAGTTATAACTGAGTTTATCGAACTTCTGAATTATCTAGCCACTGCACTGGAAAGCACACTGATCTGTCATTCAGGATATCGAAGATACGATTTACATCAGCAATTCTGACATTGACTACAGCTTCCGACAACGCGGCGTACCTGTGAATTCTACATGATTGCGTGCATATGTTTCCTGCTCGAGTCTATTTGTAGAGTTTATTTCGGCGTCTGGTACATTGCTGTGTCCTTCAACGCTTGTGACAATCATTGATCACGACGACTAAGTCGCAGTATTGATTAAGTATCGTACGAGTTACTTTTCCCTCGCGTATAATATCTGTTCCGTTGTCTGGTTAAACGGTAAATGTTCTATCACCTTGCTTCAGAACTTTGACTATTACGTCAAGAAGATACTTGAAAAACTTTAAAATTCCAGCTCGGTCTGAAACAATCTAATACCGGTCAATAAGCGTGCTTCTATCGCGACGTCTACAAGAGAGCGAATTAACATCTCGATTGAAGTTTTTCATTGTAGCCGCAGCGAACTTACAGCTCGATGCGGCTACAGCTCTTTTCTTGGATAAATATTATCTCTGATCACTTTATCTCGTCTGGGTTTTAACCTTCGTAAAGCATATATTTTGAATTCATTATTTAGATTTTCATTCTTGGTAGATTAATTGATCATCTGATTGTCTTTCATTTAGTTCTTTCCTTGGAATAGATGTTGGTAGTTCCCTAGTATTTCTGTTGGTCAAACTTTCAATAGTGTTAATATTTTGTTCCCAGTAGCTACCATGAAGGTCAGGATAACTAATTTTTATATCTTTTGCTGTCAAAAGGGATGTCATTAGGGGCTCTATACCTGGGGTGTTATAATAACCATTTACGCTTAGAGTGGGCTCATGTACTAATTGTTCAAAATAATTTTCTGAGAAAACATTCAGTACAATTTCCGATTACGTTCTATACCTGCCGCCGGATTTAAACGAGCAATTTTTCCAGCATACCGAGGGTAGATTGAAGTCACCACCGACTATATTCTATGTCTGGGGTACCTATTTGAAATGGCACGGAAGTTTTCTTTGAGCTGTTCAGCAACTATATCTTCTGAGTCTGAGGTCGGTAAAACGATCGAATTAATAGTTTAGTGCGATTCTCAAGTATAGCCTTTACCCATGCTATTTCGCAGGAACTATCTACTTTAACTTCGCTACAAGGTAAACTACTTCTGACAGCAATAAATACTCCTCCACCAACTGTGTTTAATCTATCCTTTCCGAACACTGTTAGATCATTTGAAAGAAATCCGGCTGGACTTATTTACGGCCTTAGCCAGCTTTCCGTACCTATAACTATTTGAGCTTCAGTGTTTTCTATTAGGGCTTGCAGCTCTGGTTCTTTCCCAACACAGCTACGACTATTTACAACTACAATACCGAACTTCTCTACAGTTACCATACTGTGTTTTACCTGCCCTCTTTTAGATGGACGCCCTTTCTGTGGTTTCCTGAGACCTTCTAACCTAAAAAACCGCCCAGTCCCTTCAACACAGCCCCCCCCCCCTCTACTACCAATGTAGCCGCTTCCTGCGCGTAGTCGACTCCTGACCTATTAAGCGGAACCCGGAAATCCACCTTCCAACCATCCAATGGCGCAAGTCACAGAACCGACTGAGCCTCTGATTGAGACCCTCCACTCGGCTCTGCACCAAAGAACCACAGTCGGTTCTATGGACGATGTTGCAGATGGTGAATTCCGCCTTAATCTCGTAAACAAGACTGGCAGTCTTTACCGTTTCCGCTAGCCGCCCGAAACCAGGTAGAATCTCCTCCAATCCAAAGCCACGCACGTCACTGGTTCCGACATCAGCCACCACCTGCAGTTGGCTGCATCCTGTACTCTTCAAGGCATCTGAAAGCACCCTTTTCTCATCCAGAATGACTCTCTCCGGTATGTACACGGAATGCACACAGACTTCCTTCTCCTCCTTGAAAGCCATGTTGCTAAGGGGCTCCATTAAGCCCCACTGGAACTCCCAACTACATGCAAATCCACCCTTTGTGAATGCCCAGATCTTGCGGGCTGCGAAGCTTCCTCTGGAACGGGGTGGACGACTGCATCCGGCTCAGAGATTTTGTCAGACACAGATAACACCCGAAACCTGTTCATCAAACGAACCAGGGAGACCCTATGATCGGACTTTAGGAAAGTCTTTCGCTGCTGACAGACTGTGGAATGGCCTCCCATTGGACCACGGGCGAGGGATGAACCTCAGTGCAGGCAGTACTCGGGGCGGCCACAGCAGTGGACCGAACGGGTGCATGTGGGACGTGATTGACGTCTCTCGCATCCCCGCGTCCGACCCCCCCCCCCCCACCTCCCCACCAGTGATGCCCTTGGCAGTAGTCTTAAGCTGTGTCATGGAAGCCAACACCGCCTCAAGCTGTGAGCGAAGGGTCACCAACTCATCTCGCATCTCATCTGCACACAGCAATCACAGCTCCTATCCATTACTGAAGTCGCTCCTTTTTGAAGACAATAAAAATATGTAAAAAACGAACGGTACACTCGGCTTATTACCAGCAGGAACTCGAGGTGCTCTATTCTGCTGATAAAGACACATAATTAAATATTATGGAAGAAACAGAATTTTCAGATATATAACAAAATATCCAAAGATTGTTTTAAACGGACAGACCGTTCTAAAAAGCAAAACTTCATCGCAAAATTTCATTAGTATACTTTTATGATGTCACACTTGTTTGTTCTGTTAAAGGAGATAATACAAATTGGAAGTAGCATTGTATATATTCTATGATGTATACCAAAGACAGTCCTTGCATGTCCAGTTGTTGCTAGCGATATCTGCAACTATTTCGTAAAGAATTCCTCGTATTGATTATGTTTATATACATACAGAGCATGCAAACGTATCATTACATGAATTGTACGAAATATTGTCATTGAGATATACTAAAGAATGTTACATCATGTTAATCATGTTATGCAAGTAGAATTACGATGAACTGAAAGACCACGGATACATAAAACTCTACAATATCCATTGAAAATATTTTTTTTTTTTGTAATACAGTTACAGCTGATAATGGGCAACGCCAAAAACTAGTCCGGTGAAATAAAATATTACCCCACAGTAGCTTTAGTCGTGTACTTAATAAGATGACCTTGTATTCGGAAAGATGAAAGATAACCTTAGTTTACAAAGAAACAGGAATTAATAATATACTTTGTCAATGTTGCATGTTATACACACATCAAAAATGTTTTGCATCACCCCGGTTACCAGAATTCCTGAAGACAGTCTTTGACTATGGATATTGTATACAGACACAGTCCCTTTACTGTTCAGAGATGTCACTAAACTCGGCCAAGGATGTCAGCAACCGTGCATGAGCAGCGCCTATTAGACGGAGGGGTTCCGACAGCCGATCAGTTCCAGTCATTCCGCCAGGAAGGAGGTACACGGCTCGTAATGTCTGTAGTTCAACCAAGCCTAGACGGTCAATACCTGGTTCGATCGCGTCCGCATTGTTACTTTGTGCCAGGAAGGGCTCTCAACATGGGGAGTGTCCAGGCGTCTCGGAGTGAACCAAAGCGATGTTGTTCGGATATGGAGGAGATACTGAGAGACAGCAACTGTCGGTAACGTTCCTCGCTTAGGCCGTCCAAGGGCTACTACTGCAGTGGATGAACGCTACCTACGCATTATGCTAGGAGGAACCCTGATAATAACGCCACTGTGTACAATAATGCTTTTCGTGCAGCCTCAGGACGTCGTGTTACGACTCAAACTGTGCGCAATAGATTGCATGATGCGCTACTTCACTCCCGACGTCCATGGCGAGGTCCACATTTGCAACCACAACACCATGCAGCGGGCCAAACAACATGCCGAATGGACCGCTCTGGATTGACATCACGTTCTCTTCACCGATGAGTGTGGCACATGCCTTCAACCAGACAATAGTTGCCCGCATCTCGTGGTCGTGCGGTAGCGTTCTCGCTTCTACATCTATCTACATCTACATCCATACTCCGCAAGCCACCTGATGGTGCGTGGCGGAGGGTACCTTCAGTACCTCTATCGGTTCTCCCTTCTATTCCAGTCTCGTATTGTTCGTGGAAAGAAGGATTGTCGGTATGCCTCTGTGTGGGCTCTAATCTCTCTGATTTTATCCTCATGGTCTCTTCGCGAGATATACGTAGGAGGGAGCAATATACTGCTTGACTCTTCGGTGAAGGTATGTTCTCGAAACTTTGACAAAAGCCCGTACCGAGCTACTGAGCGTCTCTCCTGCAGAGTCTTCCACTGGAGTTTATCTATCATCTCCGTAACGCTTTCGCGATTACTAAATGATCTTGTAACGAAGCGCGCTGCTCTCCGTTGGATCTTCTCTATGTCTTGTATCAACCCTATCTGGTACGGATCCCACACTGCTGAGCAGTATTCAAGCAGTGGGCGAACAAGCGTACTGTAACCTACTTCCTTTGTTTTCGGATTGCATTTCCTTAGGATTCTTCCAATGAATCTCAGTCTGGCATCTGCTTTACCGACGATCAACATTATATGATCATTCCATTTTAAATCACTCCTAATGCGTACTCCCAGATAATTTATGGTATTAACTGCTTCCAGTTGCTGACCTGCTATTTTGTAGCTAAATGATAAAGGATCTATCTTTCTGTGTATTCGCAGCACATTACACTTGTCTACATTGAGATTCAGTTGCCATTCCCAGCACCATGCGTCAATTCGCTGCAGATCCTCCTGCATTTCAGTACAATTTTCCATTGTTACAACCTCTCGATACACCACAGCATCATCTGCAAAAAGCCTCAGTGAACTTCCGATGTCATCCACCAGGTCATTTATGTATATTGTGAATAGCAACTGTCCTATGACACTCCACTGCGGCACACCTGAAATTACTCTTACTTCGGAAGACTTCTCTCCATTGAGAATAACATGCTGCGTCCTGTTATCTAGGAACTCCTCAATCCAATCACACAATTGGTCTGATAGTCCATATGCTCTTACTTTGTTCAATAAACGACTGTGGGGAACTGTATCGAACGCCCGGATTCCCGGGTTCGATTCCCGGCGGGGTCAGGGATTTTCTCTGCTTCGTGATGACTGGGTGTTGTGTGCTGTCCTTAGGTTAGTTGGGTTTAAGTAGTTCTAAGTTCTAGGGGACTGATGACCATAGATGTTAATTCCCATAGTGCTCAGAGCCATTTGAACCATTTGTGAACCAGACAATAGTTGGCGACGTGTTTGGAGGCAACTCGGTCATGCTGAACTCCTTAGACACACAGTCCAGCGAGTGCAGCAAAGTGGAGGTTCCTTTATGTTTTGGGGTGGCATTACTGTCGAAATACTGTGCGTATATGACGCTGATAGCCGGCATAACTACCGGCTACACTAGAATTACGTGGCTGCTTGATGTCCATAGCAACCCCCAGTTATTCACAAAATGATCTACCGGTGAATTTAGGCGAAGGCAAACTATTGCTGAGTGGCTATGGTTGTCGATATCATAAAAAAGTGACTAGTTCGTTCTGAACACTTTGCACCATACTTCAGGAAAACTCTCACCTTTGATTTGGGAATAGTAAGCTTCATGCTAAATGTGAGCAGTAAATTATCACAGCACGTAATCACGACTAAATGGTACTTCATAATGAAAAACTTTCGTCAACAATCAGGTGATCCCCAGGTACCTACATATTTTATTACTGCTAGACCACCTGTCACGCGGCTTGTTTACAACACGGTGATTGCAGTTTTTGCGTCGGGCGACTGCTGGCGGCGACTCGCTTTTAATTAAAATATCGCCCCCGCGCTCGCGGCCGCAAGGCCCCTACCATTAGTCCGCTTAACGCTCGTGCTCGGGTGTCGCTGCCGCGGCAATTAATAACACACGACAACCCGATACCACAATTAATTTAAACTGTCCCCCCTAATTACATTTCTAATTAATTGCTAATATACAAATGAGGTGATGCAATGAAATCAACGTTGCTCTTTATTTGATGCGATACTGTGCTTTATGGGTTTTGTAATTACATGGCTACCCGAGCCGAAACGAAGTGAATACTATCCGGTAAGCCCCTTCCCCCCCCCCCCCCACCCACCCCGTCGGGCCGAATTAATCAGTGGGAATACAAATGTGTTACGCACGTTGCGAGCACAAAAGCAAGCACAGCTGTATTCGATTGCCTGTAAGTTACCAAACAGAAAACGGAAAACGTGGAGCTGTAGCAAGAGTATAAGCTTTTTGGTGAATAACTCAGTCTGGTAACTATGTAACCTACAGTAATCGTCTTCTTTTAATGTTCCTCACTTCTTCATACAATACATGATAACTCAGATAATACTAAAATGTCTAGTTACATAAATGCGAATAACAGTAATTGGCGTTTTGGTCAACATGGCAGTTGCACGCTACTCGACATTGAAATGCGACGCCGACGCCTTTAGAAACAGTTCAGGTAAAGAAACACTCTTCCTGCAACTAGCTTGAAATGTGGCAACATCCTAATATGTAACTGGTGACTTTGGATCGTTAAATTATTTTCTGAAGTTGGAGATAATTATTCCGGTATATTCACTTAATATTATCTTTTCATTTAGATTAAATTTTCTGAATGATTCTGACTTGAAGAGTGACACTAAGTTAGTAGATTTGTGTTTCCTAGTCTAGGAAGTTCATTCAAAGCAAAAACTACAAACGATCTTCTCTTTTACCTCATACTTTCTTGTGACTTTGACTGTATAATCTGAATAATTGTCGCTTAAGGGGTGACACAGAGTTAATAAACTTACGTTTATGGGCCTAGGAAGCTCATTCATGATAGGATCTGCAAATAATCTCGTCTTTTACGTTGAAAATTATCCTCCTTAGCACTCACTGGGGTAATGACGGAGGGTGAGTGCCGCAGTTGTTTGCTTGTATAGTGGCAATTTTGACGCTCCTCAGAGTGATGGTTGCATTAGGTTGCGATTCTAACATCGCTAGAGACGAAAATTTGACCCTTTCGATGAAGAAGCTTTAGATCTAAAGGTGAAACTATCAGAATTGCGTAACTATTAAGGCCTGCATTTTTCTCCTTCTGCCGAAATGATTTTTAGTTTTTTGTGAATAGACAATATTGTTGACTTAATTTTGGCAGTAAAAAGATGTGTTACGTGAGAATCGTTGTAGGTCTAGTACAAAAGCTGCATTTCCATAAGTCTCTGGTAGACCTTTAACGTTACCTCAATACGACTGTGGATTTCACGTAAACGCAGACTGGTTCAAAGCCAAAGTGCGTAACATATTGCTAATTCGCCGTGTTACGGATGGTATATTTCATAAAAGCACATTTACAAATATTATCATGGTAAGTTGTATTTCATTCGTATTAGTACTTCATAGCGTGTTTTCGGTAGTTTATTAAAGATAACAGGAAAACAGAAGAGTGAAATATTAAGCGTGAATAATATATTTCCTCACTTAACCTAAAATATTCCGGCATCGCTCTGATAGCTCCACGACTGTAGATACTTATTACACTGGAGTTAAAGATGTTGCCATATCAAGTTTTAAGCGCATTTTTGTGGTGGCTGTTCGATAAAGAGCCTAAAAGGTAAACATTTGAGGGCAGAACCAACACTGTGCAGTAGCAACACTTGATACAGTGTTGTTGGTCGTTTTTCTTATACTGGAACCGCAAAGAGTCTCAGTTGCTTAAAACAAGGGCCATCTGTGACACACAAACCTCTGGGAGCAGTTCGTAACAGACTTTCCTGGAGAGGTGTATTTTTCTTTTTTTGTTTTGATCGTATGATAAAAAGTTGCTGGAACACTTATTAGACATTCGAAGACAAGATTAAGAAAGAAAATACTGATTTGTTTTGAACTGCGTGTAAAAGTTCTGTGCTACTGACCGGCGACTTACTGTTTGCTATAGATGATGGACGGAATCGAAGTTCTTCGTAGTCATTATCCATGATCTACGTACTTCATTATCTTTTCCTTCTCACACTGTATAAAAGCGAACCCGCAAGTCTAAAACATGGGATTTAAATTTATCAGCCGATGAAGAATTTTGTAGCACAGCAGAGAAGATTGAAATTGTATTACAATTCTCTGCAGACAGATTTAGTAATTTATTATGTAGTGTTTGGAAAACTTGGAAAAGCCACACGTATGTCGACCGACCTAGAGAACGGTGAGAAGACAGTAAGGAACATTGGAGAACAACGGAGAAGAAAATTAGGGCAGAGAAGATTTGTGATTGTGAATATGTAACCAGTGGGCTACACAATCTGCACAGTCCGCCGCCAATGCTCGATGCCGTTGAATATGCAGTCGACGCCACCTCTTTGCCATCTCTTTGGTCATTTTCGCCGTTACCTTTGCCGCAGTTGACTCTGCAGCCGATATCGCTGTCAATGTTGCCGCAGGCACCGTCGCGCCATTCGCCGATATGAGTATGTTGTTATATATTCGGTGAACCGTTCTGAAATTAAATGGTATTTATCAGGAGGGTGTTCGTATTTTAGGCGGTGTGAGGATCTAACATTGTGTGTTAATAAAAAATAGTGAGAAAAGGTTTACAGTGTATAATTTTCAAATGTGGAAAGGTAGAGATGAAGATTTAAGAGAAGTTTTACAGCTTCCAAAACTTAAAACTGATCAGCGTGAGACAGAGTAAATGGCAAATTTGAGCAACAGGATAATATTATAAGAGATTTAAAACAATAACGGGAAACTACATTAAGTAATAAGCTTGAGGAAATAAACAATAGGCTAGTGGATGTTCTGCCACAAGATAGTCAACTCCAGGAATCACAGAAACATCACCACAGGTCGAAGATAAACTTTAGAATGAAATACTGCAATATGTATACTTCGACATGAAAGTTTTCTGGGTGTGGTACCGCGTCATAATGTATAAAACTACTGTTGCTGGAGAAAAACCAACGTTTCGGCCACGGTTGCAGGTAAAAGGTGCTGCTTGTCATTAAATATTCCAGCCATATTTCAGTAAAGATAAGAAAATTCTATGTTTTCTTTGATTTATAAAGTATAACTGAATCATGATCTGTTCAAAGAAAATAAATATACTTTTTAAAACGGTTTCAAAAACCATCTAAAGACGCATGAACTCTGTGCATAGTGTTTTTGTAAGTCCATCCTTGTGACTGGAGGTTGGAGGCACTTCGGCCACTCACTTTTGTGATAAAATGGAACACTCACAACCGTACTTATGATGTTATTTATTATATTGCTATCAGTTTTGGTGCTTCAGTGCATCATCCTCAGGCCGTAACTGACGTTGAGGAGGTTAACTCCATCCGTAAACAACCATCAACTATCATTCGTAGTTGTTACAGATAGGCTGCGAAAACCAGTTCTTAGATTTGGCCATTGTTGAATCGTGAACACAGATCGTGTTAATCCCCTCAGCATCGCTTAGAGCCTGAAACTAGTGCACTGATGCACCGAAACTAGTAGCGAGATAATAAATAATATCGTAAGGACGGCTGTAGGTGTTCCATTTTATTACACCTGTGCACTTTAGCCAAAGGTTGCGGTGACTCAGAGAATAGGAAGCTCATGTGAATGTGTTTTAACTGAACTTTCAGAGTAAACAAAAAGTTGTGAGCGCTATTGACAAGGGATTTCGAATTGATTCCGTATTTCTAGATTTGCGGAAGGCTTTTGACACTGTAGCTCACAAGCGGTTTATAATCAAATCGCATGCTTATGGAATATCCTCTCGGTTGTGCAACTGGTTTCGTCACTTGCTGTCGTAGTCACAGTTAGTAGTAACTGACGGAAAGCTGTCGATTAAAACCTATAAGATATTTCTGGTGTTCCCCAAGGTAGTGTTATAGATCTCTGTTGTTCCTTATAAACGATTTAGGAGACAATCTGAGCATCCATCTTAGGTTGTTTGCGGATGATGCTGCCGTTTATCGTCTAATAAAGTCATCAGAAGATCAAATCCTATTAAAAACAGATTTAGGTAACATATCTGGATCGTGCAAAAATTGGAAATTTGTGCTAAATAATGAAAAGTGTGAGGTCAGCCACATTAGTGCTAAATGAAACCCGTAAAACGTCGATAACACGGTAAATCAATCAAATCGAAAGGCCCTAAATTCAGTTAAATACCTAGGAATTATATTTACGAACAACTTAAATTGGAACAAGTACAAAATTTTCTGCGAAAGGTAAACCAAAGACAGAGATTTATACCAGATAGGATTAACGGAGTACAAAGAAGAACAGCACGTTTTGTCTTATCGAGAAGTAGAGGAGAGAGTGTTTCAGACATGATACAGGATTTAGGGTGGACATCATTAAAACAAAGGGGTTTCTCATCGTGGCGGGATCTTCTCAGGAATTCACCTGCTTCTTCCTCCGAATGCGCAAATATTTTATTGAGGTCGACCTACACAGGGAGAAAGGATTATCATTATAAAATAAAGGAATCTAGAGTTCCCACGGAAGGATAAAGGTGCTCGTTTTGTCCGCACTCTGTTCGAGAGAGAAATAATAGAGAATTACTCTGACTGTGGTTCGATGAACCCTGCGCCAAGTATTTAAGTGTCCACGTAGATGTAGATGCACTATACGAAAGAGGTTATAATTACATTCAGCTTTTCGTTAACCATCCGACTGCGGTAATAGCTACGTGTTTAATGATAAACAACTTTTTGTGAAGCTACGGTAATTCAAACTTCAAATGTTGTCCGTTCACGTTTTAATTTATAGATCCTAATACTACTTGAACTTTAGGAAAGAGAGAGACCCATATTGTAACTTAGGCGGTATTGGCAAGTCAGTGATCACTATATGAATGAAACATTTTCCCTGACTGTAAATTATATGAGCTTTACGTACTATTTATTTTCATAAAATAGTACTCTGCATTTTTAACTAGTTGTCTGCGAGGCTTCTGTGAATACTGAAACTCTAAACAGCTAATACATTTTCATATACATCTTAAATTACGCAGTACTTTAACTATCATATATTATCACTAACTGTGCTTAACTACTTCCACAGTGTGAACACTGAAGTAAAAAAAGCAATTTTCCGAACTTAACACAGCAAGATAAATGAGTAGCAGATAAAGACAAATTAATTATTCCGACTGAAAAGAAACTTATTTCTATGTTTTATTAGTTTCTATAGCTAAGAGCTCTAGAATATAAAACTTTCCTGTACTTTGTATATACCATCTACTGAATAAGATACACACTGCTGTATAGTATTGAGAAACAATACTGATTGTAATTTCAATACACAATAACTTAACTGTCTTCAGTTGCAAGCAATAAATTCGTAAGGGTGGGTAGATTGCTTTCGTAAACGAGCAACACTAAACCGTTACATCTGGTAATTTTTGCAAGTAAACTATTACGAAGTTTCAACCGATTTCATCAGATACAAATAGAAAAAACCACTATAAAGTTTTCATCTTGTCTTTTCATGTCTGTGACGAATATTTTAGGGCTCATGTATTAAACACTTTGGTATTTGGCTACATGTGCTGTTTTTCACGTAATAAGATAAGGTAATTCCTCTTGTTATAAAAATAACGAACCTTTCAACCCTCTTCATATACATGAACAAAAATAGAAATTAGGGAATGGCAAACATTATGCAGAGCGGAAAATCCATTCCTTACACTCTGTTCGCAATTTTCTTCTCGCTTCACTCCGTTGGGTAAGCTACATACTTAAGACGATAAACGTCATTCAGCTTTGCAAATGTAAATACATTTTATTCATACTGTAATTATATACAACATTGCTCAGTCTTTACTGCGCCCATGCATAACACTTGTATATAGAACATCACGTATAAAATCGGACTGAAATTTGCTCACAGTTCTGCATTTCAAGTACGACGACTGAAACGAGACTAAAGCACATTTCGCTCTGCAGTGAATCAGGGTACCTTTCTACCAGTCAGGATATCTTTGTTACACTTTTCACTCTAGCTGCGTCACCTGTTGCATTATTTTGTACTACAAGTAACAGTTTTATTGCCTCCGATTTCTAGTTAGTATTTCTGCTGACTTTACAACTTCACATTGACTGTGAAGAAAGTCTCTGGTGACAGTGATTTAAGTTGAGAAATGCCAGGTCGATACAATATATTAATATTTCAACGGAAACCTTCAGTACTGATTTACCACTGTTGTTATACTTCCTTTTAACACCCAAATTTTTGATACAGGATCTAATTTTACCCAAAGCATTAGATAGAGGAAATACTCTAGGCTTTTTTGAGACTGATCTTAACCCTGATTGGCAGTAAAGCTCTGATCCAGCATTAATACTTTAATAGGACATAGTTGGTATACATTTTCACTTTACCAAGCATTCCGTAACTATAAATGTAAAATGTTACAATGACTGTTGCGATGTATAATTTATTTGGTACCCAGTATTTAAGGAAATATGAGGAAGTGGTACAAAAAACCGGGATTGTCTGCACAACTTCCTTTTCTGTTCTTTTTTTTTACACAGCGGCGTGCACATACAGTTTTGGCGCTCTCCACGGCATCAGTAATTCACCGTCATAGATATTATGTTATCGATACTGTCTCTGCGAAAATTTATAACAACTTTTTCAATTTATATTCTTCAATACAGGGTTAAAAGAATGTAGTTAGTGAATTTGTTTCATAATACATTTCTAAAATTTCATAAATTTCTAAATATCCAAATATAAATAGAATAATATCAAATAAATTACGAAAAAATTTTTCGAGACATTTTAAGTAGTGGATTTGGAAGCATCCGTTTCTATCTTTCCCGCCAGATCTCTACCCTTCTTTGATTTTATCAACAGCAATGCAAACACACTGTCCGATCCTCCTTTTCCAGTTACTTCTCCTTTAATATTGGTTCTAATTTGACTGACTCCTCTGCTGCATTCACTAAAACAAGTTGTGTTTATTTATCTCCCACACCTGTTTATTTCTCCATCTCTGGAAGCTAGATACCCAATCCATTTCTATACTCATCATACTGCAAACCTAATTTTAAAAAATTAATCTGAAACTAATTATAGTACCTACTAAATTTAGAAATTCGTACCCGAAGATCATAAGATTTCGTCAAGACAGCAGTAAAACAGCACTGTCCCGTCACAAAACGGCGTCATAATGGTCATAAAATACCTGCTACAGTCCTGCATACGGTAGTCACATGCGAAGAAACTAGTTGCAAAAGATCTGCTGTATCTTGTATAATTTTGACCTTGAATTTATCCGAACAGTTGACGTGGTAAAACGGAATGAAGTAATTGTTAAAATTCTTGGTGCCTTCAGCTGAACTGCAATTATCCAAACATACATAGGAATGAAGTAAATTTTGGTTATTTGAGAGTCAGAAGAATCCGTTTCGACACTGAAGTTTTGAAACGAAGTGTATCAAATTTCGGTAGCAGACTGAGAAGCATAGTGCAGTATTTTATAAACAATAGTGTCACAGGTTATTCTGCTCAACGTTGAACTGTTCGGTTAGTTGAAAACTTTGTAGCGTTTTTCCATAAGTTTCACATCAGATGCATCTAGCACAGATTTTAGTCATCAATAATATATTCCCCTTGACTATTTATAACAGCCTGCCAACGCCGGGGTAACTTTACGGTTCAGCGACTGTAGAAATCACGCGGTTTTGAGAAGAACTCGTCGTGCCATATTAGCAACGCATTTCCGTCCAGAAAGTAGGTTCCCTTGAACGTTGACCGGTAGAGAGCGGAAAATGTGAAAATCTGAATGCGCAAAATCAGGTGAATAAGGGGGATGCGGAACGACGTCCCAACGAAACTTCTGCATAGTGCTTTTTGGCAGTCTAGAAGAGTGCAGGAGAGTAGTGTCATGGCGTAGAGTCAGTTGACACAGCCGTTGGTGGCAATAAATGTCATTAGTGATGATTACACCTCATGCAGGCGATTCGTAGTACATCACACTATCGCTATTCCATCAGATGCATAGCATTATCCTCTGTGGAACAGCGCAGTGCTTTGTACGGGGAGTGTCTGCTTTGTCTGGGCTCTACCATTCCTTTCTTTTCCTTGTATTAGCACAAAGACACCATTTCTCGTCACCAGTAACGATACAGGATAGGAATGGTCGGTGCTGTTCACGAGACAGTTGATGACGAACAAGCAGAGATCTGCCAGGTGGTCAAAAAGTCAGTATAAATTTGGAAACTTAATAAACCACGGAATAATGTAGTTAGAGAAGTAAAAATTGACACAATGCTTGGAATGACATGGTGTTTTATTAGAACCAAAAACAATACAACAGTTCCAAAAATGTCCGGCAGATGGCGCTTCATCTGATCAGAATAGCAATAATTAGCATAACAAAGTAAGACAAAGCAAATATGATGTTCTTCGCAGGGAATGCTCAATATGTCCACCATCATTCCTCAACAATAGCTGTAGTCGAGGAATAATTTTGTGAACAGCACTGTAAAGCATGTCCGGAGTTATGGTGAGGCATTGGCGTCGGGTGTTGTCTTTCAGCATCCCTAGAGATGTCGGTCGATCACGATACACTTGCGACTTCAGGTAACCCCAAAATCAATAATCGCACGGACTGAGGTCTGGGGACCTGGGAGGCCAGGCATGACGAAAGTGGTGGCTGAGCACACGATCATCACCAAACGACGCGCGCAAGAGATCTTTCACGCGTCTAGCAATATGGGGTGGAGCGCAATCCTGCATAAAGATCGTACGTTTCAGCAGCTGTTTATCAGCCAGGCTGGGGATGATGCGATTCTGTAACATATCGGCGTACCTCTCACCCGTCACGGTAGCAGTCACAAAACCAGAATCACGCATTTCCTCAAAGAAAAAAGGCCCGATAACTGTAGATGTGGTAAATACAACCCATACCGTGACTTTCTCGTCGTGCAATGGAGTTTCCACGACAGTTCTAGGATTTTCGGTAGCCCAAATTCTGCAGTTGTGGACGTTGACAGACCCTCGGAGCGTGAAATGAGCTTCGTCGGTCCACAATACGTTACACAACCAATCGTCATCTTCCACCATCTTTTGAAACTCCTACACCGCAAATGCCCTCCGCTTCACTAAATCGCCAGGTAACAGTTCATGATGCCGTTGGATTTTGTACGAATAGCATCGGAGGGTACGCCTAAGTGTCAACCAAACAGTAGTGTATCGAATGTCGGTGCGACGCGCGACTGCACGAGCGCTGACTTCCCCGTGCATACCGGAATAGAAACCGCTACAGTCTCCATTTCTTCCTGAACTGCCTCAGCAGCATTACGCCTTGTGCTCGGTCGGCCATAACGGGGTCTCCGTTTATATATGATGTTCATGCGCAGTCACTGACATTTTGCTGTCCAGCGCCATCTGTAGGACATTTTGTGAATTTTTTTTTCTTCTAATAAAACCCCATGTCATTCCAAGCATGTGTGTCGATTTTTACCTCTCTATCTACATTATTCCGTGGTTTATTAAGTTTTCAAATTTATACTGATTTTTTGATCACCCGGTACATACTGCCACCTGCTGAGTTTTGTGATTTCCGCTTAGAACATGCTGTACCCATATACTCGATTTGTGGACCTTCATTTTTGCATGCAAATGTCGCACGATGATGAAATGATCACAGTTCCACATTTGCTGCTTCTCGAGTATATGGACATGGGTCGTCTAACGGTATTCTTCAAGCCCCACAGGTTTTCCTGAACGTTGAGAGACATTAATATCAAAACGACCCTGCTCAAAACGAGAAAATGGTTTTCTTGCCGCTCTCTGTCCAACGGAATTATCCCCATACACAGCGAAAACATTTCTGGCAGCCACTGCTGCTGTTACCTCCGTATTGTATTCAAATACAACCATATGTTGGAAACGTTCCGATTTCTCCTCTTGGCATTCCATTTTCAAGTGTCCGCAGGCCGGCCGGTGTGGCCGAGCGGTTCTTGGCTCTTCAGTCTGGAACCGCGCGACCGCTACGGTAGCAGGTTCGAATCCTGCCTCGAACATGGGTGTATGTGATGTCCTTAGGTTAGTTAGGTTTAAGTAGTTCTAAGTTCTAGGGGATTGATGACCTCAGATGTTAAGTCCCTTATTGATCAGAGCCATTCCTTTTAATGTCCGCAGCTCGACTTACTATCTCCGAATGATAAAATAACAATATGCAAACTCAAACAACAACAGTGATCTACAAATAAAAATGACAATCGATAAATGAACCCATAGCAACCGGAACACCAACATGCAAAACAAACACTCTACGAACTTCTGCATCAACGTGATACAAAAAATCATAAGTCTGCGTTCGATGCTGAGTATGCTGTAACATAACTATCTATGCAATGCAAACACAGCTTCAACAGTGCTATAACTGTCAAATTTAAAATTCACACCGATTTCGTGCCTTGGGCCAATAGAAAGGGAGTAGCATTCCTAGTATTGGACGGCGATGGGAAACTAATAGCTGCCATTAGAAATCACAGCAAAGCACGTAGATGTTCCTGATAAAAACGGTAGGCAAATATATAAATAAAGACATCCGTCGAGAATATGCGTAAAACACTTGGAATAACAGCTGAAATAAAATAAAAGAGGGAGAAGGAATTGGAACTTGGAATGATTACTATTAATTGTGGAATCGACAATTTCAACACTGATGACGAAGACTCTTCACTGAGACTGCATCTAATTATAGTAAGAGCGATGTTGGAAAAAAGTTCACTACAAATAAAAGAGCATAAGAACACAACTATCAAACTACATTCAAAGTCTTGACTGAGTGAGGGAGAGCATGAGCTTTGCGTTGCAGTTCATTTCTTGGTGTGGTCGGTGCGATGTGACGTTCATGACGGCTCATCTGTGGTGGCAGCGCAATTAAAGTAGCTCCAACAGCAGTAAAATTGAAACAGGTACATCCTCATGCTTAGTATATGATTCTATTGGCGGGGATATTGTACTCAGTCGTGTTTCATGCGGCCACAGACTGGTGGAAAGTAATTGTTTTTATACAGATTGGAGTTCACATATGCTACACAATAGTGCGTCTTACAAACAACATTAAGTTATTTACATCAAATACACAGTTTTAAAATGGTGTAAAATTCGCTTTAACATCTCGTCCGCAAAGGTTCTTGTCAGTTTTAGCAGGCTATTCACCTGCCCAAATTCATGAATTTTGGTGAATCACTTTTGAGTATCCAAGATGCTACTCCAGGCGGGTGTAAAATGCATGTGCGCAACGGAAAATATTGAACGCTAAAACGATTTTTGAGATAAAAGAAATTATTCAGGTAGTGAAGGTACACGAAAATTTAATAGTCATGGGTGACTGGAATTCGAGAGTAGGAAAAGGGAGAGAAGGAAACATAGTAGGAAAATATGGATTGGGGGTAAGAAATGACAGAGGAAGCCGTCTGGTAGAATTTTGCATAGAGCATAACATAAACATAGCTAACACTTGGTTCAAGAATCATAAAAGAAGGTTGTATACATGGAAGAATCCTGGAGATACTAAAAGATATCAGATAGATTATACAATGATAAGAGAGAGATTTAGGAACCAGGTTTTAAATTGTAAGACATTTCCAGGGGCAGATGTAGACTCTGACCACAACTATTGCTTATGAACTGTAGATTAAAACTGAAGAGACTGCAAAAAGGTGGGAATTTGAGGAGATGGGACCTGGATAAACTGAAAGAACCAGAGGTTGTACGGAGTTTCAGGGAGAGCATAAGGGAACAATTGACAGGAATGGGGGAGGGAAATACGGTGGAGGAAGAGTGGGTAGCTCTGAGCTATTTAGGGGGAAAAATAACTGATGATGGTCGAAGTAGAGAAGATATAAAGTGTAGGCTGGCAATGGCAAGAAAAGCGTTTCTGAGGAAGAGAAGTCTGTTAACATCGAGTATAGATTTAAGTGTCAGGAATTCGTTTCTGAAAGTATTTGTATGGAGTGTAGCCATGTATGGAAGTGAAACATGGACGATAAATAGTTTGGACAAGAAGAGAATAGAAGCTTTCGAAATGTGGTGCTACAGAAGAATGCTGAAGATTGTATGGGTAGATCACATAACTAATGATAAAGTATATAATAGAATTGGGGAGAAGAGGAGTTTGTGGCACAACTTGAGAAGAAGAAGGGACCGGTTGGTAGGACATGTTCTGAGGCATCAAGGGATCCCAAATTTAGCATTGGAGGGCAGCGTGGAGGGTTAAAATCGTAGAGGGAGACCAATAGATGAATACACTAAGCAGATTCAGAAGGAGGTAGGTTGCAGTAGGTACTGGGAGATGAAGAAGCTTGCAGAGGATAGAGTAACATGGAGAGTTGCATCAAACTAGTCTCAGGACTGAAGTCCACAACAACAACAACAAAACGGTTTTGGCCCTGTCTGACTACCCCCTGAAGCAGATCTCAACCTTAATGAATGATTAAGACAACTAATACTACTAAATGATAAACGCTGTTTCTTATTATACATTTATAGTAGGTTAAAAAACAACACTTTATTACAAATATCTATTTTTCCTAATTAAAATTTCCGATCAATTGCCCAACTCTACCCCTTTTTATGATCAAGCGATCAAACATAAATAACGTGAAATGACTGACATCATCTACATACCAAACACTAGAAGACACTACTTTCAAAGATGTACTACGGTGGTGTGGAACATCAGTGGAAATAAACTAGCCTGATCACAGCTGTTTAGCTTAATAGCCCTAATAAGCCGAAGCAATTAGCAATATCACCGTACGTACTGTGTCTGGTTCGTTGGAGTGATGGTCGTCGTACGCGTCTACGACGATGGAAGAACTCCACCCACAAAATAAAACTCTTTCAAACACTAGGACGGCAGAAGGAGGCCCTCTAATATACTCTAATACGGTCTTCTCCTCTCTGTGTTCTGCAGACGAGAAACGCAAACTCCCAGCCACAAGGACGGAGTTCAAATAACGTCTCAACGTAAGTATAGGTAGAAGAAGTGCTGTCAATCACTGAATGCTGCGTACTCAATGACGACTTCCAAACCCGGAGGCGAGGTCCAGAATCGTATAAGTTCACAACAGTACAGTGCCTAACCATTCTTACTATAACTCTCCTGAGAGCAAAGACAGCAAGTTCGTCTGTACCAACAAAGCTGATACAGTCACACACGGGCGCTCAGTACGGAAGACCACTTCTGTAGACCGCTGGCCTCCCAGCACAGCTCGGCTCCCCTTCCCTCGTAACTCAGAAAACGAATCATCTTCCCGAAACCACGGAATCTTCTCCGTCTCTACAGATTCTTCCGAACGCCGACCAACAATACCTTAGTCTTTTGTCGTCCAGCGCGGAAAGTCTGCGAGGAAATCCCTATAGTCATACAATGGTACGCTTCTGAGTAAAAATCAGCGGAAATAACCCAGCAAAATAACTGATGACGGTCGAAGTAGACAGGATATAAAATGTAGACTGGCAATGGCAAGGAAAGCGTTTCTGAAGAACAAAAATTTGTTAACATGGAGTGTAGATTTAAATGTCAGGAAGTCGTTTCTGAAAGTATTTGTATGGCGTGTAGCGATGTATGGAAGTGAAACGTGGGCGATAAATAGTTTAGACAAGAAGAGAAAAGAAGCTTTCGAAATGTGGTGCTACAGAAGAATGCTGAAGATTAGATGGGTAGATCACATAACTAATGAAGAGGTATTGAATAGAATTGGGGAAAAGAGGGGCTTGTGGCACAACTTGTCTAGAAGAAGGGATCGGTTGGTAGGACATGTTCTGAGACATGAAGGGATCACCAATTTAGTATTGGAGGGCACCGTGGAGGGTTAAAATCGTAGAGGGAGATTCAGAGGGATGTAGGTTGCAGTAAGTACTGGGAGATGAAGAAGCTTGCACAGGATAGAGTAGCATGGAGAGCTGCATCAAACCAGTCTCAGGACTGAAGACCACAACAACAACAACCCAGCCTGCGTGATTTCCGAGGTGACGCTTCCTCGTTCCTCTCAGCTGTATCGAAGATTCTCATTGTTTCCGAAATATGATCCTTCCGGCCTAGTTACAAACCGGGCAGCCTCCGCTGTATTGTGTTTCCGCGCCCAGGTGTTCAGACTGCCAGTTTTGGCACTTCCTGTGTGAAGCAGGACCAGCACAACTGTGCGGGCTTTTTTTCCACCCAGGGCATGAGGTCCGCCTGCCGTTTCATCTCTACTGGCGTTCCAACCTCTACTAGTATAGGCAATCATTCATTACGCCGTTTTGATAATAAAGACACTCTGTCACCTTTCATCCAAAAGAGTTAACAGTTATTTACAAGGCGTACGTGCGATTTTATGGCCACCTTACAAGCATAGTAAATAGTTTACATGTTTCCACAGCGATCGTTAATGTTTTTACGTGCACGGTAGCTCATCATCTTGCATATAAAATAAGAATTCCTGTAGTACGTTAGTTTGTAGAGTTCGTTTAGGTGGAAACAAATTGTTTCTAATAACGACAATCACCGCCCATTTGTCTGAACATTGTCACTGCTGTTTATAGCACTCCAAGAAGCTACATCAGTAGCCAATTCAAACCGTTTCCGAAACATAAGAATTTGCCTGTAAACTTGTGTGATTTTTTCCGATGCGGTAACAGCACGTCACACAGCACACCCACCCATGCATATACCAGTAGACAAGTTCTGACTCTCTCTCTCTTCGACTGCAACTATCGATGTATTTCTCGCATCACAGCTCGTATAACTTTTACGCGTTCTGCATTTAATTTCAAACTTTTCATTTTAAAAAAGATTGTGCAGAGAACATGAAAAAGAAACTGAAAGTTTCGAATACACAAAAATAAGGATTAACACATTAATTAATTTATCCAAACAAAGTAAAACATAGTTACATTTTATATTAAAGGACAAAACAAAAACAAGTTCTGACCTAAGACCTATCTGTGGGGTGAAAGCCCAAAAGTAAGACAGAAGGGAAAATTACTATTCCTGACAATTAGCAGTGTCTTCACATTAGGAAACAAATTTCACTGTGCCTTAGTAAGCGAAAGGTAATTGGTACAGCCGGCTAAGGGATCCAGTGACACGTGGGGTATTGCTAGTCATGTTTTAGCAACACATTTTCTTGGAATTCTTGTAGGCCTATTTCTCGCAGTTGGTTACGTTATTAATTGGAGACCATACGTTACGTCCCTGCAAAGGTCTGTAGCATTGGGTTTATTAGCAGCGTGGACGCCTGGATCCTGAGCCGTCCTTTATACTGTCTTCTGGATTTCAGTTGCTCCTCTTGTTTACGTGTGCGCATCCACATTGTCAGTTATTACTGCAGGGCGGCAGCCTCAATGGACACTGCCGCGAACGGCTAAACAATAAACGGAGGCGAACTCAGCGTCGATATTCTGCTATTAAAAGCAACATGACCTCCCCCATTCCCCCAAGTTTGTCGCTGATATCCGTTCGATACTTTGCTATTAAAAGCGACATGACCTCCTCCCCCGCCCCCTCCCCCCAAATTCGTCGCTCGTACTCGTTGCGTTACTGCTTACCAACAACCCGGGTGACCGACTAATAATTTCACGTACATTCCCAACCTAAATAAAATTTTAAAATTTGACGCTTTTAGTTTTACGATAACATTGCAGATGAAATATGCTGAGGCACAAACTCACCAGCTAAAGTAGTCTACGTCCTGAGGGCGGCCAGATATTTTAGTATTTTGTAAGATATGACTTAGTAAAACGAATGAAAGAGGAAAGAGAATGAAAGGGGAAGCTGCCTGGTATAATTTTGCACAAAGCGTAATTTATCATCACTAACATTGGGTTTAAGAATCATGAAGGGCAGCTGCGTTTAAGTGGAAGAGGCCTGGAGACACCGGAAGGTTTCATATTCATTATATAACGGCACGACAGCGATTTTTTAAACATATTTTAAACTGTAAGACGTTTCGAGGGGCAGATGTCGACT
The DNA here is from genome assembly GCF_023864275.1 of Schistocerca cancellata. Taxonomy (NCBI): domain Eukaryota; kingdom Metazoa; phylum Arthropoda; class Insecta; order Orthoptera; family Acrididae; genus Schistocerca; species Schistocerca cancellata. The sequence goes on along the minus strand of NC_064627.1, from coordinate 949,301,034 downwards.
ATGACCACAATTTGTTGGCTGTGAACTGTAGATTAAAACTAAAGAAATTGCAAAAATTTAGGGAATTAAGAAGATGAGACCTGGATAGTTGAAGGAACCAGAGGTTGTTTAGCGTTTCAGAGGGACCATTAGGCCCCGATTGATTAATATAGGGGAAATACATACAGCAAAAGGCGAAAGCGTAGTCTCGAGAGATCAGCAGAAGATCAAATACATAGAAACACAATTCCTAAAGGCAAAGACAAAGTGGAATATAGACGTCTAAAACGTGATATTGACAGAAAGTGCAAAATGGGAGGCTGGAATGGCTAGAGATCAAACGCACGTATGAAGAAGCGTATATAACTAGGGGAAATGTAAATCAATAGGATAATTTTAGAGACCTTTGGAGAAAAGAGAAGCAGCTGTATGAATTTAATGAGCTCAGGTGGAAACTAGTATTAAGAAAAGAAGGAGAAATTCAAAGGTGGTGAAGTATGTAGAAAATTGTTCAACGGAAATGAAATTAAAGGCATTATTGTAGAAAGGTGCGAGGACGTATACGAAGATGAGATGGTACATATGATACTCCGAGAAGATTTCGACGTAGCACTGAACTACCTGAGTCGAAACAAGACGCTGGGAGTAGACGACATTCCGTCAGAGTTGCTGCTATGTTTGGAAATTCAAGAGTGACAGAACTATTCGACCTGCTGTGTAAGATCTAGGAAACAGGCATAATTGCCTCAGACATCAAGAAGCAAGTAATGATTCCAGTTCCAAAGAAAGCAGATACTGACAGGTGTGCATATTACCGAACTGTCAGTTCAGTAAGTTCTGGTTGCAAAATACTGACACGAATTATTTACGGAAGAATGGAAAATCTGGTAGAAGTCGATCTCGGGTGAGATCAGTTTGGATTCTGTAGAAAAGTTGGAACACGCAAGGTAGTACTGACAGGTACTCTTAGAAGATAAAGAAAGGCCAACCTACACTTATAGGTTAGAGAAAGCTTTTGAAACTGTTGACTGTAATACTCTCTTTGCAATACAGAAGGTTGGACGGGTAAAATACCGGGAGCTAAAATTTATCTACAATTTATACAGAACCAGACGGCAGTTTAAAGAGTTGAGGGACATGAAAGGGGAGCAGTGGTTTAGAATGGAGTGAGACAGGGCTGTAGCCTATCCCTACTGTTATTCTGTACATTGAGCAAACAGTATAGAAAACCAAAGAAAATGTTGGAGGAAGAGTTAAAGTTCAGAGAAAAGAAATAAAAATTTTGATTTCATAAAAGTTTTCTGAGTATCGTAACCGTGTATAAGGTTACACTGGCCAAAACCTTGGTTTGTCCAGCGCAGGTTTTTTTTGTACATCTACATCTACATCTATATGATTACTCTTCAATTCACATTTAAGTGCTTGGCAGAGGGTTCATCGAACCACAATCATACTATCTCTCTACCATTCCACTCCCGAACAGCGCGCGGGAAAAACGAACACCTAAACCTTTCTGTTCGAGCTCTGATTTCTCTTATTTTATTTTGGTGATCATTCCTACCTATGTAGGTTGGGATCAACAAAATATTTTCGCATTCGGAAGAGAAAGTTGGTGACTGAAATTTCGTAAATAGATCTCGCCACGACGAAAAACTTCTTTGCTTTAATGATTTCCATCCCAACTCGCGTATCATATCTGCCACACTCTCTCCCCTATTACGTGATAATACAAAACGAACTGCCCTATTTTGCACCCTTTCGATGTCCTCCGTCAATCCCACCTGGTAAGGATCCCACACCGCGCAGCAATTCTCTAACAGAGGACGAAAGAGTGTAATGTAAGCTGTCTCTTTAGTGGACTTCTGAGTGTCCTGCCAATGAAACGCAACCTTTGGCTCGCCTTCCCCACAATATTATCTATGTGGTCTTTCCAACTGAAGTTTTTTGTTTTGCATCCTGATGAAATTGCAGTCAGCCAGAGGCAACCTAGGACCTGTAAAAGCAGTTGAACGGAATTGACAGTGTTATGAAGGAGCATGTAAAATGAACATCACCAAAAGCGAAACAAAGGTAATGGATGTAGCAGAATGAAATAAGTCGATGCTGAGGGAATCAGATTAGGAAATGAGACACTAAACGTTACAGATGATGGAATGACTGATGGGATTAGAGGGACCAAAGTACGATGTAATCAGTCTCTAGTAGATGGGTTTTGCTATTTAGGGCAGTAAAATAACTGATGGTGTCCAAAGTATGTCCAAAGTACAGAGGATTCATGATCTATTCATGATATATGGAACAAGTACCAATCTAATCTAATCTAATTAATCTAAGGATATAAAATATGGACTGCCAACGACATGAAAAGTTTCCTGAAGGAGAGAAATTTGCTAACAACGAATACAGATTGAAGTGTGAGGAAGTATTTTCTGAAGGTATTTGTCTGGACTGTAGCGTTGTAGGGAAGTGAAACTTGGGCAATAAGAAGTTCAGACAAAAAGAGAATAGATCCTTTTGAAATGTGGTGTGCTACAGAAGAATCCTGATATTAGATGGGTAGATCATGTGACTAATGAGGAGATGATAAATATAATTTGGAAGAAAAGAAATCTGTGACACAATTCGACTAAAAGAAGAGATCCGTAGATAGGACACACTCCAATACGCCAAGGTAGGGAATTGTCGGATGTAAGCAGGTTCACATACAGTCGTGGACAAAACGAGCGAGACCCCTCGCCTTTTCGTTATGGTGATCCGCACAGCTTTAGAGTCTACTACACAGCTTCACAGCATACAAGGCAAGGCGACGAAGTGCTACCAACATGCACAGGCGTGAAATTGAAAAACTATACGAACTTTGTCAGACTGTTTTCAATCACGTGTAAGACTATATTAATGCTGATTAGTGTGTTAAAAACACGAAAATATAAGATGCAAATGAAAGAAGAAACGCTAATTAGCATGAACTGTACTATTAAAAATGAAATTTTTACACCACCAGCGGACCGTATACCGCAGGAAGTACGATACATTTCCGCTTATGAGGTCTACCTGTACTCGAGGTAAACGGGTTTTAAGGGTTGGGTAGACAGATAGACGTTCAAGAAAGTGATACTAGTAGAGTTCCATTTTTACCGATTTAGGTGACGAAATCCTAACAACGAAAATTGCTACAACACTTACTGAAGATGAGGTCCGCATAAATAATTCCCCCTACTCTTTATTCGAAATGTTCTAATTGCAGTCGATACGTCAGTATATTAATCGTAGCTACGCTTTCGATCCAAATCACGTTTACAGGAATGCTAATAAAAACCATTTGCCTATACACGTGGTAATTCAGATCCCAATATTAATGCCACCGCGTTTTAGAAGTGCGAGCATTCCCATTGCTAGCTAGCTTAAGAAACATTTCGGCTAATGAACGTTTTCTGGCTGTGGCGAGTCTAAATGAGAACTCGAAACATTGTAGAATAGGTTTGGCAGCTATGTAGTCGTTTATTTCTTGGGGTGGTGCAGAATCATCCTACTAAATTTACTCGCTAATAACTGTATTTTGTTATTTCGATAAAACATCCCGAATGATTGTGACATAAGCTGTGACTTAAAGATAGAAAATACATGGTTTTCAGTCCAGAAAGCTCTATGCGACAGAAGCTGTTGATCATTTTGCCATTTTCATTGTGAAATTGCCAGCTTATTCATGTGTGGGGTAATAATATAGGGCTGTTTGCCTGGGTTGTCTGCTAGCGTAGTGAAAGGTGTTTGCTACTGCAAGGGAGGTCTGGTTTGTTTTCGTTTCTAATCTCGATGTAGGCAGATAGACTATCAGTATAGCAATTGTAAGAAATTCTCGCGCCCCCAATACGTTTTACTGCTACCTTTATTGTGTATCAGCGCCCTGTGGATGTAAATATGAAAATATTGTAGAATTTCATACTTGTTACTGCCTAGTTTTTCCACTTCTGTCAATAAATGAATTGACTTAAGTGTGGCACTGAACGATTTTTAACTGAATTTCGTTATGAATCTTCACGCATTGCTAAATTTGCACACTTTCATGGCAGGTCAGCAACGGTAATCCAGTATGACTGGTCTGAACGTTGACACAGACCGTTTTGCGGCCGAATGCGCATAATATTTTGCGAATTCGTAACCATCTGGGGTACTTTGTCTTACTAAAACGGTTGTGTAATCTCGATAAGCTGAAATTCATTTTTAATGGTACAGTTCATATTAATTAGCGTTTCTTCTTTCACTTATAACTTACATTTACGTGTTGTGTTTAACACACAAATTAACATTAATATAGTCTTACACATGTTTGATAACAATCTGACGAAGTTCGGATAGGTTTTCAATTTCACGCCTGAGCATAGTAGGTTGGTAGCACTTCGTCGCCTTGCCTGTTATGCTGTGTAGCAGACTTTAAAGCTGTGCGGATCAGCATAACGAAAAGGCGAGGGGTCTCGCTCGTTTTGTCCAGCACTGTACATTTACTGTAGGTTGCAGTAATTCAGAGATGAAGGGGTAGCACAGGATAGAGTAGCATGAACAGCATCATCAAACCAGTCTTATTAATTTGTATCACAACAACAACAACAACAACAAGATAACGCGGTAACACACCCAGAAGGATTTTGATAGATACTCTCTACAGATATCCACATATTTAAACCGTGTTCGTTGTTTGTGACAGCCACGTGTCGCTCGCTGGAAAGGGTGCGGCAGGTATTCTGTTGCTTACGACGCTCGCCGCGAGCCATCACTGCGACAGGTATGGATGACCGCCGGCCGTCGAGCTGAGGCGGCGGCGCCTGCGAAACGCCGCGTCAGCGTGGCGTACGTGGCGCGGAGCACTGCCCCGCCGTGCTGGTTGCTATTCCCAAGGCGCGCAGGCGCCGGCCACCCAGGACGGATTTACGAGCCGTTTGCAGTCGTAAACACGTCGATGGGCCGGTGCTTTTTATTGTCCAGTCGTAAATATGAACGAGCGATACATAAAATTTTCTGTCCCGTATTGCCGGCATACACGAGTGCATACCGTCCGGGGGGGGGGGGGGGGGGAGGACGACAGGAAAAGGGAAAGATCAAATAGTGAAGCTCTATACGACTGGACGGCTCATATATATTCAGAGCTAATGCTACTGAAATATTCATCCCGCATCGGGGCTACTGTCACAAAGTGCTCAGCGAGTGGCCTAGCTTTTGGCAGCCACCCTTTTATGGGCCACGTGTAAACTTACAAATAGCACGCTGCCCCACGCGTTATTGGCGCTGCAGTGATGCACCCGCCTGTATTAAGCTATCCGTGTCGTATTTAACGCATGGAGCGATGTAAATAGATGGTACACATTTTGGATTAGCGTGTAATTCTGGTCTAATTCTCAAACAAACTCAGCATCAGCTACTTTTTCACAGATGTCGTATACAGTTGGTAGGGGCATCGTGAAAAAACATTGCAATTCCCTTTACAAACCGATGATTTTCATTACAAAACAGATAAATTTTGACAGTTAATTGCTTTGTTGGTGGACCCACTTGTCGTGCGTTTCGTTTATACAGTATTGGCCATTAAAATTGCTACACCACGAAGATGACATGCTACAGACGCGAAATTTAACCGACAGGGAGAAGATGCTGTGATATGCAAATGATTAGCTTTTCTGAGCATTCACAGAAGGTTGGCGCCGGTGGAGACACCTTAAACTTGCTGACATGAGGAACGTTTCCAACAGATTTCTTATACACAAACAGCAGCTGACCGGCGTTGCCTGGTGAAACGTTGTTGTGATGAGGAGAAATGCGTACTATCCCGTTTCCGACTTTGATAAAGGTCGGATTGTAGCCCATCGCGATTGCGGTTAATCCTATCGCGACACTGCTGCTCGCGTTGGTCGAGATCCAATGACTGTTGGCAGAACATGAAAACGGGGGGGGGGGGAGGGGGTTCAGGAGGGTAATACGGAACGCCGTGCTGGATCCCAACGACCTTGTATCAATAGCAGTCGATATGACAGGCATCTTATCCGCATGGCTGTAGCGGATCATGCAGCCACGTTTCGATCCCTGAGTCAACAGATGGGGACGTTTGCAAGACAACAACCATCTGCACGAACAGTTTGACGATGTTTGCAGCAGCATGGACTATCAGCTCGGAGACCATGGCTGCGGTTACCCTTGACGCTGCATCACAAACAGGAGCGCCTGCCATGGTCTACTCAACGACAAACCTGGGTGCACGAATGGCAAAACGTCATTTTTTCGAATGAATCCTGGTTCTGTTTACAGCATCATAATGGTCGCATCCGTGTTTGGCGACATCGCGGTGAACGCACGTTGGAAGCGTGTATTCGTGACCGCCATACTGGCGTATCATCTGGCGTGATGGTATGGGGTGCCATTGGTTACACGTCTCGGTGACCTCTTGTTCGCACTGACGGCACTTTGAACAGTGGACGTTACATTTCAGATGTGTTACGCCCTGTGGCTCTACCCTTCATTCGATCCCTACGAAACCCTACATTTCAGCAGGATAATGCACGACCGCATGTTGCAGGTCCTGTACGGGCCTTTCTGGATACAGAAAATGTTCCACTGCTGCCCTGGCCAGCGCATTCTCCAGATCGCTCACCAATTGAAAACGTCTGGTCAATGGTGGCCGAGCAATTGGCTCGTCACAATACGCCAGTCACTACTCTTGATGAACTGTGGTATCGTGTTGAAGGTGCATGGGCAGCTGTACCTGTACACGCCATCCAAGCTCTGATTGACTTATTGCCCAGGCGTGTCAAGGCCCTTATTACGACCAAAGGTGGTTGTTCTGGGTACTGATTTCTCAGGATCTATGCAACCAAATTGCGTGAAAATATAATCACATGTCAGTTCTAGTATAATATATTTGTCCAATGAATACCCGTTTATCATTTCCTCTTGGTGTAGCAGTTTTAATGGCCAGCAGTGTATGTTTCACACTCTCACGCAACTGCAATAGGTTGGCTTTAGCAAACTACTGGGCCGAAAACTCTGACTGAAGAATAATGATTCGCCTATGACTTTTATTGCAGGCCTCTTAAAATCACATCCTTACGACATCTTCTCGAGTAGAAGACGCCAGATTTGTAATGCTCAGCAGGAACTTCAGCAGCAATATAGAAACTCTAAATGTAGTTCGTTGCCTCCTTTTTTAATTTAAAGTGTATTGCACATTCCGAAGCCCAAACTTTAAAAGACAATCTTGCAATAAATATTTAGATACCACAAAAATTTCATGAAATTGCTTCAGGTACTAACAAACTTTTCAATTTTACTATATAATTACTTCGTAAAAGGCTTGTAATTATACTTATATTCTTGTAATTATTTCACATTTCTAATTTTAATTATATGCATTTAAAAGTGTAAAAATACCTGTACTTATTTGAATGTTCTGAAGGTTTAGAGACGAAAACTTCTAAGTAATTTTATCCCCATGATTGCATAATACTGGTGTGGCGTTATGTCTGTATCTGCGCCTTGTTTAGTTTCGACACGTGCACTGGTATGGGTAAAATGCTTCGTTAGAGTTTGGTGCTAAAAGTTTCAATTTCATGTTAACTTCTGTGTGATTTTGCTGCAGAGTACTTTGTCTCACATGTATGTGTATTTTGAATTTAAACCAGCATTTAGAAAGATAGTTTGTTAATTTCTTAAGCTCTCCTCCACGAAATATGATTTTACTGAAATATATGTCCATTCTCCTCCCATACATGTTCCTTTTAATGAGTCTAAATATAGCGGTGGCTGTAACTACCAATCAATAACCAAATTTCTTGCTATATATCAATCACTGTTTTCCATTTACTTCGGCCTCAGTCATAGCTTCTTCGGGAGAAGGGCATCATGTTTGCGTGCACAGCATATGGAAAGATCTATATATTTTAATACAAACGCGAACGTTTGAAGTTAAAATCTACAATCATGTCAACTGAAATTGAGCATTTAACATTTCATACTGAATCGAACGAATATTCTGCTACCACTGATGTCTAATTTCAGAGACTTTCCTCTGTGTTCTCTCATTTCGAAATAAATACGGACACTTCTGTAGATAGATATATCGGTGGAAATAGTAAATGGTTAAGCATCAGACTAAAAATTATTGTCACAATGAGTGTCTCAACCAGGTATAAGTTACAAAGATATTTGATGTGTCTTTGAGCATTTCCATGGTTAGTGCGATTCACTGTCCTGCATTTGCGAATCTCATGACAAATTGTCGAGAACTATAATTATGAGACGACGACTACTAGAAAACATAGTTATCTCTTACTGAAACTGAAACAACAACCATATTCTACTATTAACTACATTTTGTAGAAACAATTTCTTGCCTGTTGAAAAGTGAAAGATTTTTTCGTAGGGCGCGAGTGCGTATTTTACATTTCGTTGGAACCGTGTGTTTGATCATAACAGATTTGTGTCGACATTGTTCGCTTGAGTGTGACCAAATAAAAAAAAAGTCTATCACCATGCTACTTCTCAAAGGAAATTCGAAACACGCAAACAAGGTATTTTACTGTATCATCGTTCGCGTCAGACGATCCATTCCTTAACACACCGAACTCATAGATGGCAATACAGCTCCAAGAAGCATGTAGTTCTTGCAGACCTTCGCTGAGTGTCGCACAATAGAAGAGGAACGAATCTTATAGCGTTGGTAACAATTTGGAGGAGGTAGAATATAGGCAACTCTTCCCTATAATTTTTGACTATTGTGTGAAAACAACAAGAATATTCTTCGCCGAAATGGATGGCCGACATGATCTATGGTTCAGTTCGCTTACATCTTGAAGTCCGTTCTTTAGGTGTCTCGCAATTGTAACTCACTCGTCCCTGTACGTATATTCTATCAGGAGATTTGCTGTTGACAGTATTGATTCATTCAAAAGTCTCTGCAACATTCGTTCAGCGAAAAAAGAGGTAAAAGCGATATAAACTTGGATAACACTTACTTAAGCGTTTTACAGAAAAGGGTACCTTTTAACAATTCTTCCAGCGGAACTGGAAAAACTGAGTGACAAACACGAAATATCGAAATCCAGGTTGAAAAGTTTCCTTGCTGCAGACTCCCTGCATTGTGTACAGGAGTTCCTCGCCGTGGTTGAGAACTTTCCTCTCCAGTGTGTTTCTTTTTTCGTGTACACTCATTATCGTGTTATGTAATTCTTCCTTATAAATGTTCTAATAAGCACTCTGTAAACTACGGACTGATTCGTTACATGAACAAGTAGTTTTAGCTGGAACGCTCCCACGGAACGCCCAACGAATAACTAAAAAGAAGGAGATTTAATTTTTAGGAGCTATACTCAGAAAGAAATAGCGCTTAAAACTTGTGTGGGAGGAAAAATTTAGAAAAAAAGTATGTACCGAGTTTTGAAGAGTGAATGTGTAAACATGTCGTTATAGGTGTGGTTGTTAGAAATTTAAGTTTCAAATACTATTAATTTGAGTAAACTGAACAAAGAACAGTATTCCGATTGAAGTACGTGGAAGTTAAGGGCAAGGAGGCTGTTGCTAGCATTAGGTTGAAAAATACGAAGGGAAAGTTTCAACAACGCTACATCATACTTTTGCGCCGCTCTAAAGGATCTGAAACTTATCTTTCTGGCAACAAACATTGTATCCCGCTGTCAGCTGCTGAATCAGATATTATTCATAATATTCGGGAAGGTAAAGAGTACCGAGAACATATTATTTTGTCTGTAAGGAACACTCCTTAACCTGCAGATGGGAAAGTAAAATTAGTCCGTTGGATGCCATTCTCAGGATATCCTCTGCCTTGAGACTAGTTTCATTCACTTTGGGTGCGGGCGTGGAGGGGCCCCATTTCTATTTTTTTTTACTATAAGTGCCACTGCTTAAAAGAAAACGGGATTTAATAGGTACTATCTTCAACCAACAATCACAATATCCAAGAAGATGAGATCATAGAATGTGATTTTCATGATTTACTACGTGTCATGTGTGGATCTGAGGAATGGTCCACACATATTAGTGAATCTGATATTCTTCGGAGAGATTGTGGTGATGAAGATAATAATGATGAGGATGACGACGATGACGACATACTGAACACAGATGTTGTTAAAAAGTTGAAGATAAAACTTTTTCTTGAGAAAAACGGATGGTCTCAGCACTGACCTGAAATCGAAAAAACAACTACAAAGAATCTGTATGTCTCGCCAGAAATACCTGGAACCTGCTGAAAATGATGGAATATTTTGAATGCAGTCATTAAACTAAAAATGACATGACGACATACAATGCAGTTTTTTTATTTGTATCTAAAGATGTTTCAGTAGATTTGACTTTATAGAATTATCTTGTTTCCAGAATGTCGAAAAATAATTATGTACAGTATAATATAAACAACTGTAGTATTCTGATCCCATGGCATAACAACCTACACTCTTTCCCTGAATTATTGACGCTTCTTTGTAACGGTCATTTACGTTACTACAGTGCTGTTCGGTATTCACTTTGATTGCTAATAAGTTACCTCCATTCACGCTCCAAAGGATGTACCGCAGATAATGTTCTCACGTACCGCCGACATTCTGAAATCGTGTTCTTTGCGGTCGTCTTCAAATTAGTTAATTCTCAACCAACCACACAAAAGTAATATTATTAAATATACGCGAGTCAAACGAAGACACGATTGATTCCTTGAGTACTTCATTTTTCTTTTCAGTTTCGATAGAAAAAAACAGCCGGGACGAGTGTCTACTAAATTCCTCTGCACAATACTATGCCTGGCACGCACTGATTTAGACTAAATACGTCGTAATCAATTCTTTCATGTAAAAACGTAACAAGAAATGCCAATATGTATCCCACTCACATATCCTCCTTAACTCGAACCTGTATTTTTTGGTTTTCCTCACATTGTTAATTTTTCTGTTCATTACATAACCTTCTTTGGAACAGTTTTGTCAGTTTCATAAAAAGCATTTTTTAGATTTCTGTTACGCCAGTAGTTCTTCATTGTCTCGGATTTTTACCTTTCAAATTTTCCTCATGTACTTATAAAATCTTACAAATATGTGATGAAGATTATGCGATTTGATAATGCGTCCTACAAATGCTAATTTAGGTACGTACTGATCCTGGCACTACATCACACGTCATACGACGTCCATACTTCCTCAACAGACGACAACACTGATAATGTAAAAAGGAAATTCATCCTTAGAGTTAGCAAAATAATTACTATACACGTGATGGATATTCTCATCTACAACAGACGGTTAATATTATAAAGCGCCATTAGTAAGCATTATTATACTTCGTCAATTTCTGAGAGTTGCTTATGTGACAGCTGTAAGTAGGATAATTTTGATTCTTCAAGTACGTTTTGTTCTTTGTTTGGATTTTATGTTGTGATTGATTTGTTGTTCCTAACAAGCTTCGTCCCTCCGCATCTGCTTTCCTTTCTTCTTACCGCCACAAAATTGGACCAGTGCGATTTCGCTGCTCAACTGACACAAGTGACGTCACTGGAGCCACATTCTGTCTTCTAGGTTTTATGACGGCGACTTTCCATAAGTAGAGCACTGATGGTGATGACGTATGTATGTGACGTCATACTTTGTGTAAAGGCAATACAGTATAGTTGCATAATTTTTTTTAAAATTTCTTTTAATACTTTAGTGTTTTGGGTCTTATGAACATTTTAAGTTCTTCGGCATATGATTTTGTGTTTTGTATTGCAAACATCCTGAAGACGGGGTTGCACGTGATACACATCGCCGGCCGGAGTGGCCGCGCGGTTAAAGGCGCTACAGTCTGGAACCGCACGACCGCTACGGTCGCAGGTTCGAATCCTGCCTCGGGCATGGATGTGTGTGATGTCCTTAGGTTAGTTAGGTTTAAGTAGTTCTAAGTTCAAGGGGACTTATGACCACAGCAGTTGAGTCCCATAGTGCTCAGAGCCATTTGAACCATTTTGATACCCATCATACAAAATTTTTGATACAGTGACCATTTCATTTCCAGCGACCCATTTATCACTAACATAAAAACTACTCTGATGCTGCTTATCTTTGTATCCTTTTTATCCTGCACGTAATTCCTTCTTTCAAGAAGCTACAAATAGTTGGTGTACCTACTAAGGGGATGCACAACTGCTCTTATATCTAGAGAGAAAATTACTTATTTCCACTCAACTCACGACTGAGATTTGTGTGCCAATTGTGTTTAAAATAAGGTGAGTACATTTTGACTTGAATTAATTACGGTTCTTTATTTACATTCAGTTCATGCTGTTTAGGATCAGTAAAGATCAAGTATGAGATGAGATTTAGTATCAAGCATTTCTATGAAAACATGGCAAAACATTTCGACAGATATTATCCTCTAAATCAGCCAACGACTTTGCCGCAGTGAGAATACCGGATCCCGTCAGATCACCGGAGTTATGCGCTGTCTGGCTTGGCTAGCACTTGGATGGGTCTCCCGAGCGCTGCTGAAGATGACTGTCAGGTGCCCAGTTGAAATATCGTGTGAAGTATTGAACGACGACCGGCTGCAAGCCCGAAACTTGAACAAGGTGCACTCAGTCCTTGTGAGGCGAGTTGAGGAGCTACTTTATTGAGAAATAGTGGCTCCGGTTGCGGAAACTGACACACGGGCGGGAGAGCGGTGTGCTGACCACATGCCCTTCCATACCCACATCCAGTGACCCCTATGCGGTGAGGATGACACGGCGGCCGGTCGGTACCTTTGGGCCTTCGTGGCCGGTTCGGGAGGAGTATAGTTTGTTAGTTTTTTGTTCCCTACATCAGCTTTACATCTTCTGAGAAGCGTGGGTCCGTTAATAGTACACTGAGAATTGTTCTGTTTCCAGGTTCTGTATTCTCAGCGATACGTCTATACCCAGAAACGTGTAAGAACCTCATTCTGGCAGTGAACACTTACTCGAGTGGGGTCCTCCTTGACCACAGAGAGTGCTTCTTTAAGAAATGTCTCGTAGCTCTCTCGGAAATTTTTACGATGACACCTCCTGCATAGGATGAGAAAGGAAAAGGACACACGGAAGGGTGGACCCGCGATAATAGCATTTTCCTTTGACAGTTCACATTTATTTACAGAACACTTTACACTAATAACGAAGTAGAACATTAACCACGTCAAAGAATGAGTAAGAGGCCTATACATTTTTTTCATTACAAATAATCTGTTTAAGCCCTAATCAAAGGATGTAAGCCACAAGCAAGAAATCAGTAATAGGTACAAAACTGCAAGGTAATGAGGGAATACATTTCTTAATTAAAGCAATTTGGCATTGGCATAATTAAAGGATTTACTCTCCCAAAGCCTTAAGAACTAATCGACACTTACGGCTCTTAAAAGAGTTTAAAAATAATTAAATTAATTCCAATATTAATAAGAGCAGCCTTTGAAAGGAACATCTGGAGCAGCGTCTACTAAATCACTAGTCCAAACATTCAGTCTTCAGAACAAGCCAACCATGAAAGTTTAGTCAAGTGAGAACAGTTACAGTCGAGCAAGACTTTCTTTTACATGCATGGAATGAATACAATATGGAAGTGACGGTAAAATCATTAGGGAAATCCCTCAAACATTGACCATTAGTGAAAGTAACCTTAAAGTTCCCAGATATTAGCACATCAAGTACAGGCTGAAATAGGCTGATTTAGAAAATCTGGAGGTTAATCATAAATCGGTTAATATTACCTATTTCAGGAGGGACGTAAACATTTGACGGAAGGTATTAACGTAAGAGCTTGGAAATAAGAGCGAAGGCTAAACAATATTAAGAGAAACGGTGTTAGCGCGAACAGATTCACTAAGTTAATGTAGGGCAGCCACAAACACTGCCAAAAAATACCATGCCGGTGTGTAACAGCAACAGGTCGCCACAGCCAAGCGCCGCCCCAAACAGCACACACGCAACTCGTAAAACCAAGAGCTGTCAACAAAACAGAACTTAGGCGAAATATGATCTTAAATAAATAAGGTCAGAAAACGTAATTTTCCAACACCTTAAAAGCTCAATTGCATAAAACCTTTAAATCTGCCTTAATATTCAAACAGTAACGTTACTCAAAACTGCACAGAGAAAATGCCACTTAATATCACAAAAAAGTAAAGTGGTGGCGTAATAAACGTCTATCCCAAAACGACTTAACTCAATAGCGTTAAATCATTAATCCCAGAAAGTTACTTGAAATAGAGAAACAGTCAATAAGTCACCAAGGCTACACAGCCAGAGATTAGTTTGCACCAAACAGAAATTTCTGTGACAAACAAGAGCTTACCTCTAGTAGGTGTTACTTAATAGATAGCATTTACAAGTAACCCTTTGTTCCATGGTACTTAGATTTCAGAACGATATAACACACAAATTTGAACAGCACACATTAGTTCGACATGTTTCTTTAAATAAATAAAAGATTAAATAGTATGTCCAAGAAAATGTCCCAAGGCGTTAAAAACAACCTCTTAAAAAATGTTCAAATGTGTGTGAAATATTATGGGACTTAACTGCTAAGGTCATCAGTCCCTAAGCTTACACACTACTTAACCTAAATTATCCTAAGGACAAACACACACACCCATGTCCGACGGAGAACTCGAACCTCCGCCGGGATCAGCCGCACAGTCCATGACTGCAGCGTCCAGACCACTCGGTTAATCCCGCGCGGCAACCTCCTCATAGACCAAATTTACCACACAGCTTATGAACAAGTAAACAGGACTAAATACCCAATTTTATTAAACACTAGTCTAACGACTTACCGCCCCCCCCCCCAGCTCACAGGAAAATAACACTAATTTCAAATCCACCATATTTATGGTACTACACAGCTTGTGCCGTAGACAAGTAACAGTAAAGCTAAAGTTCAAATAGCACATATAATGGCAAGCAGCCATCGCTACACTTGCGCAAAAAGCACTAACCACTAAATTGGTCAAACTGAAACAGACCACTTGTAGTTAGCAATAAATTACAACGGGTTAAAAATTTTTGAGGTCCTTAAAGTAAGTCACAGAGGCAGGCACATCACAGCGTGAGCGATACCGACCGCTCGTACACCAAGGAGTTGTTATTCCATAATTTCAGCTCCATGCGAAACGCCATCATCAAAAACCGCACAGCATGGATATAAGAGAAGACAATTCAACTGAAGCACACTGGAGGGTGTCATGAAAACTTCGATGCAGCCAATAACGGTACACTCGCAGCCTATCAGTCTTCGCACCAATACAGTAAACGGCCAACACAGCCGACGGGACGACGACCGTCCGTGTTGCCTTCTCGCCACGTTCTCAGAAAATTTTTAATCCACACTCTACGGAGCGTTTTCAAGACTCCGCACCAGCGATAACACAAAGGAAGCCAAGGGTAGTCACCTAGCGGGCGACAGCAAATGAAAGGGGAAGAAAAGATAAAATGAAGCCGCCTCGATTCAGCAGACCAGAGGTGTCCACTGTCCACTGTCTTATAAATGAAGAATGGATTACGATCCCAGGATTTTTCACGCCATTACCTATGATTTTTTGTCGAACCGTGTCACATTATAACTGAATCTCGAGATTTCATAAGTATACACCGGGACTGATATATACGAGTGTTGTTGTTGTGGTCTTCAGTCCTGAGACTGGTTTGATGCAGCTCTCTATGCTGCCCTATCCTGTGCAAGATTCTTCATCTCCCAGTACTTGCTGCAACCCACATCCTTCTGAATCTGCTTAGTGCATTCATCTCTTGGTCTCCCTCTACGATTTTTACCCTCCACGCTGCCCTCCAATGCTAAATTTGTCATCCCTTGATGCCTCAGAACATGTCCTACCAACCGGGCCCTTCTTTTTGTCAAGTTGTGCCACATACTCCTCTTCTCCCCAATTCTATTCAATACTTCATCATTAGTTACGTGATCTACCCATCCAATCTTCAGCATTCTTCTGTAGCACCACATTTAGAAAGCTTCTATTCTCTTCTTGTCCAAACTATTTATCGTCCATGCTTCACTTCCATACATGGCTATACTCCATACAAATATTTTCATAAACATCTTCCTGAGACTTAAATCCATACTCGATGTTAACAGTCTTCTCTTCCTCAGAAACGCTTTCCTTGCCATTGCCAGCCTACACTTTATATCTTCTCTACTTCGACCATCATCAGTTATTTTTATCCCTAAATAGCAAAACTCCTTTACCACTTTAAGCGCCTCATTTCCTAATCTAATTCCCTCAGCATCACCCGACTTAATTCTCCTACATTCCATTATCCTCGTTTTGCTTTTGTTGATGTTCATCTTATATCCTCCTTTCAAGACACTGTCCATTCCGTTCAACTGCTCTTCCAAGTCCTTTGCTGTCTCTGATAGAATTAGTATGTCATCGGCGAACCTCAAAATTTTTATTTCTTCGCCATGGGTTTTAATACCTACTCCGAATTTTTCTTTTGTTTCCTTTACTGCTTGCACTATATACAGATTGAATAACATCCGGGAGAGTCTACAACCCTGTCTCACTCCCTTCCCAACCACTCCTTCTCTTTCATGCCCCTCGACTCTTATAACTGCCATCTGGTTTCTGTACAAACCGTAAATAGCCTTTCGGTCCCTGTGTTTTACCCTTGCCACCTTCAGAATTTGAAAGAGAGTATTCCAGTCAACATTGTCAAAAGCTTTCTCTAAGTGTACAAATGCTAGAAACGTAGGTTTGCCTTTCCTTAATCTTTCTCCTAAGATAAGTCGTAAGGTCAGTATTGCCTCACGTGTTCCAATATTTCTACGGAATCCAAACTGATCTTCCCCGAGGTCGGCTTCTACTAGTTTTTCCATTCGTCTGTATAGAATTCGCGTTAGTATTTTGCAGCTGTGACTTATTAAACTGATTGTTCGGTAATTTTCACATCTGTCAACACCTGCTTTCTTTGGGATTGGAATTATTATATTATTCTTGAAGTCTGAGGGTATTTCGCCTGTCTCATACATCTTGCTCACCAGATAGTAGAGTTTTGTCAGGACTGGCTCTCCCAAGGCCATCAGTAGTTCTAATGGAATGTTGTCTACTCCCGGGGCCTTGTTTCGACTCAGATCTTTCAGTCCTATGTCAAACTCTTCACGCAGTATCGTATCTCCCATTTCATCCTCATCTACATCCTCTTCCATTTCTATAATGTTGTCCTCAAGTACATCGCCCTTGTACAGACTCTCTATATACTCCTTTAACCTTTCTGCTTTCCCTTCTTATATACGAATATGTATGTATACGAGTATGTACAGGGTTATTACAAATGATTGAAGCGATTTCACAGCTCTACAATAACTTTATTATTTGAGATATTTTCACAATGCTTTGCACACACATACAAAAACTCAAAAAGTTTTTTTAGGCATTCACAAATGTTCGATATGTGGCCCTTTAGTGATTCAGCAGACATCAAGCCGATAATCAAGTTCCTCCCACACTCGGCGCAGCATGTCCCCATCAATGAGTTCGAAAGCATCGTTGATGCGAGCTCGCAGTTCTGGCACGTTTCTTGGTAGAGGAGGTTTAAACACTGAATCTTTCACATAACGCCACAGAAAGAAATGGCATGGGGTTAAGTCGGGAGAGCGTGGAGGCCATGACATGAATTGCTGATCATGATCTCCACCACGACCGATCCATCGGTTTTTCAATCTCCTGTTTAAGAAATGCCGAACATCATGATGTACTGACAGCACCATCCTGTTGAAAGATGAAGTCGGCGCTGTCGGTCTCCAGTTGTGGCATGAGCCAATTTTCCAGCATGTCCAGATACACGTGTCCTGTAACCTTTTTTTCGCAGCAGAAAAAGGGGCCGTAAACTTTAAACCGTGAGATTGCACAAAACACGTTAACTTTTGGTGAATTGCGAATTTGCTGCACGAATGCGTGAGGATTCTCTACCACCCAGATTCGCATATTGTGTCTGTTCACTTCACCATTAAGAAAAAATGTTGCTTCATCACTGAAAACAAGTTTCGCACTGAACGCATCCGCTTCCATGAGCTGTTGCAACCGCGCCGAAAATTCAAAGCGTTTGACTTTGTCATCGGGTGTCGGGGCTTGTAGCAACTGTAAACGGTACGGCTTCTGCTTTAGCCTTTTCCGTAAGATTTTCCAAACCGTCGGCTGTGGTACGTTTAGCTCCCTGCTTGCTTTATTCGTCGACTTCCGCGGGCTACGCGTGAAACTTGCCCGCACGCGTTCAACCGTTTCTTCGCTCACTGCAGGCCGACCCGTTGATTTCCCCTTACAGAGGCATCCAGAAGCTTTAAACTGCGCATACCATCGCCGAATGGAGTTAGCAATTGGTGGATCTCTGTTGAACTTCGTCCTGAAGTGTCGTTGCCCTGTTATGACTGACCGATGTGAGTGCATTTCAAGCACGACATACACTTTCTATGCTCCTGTCGTCATTTTGTCTCACGGCGCTCTCGAGCGCTCTGGCGGCAGAAACCTGAAGTGCGGGTTCAGCCGAACAAAACTTTATGAGTTTTTCTACGTATCTGTAGTGTGTCGTGACCATATATCAATGAACGGAGCTACAGTGAATTTATGAAATCGCTTCAATCATTTGTAATAGCCCTGTATGTCTTATTCAGCTGCGGTCTGTGTTACCACTGGTGGAGTGACGTCAGTTAAGTAAATTCCAACATCTGCGCATGCAGATCCCGCCCCAGACATCATTCTACCCATAGCAAGCCTTAGTAACCACACGTTGTGTGTCCCAGGAAGAATAGTCAATATCCAGGGATATGACGGGAACAATCATTTGGAACAGAAACCTTCAACGGACGTATGCTCTAATCAGAATGGATTCCGAGATGGAATACATTTAATGTATATTGTTATCTATTACTGAATAAAGCCGTTTACACATGTTCACAGGAACAAAAGTTAGTACACATTAAAACATGGTTTTTACAAAGTGTTATATCGCCCCTCTTTCCTTTATTCAAGCGTGGTCATAGTTTTTCGTATGGGTTTTCACACGTTCATGTGAAGTGTTAGTTTTATGGGCTGGCAGCAACGAAATACGTGAAGTAAGCAAAAATAGACTGCATTAGTGCTTTGGGTGAAAGTTCGCTTCTTAATGCAAATGCGCTCCCACTATACACCATACACATAGCTTGTCGAAAAGAACTGTGTAAATATTGCCCAGTGTAAAAGAACGCTAAGGAAAAAGACAATACAACCACCCTTGTAACTATATTGTTGCAGTGATAATTGTAATATCCTTTTCTAATCTGGCTTTCACGGTGAAATGTTTTCAGTAACTTAATAATAATTTCGCGTCATAAATGAAAGCTATTATCTCAGTATTGTTGATCAAAGATCTTAATGCCGGTACGGGCTAATGTTTGAAACTTTTCCTCACTTCGACACTGGTTGTAATCAGTCTTTCTGGCTTTCAAATATTAAGAAAAACTGTTTAATGTTAATTCATCTGCTTATATTGTCGAGCGAAGCCCGTAAATAATCAAACTTCCAACTTCAGGGTAATAGCTGGTTGTGGTCCATTACGACAAACGAAAGGCAGATGGCCTCAAGAATGTCAATATAAGATTTCTTATTTTATTTTTTCTTCATTATCTCATATGACGAGAGATGAAATGAAGGAACAGTTTTTCCACTGTGTACATACTCTATGGCTTGATCGATGAGAGGATAGGGAACAAAAAAGGCCTAATGAACTTATGTCCGGAAATGCTTGGTTCCGTGATGGAGGATTATACCGTTCCTCATATGTCATGCCCTAGCACCCTCTCCTGCCATACTAGTTGGCATTGTTGAGTCCGATTCACTTCTCTTGCTGACTCACGTTGTGGTGGATGTGATACAGCGTTGTACACGATGGTTCCACATTCGAATCTAGAGCTTGCCGACATGGTGCTTACTTATGGAAAGGCAACTGACAACGGCCGGCCGGCAGCAAGATTGTATAAGGAGACCTATCCCCGCCAACAACAGCCACAGCATTCAATGTTTGCAACAGTGTTTCACCGTTTGTCTGAGACAGAGTAGCTTCAGGAAGCAAGAAAACGTGAAGGACGTGAAGGACGTACGCGAAATTTTCGAGCAGCAGACTTAGAGGAAAATGTGATTGAAAAACAGAAATTAGCGTTAAGCGTCATTGGCTGGGAGGCTCCTTACGGGCCAGGTCTGGTCGCCTTGGTGCAGGTCTTATTACATTGGGTGACTTGCGCGCCGGATGGGGATGAAATGTTGATGAAGACGACCCAACATCCAGTCGCTGAGCGGAGAAAATCCACGACTCAACCGGGAATCGGACCCGGGTGCCTTAGGACGGCATTCCGTCACGCTGACCATTCAGCTATCGGGGCTTTATTGACACTATGGAAGGCGATCGGCTTGTCAGTAGGCCCGCCAGTACAGAGTAAGACAGACGGCCGTGTGCAACATTCTCCATGACAATTGTTACTGCCCTTATCAATTACGGCGTGTGCAGGTCTTACTAGCGGCAGATTTTCCACATAGGTAGCATTTTTGTCACTGGTTTCTTCACCAGGCAACCATGATTCCAGGAATTGTGCCATTCATCCTATTCCATCTTTATATGGAGTGGTATCTTCAGCTTTAGGAAGTATCCTGGGGCCCTTACTGTTTAACCTCTACATTAACGACCTCCCAGCTACACATAACACGACGGTAGCAATCTACGCGGATGACACTGCCATCCTTGCGCAAGATTGGAAGCCGTCTAACATTAACTCACGACTACAGACTGCACTCAGAACGGCGGAGCCTTGGCTGGTGAAATGGCCTGTTAGAGTAAACGTCGATAAGTGCGAGGCCGTTCTGTTCACTAGACGACCGAAGCAACTGCGCAAACATCAGCACTGCAACCCAATAACACTACACACACGCCCAATACGTTTCCGCGAGAAGGTCAAATACCTCGGTGTCTGGCTGGACAGGAAACTACTCTGGGGGGACCACATTCAACACGTGACCGACAAAGCTAACGCGAGGCTCAAACAACTCTACCCTATGCTTAACAGGCGTAGCACACTGAACAGGGGGGTGTCTAGGTCCATATACATGACACTAATCAGAACCCTGATGACGTACGCAGCCCCTGTCTGGGGATACGCTGCGCCAACTCGCCTGCGCCGTCTGCAGCTCATACAGAACAAAGTACTCAAAATCATAAGCAACGCTCCGCGCTACACACGCATCGCGGACCTTCACCGGGAATACCGGCTAGATACTATCTTGCAGGTATTCCAAAAACTCTCCACGCGACTGTACAATAACACGAGACACTCGCGCAACCCGTTTATCCTTTCTCTGGGTAACTACGACCACAACCATAGATGGAAGCATAACAGACCAAAGACATTACTGGCTAGGAACTAAACATCTATGGTCCATAGAACGCTAACACGACAGTACTGGCGAGCCCCTGCAACACAGTTACTACTGGAAACCCAGATGTGCGACCAGCCGAAAAACAGGCAACCGCAGGGAAGCCGTACTGCACACAGCACGCAAACCAGCCACACACACCCCCTACACCATCCGTGAGCCGATCTATGACCGATCGCCCACTAATCTACAACGATCTTAAACTGTTGCAGGGACGCAGCAACCGCAGCAAGCGCCGCAACAAGCTCCAGCAACGACAAAGGTAACGATGCACGATACCTCGAACTAACATAACCGCACCTTGCATGCTCTGTCGCAGCTAGCAAGCCGCTACTGCCATTACTACCCGTCCTACTGTCGCCGAGGTTTTTTTCTCTTGGCTCTTGCCTTGGCACTTTTTTTCCTCTGCCCTTACAACCGCTACCCTTCAATCGTTTTCGACCACTTCTATCTCCTGATGGACCATGTTAATGAGTAATCTTACTCAGACGCATGGATAACATCACAGCCCGCATCCTGTGACGCCTGATTCAAAAACTAACATGTTTACGGAGGTGACAGTAGAACTTTTGGTTTGGTTACCACGTTGGTGTGGGCGTGGAGGGGCCCCATCCTTTGTGAAAAAAAGCTTTCATAATAGTCATCTGTGGGACAGTATTCAGAACCCCCATGGTATGGTGACAGCGAATCATTAACATCAGCCGAATAATCAGCCGGAGTGTGTGGGCCGGGATAATTGGCGACCGTGTTTTGGGACCAGTCTCTATCCCACGTCGCCTAAAGAGCCGGAAATATCGACGTTTCTTGCGAGTGACTTCGCTTCACTGCTGGAAGAAGTGCCGTTGATGATTCGAAGGGTTATGTGACTGCTACGTGAAGGTGCTCCAGCCCACATCGCCGTTAACGACCGGACGTATCTCAAGCGTGTCTTCCCTGGTCAATGGATCAGACGAGGGAGTCCCTTAGCATGCCCTGCTCGTTCACTGCACCTCAACTCGTGCGATTCCGGGGCGGTATCAAAAGTATCGTGTATGCACAGCCCATTCCAGATGTAGGTACACTGGAGCAGCGTATTCATGCTGCCTCTGACACTGTTCGGATGCAGTCTGGTCGTCGTGAACGTGTGAGACAGAACATGCTACGGCGCGTGCGCCCATGCGTTGAGAAACCGTTTTCAACATTTACTGTAACTGTGCGTGCATCGCACACCTCATATTAGACGGCAGTCTTTGAAACAACGTATGACAGAATAAATGGTCTCTAGCATGGAAACCATGGATTTCCGGACATAAGATCATAAGATCATTTTTGTTCCGTTTCCTCTCAACGATCAATCCCTAATGTTTGTGCATGCAGGATATAAACTTCAGCGTTCTTTCACTTTATGCTGTTTCAAATTTATTTTCAACTTCGGGTAATCGGCGTTTTCAGGTTAACACGCACTTTTTTTCCTTTATTTCTCACATTTCGTTCACGAGACTTTTAAAATAATTTTTCCAGGTGAAAGTATAGTATCAACTGAAAAATACGTAATTTTAACACATTCACCTCGAAGCATTATCGTACACGTCACTTTACAGCTGTTGTACCATTCACAATAAATTTTCGAATATGCCTCTGCGAACGTCACTGAAATCTGCAGCTAAAGATGATGCGATGCCCGTCAGAATTCTTCTCCACGTTCGTTAACAAGAGCATCAGCGTCCAAGATGTGACCAACCAGTTCATCTCGTGTTCTAACCCTTCGTTTCGACACTTCAGTCCTCATCCAACACCATCAACTAAAATCTAATGGCGTAAGGTGCGTCGATCTTTGTGGCCAATTAACTGTACTACCACGACAAATCCAGCAATTAGGGTAGCTATAGCTGAGATGTTCCCCCACACGTCTGGTAAAATACGCAGGGTCTCCGCTTTGCTGGCACTATATTGCAGTCCACGTGGCCAAAGGAACGTCCTTACGGCATTCAACAAACGAATTTTCAAAAACCTGCAAGTAACTCCGTCCTGCAATTCGCTCTGGACGTATCAACATGAGTAATTCCGCTTCAAACGATGATCTAAAAACAAATATTTTTGATGCGTCATTGAAGATTATTACTTGTTGAACCCATTCCTTGTAAACGAGGCTTTATCAGTGAATGGTATTAATGGAAGCAAATGATTTTTGTCCTTCAACCAGTGACAAAATTCAAGTTTTGTGCCATTGTCATCTTTGGGAGGATTATGGACACGTGGTATGTGAAATCGGTTTTCCGCGTTCAAAGTTTGCCATTCGCATGTTTATGGACATCGATACCTGCAGAAACTCGCCATGTGTTTGGAGTAGGGCTACGTTCAACCATTTCAACAACGTATTACTGTTCCTGTATAGGCTGTTGCACTACACGTTCAGAAGAAAAATGAGAGCTTGGAAGAAGACCTCCAGAGTTAATTCCTACTGTGCAGTGGCGTCTGCATTGAAATGAGACTTTGTGGGAAATTAAAACTGTATTCTAGACCAGGACTCCAACCTGCGACCTATAAGAAGGTCCCAGCTTCCAGTCCCAGTTCCGTAGAGAGTTTTTAATCTACTAGGAAGTTTGGAAATGTACGTGTTCTACACAGTGTGATGAAAACTCTGGTGGACCTTCCACGATCGGAATTGGAATTGACGGAAAACGCCGAAGATATTTTTCGACAGCAGCAGCAGCACTACCACCGCAGAAGCCGTGAACAAATACCACATCTGCAAGTTCTTCATTAGTGTATGCGTGTGACATTTTAGCCAGCGCGTGTACAAACAGAGTTAATTGATGCTTCTCTGTGATACAATAGCAGACCCACTCACTAATCGAGTCAAAACACACCATCTGTAGCTGCGTGTTCAGTTGGCTAGTTCAATGGCAGAAACATATCCCGAGCAACGAGGTTGAAAGCAACGAAGTAGGGTGTGATAGAACAAAAGGTCAACGACGTTGAGTGCGTAAGATACATGCATACACGCCGGTAGCCCACAGAACAAATGAGCTTTATGTGTTCTATTTCCAAAACGATTCCGAGTATGTCATAGGCTCATATGACAGTTTTTGTTTGAAATGTGCTTTCCTGTTGTATCCCTGAAAACTGACGACTCCGTCTGGGACTCGAGACTTTCTGTGTAAGTGACAAACTCACCGCTGCTTGTAGTCAGGGTGGATCACTTGTTCAGAGTTACACGTCTGCGGTGTGACACCTGTACGGAGCCTAGGGCTCTTACTGGGATAAGGTGGTTCTCATAGGTACAGGCAAGTCTAGGAGTGAAGCACAGAGACCTGTAGTATAAGACACGCCTTCAGATGAAGGGAGAATGATTGGATGAATTCGAATGCCATTGACGTCCGTTTCTTTTGCAACGATATTGTATTCAGTGTCTACCCATACAGATATTGATTCTAAATTCTCTAAGGAGAAAGCCACGGTGATTGCCTAGGGGAATCATGGCCTTTGAGATAGTCTTTTCGGTCTCCATTAGCGAATACACTCCTGGAAATGGAAAAAAGAACACATTGACACCGGTGTGTCAGACCCACCATACTTGCTCCGGACACTGCGAGGGCTGTACAAGCAATGATCACACGCACGGCACAGCGGACACACCAGGAACCGCGGTGTTGGCCGTCGAATGGCGCTAGCTGCGCAGCATTTGTGCACCGCCGCCGTCAGTGTCAGCCAGTTTGCCGTGGCATACGGAGCTCCATCGCAGTCTTTAACACTGGTAGCATGCCGCGACAGCGTGGACGTGAACCGTATGTGCAGTTGACGGACTTTGAGCGAGGGCGTATAGTGGGCATGCGGGAGGCCGGGTGGACGTACCGCCGAATTGCTCAACACGTGGGGCGTGAGGTCTCCACAGTACATCGATGTTGTCGCCAGTGGTCGGCGGAAGGTGCACGTGCCCGTCGACCTGGGACCGGACCGCAGCGACGCACGGATGCACGCCAAGACCGTAGGATCCTACGCAGTGCCGTAGGGGACCGCACCGCCACTTCCCAGCAAATTAGGGACACTGTTGCTCCTGGGGTATCGGCGAGGACCATTCGCAACCGTCTCCATGAAGCTGGGCTACGGTCCCGCACACCGTTAGGCCGTCTTCCGCTCACGCCCCAACATCGTGCAGCCCGCCTCCAGTGGTGTCGCGACAGGCGTGAATGGAGGGACGAATGGAGACGTGTCGTCTTCAGCGATGAGAGTCGCTTCTGCCTTGGTGCCAATGATGATCGTATGCGTGTTTGGCGCCGTGCAGGTGAGCGCCACAATCAGGACTGCATACGATCGAGGCACACAGGGCCAACACCCGGCATCATGGTGTGGGGAGCGATCTCCTACACTGGCCGTACACCACTGGTGATCGTCGAGGGGACACTGAATAGTGCACGGTACATCCAAACCGTCATCGAACCCATCGTTCTACCATTCCTAGACCGGCAAGGGAACTTGCTGTTCCAACAGGACAATGCACGTCAGCATGTATCCCGTGCTACTCAACGTGCTCTAGAAGGTGTAAGTCAACTACCCTGGCCAGCAAGATCTCCGGATCTGTCCCCCATTGAGTATATTTGGGACTGGATGAAGCGTCGTCTCACGCGGTCTGCACGTCCAGCACGAACGCTGGTCCAACTGAGGCGCCAGGTGGAAATGGCATGGCAAGCCGTTCCACAGGACTACATCCAGCATCTCTACGATCGTCTCCATGGGAGAATAGCAGCCTGCATTGCTGCGAAAGGTGGATATACACTGTACTAGTGCCGACATTGTGCATGCTCTGTTGCCTGTGTCTATGTGCCTGTGATTCTGTCAGTGTGATCATGTGATGTATCTGACCCCAGGAATGTGTCAATAAAGTTTCCCCTTCCTGGGACAATGAATTCACGGTGTTCTTATTTCAATTTCCAGGAGTGTATTTTATCACATGCAATAGACTTTTAGCCGGTTTTGCGTCATTTCCAAGGACACCTACGAGAAGGCAGTCTTATTTGGTTTCTCATTAAAATTATATGCGATATATGCAAGATTACCAATAGGTATGACGTTCGTCCAACTACTTTTCACCAATTTCATAATTTCCAGTGGTTGCGACGTTTCACTGTAATTTCTGTGTGTAGATCACACAAGTCAGAAATTATTTTAAGGCGTTGTCCCCCATTAAACTTATTTATAACATATGAAAAACCACCAAGGACTATGACATGCATCAAATTACTTTCTAATATTTTCATAATCTCCAATAGCTCTGACTTTACCTTCTTCACTATAATTTCTGTGTATAGGCGCCATAAATTTGCATATTTTCTTTAAAGCCTTGGCAGTAGTCTTGTCAGTTGGTGATTTCATTCTCCCTTTCCATCTAAATTTAAAATTGATCTGTCCAACTGGTGGCTGTGGTACTTTGCAAAGATTGTTACTAATGATTAAACATTTGGATGAACTTTTATGTATTCATCCTTCAGAGACGTTTTTAGTGTAATGGCATCTTCCACTGTAATTCCAAACATTCTCCTTCATCACGTCAATGGTCCAGAAATAATGGCCTGAAGCTTCTGGTTCTTATACGTAGTGTCCTAAATAGACAGCCAACCATCATCTAGCATTACCAGCGGAAGATATGCTAGAGCTGAACCCATTCTCATGCAACACGGCATTTCTTCATTTTCTTTACAGATAGGAGCAACACCAATATACTGAACTTGTTCCCACAAACACTGGTTAAATGAAAATTGCAACCCATATTCTATGTTTCAGGTAGCAAACTTGAACCTGATTGGACAATAGCAGTTTCAAACTGTATCTTGAGAGACGCACGGTTCCGTCCCAGAACGGTGATTTTAATAGTTAATAAAAGGGCACCACGGTTTTCGCTTTTTGTCCGGTAGCAAAACGCAGACAAATGGAGAAACGGTGGCCTCCTTCCCGAAACTTGTTTGATCTGCGTGGAATTTAAATAGCTCTCCAAAGGGATTGTTGGAACTCTAGGAAGTTTCATACACAAAAAATTACTGGTACCTTGATTTTCGCTGCCAGACACCAATATTCTTCCATTCAGTTCCCTGTTGTCATCTGCAAATAAAAGTCTGCTGCCATCATTGGTCAGTTAATTGTATTCTTGAAAGAGTATTCCTCCAGAATTGCTCGGATCTTGCCTTGGGCCAAAGAATTTCCTCCTAACGCGATGTCGCTCCTATTTCGCACCTCTATGCATGTAATGGTAACGCGATTGAAGTGCTGCCCTGCTTCTTCAAAATAAGTTGATGAAATTGTAGTGTCTGTTCCTTTTCCGCGTTTTGTGGAGATAACGAAACTTTTTTCACACTTCATTTGTTGCTCCATCTGAAATACAAACGTGACAAAATAACATTGTTATTTTCGGTGGACGGTCTTCTTTTGCATTTACTCTTCCTAACGCTCACACGCCAGTAAGTTAGTCTTCCTTGTTGGCATAGTACATTATATACTGATATCCGTTGTAAATCAGTAAACACTTCCCTTTAGCGGTCTCGGAGAACACCATCTTCACAGAACTTACAACACTTAACACTACTAGAATGAGATCTTCACTCTGCAGCGGCGTGTGCGCTGATACGAAACTTCCTGGCAGATTAAAACTGTGTGCCGGACCGAGACTCGAACTCGGGAGCTTTGCCTTTCGCGGGCAAGTGCTCTACCAACTGAGCTACCCAAGCACGAATCACGCCCCGTCCTCACAGCTTTACTTCCGCCAGTACCTCGCCTCCTACCTTCCAAACTTTACAGAAGCTCTCCTGCGAAGAGGAGAGCTTCTGTAAAGTTTGGAAGGTAGGAGACGGGGTACTGACAGAAGTAAAGCTGTGAGGACGGGGCGTGAGTCGTGCTTGGGTAGCTCAATTGGTAGATCACTTGCCCGCAAAAGGCAAAGCTCCCGAGTTCGAGTCTCGGTCCGGCACACAGTTTTAAACTGACAGAAAGTTTCTTAACAGTACCTGTCAGTCAGAGATTAACTGCAGTACGGGAAGTCTGGGAGTAAGGCACGCAGCGCAGCCGTCTGTCGAGGAACTGATGTGTGGACAGTGAGTGCAGGAAGTGACCTTCACAGCAGAACGGTGGAGTTAGCGACGGGCAGGCTGGTGTACCCTACTTCTGGAACACCTTGTTCCAAGGTCCATATCCACATCCGTAAGTGTCCTAGGCTCCTCTGAAACATCAACACGTTCCATCTCCGGGCAAGTACTACTCCTTACAGGTACCATAACCTCCAAGCAGTCAGCTCTGAAGTTTAACGTTATCGAAAGCTTTTATTTCTAACCAGCCACTACGCAGCTTGAAGGCGGAATAAATTTTATCTATAAGAGACTTTTGTTTTTATTCTGCGAGATTCCACATATGTTCTACGGTACTAAAAGACGATGTCGCAAGTTAATACTTCATTTAAAGAAACATTTCAGATCGCGTTACTACATTAGAAAAGAGCTGCTGACTATCGTGTAGTCATTTTCTACTCCCCCCCTCCCCCCTTCCCCCAGAAAAAAAAGTTACAATTCTTGGACAAGAAGTGGTAACATGAACTCCAAGCAGTCAGCTCTGAAGTTTAACGTCATCGAAAGCTTTTATTTCAAACCAGCCACTACGCAGCTTGAAGGCGGAATAAATTTTATCTATATGAGACTTTTGTTTTTATTCTGCGAAATTCCACATATGTTCTACGGTACTAAAAGACGATGTCGCAAGTTAATACTTCATTTAAAGAAACATTTCAGATCGCGTTACTACATTAGAAAAGAGCTGCTGACTATCGTGTAGTCATTTTCTACTCCCCCCCTCCCCCCTTCCCCCAGAAAAAAAAGTTACAATTCTTGGACAAGAAGTGGTAACATGAAGGACTAAATGGTTCAAATGGCTCTGAGCACTATGCGACTTAACTTCTAAGGTCATAAGTCGCCTAGAATTTAGAACTAATTAAACCTAACTAACCTAAGGACATCACACACATCCATGCCCGAGGCAGGATTCGAACTTGCGACCGTAGCGGTCGTTTGGCTCCAGACTGTAGCGCCTAGAACCGCACGGCCACTCCGGCCGGCTGAAGGACTAAGGAAACATTCCTGGTGCGCTTTGAGGGTTGAGTCTTCCAGAGGAGCATGTGCCTGACGTAACACCTGTAACACATGTGGACGTAATTCTCACATCTTAATGTTCGCTGTTATTCCACTTTCCATGTAGCGTTAATTGTTAATATGAATGTAAACACTGTCTGGAGAGAGAGAGACAAGCCACGTTAGAAAAACTCGGTTTTCAATGTTCGAAGGTAACTCACTTTTCATGTAGCGTTCGTTGTTAATAAGAATGTAAATACAGTCTGGCTAAAGAGACAAGCCACGTTACAAAAAGTCGGCTGTTGGTTCATGAATTTAGTTGTTAAGTAAACACAATCGAGTAAGAAATGTTGCGTATCTTAAAACAGGAGAAACTTCTCTCCCTCGTAAGCAGAACGTGCCGCATTTACGTAGTTCTACAAAAGATAGACGCAAGAATATGCTCTCGTACTGCGTAGTGGTACGTGAATCTGAAAAGTAAACTGTATGTTCTGTCTCACTTCCCTTTTGCTCTTTGCTGAAAAGTAAACTGTATGTTCTACCTTACTTCCCTTGTACTGTTTGCTTCCTTTAATTCTATAATCTATTCTATCTTAAATATCTATATTTTGTCTGTATTTTTAATGCCACGCTTTTTGCCTGGACAAGGCAGCTGTTTCACAATTCCGCGTCCCCTTTCTTTGCGTGTCCCAGTGTGCGAGGACAACATAGTGGACGTGAAATTTGCCTCTTTCGTAAAAAGTATCTGAAAAATGGAGTTATATTTCATTCGTAATTGATCATTGTTTCTTTCAACATCATATTCACAAAAAAGAAACCGACTTTTATTTAAAGACCGCAGCTTCGAAAGCTGCTCATGGGTCTATGTTTATTCTCATTTTCACTTTATGTAACTTCGCACACAAAAACAATTATTGGGAACAGCAGAACTATAGCCATGTTTCTGCTTTTCCTCGATGGTGATCTATACTGAAACTTTATTTTTTAATTTTAAAACGCATTAATCTGATGATACTTTCATTTGGTTAATTCAGAAGAGGTCTACTCGAATGTTCGTCCACATTTTAGAACGCTAAGTACAGTAGTTGCTGAGTTTCGCGCATC
Source organism: Schistocerca cancellata (assembly GCF_023864275.1). Lineage (NCBI taxonomy): Eukaryota > Metazoa > Arthropoda > Insecta > Orthoptera > Acrididae > Schistocerca > Schistocerca cancellata. Next base: position 949,270,432 of record NC_064627.1, on the reverse strand, counting down.
TATTGCTTTCTTGAGAAATGAAACAGTTGGAATTATGCACTGGTTAATCCTACCTTCTAAGATCAGCTAAATCAGTTTAAGATTCCTTCGCTTCCCTTTTTAATATTTCCTTTTGTTGCTTTTCTTTTTCTGTTGTCTTCCTTCAATTCCTAGATATATTTCACTTTGGAAGTATTGCTTTTGCTTAATTTTGCCTGTATATTTACATTAACGCTTGTTGATGCAAATTCTCTCCTGTTCTTCGAGTAAATTCCCATGCCAAATACGTCCGTTTTCCATTGTCAGGGTGTTGTGGCGCTTTCTGTTAGCCTTGTCGGAGTTATTCTTTCGTATTTTTCCCGAGAATTAATACAGCTTCACGCTCTACCGTCGCTCCGTTCTTCCACCATGGCGTCTCGCGCAGGATCCGACACGGCCGCCCCTGAATCATCGCCGGTGTCCGCGTTTGCAGATTCATCACTATCGTGGCTCGCTGCCATTAGCGCGTTAATCATTTCGAAATTAATAGTGCTGAGGTCCAACCGCCCATATACGATCATGAAAACTGAATTACGGCTGCTCTGGCTCTGATACGATGAAACACGCAAATCCATTGCAGCAACGTTACATCTACAGTATCACATTTACTAGGATGTTCCCCAAGGCGAGTCACATGTGTCTCTACATCTTCCACCCTTGATATGTATGTAACAAAAATTACCTACGTACTTCCAGTAATGTAAATATACCAATGAAAATTTTTTTACTCCTGTTGCTGGAGTTCAGTACGCGGTTAAGGCCTCTAGTGTACATTACTCAACATCCCCTACGCTCCTCATGCCATGTTAATAAAAGAAATGTTAACAAAACAAACTGCGAAATGAAGGGTAGCAGGAAGGGCTGAAAGGGGAAATATGTCAGTCTAAAACACATACAAGAAGAAGTGATAGGTTAGACATTTGGAGATGTGGTATTCTATCCGTAAGTAGGCAACTTGGCACAGGAAACAAAAATATAGGAGACAAGCTATAGAGAGTGACAAAGTATCGAGGACCATGGCTGCGGTATTCCTGCACGGGTAAGATATGCATACGAGGTGAGCGCACGTTTCAAATCAATACAAAAGTTTCTGCGTTTAACAACTAAAACCCTATAGGGGTCCTTAGTTTTACCTTCAACATAATCCACTTCGATGTATTAGCTTCTCCCTTATGATGGGCAAGAATTACTGGAATCTGGAAAGCCGAATTTACGTCTGTGTAATAAGTAACGACGTCGACAGGCCATTGCACTCTACCCTTCTTGCAAATTTGTGTGCCTTATCTAATGATATCGTGGTCTACAGGACTTTAAATGCGACCTCCTTCTTCCTTTTCTGATACTACACATATCTCTCTCTTCCATCGTGTGATTCAGTGCACAGGAAACTTCCGCTGCTTTCTCTGTTTCAGTTGCTTTTCATCAAATAACCTATCATACTAAGACTAAGGTGGATAATAAACTACACAACTCATAACACGGACATAGAGTACGATCTCTCTAGCTAGCATCTCTGAAAACTCGGTAATTGAAAAGAGTTTTTTGAGAAGTATCTCAGGAAAAGTGAAAGTACTGTTGGAGCTGCGACGCACTGACAGTCTTAAGCAAACCAACTATTCTGGCCACTTGGCACTGCCAGAGATTCCTCACAATCGTTTCCAGAATATCCACTGCAATGACTGCACACACTCCATCAAATTTCGCTTGCAGCCCGATCCGTATTCCACATCAACACCTAAACCACGTACTTCCTAAATCAAATTCGTGTTAATCTTTGTTGAGGTCTTCTCCATCCCCTGCTCCCACAACCCACTCGCTAGCCCTTCAACATGACCCGACAGCAATGCAGCATCTTGAACCACAACATGTGCTCCCTTCTCAAAGACAAGCCTCTCATGTACACCCTGTGCCAGATCAACGAACGTGCCTTCATCCTTAATTAAATGTTCCTTCAGACCTATCACACCATACGAAAGTCTCCCTACGTTCTCTAGTGTACAGTAATCCCTATACACTCTACTGTACAGATAATCCCCTTACCCTCGAGTTGCAATTCCCCTGTTGCAAGGAGACCTCTGGTCTGCCACAACCGTTGTACAATACTCCCACCGAACACCTTTTCCTTGCTCTGTACTACAAAATGTCGTCCTGTCATCTACATCCGACCTAACCGCCTAATCCCCACTCATACACATTTCCCCTCTACATTGTTCCCACTGACCTGATCATCCAAATTAGGTCCTCTGCAGACCTCCAGTGGCTGGCGACATTCTTCCCATACCACAGCACATAAACGTCAGGTTATGTTCTATCATCTCCCAACCTCCTTCAACGCCTCACTGCAGAAGTCCTGCATGTAACTGTAAGTGACTATACACCGTACACCCATCTCCCTCAACATTGCCCACACATTTCCTCATTTCTACATATTCCATCACGGTGTCCAGCCAAAAATTATCGAAGGCTGCTTGCGCACCAAATGGATTGCCTACGCGGAGTCCATAGCTTCCCAGACTGGAAGGCACCAATTGACCTTCCAGCAACCTCGCAACATGTTACCTGCCAGAGGCCTCGTAAGGCTTGTAATGCCGGAAATGCATATCCTTCTATTTCCATCTATTGTACTATAAATTCTATTCCTTATTTTGTTACCTGAAGATACGACGTTTCTGTGTCTATATATATTGTTATTGTTTTACTATATATATATATATATATATATATATATATATATATAGTAAAACAATAACAATAATTATATATGCACTGATGTCGATGTATAAATGGTTTGTTTTGTAAACACTACTTGTATTTTTACGCTGGGTCTTGCCTAGGGAAAACTATGCTATCGAACGATTACATCGATAGGTCGTGTGAAGAACCAAAGTGTGTAGGACATTTGGTAGTGTGAACTCTGCCGCATAGAGCGCGGGCAGAGAGAATCTGGCTGGAGTAGGGCGGTGGAGGAGGTGTGTTGTGTGACGCTCCCGCGAGTTGCCGCGCTTTCGGGATCTGGCAGCATGTAATTGCGCTCGACTTGCTATGATAGTTTCTGACACTGTGTCGCGGACGGAAAGCATTAGCTGGCGCACATCAAGAGCCCGTTTCGCCTGGTGACCGTGTCGAGAAGAAGGCACGCCAACATCCAGCTTCTGCAATAGCGACGGCCGACAATGAGTGACTGTCACCATCTCCTCGACCGACGACTTCAAACCTTCAATCAACCAACAAGGAAGACTGGAAGCACGTAAATTTTTAGAACTGTATGGCAGACCTCAGATTTTCAAACCAATTTGCATAACTAAAATACAGCAACTTAGCATGAACCTTTGTTGATCATTGTCCCAATTGCATTACCACGCAGGGTCCCTTCCTTTTCCGAAATGAACTAGAGTGTCGTTGGAATTCAAACGCCAGCATTAATGTAATATCATTCCATTTCACTGCTTTAATTTCAAAGTTCAGTTAAAGTATTCATTGCTGGCTACAGTATTTAGATTACACGAGCACAAATTAAGAGTGCGAGTTTTGTTACCAAATTTTAGCTTACCTGTGACTGCAGTTCAGCTTGGTACGTACTAAATTCTACTATTGTTAGTTGTTCAGAATCATTTAATTCAAGTTCAAAGTTAAATCTCTTATTTCTAAATTGCGTAGATTCAAGTAGCTTTTGAAATAATTGTTGAGGTAGCCCAAGACTAACCTTATTTTATTGGATTTCATAGTGCTTCAGAAACAAAGTTCACTATTAATTTCAGTCACTAAATTAACTTTCAATTTTCCGGTTTTATTAATTCTTTTGCTAAATTAAGTCAGAGTGTAGCGAAATTTATTACTTCTGACAAACATTCAGTTTTCACACAACACGTGCCACCCTTCAGTTGCCACGTTTTTAGTGCTAATTACATGTGCAATAACCCCTCTTCTTCAGTTATTATAGTAGTTCTCCATAGGACTGGCGACCGTAATTTTCCCCAAACCTTAGATATCTAATTAACGCCAATAATTGTTAACGTAACGACCGCACATTTACTTTCTTTATTAATTTTACCCTATTCTCAAAATTAATTTCCACCAATTTCATTTGCATTTTCCCTTTCATTTATATGTAACCCTTTCCTCCCTCTTTACCGGCAGATTAACTTCGGTGACGATTGATTTTCCCAAATTTCCATTAGGTGCACGCGGTTTAATTTTTCACTGTCATTAAGGTCGATAGGTGAGGGGGAGGTTACAGGCTCTATAGCTACCCATCCCCGCAAGCGCTGCTCCCTCTCCCAAAAGCCGTCACTTAAACCGCTCCTTCCTATGGATATGGATGTACACCAGAAATGCAGTGACACATCTAGAACTTACTGAATGCTATAAAACGCCGGGATTGACGCCAAGTATGCATCAGAATTAGCGCTACACTCCCCATTAACTCTTCTAAGCGTTGGACAACTTTCTGTCTAATCATTGACAATAATTCCACCCCTCGCTATCCACTCCTCCAAAACAAATCTTGAATACCCAACAACCCAAGCCATGCTGTCCATTCTGTGTGCTATCTCTCCGACATCATTTGTTCATCTGTTGGCCCTGTTTACTACAAACCTCGAACTCAAAAATAGCAACGTCTTACCTCTGTCTTCCACTACTTGGACAACATACTACGAACAGTATTAAATACACCAATGACAGCACGCAACTGAAAAAATACTTTACAAAATCCGTAATGCCGGCCGTTGTGGCCGAGCGGTTCCAGGCGCTTCGGTCTGGAACTGCGCGACCGCTACGGTTGCAGGTTTGAATCCTGCCTCGGGCATGGATGTGTGTGATGTCCTTAGGTTAGTTAGGTTCTAAGTTCTAGGGGACTGATGGCCTCAGATGTTAAGTCCCATAGTGCTCAGAGCCATTTGAACCATTTTTGAAAATCCGTAATGCTTCCCCTGGCCACGACCGCATTACTTACTGACACCTGAACGAACGCTCCTTCTCATTTAGAAATGCGTAACCCTTGCAACATGTATAACACTATCCTCAACTGAGGAAAACCTACAAAAAGTACTTTTCCTCAACCTGATACCTCCGCTTACTGGTCCGTAAGCCTATCCTCATTACTTAATTGCGTCTTCTAATCCATCTTCTCTCAACACGTCCATCAGCATCACAACTATAACCAGCTATTTTCTATTAATTAGTGTGGCTCCCATCCTCCCTGATCTTCCATCCCACCGGCTCAACAACAGTAAATAAGCTGCTTGTATCTCATTCCACTCTTCTGTTCATATTCCTGAATTACAAACTTCCAGTAGACTACACCTACCTTGTTCCATCCTCAATATCTTATCGTCCATCTTTTGTCAATGTTACCAATTTCTATTACCATACTTCCCATCCCGCTGCTGGTGTGCCCCAAGCGTCCATCGTCTCGCATCTTTTTTACCTCTTCTACACTGTTACGAATATGCCCTAGCTACTTTGACCAGTCCATCTCTTTCAGTACGATGATATTACAGCGCTCCTCGACCTCATCCTACTTTCCAGAAGTTCCAACGATCCCTGTTGCTCCACCTCAGTGTTTACTTTCTGGTGCAACCAATGGCTCCTCAAGAACAACCCCTCCAAACGCAGGCATCAATTACAGCACAATCCACCCACACCTACTGTCTGCATGACTTCTAGCATGACCACTTATGGCTGTCGTACCACATTAACTAACACACTAATCTGGATTAAATCTTGAACTCAATTATGAGCCATCCAATAGAAAGGCAACAATCGACTAAAACTGCTACCTAGCTGAACTTCGTGACTACATCCCTCCACTACGCCCCACACCTACAAAATCTTTATCCGACCCATCCCCTTGTGTACAAATGTTGCTTGGATGTGGTCCCTCTAAAGTTTTATAAGTTCCTCGAAATCCTCGAATGTCATGCATCCCACTTCACTTTCTGCATCCATTTACCTTGTCTGACATGGTTCCTTTAGCATCTCATCAAATCCCCATCCTTTCTCAATCACACTGAATACCTTCAAAGAACCTACACTATACGCAAATTCGACTCCTATACCCATATTGTCTCACCACTATTTTTCCAATTGTAATACACTGCCATGCATCAACCGAGACATTCCACTAACAGCACATGTGCGTGCCATCTGCATCCTCACCATAGAAATTCAAACCATCACCCTCTCCAAGACCATGAAATCTGCCCGTACCCTTACCCATCCTGCCAATTATAAATCTCACATCAGGGCTCCCTTTCACTTCTTACCCATCTTTACCTAAATCATTCCCCATTCCCATGTCGTTCGCTTCCCCTCCTGTCCCTCAAGATCCGCTCATTCTCCAAAAAACTATCCTACCCATGTCCTCCGTACTTCTGCCCATGTCGTCCATCCTTCTACCCTACTAAATGTCCAGTTCCCAACCTCTCCAAATGGAGGAACACAGGTGCTATGAACTTGTATCCAGAAATGCATCATTGCTAAGGCAGATGGCACTGACGAACTAAAGCTCCTCTGACCACATGCCAAGTGTTCAGTGTGTGTTGAAGACTATACGAATAAAGGAGTATACTGTAAGCAGCTGAATGGTCCAGTATTAATAGAGGGAAGAAGCTGAAGTCGTGTATGCGCACGGCCAAGCAGCTGGAACTGGTGGGGAGCCAACACTACTTTACCAAAATAAGTACCCTCAGACAATAACCACGTAACACAACATTTAAAGCGCCCCTAGGGCCTTTGTGAGACCATCGGTCCTTTCAGACAGACGAATGTGCTGGGAGGCGGCGGACTGTGCGTACACCAGATTTGGAGAACCGGCTTCTATAGCATACTTAGATGAACCCTAGTGCAAGCTTCAGGCAAATAGCCCACCAACATGATGTATGCCGAAGAACGATTATGTAATCACACAAACACCCAAAAAGTCCTGAAATGTGGTGTGATGTGGTTGGTGTCTGTGAGGGTACCTGTTTTCTTGTTGCTGTTCTGCCTCTCGACCGTTTCCATTTGTTTGGCTGTACAGAAATAAGGTCTTGGCTTGCTCCCGACACCAATAACGGGCAATTCTGCTGTTTACAGTATGCTGCGTCAGTGACACAGCCTGCAAACAAAAGGGCCACACACAACGTGATCAGAGGAACAGTCATTTATCATCGCCATCTATCGTGGCAATGATGCGTTTCCAGACACAAGTTCACAGGGTCTTCCTTCCTCCATTTCCCGTCAGAAATCCGTCCCTGCAATTTTTATGTTTTATAAAAGTTTACCTTGTAGTGTAGCTTTTAGCAAAGCTCCTTCGAAGATGACTTCAATAACAAGAAAAAAATTAAATACACTTTCCCCAGCTTGCTTGACAAAGGAATAAAGGATCCTGGTTTACTGAGATTGAGAGGAATCCTTATGAGAAGGGGATAACAAATGCATGTCATCACGGGACTGTTAAAGTTGGTTGTGGCTCTGTAATGGTATATGGCGTGGTAGTTGGAGTGATATGCGACCCTGGATAAGTCTAGATACGAGTCTGACGGCTGACACGTACGTAAGAATCCTACTGATCACCTGGATGCATTCATGTCCATTGTGCATTTCGACCGACTTGAGTAATTCCAGCAGGACAACGCGACACCCCACACGTCCAGGTGCGGCTCCAGGAACACTCTTCTGAGTTTAAACACTTCCGCAGACCACCAAACTCAGCAGACGTGAACTTTATTTAGCATATCTGGGACGCCTTGCAACGTGCTGTTCAGAATAGGTCACCCCTCTTACCATTACGGATCTATGGGCAGCCCTGCAGGATTCATGTTGTCAGTTCCATCCAGCACTACTTCAGATATTAGTCAAGTGACCGCCGCGTCTTGATGCGGCACTTCTGCACACTCGCGGTGGCCCTACACGATATTAGCCTGGTGTACCAGTTTCTTTGGCTCTTCAGTGTACCTTTAACTAATATAGCTATGTAAATGTATGTCGTTTAGTGATGACTTCCTCACAGTTCATCAATGTAAAACACATTTAGGATATCTTAAACGTTTCAGTAAACATTTGAGTCATCCAGTATGTCGAGCTGCAGATGTCATTCTCAATGGAGAGAAGTCTTTCGGAGTAAGACTGATTTCAGGCGTGCCGCAGGGGAGTGTCGTAGGACCGTAGCTGTTCACAATATACACAAATAACCTTGTGGATAACATCGGAAGTTCACTGAGGCTTTTTGCGGATGAGGCCGTAGTATATCGAGAGGTTGTAACAATTGAAAATTGTACTGAAATGCAGGAAGATCTGCAACGAATTGACGCATGGTGCAGGTGAAACGTCCCCTTAGAAAAATTATACATGATTGTGCTTAAACTCACACACAATATTTTTTAGCGCAACGCAATCTGACTTTCAATAATCCCTACAACAGAATGGCCCTGACTAAATTAACCTATACGTTTCACAAATCACTTACCTCACAAAAATCTTCGTTACTCAAACTATTGCAATACATCGAACGCCACTACTGCCAGCTAAATAAAAGATTCAAACTATGGAAGGCACTAACTACTGATAGGTATAGTTAGCAAATTAAAGATTTTAATAGAGAACAAACAATGTATTTACCTTAATAGTCATAATATATATATATATCAGTTCATGACATCCATTCTTACAAATGTACTGTTTCTGATGGACACACGTCCAGATTATCCGCTCTCAAATATTCGCCATCTCACTACTTCCCCACATCCACCACTGCTGGCGGCTCACCTCTCACTGCCCAACGCTACGCGCTGTTAACATCCAGCTGTCCAACACTACAATGGCAGACAACAATGCAAACTAGCCACAGACTGCACACAGCACAGCCAGTAATTTTCATACAGAGTGCTACGTGGCGTTACCAATAAGAAAACCTAAACAGCCTACTTACACAGGGAATGGCAACTGAATCTCAATGTAGACAAGTGTAAAGTGCTAGAAACAAAGATCCTTTATCATTTAGCAACAACATAGCAGGTCAGCAACTGGAAGCAGTAATTATCTGGGAGTAGGCATTAGGAGTGATTTAAAATGGAATGACCATATAAATTTAATCGTCGGTAAAGCAGATGCCAGACTGAGATTCATTGGAAGAAATCTAAGGAAATGCAATCCGAAAACAAAGGAAGTAGGTTACAGTACACTTGTTCGCCCACTGCATGAATACTGCTCACCAGTGTGGGATCCGTACCAGAGAGGGTTGATAGAAGAGATAGAGAAGATCCAACGGAGAGCGGCGCGCTTCGTTACAGGATCATTTGGTAATTGCGAAAGCGTTACGGAGATGACAGATTAACTCCAGTGGAGACTCTGCAAGAGTGACGCTCAGTAGCTCGGTACGGGCTTTTGTAGAAGAGTCGAGAACATACATTCACCGAGGAGTCAAGCAGTATATTGCTCCCTCCTACGTATATCTCGCGAAGAGACCATGAGGATAAAATCAGAGAGATTAGAGCCCACACAGAGGCATACCGACAATCTTTCTTTCCACGAACAATAAGAGACTGGAATAGCAGGGAGAAACGACAGAGGTACTCAAAGTACCCTCCGTCACACACCGTCACGTGGCTTGCGGCGTGTGGATGTAGATGTAGATGTAGAAGAATGTTTTTTATTCGTTCCACAGTCTAGAGTTTGCTACTGCAGGTACCGTATCACAATGAAAGGTTGTTAACAAATAACGAACTGACTTAGAGATGGCTCACAGTGAAAGAAGATTCGTTGTAAGTGATTCTCCTTGCTACTAAAAGTTCGTTCACTCCTTACCTTCAACAAGACAGGCACAAGAGGCTGTTGTTGTTGTTGTTGTTGTTGTTGTGGTCTTCGGTCCTGAGACTGGTTTGATGTAGCCCTCCATGCTACTCTATCCTGTGCAAGCTTCTTCATTTCCCAGTACCTACTGCAACCTACATCCTTTTGAATCTGCCTAGTGTATTCATCTCTTGGTCTCCCTCTACGATTTTTACCCTCCACGCTGCCCTCCAATACTAAATTGGTGATCCCTTGATGCCGCAGAATATGTCCTACCAACCGATCCCTTCTTTAGTCAAGGTATCCCATAAACTTCTCTTCTCCCCAATCCTATTCAATACCTCGTCATTAGTTATGTGATTTACCCATCTAGTCTTCAGCATTCTTCTGTAGCACCACATTTCGAAAGCTTCTATTCTCTCCTTGTCCAAACTATTTATCGTCCATCATTCACTTCCATGCATGGTTACACTCCATATTAACACTTTCAGAAACGACTTGCTGACACGCAAATCTCAATGTTAACAAATTTATCTTCTTCAGAAACTCTGTCCTTGCCATTGCCTGTCTACATTTTATATCCTCTCTCCTTCGACCATCATCGGTTATTTTGCTCCCCAAATAGCAAAAATCCTTTACTACTTTAAGTGTCTCATTTCCTAATCTAATTACCTCAGCATCGCTCGACTTAATTCGACTACATTCCATTATCCTAGTATTGCTTTTGTTGATGTTCAACTTATATCCTCCTTTCAAGACCATGTCCATTCCTGCTTTCTGTACAAATAGTAAATAGCCTTTCGCTCCCTGTATTTTACCCCTGCCACCTTCAGAATTTGAATGAGAGTATTCCAGTCAACATTATCAAAGCTTTCTCTAAGTCTACAAATGCTAGAAACGTAGACTTGCCTTTCCATAATCTAGCTTCTAAATTAAAGTCGTAGGGTCAGTATTGCCTCACGTGTTCCGATATTTCTACGGAATCCAAACTGATCTTCCCCGAGGTCGGCGTCTACTGGTTTTCCCATTCGTCTGTAAAGAATTCGCGATAGCATTTTGCAGCCGTGACTTATTAAACTGATAGTTCGGTAATTTTCACATCTGTCAACACCTGCATTCTTTGGCATTGGAATTATTGTATTCTTCTTGAAGGGTATTTCGCCTTGTTTTGACTCAGATCTTTCAGTGCTCTGTCAAACTCTTCACGAAGTATCGTATCTCCCATTTCATCTTCATCTACATCCTCTTCCATTTCCATAATATTGTCCTCAATTACATCGTCCTTCTATGTACTCCTTACACTTTTCTGCTGTCCCTTCTTTGCTTAGAACTGGTTTTCCATATGAGCTCTTGATATTCATACAAGTGATTCTCTTTTCCCCAAAGGTCTCTTTAATTTTCCTGTAGGCAGTATCTATCTTACCCCTAGTGAGATAAGCCTCTACATCCTTACATTTGTCATCTAGCCATCCCTCCTTAGCCATATTGCACTTCCTGCCGATCCCATTTTTGAGACGTTTGTATTCCTTTTTGCCTGCTTCTATTACTGCATTTTTTATATTTTCTCCTTTCATCAATTAAATTCAATATTTCTTCTGTTACCCAAGGATTTCTAGTAGTCCTCGTCTTTTTACCTACCTGATCCTCTGCTACCTTCACCACTTCGTCCCTCAAAGCTACCCATTGTTCTTCTACTGTATTTCTTTCCCCCATTCCTGTCAATTGTTCCCTAATGTTCTTGAAACTCTGTACAACCTGTGGTTTAGTCAGTTTATCCAGGTCCCATCTCCTTAAATTCCTACCTTTTTGCAGTTTCTTCAGTTTTAATCTACAGTTCATAACCAAGAGATTGTGGTCAGTGTCCACATCTGCCCCTGGAAATGCCTTACAATTTAATTCTGGTTCCTGAATCTCTGTCTTACCATTATATAATCTATTTCAAAACCTGTCAGTATCTCCAGGCTTCTTTCATGTATACAACCTTCTTTTATGGTTCTTGAACCAAGTGTTAGCTATGATTAAGTTGTGCTCTGTGGAAATTCTACCAGGCGGCTTCGTCTTTCATTCCTTACCCCCAATCGATATTCACCTTCTCTTCCTTTTCCTACTCTCGAATTCCAGTCACCCATGACTATTAAATTTTCATCTCCCTTCACTACCTGAATAATTGCTTTTATCTCATTATACATTTCATCAATCTCTTCATCATCTGCAGAGCTAGTTGGCATATAAACTTGTACTACTGTGGTAGGTGCGGGCTTTGTGTCTATCTTGGCCACAATAATGCGTTCACTATGCTGTTTGTAGTAGCTTACCTGCACTCCTATTTTTTTATTCATTATGAAACCTACTCCTGCATTACCCCTATTTTATTTTGTATTTATAACCCTGTATTCACCTGACCAAAAGTCTTGTTGCTCCTGCCACCGAACTTCACTAATTCCCATTATATCTAACTTTAACCTATCCATTTCCCTTTATAAATTTTCGAACCTACCAGCCCGATTAAGGGATCTGACATTCCACACTCCGATCCGTAGAACGCCAGTTTTCTTTCTCCTGATAATGACGTCCTCTTGAGTAGTCCCCGCCCGGAGATCCGAATGGGGTATTATTTTATCTCCGGGATATTTTACACAAGAGGACGCCATCATCATTTAACCATACAGTAAAGCTGCATGCCCTCGGGAAAAATTACGGCTGTAGTTTCCCCTTGCTTTCAGCCGTTCACAATACCAAAACAGCAAGGCCGTTTTGGTTAGTGTTACAGGGCCAGATCAGTCAATCATCCAGACTGTTGCCCCTGCAACCACTGAAAAGGCTGCTGCCCCTCTTAAGGAACCACACTTTTGTCTGGCCTCTCAACAGATACCCCTACGTTGTGGTTGCACGTACGCTACGGCTAGCTGTGTCGTTGAGGCACGCAAGCCTCCCCACCAACGGCAAGGTCCGTGGTTCATAGGGGGATGTAGACGTAGAAGAACGTTTTTTATTCGTTCCACAGTCTAGAGTTTGCTACTACAGGTAGCGTATCACAAAGAAAGGTTGTTAACAAATAACGAAATTACTTAGAGATGTCCCACAGTGAAAATAGATTCTTTGCAAGTGATTCTCCCTGCTATTGCAAGTCTGTTCGCACCTTAACCTCAGCAAGACAGGCACAACAGGTTAGTGGCTGTTGATTTTGGAGGCAGTCGCGCCGAGGTGAAAGCGTTGCATCCGAAAGCGTTATCTCCTCTTCTTCCGTGTCCTCGCCTACAAGAGGGACGCAAGCGCCATGTCGGTACTTGTGCGCAGGTGGCCGCCGGCAAGTTCTGCGTGGGAGAGGCAAAAGGTCGAGGCCGCCCCCACCGTGTTTTAAGTTCGCGCGTGGGTGCGGCGGTGGGGTGGTGGTGGGGGGGGGGGGGACCACCCGCCTGCGGTAATGGACTCGCTAATGGAGTCCGCTTAGGACTCGTAATCCCACACAAGTAGCGGCGCAAGGTGGGGGTCCGGCTTCCAGCGCCCTCATCCCGCCGCAGGGAGCGTTCCAGCGTGCGCGCGCGTGTGTAGATGCGCGCCAGCAAATTAGGGCCGCCGAGAGCCGAGCCGTGCTTTTTTATTCCTGGGGTAAAAAAACCCATCCCCTAATTATTTGCAAAGCAGGCCGACACTATTTGCGCGGGCGGACATTAAAGTGCGGGAACAAAGCGGACGGGCGCGGCCGTTAAGTAATTACATATATGAATGGATAAGCCGACGGGAACGCTCGCGCGCCGAAAAGCTGGCAGCGGAAAAACGTTTGCGATGTTCTCACAGAGGAACTCGTGCAATTATTTATTCCCACTGTTTGGACTCCGTGGGTAACGAACTTTTGTGCGGCAAGTGATGCTGCTAAAGATGTCGCCACCACAGGCAGGGGGCAGTGAGCACACGAAAACCTCAGCGGCTGAAATGGAATTCTCTGCTAACAATTATTTTTACCATTGTGTCGACTTAATTTACATTTATTTCTCTGACACTGACGTGACACCATAGAATTTTTCGCAGCATACGTAACTTACGAATGGACAAATTAGATTAATTATTCATTGAACGATGTAAGTTTCCACATCTTGAGTCATGCGCTAAGCCGTGCTGGGCCTGTTGCAACTACGAGGGTGAGTGAAATGAAAACCTCAATTATTTTTTAAAATATTATTTATTGTGCAGAAATGGTACAAAGCTGTATCACTTTTCAACATAATCTTCCACACTCGCAATGCAAGTCCTTCAGCGCTTACAAAGTGCATAAATTCCTTTAGACAAAAATTCTTTTGGTAGTCCGCGCAACCACTCATGCACCGCGGGGCGTACCTCTTCATCAGAATGGAACTTCTGTCCTCCCATTGCGTCTTTGAATGGTCCAGGCATATGGAAATCACTTGAGACAACGTCTGGTGAGTATGGTGGATGAGGAAGACACTAAATGCACGTCTGTGATTTTTGCAACTGTTGTACGGGCAGTGTGGGGGCCTTGCATTGTCATGTTACAAATGGACACCAGATGACAGCAACCCACGTCACTCTGATTTGATTTCAGGCCACAGATGATTTATTAGGAGATCTGTGTATGATGCACTGGTAACAGTGGTCCCTCTAGACATGTAATGCTCCGAAACGACGCCTTTTTCTACCCAAAAGAGAGTCAGCATAACCTCCTCTGCTGACGGTTCTGTTCGAAGCTTCTTTGGTTTTGGTGATGAGGAATGGCGCCATTCCTTGTTCGCTCTCTTCATTTCCGGTTGGTGGAAGTGAACCCAGGTTTCGTCCCCAGTAACGATTCTTGCAAGGAAGCCATCACCTTCTCGTTCAAAGCGCCGAAGAAGTAGTTCACAAGCATCAACACGTCGTTCTCTCATTTCAGGTGTCAGCTGCAGTGTCACCCATCTTGCAGACACTTTGTGCAACTGGAGCACATCATGCACAATGTGGTGTGCTGACTCATGACTAATCTGTAGCCGGCCGGAGTGGCCGAGCAGTTCTAGGCGCTACAGTCTGGAGCCGCGCGACCACTACGGTCGCAGGTTCGAATCCTACCTCGGGCATGGATGTGTGTCATGTCCTTAGCTTAGTTAGGTTTAAGTAGTTCTAAGTTCTAGGGGACTGATGACCTCAGAAGTTAAGTCCCATAGTGCTCAGAGCCATTTGAATCATTTCAACTAATCTGTAAACATGCTGCAGTGTTTCACTGTCACTTGGTGGTTTTCCTTCACTACGGCTTCAGGTGCTGCAATGTTCTGTGGAGTCGCAACTTGTTGTGCCTGACCTGGACGAGGAGCATTTTCCACTGAAGTCACACAATTTGCGAACTTCCTACTCCATTCTTAGACTTGCTGCTGTGACAAACATGCATCACCGTACTGAACCTTCATTCGTCGATGAATTTCGATAGGTTTCACACCTTCACTACGCAAAAACCGAATTACAGAACGCTGTTCTTCACTGGTGCTAGTCGCAAGTGAGGTGGCCATCTTTATACTGATACTACGACGGTATGCGTGCATCTGCACTATGCTGCCACCTACAGGCCATTCAGCATGCTATTTGTAGCACGCTTACCCACTTACAGGATAACCGCGCGAAATTTCGATTTGTTATTACAAATTTAAGGTTTCATTTGACTCACCCTCCTAAATTTGATCCTCCCATATTTTTGCCGGTCTCCCTATGCGTCTTTTACCTTGCGGAATACACTGACAAAGATCTTGAAACCTCCATTCGCAGCAGATGTGATAACTACTCTTTTCTGTTTTCTTCAACCTTTTCGAACATTACTACTATCAGACACTGCAGTTCTGTAAGAGCCAGTCTACATTTATTACTAATGCTATAGTCTTCTTGTGGGAACACTTCATTAGCCAAGCTCGAAAATACACCGCCGTCAGCGTGACCACCGCCTATGTTCGACGTCAACATGCAATAGCCACTAACAGGGGGGCAACACTATCAGAAGAGGGTATATAAAGCGTAAGGAAAGGGGCGGGGAGGGGGGAGAGAGGAGGCCACAGTGCAATTGTTTTCGTAATGCGGAAACGGGGAGATTCACCTGACGTTCAAATGGCTCTGAGCAATATCGGACTTAACATCTATGGTCATCAGTCCCCTAGAACTTAGAACTACTTAAACCTAACTAACCTAAGGACAGCACACAACACCCAGCCATCACGAGGCAGAGAAAATCCCTGACCCCGCCGGGAATCGATCCCGGGAACCCGGGCGTGGGAAGCGAGAACGCTACCGCACGACCACGAGATGCGGGCTGACCTGACGTTCAAAGGGGCATAATCATTGGCTTTTGCGCCAAGGGTGTAGATATTTCCGAAACGGCTAAGTTCGAAATCTGTTTGCGCGCTGCCCTCGGCAAAATACACTTATGTATGGCAAAATGCCGCAATACAAAACCGGCGACGAGGCAACTGTGGTACACCATGGGCCATAGATGACAGGGGTGGACGTCGGGTGTGGAGACGTGTACGTGTGAACAGAGTGCAAATGTCGAACGACTGACAGCCCAGAAGAACCAATGGGCTACCAACAACGTCTCGTCGAAGACCGTACAGCGAACGTTGCTGCGTATGTACCTCCACAGCAGGCGCCTAGTTGGTGATCTCATGCTGACCGCTGTCAACAGAGACGAAGACTGGAATGTGCACGCCTATATTGTAACAGGTGGCCTGTGTAGGGAGTGAAATGTTTGAAGGTAAACACCCTACAATCGTCGAAAGGGTCCAGGTCGTAGGAAGATGCGTTGCGGTCGGTGGAATGCTTTCGTGGCACTGCTTGGGTGATCTCGTCATCTGGAAAGACACAAGTACGCATCTACACTTGGCGAGGATGTCTATTCCTAAATGCATTTGGTTTTGCCTCGGTACGATGGCATCTACCAGCAGGACAACGCAACATTTCACATTCTATGCAGATGAGTTTACCGTACACCGCTGGCCATCAAACACCCCGGATCTAAACCCAAACGAGAATCTGTGGTGCCAAATCGATAGGGCTGTTGGCGCCTTGGATCCTGAACCGAGAAACCTGGTGTAGCTGTCCACGGCACTGAACTGGCACGGCCCGACATCCATATTATTACCTCCCAGAATCTCATTGACACTCTTCCTGCAACAAATGGTGGTTATTCAGGCTTCTGACAGAGAGTCATAATAATGTGACTGAACAGTGTAGTTGTACGTTGATAAATAGTTTCAGCACTTTAAACTGCCATCTCTGGATCTGAAAAATATTTAAATAGCAAGTTACAGCCCAATACTCAATACTTATAAGGAAGCTTATCACATAGCAACTGCTCAGGACAAAGTAGTAGTGCCTACATCGATCTTTGACTTTATGGTAGACTCTTTGTCATGACCGTGTTTCACGATTTTACTGTAAGATAAATTACAAGTGTGTATTGGAAAGATTACCACAGTCAAAAAAAAAAAAAATAAAAATAAACGTGCGAACATTACGCAAGGCGAACTACTCGTTGTTGAGAGGAATCTCGTTACACGTATTGCCAAATGCATTGAGGTTGACAGACATCATTTTGAGCATTTATTCCATTAATGTGCTATTTACAATTAATCACGCTGTAACAGCATCCGTTCTCAGAAATGATAAGTTCACAAAGCTACATGTATCACATTGGAACAACCGAAATAAAATGTTCTAACGTAGCTACGTTTTGTATTTTACTTTAAAAAACCTACCTGTTACCAACTGTTTGTCTAAAATTTTGAGCCATATGTTTGAGACTATTACAGCGCCAGCTATCACAGAGCGAAAAAAATGGTCCAACTAAAACATTCATATTTCTTTACGTACTACACGAATATGTAATAAAAATGGGGTTCCTATTTAAAAAAACGCAGTTGATATCCGTTTGACCTATGGCAGCGCCATCTAGCGGGACAATTATAGCGCCATCTGGTTTCCCCCTTCAAGCTACACAAGTTTCGTTCTTTGTAGTTTTTTAGCTTGACGCTTATTTTGTGAGATATTTGGCCCGGTCACGATCAATGGACCGCCCTGTATATGAAAAAAGCAAAAGAATATTTGAAATTTTAAATTACTATAATATGAATATGTTTATAAAAAAGAGTATGTCTCGTAAAAGCTGGTTCATGTTTAGGGCACTGGTATTTGCAACATGTAAACGCTGTAGGGAGGTACCTCCGCAACGAAAGTGGCATGGTAAGATGTAATAAGTTGGGTTTGGCGGTCGAACTGAGCGGCTTCTTTGTGTGAACGACTCGCAGTTTACAGCTAGCCTTAGCACGGTAGACCTCGACGGTCCTTAGCGCGGTGCACCTAGAGGAAATTGGAGCTGCATTAGAAGGGATTTGCATCGGATGAGGATCTGGCTATTATTTGGTATTCACGGAATAATAGAATGTCTGTATTACGTTGAAAATCTGACGCCAAGAAGAGAATTTATAGTGCATTAGCACATCAAGAGCCGTGAATACAGTTAGTCGCCACTGCGTCTGCCACCAATCTTCACCACTGCTTCACAAACTTCATACATTCAGTTAAGTAATGTATTTCGACATGGACCAGTTATTTTGTGTGTTGTTTCAATAATAATCTCATAGAACATAAATTCGTGGCCTGAACCATATTTTCAATCCTGATCACGAACCTACACAGGTCCTCATCTAAGTGCTACCATCAGTAATATTATAAAGTAATATCATAAAGTAAACCGATGTCTATGTTGTGGTCAGAATTTCTACTTATGAGATACGTTGGTGTACCTCAGAAGGTAATCGTAACAATGCGAAGGAACACAACTTGATGAGTAGGCCCTATAATACAGAGTGACCTTTACAGTCTACTCTCTCGCTATTCAAATAATTTTAACTGTGAAACTTCCTGGCAGATTAAAACTGTGTGCCGGACCAAGACTCGAAATAGGGACCTTTGCCTTTCGCGGGCAAGTGCTCTACCAACTGAGCTACCCAACACGACTCACAGCCCGTCCTCACAGCTTTACTTCTGACAGTACCTCTCATTCTGGAAACATCGCCCAGGCTGTGGCTAAGCCATGTCTCCGCAATATCCTTTCTTTCAGGAGTGCTAGTCCTGCAAGGTTCGCAGGAGAGCTTCTGTAAAGTTTGGGAGGTAGGAGACGAGGTACTGGTAGAAGTCAAGCTGTGAGGAGGGCGCGTGAGTCATTGTTGGATAGCTCAGTTGGTAAAGCACTTGCTCGCGGAAGGCAAAGGTCCCGAATTCGAGTCCCGGTCCGGCACTCAGTTTTAATGTATCAGGAAGTTTCATATCAGCGCACACTCCGCTGCAGGGTTAAAATCTCGTTCTGGAATTTTAACTGTGTTGAAAAATAGGTATAACGGAATATTCTTAGCACATCCTCAAACATGCTGAAAAATATCTCGTGGTTAAATTCAGGTTGGTGATTCAATATCCGTTTAGGTGACCTTTTATTACTTCTGAATTACTGTATTACTTCAGAGATCTAATTTTCTCCCTTTCGGCGCGTTGTGAACAACCGTCATATTATGTTGAACACACGTAATTACATGAATGCTGCTTTTTACGTCTATTCCAATTGTACATTTAATTTGAGTATTTGTATTTTTCACGATATGCCATGCAAAATGAAGTCCAGTCAGCCCAAAATAAAATTCCTCTCAGTAACCGTAATTCAGTTTAGATACACCTGAATCGACGAAGTTATGTTTTTACTGTCCTCTGTGTGATGGCGAAGTCAACATTTGAATGTATTACTTGCTCTGAAATCTAATTCTACATTAGACTTACGGACCCTGTATCCAGTTTTATCTCAAACATCCGCTTTGTTGACGTTATAACAAATTTACCTTTATTTTCATTTTACGTACGTCCTATATCTTTCGTTTTTGGTTTTCTCTGCTTTAGTTTCTTATACATTTAGTTACTGTTTTATCACAGTAGCCATTCGCCACAGCTGCTTGTTTAAGAATTGTTCGTTCTTTATCTAAATTTCTTTGTTCGATTGCAAGTCGGAAGAATCTACTTATTTTTCTATAGAACAATGACATTTTATATCGTTCTGGGTGACATGAAGTGGCACTACTGATGACACCAACGCTGGCCGGTTTTCTGCAAATTCCAAAACTATGTTTACCTTTCTGTTTTGTGATGGTCAGATCTAGGCAATTGAGATCGGACGTACCCTGGGCAACGTTGGAAGATACTCCAGTGGCAAATCTCTCCACCACCAGAACAGTACATCTGAAATATGCGAATGTGGCGAACAGCAAGATCATCAACACCTGCTCAACTGTAGAAACCTCCAAGCCCCATGCCCGATGGACGATCTGGTTATCACCAATGGTACAGCTGTTCAAACGGTGGAATTTTGGATGTCATATACAATTTAATCATGTACTTATATTGTTTGTAAATTGATGTCATATGGAATTTAATCATGTACTTATATTGTATGTAAATTGATGTCATATGGAATTTAATCATGTACTTATATTGTTTGTAAATTGATGTCATATGGAATTTAATCATGTACTAATATTGTTTGTAAATTGATGTCATATGGAATTTAATCATGCACTTATATTGTTTGTAAATTGATGTCATATGGAATTTAATCATGTACTTCTATTGTTTGTAAATTGATGTCATATGGAATTTAATCATGTACTTATATTGTTTGTAAATTGATGTCATGTGGAATTTAATGATGTACTTATATTGTTTGTAAATTACTGTCTATCGGCTATATATGTTTGTTATGTTATGGACATGAGTAAATAAAATGAGAAAAACTGCCTTATTTTCTTCCATTTCTAGCGTGAATTTCATGTTGTGATGCAGGTTATTTAATGATGGCAGGTAATTTTGAGTATCTGTTGCAGTACCACTGAACAGCACTAGCACGTCATATATACCGTTTGTAATCAGTAGTTTTTGCTTTCACGTTCTTAAGAATAAAATCGTTTTCTAGGCTGTTAACGAAAATTTCAGCCAGAGAACCTGCTGAACTATTACCCATCGCTAGTCCATCAAACTGATAATAGATCTTGTTATTAAACTCGAAATAATTGTAACTTAATGACATTTCCAACAATTATGTTAATTCAGGTACTTCATATAGACTGAGATTTATTGATGTTAATACATTTTCTTTAATTATATCTAAACATTCAGAAACAGGGACATTCGTATGTAACTCCGTTGTATCACATTATACCAGAAAATACTTTTTCGGCACAGTAATGTTATTGAGAAAGTGTTTGATCTCATAACTGTTCTCCACATTTGTTGGATTATAAAAGATATAGGTATCGTTTAACTTCTTATTAACTTTTTTATTTAACTGAAAATGTGGTGAAGTTCTACTATCGACTCAGACATATTGATTCATTTCGTTAGTGTGTTTTACTTTGAGATCTCAATCACAGATATTTCAAATATTTTCAATTCTTTCTTAATATTTATGTCTTTTATAACACACGTCTACAAATTTGTACACTGCAGTTTTGGTCTTAACCATTTTAGCTGAGCCTAACGCTTTTTGATGTGCTAAGTTCAGAAATTGTGATTCCCCCTAATATGTAAGGATGCTTCATGACCTGATGATGAATAGTCAGAAAATTAGTACAAAATGCATGCAATAAAAAAATAAAATTTTGTTACAACTTAAGTAAAGCAATCGCTCTCCTACCATGGTAACGAAGTACTACGTTTGTAAGCGTACTGTCCTATCGCTGGTTTGGTAGCAAAGTATCTTCGCGGGTAGCAGCGTCTGTCGAGTCGAGCACGGGACACGAAGCTATGTTGTGTTGTGTTGTGGGTACCTCTGCATGTGAGAGGCATTGTTAGTATGGAATTTGAAGTGTTGCTACAAGTGCTATTACAGTAAAGTGATAAAATAAGTAAGTCATTCAGAGGAAAGTGCGTCAAGAAGTAATTTAAAAATGAGCAGTGCTGCTGATAACTTATTTGTGTATCCTCACGTTGTGTCTCGTACCGTACAGTAGGCCTATCAATCATCCGCACCGTGTTCGGTCTCCCAGAATGAACTGATGTGAATCAGTAGAAATTAGTTACCATAAAAGAGTGCAATCAAGTGCCAGTGACAACGTGCGTTCGATTATCGCGTTTCCGCATTATCAACAAACATCCGCCCCGCGACGGTTACGCGCACGCTCGTACAAGTGAGAACTGAAAAATTAACTTTACGAGCAGTGTTAAAATATCTTTACCAGTGTCAAGGAGGACTGGTACCAAATATCTGTGTATGCGTGACGAGCGTAAGAACTTTCGTTCGACCATTCAGCTTCCACATCATCAACAATCACCCGCGTCGTGACGGCTACGCGTACGCTCGTCCGAATGATATTGTGAACTGTTAATTATCCATTAATTGGGATAACATTTCTGAATTAGAATGTAAACAGTGCAACCTGCGATTTTCCTTTAATCGTCTCAGAATATAGTTGTTCATACCAGACGTCGAACAGTGTTGTGTTTTAACGCTGAGTGGCTCCCCTAAACCCGCTCGCATAATTCGATAGATAATTTCAGGCAAGCCAGCAGCAATGTGTAGCAGAACGATACGACCGCCGCAGGATTATCAGGTACGTGGTGTGGACAGGGCGCACGGTCAAGGAAAGCAGAAGCGACAACAAGTTTAAGGTACAACTCCACCCATTCGTACTCCCGGGCGTGTTACACGTTCTTTGGTACGAATAAAATGACATAAATCTTACTGTGTCTTCTTCTTCGCCACAAATCTCCGTTTAAAACTTTTTTCTTTTGTGCACAGCCTGAGCACACACGCTACGCAGCATCCACCAACAGTTATCAACGCTGACATCTCGTCGGGCCTGGTACCGCCGTCCCGTTTATATAATATCTTGGTAGAATCGTTCTCCCTGGGCTTTACTCATAGCATCTTGATTTTCTGAAAAACAGCTGACGTGGGAGTCCAGGAAGTCGAAAATAAATCTCAAGGAGGCACCCAATGCTTTGAAGTTATTCAAAAAGTTTCTTGCTATGTTCTTGAACAGACTCTTTATAACTGGCGAGAAACTTCATAATTTCCAAAGGAAATCCAAGCTGATCTTTCAATTATTTTAATTTTGTGTTCAAACACTTTTCATTAGTTGACGAATGTCCCCTTCTGAGAGCTATGGAAATTTACTTGCCACATACTGGAAAGTGTCTGCATCTGCTCTGTTAGTTAGCATGGTCCCTAAAACATCTACTTCCTCTATGGTCTAGTTTTCTATTGCTGTTTTCGACCTTATTATTTTTTTTCCACAGAAAGCCGAATTCTTTCGAAGTTAGACGTCATTACATGGGTTCATGTTTGTCTTTGGTCGTTTGCATAGATATTGACACGTCATAGAGAGTGAACCAAAACTCCATCGAAAAACTTTCACAGGTTATTCAGTGATATCATCTGAGTATTTTTGTGAAACGTACGCACGGTTTCCGGTGGCTTGTTAGGGAGTAATAACGTAAGTAGAGTTATTCAGTTTGTTACCGCAGTTACGCCTCGTATTATATCCCGTTTTTACTACTGGCTGGTTAATCAGTTACCGTAGTCATCCCTCGTATTATATTCTGTTTTTACTACCGGTTAGTTAATCAAGTAGAGTAAGAAATGTTTCATGACTTTTAACTGTGACGTCGTAAATGGAAGTTAATGAAATGCTTTTACGGCTGGTTGCTAGCAGACACCATCAAACACATCTGAAATAAACTTCCTGGGAAATTTATTATTAAATCTTCTTAGTTGTATTTTCTTCTCAGTGGAAAAATCTAACTCTCCGTTCTGCTGCGATGCTGGTCTTGAATACAAAAAAATGGTTGAAATGGCTCTGAGCACTATGGGACTTAACTTCTGAGGTCATCAGTCCCCTAGAACTTAGAACTACTTAAACCTAAGTAACCTAAGGACATCACACACATCCATGCCCGAGGCAGGATTCGAGCCTGCGACTGTAGCGGTCGCGCGGTTCCAGACTATAGCGCCTAGAACCACTCGGTCACACCGGCTGGTTCTTGAATACAGCCGCTGTAGAAGTTGCTTATTGTTAACCGTGCCGCCTAATGAAAGATATTTTCGATGTGGTGAGATACACTAGTTGTCGAATAGACAGGCACTGTGTTTTACTTGACGTTATTTAGTTAACCAAAAATCTAATATTACTAACAAAACTGATCAATTTTTCACCGAGACTCAGTACAGACTTCTCTTTCTGGCCGGCCGGTGTGGCCGTGCGGTTCTAGGCGCTTCAGTCTGGAATCGCGTGACCACTACGGTCGCAGGTTCGAGTCCTTCCTCGGGCATGGATGTATGTGATGTCCTTAGGTTAGTTAGGTTTAGGTAGTTCTAAGTTCCAAGGGACTGATGACCACAGATGTTAAGTCCCATAGTGCTCAGAGCCATTTGAACCATTTTTTTCCTCTTTATTCCGGATTGAAACCAAGGTAACAGTTACATCTCTCTCATGTAACAGCATCACTGCTGCAACACATTGCTCCCTTTCTTATCTTACGTGCCATTACACTCTGTTTTTGTGAAAAATACTTTCACAATCGTAAGCCCGTAATGTGCAGTAACCAAAAGTACGCCCCACAACACTCAAGACAGAATAATCCAAAAGCCCTCAGACGAAACAGTGTATTATGACGTGGTTGTCTCAGCATAGTGTCGTTGCTCCTTTGTTCCTTTCATTACATTCAGTGAACTTGCGCGGGGCGAATTGCTCACTCAGTATCCTTTAAGCAATCTGTACACCTACCTGGATGTGCTTCAGGTTGTCTGCCCCTTCACTCTGCCATGGTAGATACTGGTTTAGCCGACAAAAGCAGCGTTGACAAAAAATCGACTAAATATCTACTGCGCAAAAGCCAACTAACTCCACCGAGCGAGGTGGCGCAGTGGTTAGCACACTGGACTCGCATTCAGGAGGACCACGGTTCAATCCCGCGTCCTGCCCTCCTGATTTAGTCTTTCCGTGATTTCCCTAAATCGCTCCAGGCAAATGCCGGGATGGTTCCTTTGAAAGGGCAAGGCCGACTTACTTCCCCATCCTTCCCTAATCCGATGAGGCCGATGACTTCGCTGTTTGGTCTCTTCTCCCAAACGCCCAGAACCCCCACGTAACTCCAGTCCATGTGCAGTAGCTGAAAGTTAGTTGAACACTCGAAAGTTCGGGATTCTTGTATGAGTCGTTTGAAAAATGTCAGAAATTTACTTATAGTTGGTTTATTTTCTTTAAAACAAGGAAAATAACTATCAAACGTTCAATCGTGTTTGAAATCTTATTGGACTAAACTGCTAAGGTCATCAGTCCCTAAGCTTACACACTACTTAACATAATTATCCAAAGGACAAACACACACAACCTTGCCCGAGGGAGGACTCGAACCCCCGCCGGGACCATAGCTATCAAATCCGTATTTAATATCCCAACACTAATTATGCAATGTTACTGACTGTCTCTGTAACAAGTTCACACCCTAAAGCAGCCAGAAGATATTTAGTCCGACCCGATATTTTAAACGTCTTAAACAGCTTTTCGCGAGTTGATAGTCAGTCGTTCAGTTGTCTTCTTGTACAAAAGGAACGCCATAATATTTCGTACTAGGCACGAAACACGCCACACGGAATTTATGTATGACTTGAAATATTCACATGCAAAATCTCGTAAAATAAATTACTCACAAATCGCTAACTTTCTCAAAATACTCAACACTGTAGTCGCATTTCATCAGCTAGACGAGAACCAATCAAACGCGCAGAATGGTTCAAATGGCTCTGAGCACTATGGGACTTAACAATGAGGTCATCAGTCACCTAGAACGTAGAACTACTTAAACCTAACTAACCTGAGGACATCACACACGTACATGCCCGAGACAGGATTCGACCCTGCGCCCGTAGCGGCCGCGCGGTTCCAGACTGAAGCGCCTAGTGCCGTTCGGCCACTCCGGCCGGCAAAGGCGCAGATTTCATCATTTTGGTACCACTTCCATCAGAGCTATTCAAGATAGGTGTTTACTGGAAGCCGGCTCCCGTGCGGCTATCTAGACTCGTAGATCTGACGAACCAAGCCCTAATCAAACGCACGGGAAATGCTGCATTTCTATAGGCGAGCATGTTAAGCGGCCAATGAGATCATCTCGAGTACTTCCGTACTCACGGTATTTCTAATGTCAACCAAAGAGATTAGCACACGTAATTTAGACTAGAAATCTCATCATTCCGAAACTAGATAAAGTTTAATGAAAGAAAAATACGATTCTTTCTCACAAAATAAATTATTAATGAATTTCATACTCGTCGCCCTTCTGGCTGCCCTTTACAATATCAGGCTCACTTGGACGTACGGTATGTCACAAATTCCCCTATTACATAGCTTTATCACTCTTACATTTACATAGCTTTAATGAAGTACTGCATTCTAATTTTACATATGTCCACAATTCACTCTCTCAGTCTCTATAAAACACTATCACAACCAAAACTCAATGAAATAATAATTTTCCAGTGTACTTTTAATGACGTCATAAACCTGTGGCTATCAAGCTAAAAAATCCAGAAAATTAGATTATATGACCCGATGTTTTATCTTGTAGTTTCAATTGATGTTGTTGTTGTTGTGGTCTTCAGTTCTGAGACTGGTTTGATGCAGCTCTCCATGCTACTCTATCCTGTGCAAGCATCTTTATCTCCCAGTACCTACTGCAACCTACATCCTTCTGAATCTGCTTGGTGTATTCATCTCTTGGTCTCCCTCTACGATTTTTACCCTCCACGCTGCCCTCTAATACTAAATTGGTGATCCCTCAGATGCCACAGAACATGTCCTACCAACCGATCCCTTCTTTTATTCATGTTGTGCCACAAAATTCTCTTCTCCCCAATCCTATTCAACACCTCCTCATTAGTTATATGATCTATCCATCTAATCTTCAGCATTCTTCTGTAGCACCACATTTCGAAAGCTTCTGTTCTCTTCTTGTCTAAACTATTTATCGTCCATGTTTCACTTCCATACATGGCTACACTTCATACAAATACTTTCAGAAATGACTTCCTGACGCTTAAATCTATACTCCATTTAACAAATTCCTCTTCTTTAGAAACGCTTTCCTTCCCATTTTATATCCTCTCTACTTCGACCATCATCAGTTATTTTGCTCCCCAAATAGCAAAACTCCTTTACTACTTTAAATGTCTCATTTCCTAATCCAATACCCTCAGCATCACACGATTTAATTCGACTACATTCCATTATCCTCGTTTTGCTTTTGTTGATGTTCATCTTCTATCCTCCTTTCAAGACACTATCCATTCCGTTCAACTGCTCTTCCAGGTCCTTTGCTGTCTCTGACAGAATTACAATGTCATCGGCGAACCTCAAAGTTTTTATTTCTTCTCCACCAATTTTAATACCTCCTCCGAATTTTTCTTGTTTCTTTCACTGCTTGCTCAATATACAGATTGAATAACATCGGGGAGAGGCTACAACCCTGTCCCACTCCCTTCCCAACCACTGCTTCCCTTTCATGCCCCTCAACTCTTATAACTGCCATTTGGTTTCTATACAAATTGTAAATAGCTTCTCGCTCCCTATATTTTACCCCTGCCACCTTTAGAATTTGAAAGAGAGTATTCCAGTCAACATTGTCCAAAGCTTTCTCTAAGTCTACAAATGCTAGAAACGTAGGTTTGCCTTTCCTTAATCTAGCTTCTAAGATAAGTCGTAGGGTCAGTATCGCCTCACGTGTTCCAATATTTCTACGGAATCCAAACTAATCTTCCCCAAGGTCGGCTTCTACTAGTTTCTCCATTCGTCTGTAAAGAATTCGCGTTAGTATTTTGCAGCCGTAACTTATTAAACTGATAGTTCGGTAATTTTCACATCTGACAACACCTGCTTTCTTTGGGATTGGAATTATTGTATTCTTCTTGAAGTCTGAGGGTATTTCGCCTGTTTCATACATCTTGCTAACCAGATGGTAGAGTTTTTTCAGGACTGGCTCTCCCAAGGACGTCAGTAGTTCTAATGGAATGTTGTCTATTCCCGGGGCCTTGTTTCGCCTTAAGTCTTTCAGTGCTCTGTCAAACTCTTCACGCAGTATCATATCTCCCATTTCATCTTCATCTACATCCTCTTCCATTTCCATAATGTTGTCCTCAAGTACATCACCCTTTTATAGACCTTCTATATACTCCTTCCACCATTCTGCTTTCCCTTCTTTGCTTAGAACTGGGTTTCCACCGGAGCTCTTGATATTCATACAAGTGGTTCTCTTTTCTCCCAAGGTCTCTTTAATTTTCCTGTAGACAGTACCTATCTTACCCCTAGTGACATACGCCTCTACATCCTTACATTTGTCCTCTAGCCATCCTGCTTTGCCATTTTGCACTTCCTGTCGATCTCATTTTTGAGACGTTTGCATTCTTTTTTGCCTGCTTCATTTATTGCATTTTTATATTTTCTCCTTTCATCAATTAAATTTATTATTTCTTCTGTTACCCAAGGGTTTCTACTAGCCCTCGTCTTTTTACCTACCTGATCCTCTGCAGCCGTCATTGGTTCATCCCTCAGAGCTACCCATTCTTCTTATACTGTACTTCTTTCCCCCATTCCTGTCAATAGTTCCCTAATGCTCTCCTTGAAACACTGTGCAACCTGAGTCCGTTTATCCAGGTCCCATCTCCTTAAATTCCAACCTTTTTGCAGTTTCTTCAGTTTTAATCTACAGTTCATAACCTAGAGATTGTGATCAGAGTCCACATCTGCCCCTGGAAATGTCTTACAATTTAAAACCTGGTTCCTAAATCTCTGTCTTACCATTATATAATCTATCTGAAATCTGTCAGTATCTCCAGGCTTCTTCCATGTATACAACCTTCTTTTATGATTCTTGAACCAAGTGTTAGCCATGATTAAGTTGTGCTCTGCGCAAAATTCTACCAGGCGGCTTCCTCTTTCATTTCTTACCCCCAATCCATATTCACCTATCACGTTTCCTTCTCTCCCTTTTCCTACTACCGAATTCCAGTCACCCATGACTATTAAATTTTCTTCTTCCTTCACTATCTGAATAATTTCTTTTTTTTTCATCATACATTTCTTCAATTCCTTCGTCATCTGCAGAGCTAGTTGGCATATAAACTTGTACTACTGTAGTAGGCGTGGGTATCGTGTCTATCTTGGCTACAAGAATGCGTTCACTATGCTGTCTGTAGTACCTTACCCGCATTCCAATTTTTTTTATTCATTATTAAACCTACTCTTGCATTAACCCCTATTTGACTTTGTATTTATAACCCTGTATTCACCTGACCAAAAGTCTTTTTCCTCCTGCCACCGAACTTCACTAATTCCCATTATATCTAACTTTAACCTATCCATTTCCCTTTTTAAATTTTCTAACGTACCTGACCGATTAAGTGTTCTGACATTCCACGCTCCGATCCGTAGAACACCAGTTTTCCTTCTCCTGATAATGACGTCCTCTTGAGTAGTCCCCGCCCGGAGATCCGAATGGGGGACTATTTTATCTCCGGTATATTTTACCCAAGAGGACGCCATCATCATTAACCATACAGTAAAGCTGCATGCCCTCGGGAAAAATTACGGCTGTAGTTTCCCTTTGCTTTCAACCGTTCACAGAACCAGCACAGTAAGGCCGTTTTTGTTAGTGTCACAAGGCCAGATCAGTCAATCATCCAGACTGTTGCCCCTGCAACTACTGAAAAGGCTGCTGCTCCTCTTCAGGAACCACACGTTTGTCTGGCCTCTCAAAAGTTACCCCTCCGTTGTGTTTGCACCTACGGTACAGCTATCTGTATCGCTGAGGCACGCAAGCCTCCCCACCAACGGCAAGGTCCATGGTTCAATACTAATAAGCTTGATAATCAACGCCCATTCTGGCTGCCCTCTATAAAATCATGCTCACTCGCATATAAGTCACAAGTCCCCCAATTACACAACAGCTTTCTCACCTTTCATTTACACAGCTATAATAAAATACCACATCATCACTTTGCATATGTCTTCCATTCACTCTCTTAGTCTCTCCGAAACACTAACGCAACCAAAACACAATGAAATAATAATTTTTCGGAGGAGTGTTAATCACGTCAGAAATCTGTGGCAATGAAGCTAAACAAAATTTCAGAAAATTAGATTATATGAACCTATCCTTTTCGTTGTAGTTTCAATTGATACTATAGATGAATACATTACAGTCCCTAACACGGTTTAACGATTCCAGCACAGTTATTATGTGTTTTGGGTAAAAAATTATATCTGCGGAAGTATTGGCGTCATTGATTTGAAATTTTAGCAGTATGATTCTGTTATCCATAGAATTGGATATACAAATTATGAAAAAGATCGATTGATATCCAACACTACCTCTTCAGATTCACAGAGGGTATGTACAACGTATCGCACGCAGCATTAAGGAAGTACGACAGCTCGCTCTGTGCAGTAGCCGGCGTCAGCTGTGCGAGTGTGAGAGCCAAAATCCGCTCTTCTCCCGACCCAAGGCAAACTACGCTTTCAGCGCAAGGTGAAAACTTTTAATAATTTGCTACCTCTCAAACTGTTAAAAGAGGCACTTATCGGCCAATTCTTAATCAGTAAATCTATACATACCGGTCTGTACCACAGTTAACGTATAAACAGCACTGCCGTAGACAGAACCGCCGGCCGAAGTGGCCGTGCGGTTAAAGGCGCTGCAGTCTGGAACCGCAAGACCGCTACGGTCGCAGGTTCGAATCCTGCCTCGGGCATGGATGTTTGTGATGTCCTTAGGTTAGTTAGGTTTAACTAGTTCTGAGTTCTAGGGGACTAATGACCTCAGCAGTTGAGTCCATAGTGCTCAGAGCCATTTGAACCATTTGTAGACAGAACCGAGCTGTTCAAAATGGTTCAAATGGCTCTGAGCACTATGGGACTTAATTTCTGAGGTCATCAGTCCCTTAGAACTTAGAACTACTTAAACCTAACTAGCCTAAAAACATCACACACATCCATGCCCGAGGCAGGATTCGAACCTTGCGACCGTAGCGGTCGCGCGGTTCCAGACTGCAGCACCTTGAACCGATCGGCCACCCCGGCCGGCAACCGAGCTGTGCTGAGTGCAAGCAGGAAGGCGAAGAGTGAAATGGGTCCTGTTGTTGTCGATGGCAGGTACCGTGAGCAAATGGAAACGAAACACACAGCGCAAACAGTCGAAGTTTGCACTGTTTTGCACTCTTTCCATTGTAATAAAGATTAAGGGGGAGGTTACCATGAGAAAAAGATTGAATAACCAACGAAAGGTTAACGTTCTACGAGCCGGGGCGTGGAATGTCAGAAGCCTGAACATGGTAGGGAAACTACAAAATCTGAAAAGGTAAATGCAGAGGCTCAATCTAGATATAGCAGGGGTCAGTGAAGTGAAGTGGAAAGAAGGCAAGAATTTATGGTCAGATGAGTATAGGATAATATCAATAGCAGCAGGAAATGGTACGACGGGAGAAGGATTCGTTATGAATAGGAAGGCAGGGTTAGAGAAAACACTTGAGAACTATATTTTATTCTTTATTATTTACTAATATTAATTATTGTTTTACTATCTAAGCAAATAAATGTGTTCTTTTTAAACTAAATCTGTAGGTCATAGGGTGTGTCACTGTTCAGTGACAAGGTTGTTCTTATCAGAATCGACAGCAAACCATCACCGAAAACGATAGTTCACTTATACATGCCGACGTCGCAAGCTGAAGATGAAGATATAAAGAACGTGTGTGAGGGTACTGATACGGTAATACAGAATGTAAAGGGGGACGAACATCTAATAGTCATGAGGGACTGGAATGCAGTTGTAGGGGAAGGGGTAGAAGAAAAGGTTACAGGAGAATATGGACTTGGGACAAGCAATGAGAGAGGAGAAAGACTAATTAAGTTTGTGGCACAACTTGATTAGAAGAAGGGATCGGTTGGCAGGACATGTCCTGAGGCATCAAGGGATCACGAATTTAGCATTGGAGGGCAGCGTGGAGTGTAAAAATCGTAGAGGGAGAACAAGAGATGAATACACTAAGCAGATTCAGAAGGATGTAAGTTGCAGTAGGTACTGGGAGATGAAGGAACTTGCACAGGATAGATTAGCATGGAGAGCTGCATCAAACTAGTCTTATGACTGAAGACCAAAACAACAACAACAACAAGTTTCAACTAGCAATAGCGAATACTCTGTTCAAGAATCACAAGAGGAGGCGGTATACTTGGAAAAGGCCGGGTGATACGGCAAGATATCAGTTAGATTACATCATTCCGAAATCAGATACGTGATTGTAAGGTGTACCCAGGAGCAGATATGGACTCAGATCAAAATATAGTAGTGATGAAGAGTAGGCTGATGGTTAAGACATTAGCCAGGAAGAATCAATACGCAAAAAAATGGGATACGGAAGTACTATGGAATGACGAGATACCGTTGAAGTTCTCTATGGCTATAGGTTCAGCAAAAAGGAAGAACTTAGTAGGCAGTACAGTTGAAGAGGATGGACATCTCTAAAAATGGCCATCAAGGAAGTTGGGAAGGAAAACAGGTACAAAGAAGGTAACTGCGAAGAAACCATGGGTACCAAAAGAAATACTTCAGTTGATCGATGAAAGCAGGAAGTACAAAAATTTCCGGGAGACTCAGGAATACAGAAATACAAGTCGATGAGGAATGAAATAAACAGGAAGTGCAGGGAAGCTAAGAAGAAATGGCTGCAGGAAAAATGTGAAGACATCGAAACAGAAATGATTGTCGGAAGGACAGATTCAGCATACAGGAATATCAATACAACCTTCGGTGTCATTAAAAGCAAGGGTGATAACATTAAGAGTGCAGCGCGAATTCCAGTTAAATGCAGAGGAAAGGGCGGATAGGTGGAAAGAATACGTTAAAAGCCTCTATGAGGGGGAAGATTTGTTTGATGTGATAGAAGAAAAGACAGTAGTCGATTTAGAAGAAATAGGGCATCCAGTATCAGAATTTAAACAGCTTTGGAGGACTTAAGATCAAATAAGGCAGAAGAGATAGATAACAACCCATCAGAATTTCTAAAATCATTGGTGGAAGTGGCAACAAACCGACTATTCAGTTTGGTGTGTAGAATGTATGAGTCTGGCGACATACCATCAGACTTTCGGAAAAGCATTATCCACACAATTCGGAAGACGACAACAGCTGACAAGTGGAAGAATTATAGTAGAATCAGCTTAACAGCTCATGCATCCAAGTTGCTTAAATGAATAATATACAGAAGAATATAAAAGAAATCGAAGATGCGTTACATGAGGATCAGTTTGGCTTTAGGAAAGGTAAAGGCACGAGAGAGGCAATTCTGACGTTGCGGTTAATAATGGAAGCAAGACTGAAAAAAATCAAGACACGTTCAAAGGATAAGTCGACTTGGAAGAAGCGTTCGACAAAGTAAAGTGATGCAAGATGTTCGAAATTCTGAAAAAATTGGGGGTAAGCTATAGGGAGACACGGGTCAAATCAAATATGTACAACAGCCCAGAGGGAATAATAAGAGTGGACGACCAAGAACGACGTTCTCGTATTAAGAAGGGTGTAAGACAAGCATGCTGCCTTTTGCCCCTGCTGTTCAATCTGTACATCGAGGAAGCAATGATGGAAATAAAAGAAATTTTCAGGAGTGGAATTAATATTCAAGGTGAAAGGATATCAATTATACGATTCGCTGATGACATTGCTATTTTGAGTGAAAGTGAAGAAGAATTAAATGAAACGCTGAACGGAATGAATAGTCGAATCAGTAGACATATGTATTAAGAGTAAATCGTAGAAAGACGCAGATAATGAGAAGTAGTGGGAATGAGAACATCGAGAAACTTAACATCAGGATTGATGGTCATGAAGTAGATGAAGTTAAGGAATTCTGCTACCTAGGCAGTAAAATAACCAATGAAGGACGGAGCAAGGAGGATATCGACAGTAGACTGGCAGTGACGAAAAAGGTATCCCTGGCCAAGAGAAGTCTATTAATATCAAATATCGGCCTTAATTGGAGGAAAAACTTTCTGAGAATGTACGTCTGAAATACAGCATTGTATGGTAGTGAAACATGGACTGTGGGTAAACCGGAACGGAAGAGAATCGAAGCATTTGAGATGTGGTGCTGCAGACGAATGTTGAAATTTAGGTGGACTGATAAGGTAACGAATGATGATGTTCTGCGTAGAATCGGAGAGGGAAGGAACATGTGGAAGACACTGATAAGGAGAAGGCAGGACATCTGTTAAGACATCAGGGAATGACTTCCATGATACTAGAGGGAGCTGAAGAGAGCATAAACTGTAGAGTAAGACACAGATTGAAATACATCCAGCAAATAAATCAGCACGTAGGTTGAAACTGATTCTCTTAGGTGAAGAGGTTAGCACAGGAGGGGAATTCGTGGCGGGCCGAATCAAACAAGTCAGAAGACTGACCAACATAGAAAAGATACAAAACTAATTGGGGCAAGACTAACCAGTCACCAGAGACCTTGAGTCCGTTGTACCAAAGTAAAGGTGTCTCTTCTGTACGCTTTTTGGTGGAGGTCTGGTTCACTGCGAATAGCCGTCAAACTTTGTGTAACACATAGGCAGAATTTTTGTAGTCCACCTTCACTGTTCAAATTTGCAATTAGGATCGGCATTATCTAATGTTTTCGTTTAAAATCATTTGCATATTTGTGTAGTTTCATTTTCCATTGCCGTACAATCAACCAATGAGCACGGGCAAAAATCTGTAACTTCGTCCGACTCCTACGTTAATAAACATTGTTACATTCTCATGATCATTAGGTATTAGAAATCTTACGTCGCTGTAGCTCATCTGAATTACCTTTATAACATGTATGGATATGCCTTTTCTTTTTAATGTCTCCACTAACAATCCTCTATCTGCTTTATCGAAGGTCTTTATATAATATATGTAAAGGATGTGTATTGTTTTTACTGTAATATTCATGTTTCTCTATGGTTTGTTGTAATATAATTGTACTGTCTGCGGATCTTCTTCCTTTTCTGAAACCCTTTTGTTTCTCTGATCTGATGATGTATTCTGTTGTGGACTTGAGTGTTCGGTATTATTCTAGGTAAGTTCAGTAATGATATCTCTCAATAATTTTCGGTATTTCATTTATTGTCCTTCTTGAATGTTGATTTGGAAGTGATGTATTCTAATCTCTTGGTATTTCCTTCGTATCCAGCAAATACTTAGAAATCTGGATCTAAAACCAAAATAACAGTAATAATAATAAGTGAACTTTAAATCCGTCTTTTCAGCTCCTAAAATACATATATTTATTTTATCATATAAATTTCTTTTGTCTATCTAAATATGGGAGACTTAGGGGAAGTAGCAAGATGGCAAATATCAGTACAAAATGGTGGAAGTGAAGAGATGATTGGTAATGAAGTTATGAATGGGAAACGGGTATAGAGATGAAATGGAAAAAGGCAGATTGAGTAGAGACAGATGAAGAGGGAGAGAGAGAGGGAGGGGGCAGAGAGAGAGAGGCCGATAGGTAACTCTAAAATTATAACAAGGTGAAATTCGCAAGTCCCTTTTAAAACATCGCGTACTTTCTCACTTTATTGGTATTTGGATCATGCAGGAGGGGAAAGCAACTGTCATGTATCGCTCTTTAGCTGTACAGGATATAGTCGTCAGTCTTCTGACCGGTTTGATGCTGCCCGCTTCGAATTTGCTTCTGTGCCAAGTTTTTCATCTCAGAGTAGAAATTGCAACATACGTCCTCAATTATATGCTGGTTGCAATACAATCTCTGTTTTCCTCTACATTTAATGCCCTCTACAGCTCCCTCTAGTATCATGGAAGTTATTTCATGATGTATTCACAGGCGTCCTACCATCCAGTCCCTTCTTATTTGTCAGTGTTCTCCATATATTCCTTTCCTCGCCAATTATGTGGAAAACCTCCTCATTCCTTATTTTATCAGTCCACCTATTTTCAACATTCTTTTGCAGCACTACATTTCGAAAGCTTCGATTCTCTTCTCTTCCTTTCTTCCCTCAATCCGTGTTTCACTAGCATATTTACATTAAAATGTGTATTCTAACTGTTTAAAAAATTTTAGTGAATGAACTTTCAGCATTGAAACTTCAAGGCTTTAAATTATTTAATTGTTCCCTTATGGAAACTTAGATTTGATCACGAATTGAAATTACAGTTCAACATATCATCTGAAATAAACCCTTATAAACTAAGGGACATGAGAAAAAGGATTTACAATAAAACTACTCTATAACTACTATTTACATATTTTACAATGGTGCTTGTGCACCGAATACATTTTATTACTTGCAATCAGTGAGCTGTGGTTCTTACTGCAAATATTTCTTAAGGTCCCTATAGCAATAGAGTCCCTTTATACTTTCAGTATGGACGACTTGCAGTAAATAGCAACCATTATGAAGAATTGAAACTATCTTGAATGGCCTTTCATATAGTAGATGACACCTTTTATTTTTCTTCATCGTAAGTGATGGCTTAGGATGCGTACTAAGCAGTACTAGTTATCCTCTCATTACCTCATTCTCCTTCGTCCAAGGGACTGAATACAAAGCTTTACAATAGATCTTGCGCGGATACACTTTCAAATCATAAATATAAACTTTTGTAACACCTGGACGATCTATGAATACTTTTTCGAAGTTTGACAATAGATTTACTAATTGACTAGCTTGGATTTTGTCAATGCATGAAGCTTCCTTCACTTTCTCCTCAATCATAGCAGAGATGTCACTCACATTGTTGTGAACATCATCCTTTTGGCTAGTGTGCCACTCTGTCGGGCGATCACTAATAAAAGCCATTTTTGTTCGCTGATCCTATATTCACATGTCTAGTCGGCTGATAGCCTGCCTCGATTTCCCGATTCAGCTGTTAGGTGGGCTTTCGCTCCTGGTACTTCAGTTCTCAGACTCCTCAGGCGATATCTATTATTGCTTCTCTATCCCGGAGAAATTCGAAGCCCGAAATTATTGGTACAGATAGGTTTTCGATAACTGGGAAAGTGGAGCTATCATTTCCGAAGGAAAGCTCTATCTGCGTTTGGAACTACACCGTCTGTGACTTCTATAACTTTGTAGTTGCTCACTGGCAGAACCTTGACTTGTATAACCCTCTTGAAAAATTGCTCACTTATCGCTGAAATATTTGCACCAGTATCAAGGAGTACTGAGGTAATAATTCCTCTTACAGACGCATTAATTGTTGCTTGTATATTTTCTGCTGTTTCATTATCAGAGACAGTATCTTCTTGATATAATTCGTCCTCTAATTTTATTCCATCCTGAAATCTAATCATTTTAATTCTGTTGGGAATAGACCTACTGCCTTCATTTTGTAGTCTGGTCTCCAGACGATGGCTTACAGGGACCAGATCTAATTTGTTGCTTGTTGCGTGTCCGGTGGTACTTCCACTATTCTCGGTATTATTAGATGGAGGTGGTTTGTTTGGATGCCATGACTGTGAAAACCGACTCTTTGGTACAGGTACAGTCTGTATGTAATTTACAGGCTACCCTTGGTTTGCAAAATTGCTATGGGGTTGCCAATTACTCGGCCCTGGCTTTTGCCAGTACTGAGGGTCATTATGCAAATTTTTCGATCTATTCTTGTTTGGACTTCCCAATTTGCTATCGTTTCTCCTTTTTTTATTATTTTGATGGTTATTATTTGTATTCTCATTGGAATACTGCCTCTAATTATCATTCGCGTGTTGATAATCTCGGTTTCTCTGGTAATTATTATTTTTGGGAGTGTCCTATTTCTGGTGATAATTATCTTTTCCATTCTAATTGTTATTACCATTAAATTTACTTTTATTCTCCTTCAGACTATTTTCGCCCCTATTATCGTTGTTCCCATTCCAAGAGCTTTTTCCACTGGTATAGTTGGTTTTAGAATTTACTGTGTTTGAACTTTTTCATACATCTTCCTGGATCAAGTCTAGTGAGTCTATTACAGACAGAAATTATTAAGGCCAGTGTCCATAACATTGAACAGCTTTTCGCTTATGTTCATCGGTAACCTTGCTTTTAATACTCTCAGTAGATATCGGGTAGTGACCGGCTCGTCTCAATACCGAGTCACATTGATGTATTTTTCGAAGTATTTTCGTAGAGACCCAGTCTTCGGATTATATATTTCTGCATTGTGAACAATTTTCCTAAGACTTTCTTGTATCGAAGTTGACCAAAAGTGATCAAGAAATCCCCTCTCAAAACAACTGAAAGTTTGGCAAGTTTCGGCAGCATTTAATGACCAAAGCGAAGCGTCCACCGCAATCGTGTCTTCTATTGTTCCGTCCAAGATTTCGGAAGGACACTTCTGAAGTTACGTATAAATACGACTGTGTGGATATTCTTTTTGCTCTCTTCACTGAAAATCTGAAATTGACGACGTTTAATGAGGCTTTCCTCATATATCAATGTACTCAAATGCATGGATCGGCTCTCATTAGCAGGTGGTGTACTTGTTTTGCTGTAGGTACTGTCTGCTTCTATTTTTGAATCTGTTGTATGCACCGGTGGCTGTGGTAATAAAGTTTGGCTATCATGGCTTCCTTATCATATATCGCAACAGGGGTTGCTGGCAAACATTATGTATTACTCTGGTTTATAACATGACCAGTGGGAAAATGTTGTGGTCTGTTCTGCACTACCACACTAGCAGTCGGGCAAATCTTCAGTTTTAGTTTCCCCGTCAGAACCAGTTTCTTCATTACTGGATTCTGACATTACCCCTAAGATTCGATTGTCTAGATTAAAAACTCTAGCTACCTCCATTTGTACTTGATTCTTCACTTCGGTTTGCATTTTAACTTCAATTCTGTCTACGGCAGTAGTCAGCGTTTTAAAAGTAGTTTCTAAGTTACTACTTTGAGGCTGCATGTCATTTACTTTTATGGGAATGTTTTCCAACGGTTTGATCGTTTTTTTAACTGCATTTATCTCCGTATTAAAGTCTGCTGACAATGCTTCACCCCTGTTGATTATCACTTGGTTAATATTTTGAACAATTTCATTGTCCCACTGGATAAAGATGTGATTGATTTGTTCCTGTTCCTTTAATTCGCTTTGCTTTTCTTTTAAAGCCCTTGCTTCTAAACGTTGCTGCTCTTTAAAAGCTTCTTCCCTACGTCACTTTTCTTTTAAAGCCTTTGCCTTTAAACGTTGCTGCTCTTTAAGAGCTTCTTCTTCCCTACGTTGCTTTTCTATCAATTCTAATTTCTGAAGTAATATCTCTAATGTATTAACATATGGCAATGGCGTAACTTGACTATTGGTAGGTCCTACCTCTTATCCGGTGAAACTGCAATCATTTGCTTCTAAAGCTTTCACTACTGGAGTGTCACTCAGCACTGGCCACTCCTCATTTTCAATATCACTTGACATGTCCGGTAAAATAATATTATCGTCAACATTCAAGCTATCTACCTCCCGCACCGAAGTGTGAGGAATTTGGCTCATTTGAGCATCTGACACTATCTGTATCAGCGTGCTCTTTCGTTTTAGTCTGCTTTTTAGGCCTAACCACTTCTATCAGCAAATATTTCACACTACAAAGCAATTACAACAGCAAGGTCACAGCTAATCTTATGATTGATATCCTTTCATCTTGATTTTATTCCACTCTCTAACCTTGTTCTTACTTTCGTCATTGCTTGTTCGGTGTACACATTGAACAGCAGTGGCTAGAGATTACAGCCCTCTCTTCTTTCCTTTATAACCCGAGCGCTTCATTTTACATCTTCCATTCTTGTTGTTTCCTCTTGGTTCTTGTACATGTTGTAAATTATCCGTCTTTCCCTACAGCTTACCTCTATTATTCTAGAAATTTGTAACATTTTCCACCATTTGACACTGTCGAACGATTTTTCTAGGAACATTTCTTGGTTTTTCTTTCGTCTTGCATCCAGTATCAATTGCAGCGCCAGGACTGCCTCTCTGACGCCTTTATCTTTGAAAAAACCAAACGGATCATCGTCCAACACATTCTTAATTTTCTTTTCCAGTCTTCTGTACATTTTACAGACAAATCTGGTGGTATAACGCCAGTCTCATCCATTCTACACATAACGGGAATGTCGTTATGTTGCCACTTTGCTGGAATGTTATCTACCCCTTCTGACTTATTTGATCTTAATTCTTCGGGAAGCTGTCTTAAATTATAATTCTAATACGAGATCACCTATCTGTTCTACATTTACTCCTTTGTCTTCTTCTATGACATTACCAGACAAGTCTTCCCCTCACACAGACATTCAGTGTATTCTTTCTACCTGTCCGCTCTCTCCTCTGCATTTAATAGTGGAATTCCCATTGGGCTCTTAATGTTACCACCCTAGCTTTCAATTTCTCCGAGGGCTGTTTCGACAGTTCTATGTGCTCAGTCAGTCCTTCCAACGATCATTTCTTTTTCGATTTCTTTGCATTTTTGATGCAGCCATTTCACTTTATCTTCCGTGCACTTTCTGTTTATTCCATTGCTAAGTGACTTGTATTTCTGTACTTCTAAATTTCCCTGAACGTTTTTGGATTCAATTTTTTCTTCGATTAATCGAAGTATTTTTTTATGTTACTCATTGTTTCTTTGCAGCTACCTCCTTTTAGCTATGTTTCTCTTTCCTACTTCTGTGATAGCTCTTTTTAGAGATGTCGATTCCTCTTCATCTGAACTGCCTAACGAGCTTTCCTTATTGCAGTACCTATGGCGTCAGAGAACTTAAAGCGTACCTCTCTATTCCTCATTGCTTCCGTATCCCATTTCTTTGTACATTAATACTTCCTGACTAGTCTCTTGAACTTCAGCCTAATCTAAACCACTACTAAACTGTGATATGAGTCCACTTCTCCTCCTGGGTACGCCTTGCAATCCTGTATCTGATGTCGGAATCTCTGCCTGAGCATGATAAACTGGGTTCTTCTTGTATCTCCTTGTCTTTTCAAGTATACCTCTACCTCTTGTGATTCCTGTACAGAGTATTCGCTTTTACTTGCTGAAACTTATTGCAGAACTCAGCTGCTCTTTCTGCTCTCTCACTCCTGGTATCAAAGCGATATTCTTCGCAACCCTTTCTACTATTCCTTTCCCTATAACTAAATTACAAGTTGAAAAAGAGAGAGAGAGAGAGGGAGATAGGGCGATACATACGTGTGTGTGACAAACAACCTTGACTCAAAAGTATTTCTCTCCTTCATACCTCGTCGTGTTATCACAGATAACGTGTCATTGATCTCATTTGTACTAAGGTTGCAGCACACGCGGGGTGCCAATTGCTTCCACCACCAAGAGTGGACTGCATAAGTTCTAATAAAATTTCACCAAGCTGCAGTCTTCTATAGTTGTTGTCCCCTGACAGGAAACAGCATGTAGGTCGCGAATCCGTAATCTTGATGGTGTAAGAAACTCTTAGCGAGGAACTGTTGTTTTACTAATGATCAGTTTCCAATCAGTTTGTTTCTGTAGGATGCCACTCGCTTTTTGTTAGCACAACACGAGAAAGTGCACAATTTCATTTCGTTTTTAGAGTCAGAAATTATATCTATCCTTCAACAAATAATAAACTGCATATTTCTGTAATTAGCATCACACTCTTCTCAACTGCTTGTCTGTTTTTAACTGATACCGCGGCGGACATGTCCGACCTGCGATACTGCCGAAGGAGCTCTGACATTACAGCCGAATCATTTCGCCCGCCATCCAAGTTAGGCGCGATCCGTAGATCACCGAAGTGCTTCGTCTGCCTTTTCGTTTTCCAGTTGTTTATTATTCTGCTGGTTATTAAATACTTATGAAATAATGGAATAATAGCACGCTACTGAGTGATTCTTTAATTTGAATTTCGAGTAAATACGCTGTTTAATTTTTCAAATTTTATAATAGAAGATTACTACTTTGGCGTGCAACTTCCGAACGCAGCAGCCTACCGCAGACAAGGACCACAATTCAGGCGGTCTTTCTCACGGTACCCCTAGCGAACAAACCTTCTGTCTTCGGTATCTCACACCACATTACGTCATCTTGCCACAACTGCCTTCCCAACTGCTCTAAAAAGAACTTCTTGCACGTGAATATGATGGCTGCAAAGCCAGAAATATTGCACAGTCCCTCATGACTATTAGATTTTCATCTCCCTATACGTACCGAGTGAACAGCTCAATATCCTCATACATTTTCTTTGTCTCTTCGTATTCCATTTGCGGCGTCGGCACATATACCTGAACTATCGTTGTCAGAGTCGATTTGCTGTCGATTCTGATGAGAACAATCCTATCACTGAGCTGATCACAGTAACTCATTCTCTGCCGTACTTTTCTGTTCATAACGAATCCTACTGCCGTTATAACATTTTCTGCTGCTGATGATGATACTCTGTACTCATCTGACCAGAAATCCTCGTCTTTTTTACATCTTTTTTACAATTCACTTCACTGATCCCCACTGTATATAGACTGAAGGTTAGCATTTCACTTTTCAGATATTCTAACTTCTCTACCATGTTCAGACTGCTGACATTCCACGCCCCGCTCGTTGAAAGTTATCTTTTCTTTGGTTACTTGGTCGTTTATTCTCATGGTCAGCTCCCACATGGCAGTGTTCTCTCGTATATCCGAATGGGGACTAGGGTGGAATGGTGGAATGTTTCGCCAATGGAGAGATCATGACACTTTTTGTATTACGGGCCTCATGTTCTGTGGATACATTTTACGTTTTTTTAATGCACTGGTTTTTACTTCGTTCTGCATCCTCGTGCCACTGATCAATCATGATTCGACCAAATAAAATAGATTAAAATTTAATGCACCACGAAGAGCGGAACTGGCTACCTCCGAGTTGAGCGTCCGCTCTCTGGCTTGCATCACCGACCGCGGCTACACCGGCGGGTGTGCAGCTCTGAAGCTATAAAAAGGTGAAATTCGCAAGTCCCTTTTGAGAAATCGTGTAATTTCTTTCCTTTATTTGCATTTCGATACCACAGAAGCAGGAGGAAGCAGCTTTTCTTCAACAGTACAAGTACTGAGTTAAGTGAAGATGAAAAAGTGCGGATTTCAACTGAATCGGAGGATCTTGATGTAGCGATGGATTGTGATGAGGTTGGCGTTATAATGTTGTTGAGAGTATTATTTTCAGAGTTGCTATACCTTGATTGAAGCTCATCTTCGACGACTGGATTACCAGATCCGGGTAAAAACCCCAGTGGAATGGAACTACAGGACGTAAAAGGAAGCTGGGATTTGGAGGGTTGCTGAAATAAGATGGAAGGTTGGAAGACTGAATTTTTCACGAATGTATGCAAGAATTGGAGTGTTCGAAGAGGACATTTGTTGTTGCCCCTATGCTGGGATACGACAAATCTACAACACTATTTTAGTTATTACAGCCAAATACTGCACTATATGGAAACTATGATGTAGTGGAACGTGGGAAAGAATCATATCGGTGCAACATTGCCCTACTGAGATGTGGTTACGCACTGAGTGTATGGGCGATGACGTGAAACAACTGGGAAATACCTTTTTCTAGTCTCAAATTGGCTGTAAAGCGGGCGCCTTTGGAAGAGTAGCCTTTCGTGGCTTGTGGCTGGTTGGTTTTCGAAACAGAGACTCCAGAACGGCCTGACACGAAGGGCTGTTGGCAATCAGAGGGTGATCGCATGCGGAGGAAGACGTCTCCAACGGGAGAGTGTGTTTTACTGTACTTCAATAGTGTGTAATTGTTTCTCAATGAGTTACACATCTTACAGTAATTAG
Organism: Schistocerca cancellata; assembly: GCF_023864275.1. Classification (NCBI taxonomy): domain Eukaryota; kingdom Metazoa; phylum Arthropoda; class Insecta; order Orthoptera; family Acrididae; genus Schistocerca; species Schistocerca cancellata. The sequence continues at coordinate 949,226,792 of NC_064627.1, read as the reverse complement.
CGTGTATCTTGACATCACAAAGGTATTTATATACATATTTAAATAACAAAATCAGGCCATGAAACTTGTACCGATCTTCATTGAAGTAATAGTGAATGCTGTTGATAGAATTATGGCCTTGGATAAGGGACACAACCACACATGTAAGATGAATGGGAGAAAGAATTGCGGCGTGCAATTTCTTCAAGTGCGCGTCGACAGCCTCGACGTAACTTCTGAATGATGGAACTGTTAAAGAAAAGTCACCATAATCTGTCAGTTTCATTATAAAGATGCCTTTATTGCATCATGTACTTATATGACATTGGTTGATGGTCTAGGTGTGACCATTTGGAAATGTACTGAGTCGGTGATGCGTGTGTCATATTTAAAATAGGGCCAGTAACGACACACACAGAATGATTCAATTAACCCGACCTATTCCTTTTTATGCAACCCACAACGGCTTCAAATACCACATGCTAGATTTACATATTCTCTAGCTCGCAACACACAGATTATTAGTCCTACAGAAAAAAAATGAGCAGGACGTGTGGGAAACTTAACGTAGTTAAATTTTGTACTTGGATATGCTTTGCTAGAGGCCGTAGTTTTAGAATTATTCAATAAAAACGTACAAGAGTGCTCTCCGAACACGTTTTCCTTGGATCTCTCGAAAACTGTGGCCTCCAGCGAAAACGTTTCCCAGTACCAAATTTAACTACTACAAATTTCCTACAAAAACTTGGGTTCGTTTTATGTGCAGGACCAACAGTTTGTATGTAGTGAGCGAGAGAATATGAAAATTTCACATGTTGTTGTTGTTGTTGTGGTCTTCAGTCCTGAGACTGGTTTGATGCAGCTCTCCATGCTACTCTATCCTGTGCAAGCTTCTTCATCTCCCAGTATCTACTGCAACCTACATCCTTCTGAATCTGCTTAGTGTATTCATCTCTTGGTCTCCCTCTACGATTTTTACCCTCCACACTGCCCTCCAATGCTAAATTTGTGATCCCTTGATGCCTCAAAACATGTCCTACCAACCGATCCCTTCTTCTAGTCAAGTTGTGCCACAAACTTCTCTTCTCCCCAATCCTATTCAATACCTCCTCATTAGTTACGTGATCTACCCACCTTATCTTCAGCATTCTTCTGTAGCACCACATTTCGAAAGCTTCTATTCTCTTCTTGTCCAAACTAGTTATCGTCCATGTTTCACTTCCATACAGGGCTTCACTCCATACAAATACTTTCAGAAACGACTTCCTGACACTTAAATCTATACTCGATGTTAACAAATTCCTCTTGTTGAGAAACGCTTTCCTTGCCATTGCCAGTCTACATTTTATATCCTCTCTACTTCGACCATCATCGGTTATTTTACTCCCTAAATAGCAAAACTCCTTTACTACTTTAAGTGTCTCATTTCCTAATCTAATACCCTCAACATCACCCGACTTAATTCGACTACATTCCATTATCCTCGTTTTGCTTTTGTTGATGTTCATCTTATATCCTCCTTTCAAGACACTGTCCATTCCGTTCAACTGCTCTTCCAAGTCCTTTGCTGTCTCTGACAGAATTACAATGTCATCGGCGAACCTCAAAGTTTTTACTTCTTCTCCATGAATTTTAATACCTACTCCGAATTTTTCTTTTGTTTCCTTTACTGCTTGCTCAATATACAGATTGAATAACATTGGGAAGAGGCTACAACCCTGTCTTACTCCTTTGCCAACCACTGCTTCCCTTTCATGCCCCTCAACTCTTATAACTGCCATCTGGTTTCTGTACAAACTGTAAATAGCCTTTCGCTCCCTGTATTTTACCCCTGCCACCTTTCACATACGGTGTCTGAAACCAATGCAGATTGCATAAAACCCATAGGTAGGGGTGACTGAATCACCCTATCTATACCAGGTGTATTAAAGAGTCTTTGCATAATGGAACTGACAGCGTACAGTGTTTTTATAATGGGTTCATCATTCAGAAATTGCAATGCATGCCTGAAGTCTACCTGTAACACTGGCGTGAAATGTCTGGCTGTTACACCCTACCCATAACATCCCGCTTGTGGCACTACTTGTAAATGGAGTTGCTGCAGTTGGGCTATGCTTACTTTCCCTGTTTTTCTATTATACTTATGGCACCGTAGTAAATTTCTGTAATGTAACGATTGTAACTTCACTACTGGCCATTAAAATTGGTACACCACGAAGATGACGTGCTACAGATGCGAAATTTAACCGACAGTAATAAGATGCTGTGATATGCAAATGATTAGCTTGTCAGAGCATTCACACAAGGTTGGCGCCGGTGGCGACACGTAGAACATGCTGACATGAGGAATGTTTCCAACCGATTTCTCATACACAAACAGCAGTTGACCGCCGTTGCCTGGTGAAACGTTGTGGTGCCTCGTGTAAGTAGGAGAAATGCGTACCATCACGTTTCCCACTTTGATAAAGGTCGGATTGTAGCCTTTCGCGATTGCGGTTTATCGTATCGCGACATTGCTGCTCGCATTGGTCGAGATCCAATGACTGTTAGCAGAATCTGGAATTGGTTGGTTCAGGAGGGTAATATGGAACGCCGTGCTGGATTCCAACGGCCTCGTATCACTAGCAGTCGAGATGACAGGCATCTTATCCGCATGGCTGTAACGGATCGTGCCGCCACGTCTCGATCCCTGAGTCGAGAAATGGGGACGTTTGCAAGACAATAACCATCTGCACGAACAGTTCGACGACGTTTGCAGCAGCATGGACTATCAGCTCGGAGACCATGGCTGCGGCTACCCTTGACGCTGCATCACAGACAGGAGCGCCTGCGATGGTTTACTCAACGACGAACCTGGCTGCACAAATGGCAAAACGTCATTTTTTCTAATGAATCCAGGTTCTGTTTACAGCATCATGATGGTCGCATCCGTATTTGGCGACATCGCGGTGGACGCACATTGGAAGCGTGTATTCGTCATCGCCATACTGGCGTATCACCCTTCGTGATGGTATGGGGTACCATTGGTTACACGTCTCGGTCACCTCTTGTTCGTATTGACAGCACCCTGAACAGTGGACGTTACATTTCAGATGTGTTACGACCCGTGCTCTACCCTTCATTCGATCCCTGCGACACCCTACATTTCTGCGGCTGGTCCCGGCGGAGGTTCGAATCCTCCCTCGGGCATGGGTGTATGTGTTTGTCCCTAGGATAGTTTAGGTTAAGTAGTGTGTAAGCTTAGGGACTGATGACGTTAGCAGTTAACTCCCATAAGATTTGACATACACATTTAAACCCTACATTTCAGCAGGATATTGCACGAGAGCATGTTGCATGTCCTGTACGTGCCGTTCTGGGTACAGAAAATGTTCGACTGCTGCCCTGGCCAGCACATTCTCCAGATCTCTCACCAATTGAAAACGTCGGGTCAATGGTGGCCGAACAACTGGCTCGTCATAATACGCCAGTCACTACTCTTGATGAACTGTGGTATCATGTTCAAGGTGCATGGGCAGCTGTACCTGTACACGCCATCCAAGCTTAGTTTGACTCAATGGCCAGGCGTAAAAGGCCGTTATTACGGCCAGAGGTGGTGTTCTGGGTACTGATTTCTCAGGATCTATGCACCCACATTGCGTGAAAATGTAATCACATGTCAGTTCTAGTATAATATATTTGCCCAATGAATACCCGTTTATCATCTGCATTTCTTGTTGGTGTAGCAATTTTAATGACCAGTAGTGTAGAAATGTCGAATCTTCTAGAATGAGATTTTAACTCTGCAGCGGAGTGTGCGCTGATATGAAACTTTCTGGCAGAATACAACTGTGTGCCCGACCGAGACTCGAACTCGGAACCTTTGCGTTTCGCGGGCAAGTGCTCTACCAACTGAGCTACCGAACTGTGCTTCGGTAGCTTAGTTGGTGGAGCACATGCCCGCGAATGGCAAAGGTTCCGAGTTCGAGTCTCGGTTGGGCACACAGTTTTAATCTGCCAGGAAGTTTCATGTCGAATCTTCTTTTTTTTTCAGATTATGTGCGTTTCAAAACGTCAACGAATTCTTCTGGCTTGTGAATTGGGGAACAGCTTTCGAAGACTATAATACCCCACCTATTGACACCTAAATTCGACGACGGCTTATGCGCGCAGCCTGAGGGGCGGTGATGCGCAGGTGTACTCAGGGGAGCCGCCTTAACGCGGGGGTGCAGCAGCGCCGCCTATCCTTGGCAGAGCGCCTGGGGCGCGGTAATTTTCTCATCTCTGCCGGGAATAGCCAGAGACGTCGCTGCTCCGCAATCGATGCCGTCGTTCGACCCGGACGTTAATATCGGTCGGCGACAGGCGGGTCAGGCGGAGGCGGCGTCGCTGTTTTAATAAACGGGAGTGCCGGCGGCGGCTGGAGGGGTGCGGCCGCCGCTGGGGCCTTCCCTACTCGAGGCTGCGATTATCTGAGGCTTCCGGCGCCACGCCGAGCAGGCAATACCTCAGGGAGCATACACAATAGGGACCAAGTGCCATCTTGCAATTTCACCGTCTTGTAAGGCGGCCTCCCGAAGCAGGCCGCCGGAAATTTCGCTCCGACGACTCTGGAGCACGGACGAAGAAGGCGCGCGGGACGGAGAACCGGATTTCTCTTGATTTCTGTCAGAGTGCTTGTACTACTACCTCATTAATTTGCATTCCATAGCGTCCGTATATATTTCTGTTATTTGTAGATTATTTCAGATTCCTATCACTCTTTCATTCCTTGCAGCTTTTTTTCTTTCCTGTGACTACTGAATCCAACTTTAACATTTTTGTTTTCGTAGCGTGGTATTTCGATTGAGTTTGATTTGGATTGGGGTATGTGCAGACGTGGGACTCAGTTTCTTACTTTACTTAACATCAAAATTTTCAATTAATAGCATATAAACCACTTGCAAAAAAACAAACAAACATAATTTTCTCTAGCTCGGAAGAACGTGAGAAAGGCTGACATCAATAAGCACAAAATAACGTAAAAACAAAATTTTGACAAACACAGCCCTCAGTCGCGAGCGCAATTAATTTGTGACCTAGGTTTCGGTGTCACAAGGGACACTTCTTCGGACAAAATTAAAACTAAATGTTACAGCATAACGTACCAAAAAATACGAAAGCTGCGGTCATACCTGACAGCGTCAGATAGAATTAAAATGAAATGCAACAGAAGTTCAAGCCACTACGGGCTGCCATGTGTCCTGACCAATTCTGACTACATGACACTGTCAGGTATGACCGCAGCTTTCGTATTTTTTGGCACGTTATGCTGTAACATTTAGTTTCAATTTTGTCCGAAGAAGGTGTCCCTTGTGACACCGAAACCTAGGTCACAAAGTAATTGTGTTCGCGATTGAAGGCTGTGTTTTTCAAAATTTTGTAAGGTCAAAAGAAGAACCAATTCAGTCTGGCCACACAACAGGGCGTGTGTTTAGAGCTTCCGGGCGCTCAACGCCGAGGTTTTCAGCAACCTTACAAACATTAAAAGAAGCGAATGAGGATAAATTTACTAAAATAACTTACGCATTAAGAGACAACGGAGAAAGAGTAAATGGTGCTATACAAGAAATTAAGGAACAAGTAAAACGACAGAGGAGCTAAAAGAATGGCACAAGGGAATATCACTGACTGACCACCTACGAGAAACGTGGGCGAACCAGTCATCCTGTTAACGTATTAAAACCATACCCCTAAAATCTTGGGGAAAATTTTGGACAATTCACTAAACTTTAAAGTTCTAACCACATTCCTTTGAACGCTACCTGAAAGGCATGGCAGATCCGCCGCGGACCACTGGTCGGAAAATAAAACACAGTCAAATAAAATATGTCGCGTACCTATCTGTGCGCCTCATGCACCATACGGTAGAGAGTCCTCTCGCCGGATGAAGAAGCCATTCGTCAGAGGACAGTCGCTTGTCTGAAGACGAGTTACGAGGTCCTCGTCCCGTCGATGTTGTTGAAAGGAACTACGCAACTATCGCGTCATAGGCTTGGCTAGACGGAGCTTATTGTCTGTCACTTCCAGCCAAGCCATACGCAGACCACCAGGCAATAACATGCACGATAAACTATCTGGCACCCAGCCATCATCAGAAATGAGATCAGAAAAAGGTACAACCTCGAAGAACACTTAACTCATTCAGGATCAGTAATATAGGCTGCAACTGCACTTACTACCGGCACATCACCTGCCAATAGCGTCCAACCAGATAACTGAACGGTCAGCATGACGGACTGCCATCCTAACGGGCCCGGATTCGATTCCCGGCTGGGTCGGTGACTTGCTCCGCTCAGGCACTGGATGTTGTATTGTCCTCATTAGCATTTCATCCCCATCCGGCGCGCAGGTCGCCCAATGCGGCGTCATTAAGACCTGCACCAAGGCGGCCGGACCTGCACCGTAAGGGGCCTCCCGGCCAATGATGACAAACGCTTATTTCCATTTTTACCTGCCAATAGCACAACCAACCTGTCACGCATATTTCTGAAAATTCTTTACATAGAGGGCGATTCAGCCACCCGCAATGTTATATCTGGCCTTCAAGAACCATGCGGGAGATTTTCATATTCTCTCGCTCGCTAAGCGCAAGCTACAACGACGACAAAAAATATTCACCGCACCAAGAAGTTACGCGACATACACGAAAGTTGATGGGCGAGTTTCGCCATCTGAAAGATGATGTATCGCCACTATGAGGATGAAAATCAGGCTTGCTTTAAACATACACTGCGACCGTCGTGGGAGATAGTTTGACAATGGATGTGATGATTTCATGTTAGTCAAGAATGCCTTTGCGGCTACAAAGATGCCATTATCAACAACTCACTCACTTTGAACGACGTCGTGTAACAGGCCTACGAGAAACTGCACGGTCCTTCTGTGATACCGCAGAAGTACTTGGCAGGAACGCAGCCATTCTACATCATTGCTGGCAGCGGTGGTTACGAAAATGTCCTGTCGTTAGAAATCCGGGCTCCCGACGGCCATGTGAAGCTACCGAGTTTCGGTGTATTGCTCCGGCGCATCGTACTTCATATGCAACAGCACTCTGAGCAGCAGCTGAAACGGCAGTGATGGAACGAACTATTACAAATCGATTACTTCAAGGACAGATTCCAGCCAGCGCGAGATTTTCATATTCTCCATCTCACTAAGTGCAAGTGCCACTGACGATAATTCTGTACCGTGCATTCCACTAACTGCAAACCACTGCCATTAGCGATTTAAGTGGTGTCAAACGAAGCCTCTTAGGGGGGCAAAGTAGAGGTCTGTCACGTTTTCTGATGAAAGCTTGTTCTGCTTCGGTGCTAAGATGGCCGTGAGTCGATTAGAGGGAGGTTAGTTGAGGGCCTGTAACCAACCTGTCTGCGTGATAGACGTACTGAACCTACGCCATGGAGTTATCGTCTGTGGTGCGATTTCGTGTCTCAGCAGGAACACTCTCGTAGTCATCCTGCGCCCCCTGACTGAAAATTTGTAAGTCAATCTGGTGATTCGACCTTTCTTGCTGCCAGCAGTCCAGAGGGTGTTTTCCAACTGGGTAACGCTATCCCAAATACTGGTGTTGTAACCCAATATGCTCTACAAAGTGTCGACATGTTGCCTTGGCCTGCTCAATCACAATATCTGTCTCCTGTCGAGCAGATGCCATCCTGATGTGCCTGTAAGTCTTTCAATTGGACCGAATTGTCAACATAATTAAGAGAGGCGTTAAATAAGTAATGCAACACTTTTTCTCAGCCAATTTCGATTGAAAAAAAATGCGGAATTAGCTGTGAGACATCGCGGAATATCCCCGCTTCAGTCCCTATAGTTTCATGAAGTCCCGATAGGTGTCGGTGCTATACCGCTATAAGCAGTCTTCAAAATGGCGTCTGTAACAGACGTTTCTTTTTCTTTTTTTTTACGGAAAACCAGTGAAACCTTGATGGTAGGTACTCAGAGAGCGTACAGGATAGGGTTGCGATTGTGGATGGGGCCGTAAACAGTTACTGTGAGTTGCACAATCAAAGACACAACTTTATTTTTCAGAGAACCACTTATTTACACATTGCTTTAAAAGATCACAATTAGACAATACGGCTGAAGGCCTAGTTAAAGAAAACTTGAGATGCTTTTTGGGCTGAAGGCTCAAAACCACACCAAAAAGAAGAACGGCTGAAGGCCTGGCTTAGAAATTAAAAGCAATCAAAAACAGAAGGTAAAATGTTTTTAAAAAAACAGTTGCAATTGAAAACAGTTAGCGGCTGAAGGCGTGCACTACTCGTCTGAAGGACGACTGTAATTAAAACACATTAATCAACGATTTTTTAACCAAGAAATTTCTTTTTAAGCTTTCAACAGAATGGCCAAAAGCCTAATTAAAAAAATATTAACTTATTGCACGGCTGAAGGCAACTAACAAATCTGAAGCAACGGCTGAAGGCCTGAACAATAAGTCAGACAAACAATTTAAAATAAACCCCTTCCTTCTTACAAAAAATTTTCCTTTAGAGAATACACACTGCTGAAGGCCTTATTAAAGGGGGTTCACGTAAGTCCTCGGCTGAAGGCCACACATGAAACATCGAACAACTAACGGATTGGGGCCTGGATTACAAACAATTTCAGGTATAAAAAAATTTAAGGAAAAAATCTTTTTAAATAAAATCTACGTTCAAAATTTTAATTTAATACGGCTGATGGCCTTTGCGTCAAATTTAAAAAGAACTCAATTAATACACAGCCGAAGGCCTCGCACAATACTTCAAACTAAAATGAAAATCACAATCTAAAACAAACACAACAAGTGGTGCTCAGAAGTTTTCCAGGGTCGGCCTGAGAAGGTAGCTCAAACGTAAGGTGAGGTGAGACAGGCAGCCAAAAGTTAAATAATCGGATAGAAACCCAAACTAGGGAGGTCCAAGGACCGACCAACAATTTAACCAATTCCCTTCTGTCCGACCAACAGGATAACGATGGACGGCCAAGGACGAGGATACGAACAGCACTTAGTTTCAGAAACTGGCGTCTAAAAACAGCCAAGGGAACAATAGTCACTCTAAGCAAAATACGAACCAAACAACTTAAAAGGCTGTCGAACTACATGCTGTGCCGGACAGCACCAACACGATGAGAAAAAGTGCACTGCCCGGAAACTACGCTGACGACCAGGGCAGCTAACTGGGTTGTTAAAGGTGACAGGGCAAAAAATACCGCTGGTGCACTTCACTGGCAAGTAAAATTCAGTTTCATGATTAATCACAATACACGAGTAGGAAGACGGCTGCAAGATTTCACTGACGCCAACACATCATACGTTGCTGCTAGCGCGAATGGCTCAGGGAGCTACAACCCGCAAATGAACAAAGAGATGTCACCATAGTTGAGGTTTCATACCAGGTTAACTGATCATTCAACTTCAGCGTCCAGCATAGGGGGCAACGAATTTTGTCGCTCTCGCAGCTAGCGCCTCATGAACTGACCACGTGCACGCTGCCAGCGGTCCCAGCCTGACCACGTGCCATGGAGAATACCTTGCTGCTCCGTCCCAACTGGCTGACTACGTGCTGCATGCAGACAGAATTAAAATAGCTGCTCAGTCAAAAGCACACAAGCTACACACGATTCCACGAAACCACTTCCACAACTTGAATAACACTAAAACCAGTTACTGTGGAACAACAAGGCCGAATCACAAGTCAACACACACAGAGAACCCAGAAGCGGTCGGCGACCAAATTCATGTAGTCCGATGACATGAGCGATCGAACGACCAACCAAGGTCGTCCCAACTCAAGTCATGTGTGTCGGCAATGGTCGGGCGACCCAAGGCTGTCCAGACCTCACTGCTGCCCCATCCCGACTGAACTCCCGACACACGACCATCCAGAAATATTAGTGGTAGCTCCACAGATAGTACGACAGTGCTCTTATCGATAAGCACTGCTGCTTCCACTCACAGGCAGGCAAGCCAGCAACTTAGTGACGACAGTTGAGAGGTGGCATGAGCCCCCTCTCATATTTCTATCTTACGGTTTTCCTCTCTAATTGCATGCAGTGAAAAGTCGCTATTCCTTCACACGCGGACTTCCCACGCAGCGTCTCTCGTCACCCGGGTGGGCCGGTGACAGGCGGGCTCTGCTGATCTGGAAAGCGTTAAGCTGGCGGGTGTGAGGAAGTCGAGTGAATGCTTTGCAGACGCCGACATTGTCAAAAGACACGCCCGGAGGGGTCTGAAGTAGCGTCTGGGCTAGAGGTTCCGTTACTTCGCAGAAACTTAGCGAAAACACTTTCTGGCGGGCTACCAGCGAGGCGTGGGAATGACTTGTGTACCCAGGCAGTTGTGGCGGGAAAATTCCCACGCTTTCTGCAATATAGTAACTGTGATTGGCTTGCTCAGGACATAGCTCCGTGACGTAGCAAAATCAGCGCAGAAATTGGCGCCAAGAATCTCCATTGGTGGAATGGTAGTGCTCCGGCAATAGAGCGGAATTTTCCGCCGGTTTTCGAGTTGCTGATTGGAACGTTTAACCATGGGCACTGTCGTGGGGGCGGGAATGTTGTGTGTTCGGCCTGTATGGGTGCTCTAGGTAGTCGGCTCTCGCCTTTCGGTCGAGGACGTCGAAGCAACCAGCCATCGCCTCCGGTACGCCAGATCGTGTTCTGGTAGTTAAGAAGACAGTTTGGTAATGTATGTCCGCAGCACCGGCAGATAGGGATTTTCGTAGGTGAGAATCAGAGCTCAGCAGACCGCGCCTGTTCGTCTTTTTCTAACTTTGTTCTGTCTTGAGTAGCAGCAATTAATGTTGGGTTAGCTGTGTGTCTCTCTTAAGATTTGAGTGGCAAGGAATTGGCTCCACATACCACTTTGTCTTAAACCTCACAATCTAGTTTAGGGACAACTTCACCTTCATAGCGTTTGTTTGAGTATCCAATTGAGCCACTTTGATGTATTATAAATGTTTCATGTGTTTTTGTTTATTATTTTGTGTTCAGTCTTAATAAACCATATTGTTATTTTGGACAGAACTTTCATTCTGTTAATCGGTAGAGCAACCCCATCATTCCTCACTATGTTAATGAAACCTTCGTTTATTTAACTTATTTATCAAATTAAATTATTGCAGGTGCCAAACTCTCTTCTACTCCACTGGCAGGGTTGATTAGAGTCAGTTCGCGTATTTTTTTTAATCCTTGTGCAACAGCAAAAGTTGGAGTTAGAATAGGGGGGCTTAGAGCATCATTTACATATGTAGATTCTAGAAGAATTGAGTGTTAAATACACTGCTAGCCCCGGCACCTCGCACAGTAAATCCATTAAGAAACGAGATGGCAGTATCGCAGACACGGTGTCAAGCAATAAACAGCATGAACACGAGCCGCGCGCGGCTCACCCAGATTATCGTAGATAATTGTATGAGCTTCCAGGATGTGTATGGAGGCCTGGCAGTGAGCCGTCGTGCGAGGTGCCTGTCGTCATCGCAACAAGGTCACGCAAACCTGTCCGATCTCCCGCGTGCTGGCCGGCCTACACAATGCTGACTCCAGCAATGTTTGAACGTGAGGACACTCTTATCCGAGGTGATCGACGGCTGGCAATAAAATACCCCGCTTCTCAAGTGGATGTCTCTGTTGGTAGCGCTGACTCAGTCGTCCATCTTCTGGGGTGCAGGAAGATGCGTGTCGCCTGGGTTCCTCGCTGCCTAACAGAAGACAGCAAAGAGCAACGAAGGACAAATTATGCAGAATGATTTGCACGTTACGAAGCTCGTCGTGATAGATTTTTGTCGAATATCGTCGCAGGCGATGAAACATGGATTGATCACTTCGAGCTGGAAACTAAATGGAAACCCATGGAGTGGCTCCACACCACTTCTGCTCCGAATGGACGGTAATTAATCTTTTATGACACTTTATGGCTTTCAGGAATGTAAGCTCCGTTAGCATGAAGGACGGGAAGTAGGAGGAAAGAGGATGTGGAATGGGAGTGGGACGGGTGTTGAAGGATAGTCAGTATGCGACTTATAAACTCTTGTAAGCGGGAGTTTCACGATATCTCAGTTGTCGGACAACTTCTTGCAGGTATCCCCTAGTGTTTTTCGTGAGGCCGTGACTAAGCAATCGGTATACCAAACATTCTGCATTCCAAAACGCCTTTCTTGGAACCAGAAAACTGGTCAGACTAGACACTTATAATGTATTTTGGCTTTTTCCGTACGATATGAAAGGAGAAGTCCAACTGAACAGAATCATGGCCAGTGAAGAGACACAGGTTCGCTATTCTATCGTGCAGACGAAACAGGTGTCAGTAGTGTGGGTTCAAAATGGCTCTGAGCACTATGGGACTTAACATCTATGGTCATCAGTCCCCTAGAACTTAGAACTACTTAAACCTAACTAACCTAACGACAGCACACAACACCCAGCCATCACGAGGCAGAGAAAATCCCTGACCCCGCTGGGAATCGAACCCGGGAACCCGGGCGTGGGGAGCGAGAACGCTACCGCACGACCACGAGATGCGGGCGGTAGTGTGGGCTCATACTTCTTGGCCACGTACCTAATGCTTCTTGCGACGATAAAGGAGTCTTGTTTGAAGATGCTATGGACGTTTAGGGACACTGGATTCTGCAACCCGCAGTGAATCCTTCAGGAAACAGAAAAAAAAAACTTTCGAAGCAGGTGACGCGGTATGTTGAATAAGTAGGCGTCAGGTCATTGCATGACCGAAGATTATGTTGAAAAACTGAGTTTTTTAACCAAAAGGAATAAAGTGTTGCATGGAATACTTACTACACCAACCGGCTTCAAATGAAAAGGTATTGCATTATCTATTGAACCCTCATAGTTTCATAATGCTGGGCAAACAGTGTGGCCTTTCATTTTGCTTGGTTAGGCACTGGAAGATGGCAAATTTGAGGATGACGCCTGGCTTCAAAGAAAATCACACCGATAATTCGACTACTAAAAACCTCAAACGTGATTAATTTTTTTCTTTTCTTCGTGAAAAGCAATTTGATGGCTAATATAAAGGTTTTCCGGGGAGCAGAAGCGCTTAGTCCGCCGATTCGCGTGACCAGATAGGTGGTTCTAACCTTCATCTCTCATAATTTGCAGTATAGAGTCTAATTATCTTTCCAAACTGTTTTTAATTAACCACTTGCAGTACTAAACCTTCTTCTCATTATCATCTCACATAAAGTTGATGTCTTCCAGGTCCTCTAATCTCTTTCCAATACAGTCGTCTTACTATACAAACAGCTACCACAAAATATCACTACAGAACACTATTCTTTAAGAACAGTCAAGCTTAAATCAACACCACGATATTGTAAATACTAGGAAATGCTTCATTAGAGACGAGACAGTCCTTAACGATTGGAAACTCAGTTTCATTACAGTAAGTGAAATTTCAAATTCACTATCACACACATTATAATTTGAGTTAACTAACTTCGTCACATACATTATTCCAGCAATCTTTAAGCAAAATTAAATATTTTAGGAACCAGAGATTATGAGACAATATCTGGACTCCTGAAGCTCTATGATAATTCATAATATTTTTGCTGTTTAAAAGGTTTCCCACGCTTGGGAAATATCGTTGCTGATACATGTCGTTTGTCATAAATCGCATGTTGAATTCACTATTTAAAATTAACGCAATCAACAGCCCCAGGTGCTCTATGGAAACCTCAAAATTAATATCGTATCACCAGTAATTTCTCTGTACTCATAATTGAGCAATTATTTGTGGATACGTTTCAACATTCAATGACATGACGCAGTTTTTTCTTCTGGATCTGTATTGAAACCAAGCACCTATAGCTACTGTAACTAAACAAAGCTTTCGTGCCTGACCGAGACTCGATCACAGTCAGGTTTGTCGTTGGTGAATAGGCATAAAGGGCCGAGACATATCGAAGTTTTCACCAGTGTGAGTTAGCAGATCTGAACTTGAAAAAAATTATGCTCTGCCTGGAATGCTGTTAAGACCAATACCTCCCCGTTAACTAACCACTAAAACCCTTTAAAATAACAAATGACAACGGCTTCATGTATTTGAAAGGAAGTGTCATGATGTAAAGGCGTATGACGGGGACACAAACCAGATTGTTAACTACGTAAAATCAGATATCGAATTTCTTCACCAGCAGCGAGATGCCTGAATTTGAAATGAGCATATAACTCTTTGCCTGATTAGGACTCGAACCCGGCACCTACGGCCGTTGATTTCTACCTACATCTATCTAACTCACGACTAGTGTCATGTGTGTATGTTTGTGTAGAAATAACTGCACCTTTCGTTATTGTTGACAACACATGAAGAGACATTGGTAATGAAAGTTATTTATTACAACGGTTCGGTGTGCATGTGGTAGAGCTTGAAATAAAACCATGGACATTTTTCTGATGGACCAGGATTTGAACCCACATAAGTGTCTTTTCTGGGGAAAACAACGAAATGGTCGAACTATATCATTCAACTTTCATCAGATACCACGAAAGTGGGAATTCGAATCCCAGTGCAGCATCAAATATTTCAACGTATCTATTTCAAATAAAAGAAGACCCCTGTTACCTTAAATGACCACTGGCTCATTAAGTAAGATAAAGACTCTAGTGTGAGGAAGCTCGTTGGCGGCAGAGTTATGTTTGCCCCGACTTCCGGAGGGATATGATGTTAATAACGTGGTTTCTGAACTACGGTTCAACCTGACGTTCTTCACTTGACATTACTAGAGGTGAAGGAAATGTGTTCGAGTGTGTTTTAAATACATGTCGAAAGTGGGAATCGAACACATACTGCACCACTAAAAAGTTAGGACCAGGCCACTGAACCTCAAATTTGCTACAATCCTGATTGTGATGTAACATATGGTGAGCTTAGATTACAAATTAAACACGGTGAAAAAATCATGTTTCCATTAACTCGTTAGTTATCAGCAGGCTTCTAACACGGAAATTACACAAGCTCCTGTTAATGGGATGAAAAAATACATTTACTCCTTATAATATCGATTCGAAGCCCTCTTCAAATTTTCGCTGTTTCAATAAATTTCTTAGATGGAGAAATACCTACAGGAGTATGAAACTACCAAATACTTCGAATATTACTGCCATTGTCGCTATTAACATCTTAATTCTGCTGCTGCTACACACGCGCTTGAGAAAAACATTTAATCTTTATTGATCATTTTTAGAAGTAATGCCCAAAATACTTGGATATATTTAGCTCCCAGCAAGTGGTTACGGCGTTCTGTGGCAACTGAACTGCCCTTTTTCTGGTCATTATTACTGCGAAATACTAACGAGCGTAATGTTCCCTTATGATCGTCAGAGGTGTTCGGGAGGCATAATAACCTGTCAACATGATCGTTCTCCTGTCTACACAGCGAACTGTGTAAAACATTGGTCTCAAATGACACGAGACGTTGAGTTGTTGGATTGGCCTTCCAAAGACGCTGGCCTTAGATCATTGAAACTTATTTGCGTTTCTGCAACTGGATTCGAAGACTAGCGGACCATCACTATTAGTATTCAGAAACGCCGACTGAAAACTAAACAACACAAATCATTAACATTGACTACTGTTTTTGTTTTTCTGACTTGAACTTACTGAACCCCAAAAGCACATCGCCAGACGTGTGGCATATTTTTAGAACATCTGTAGCAATATCCTATGAACTTTAGCAGTAGAGAACACATTTTTTTCATAATAACAGTTTTGAAATTTTTTTTGAGAAGGATGTCAATGCCACTATTAATAAAGGACAGGGACACAAATGAAAAGACAACAACATAGCATAGATTGCAAAATGTAACAACCACAGGCAGACTTCGTAAGCTACGAGTTACATGAAATTCCAAATCAAGAAAGATTTATGTGCAGGAAACCATTAGAAATGACAGAAAATACAGGCTAAAAACGCCGTTGCAAATTAAACTAGTGAATGTATTTAGTGCAACATCGGCTCCAGTTTCTGCTGACGCGAAAGGAGATGCAGTTATTGTCAGGAAGTGGAACAAGGAACACAAAACGTTGACAGTAATATCTAGAATAAGTCATGCCTGAGTAAAACTGTCATTCGGTCCATAAATACTAAAACAAAGATACATATCATCTGTTCGTTATGATTAATATCTCTCGGCTGCTGATGATCTGTCAATAATAGCGAAAAGCGCCAATGTTGAGGAGTGAAGGGCCTTTCAACGGGCAGTATGCTCAAGACAGAGAGAATCTGAAATAACGCCATGTTCACCAGGCTGAGCGTGGTGCTGAGCGTCTATGCATCACTTCCGCGGAGTGATACTAAGTTAGCCCCTAACGTTTTAATATTAACGACAACTCTTGTCTACCACAGTTGTCATATGAGAGGTATCGAGTTCTACTGCGGCGTCATAGACGGGCAGACGGCTCTAGAATTTTCAGAGTCAACCCATATGCTGTTGAATCGTAACACCAAACTACCACTACATCAGATATTAGGTCATTCTTGATTTCTACCTGTGAAAGAATTGCTCAACAGTGCGTGAAAAGGATCAACACCATTAACTCGTACTCTTACACACAACAGTCCCATTATACGAGGTGTGGCTAGAAGAAAACCGGACTAGTACTGGTGAAACAATAAAACGAATGCAATAAGGCTGAAAGTCGAATGGCCTGTCACGTGACTCTCGCTCCGCCTACTGCTCGAGTTTCATCTGCCTCCTGCACTCAGTCTGCCCGTGGCGTCTGTTTTAAGTAGTTTACGTTTTGTCTGTGCGTCGGAAAATGTTGAGTGTACAGAAAGAACAGCATGTTAACATCAAATTTTGTTTCAAACTAGGAAAATCTGCAAGTGAAACGTTTGTAATGTTACAACAAGTGTACGGCGATGATTGTTTATCGCAAACAACAGTGTTTGAGTGGTTTAAACGATTTAAAGATGGCCGCGAAGACACCAGTGATGACACTCGCACTGGCAGACCATTGTCAGCAAAAACTGATGCAAACATTGAAAAAATCGGTAAACTTGTTCGACAAGATCGCCGTTTAACAATCAGAGCAGTGTCTGAGTTAACAGGAGTTGACAAGGAAAGTGTTAGGCAGATTCTTCATGAAAGTTTCAACATGAACAAAGTATGTTCAAAAATGGTTCCAAAGTGTCTCACAATTGAACAGAAGGAACGCCGAAGAATGATTTGTTCTGACATCCTGGAAAACATTGAAAGTGATCCCACCTTCTTACAAAATGTTATTACTTGCGATGAATCGTGGTTTTTTACTTACGATCCCGAAACTAAACGCCAATCGATGCATTGGAAAACTCCTGGTTCTCCACGACAAAAAAAGCATGAATGTCAAAATCGAAATTCAAGGCAATGATGATTGTTTTTTTTGACATCAAAGGGATTGTGCACATTGATTGGGTACCAGAGGGACAAACAGTGAATCAGCATTGCTACATTGGCGTCCTGGCTACCCTACGTGAGCGAGTACGGAGAAAACGGAACGATTTGTGGAGAAAAAAGTCATGGATCCTTCACCAAGACAATGCCCCAGCTCACAGTGCGTTGTCAGTGAAGACGTTTTTGGCAAAACATAACATTCCCATCTTAGATCATCCACCCTACTCACCTGATTTGGCCCCCTGTGACTTTTTTCTTTTCCCTAAAGTCAAGTCAGCTTTGAAAGGAACTAGATTTGAGACTGTTGAAGCAGTAAAAGAAAAAGCGACGGAAGTAATGTATGGACTTACCGAAAATGATCTGCAGCATTGCTATGAACACTGGAAAATTCGTATGGAGCGGTGTAGAGACCGAGGAGGAGAGTACATTGAAGGAGATAACATGAAATTGTAAATAATTGTAAATAAATGTTTTTTCCAGCATCAGTCCGGTTTTTTCTAGCCGCACCTCGTATGCCAGTTCTGCAATATCTATACTCGCATCTTTCTACAAACGACCCAATTTGCTGAGGCGATAAACAGGTGTTAAGGTATACCACACCACTGTTCACACCCACTGTGGGTGTCTCATAAATTATGATACCAAACGCCGATTTATAATAAAATTAAGAAACTGTTTATTTACTTTCTGACTGGGATTTCTGCCGATGTTGTTTCAATGAGACATTATTAAGGTAAATACAAGTCATGATGATGATGATGATGATGATGTTTGGTTTGTGGGGCGCTCAACCATGAGGTCATTAGCACACGGACTAAGTCCCAATGTTTTCACACTATAATGTTTTACGCAGTCCAATCTAGCCACTATCACGAATGATGATGATGGTGATGAAATGATGAGCATAACACAAACAGCCAGTCCCCGGGCGGAGAAAGTCCCCAATCCGGTCAGTAATCGAACCTGGGACCACGTGATACAGAGGCAGCAACGCTAGCCACTAGACCACTAGCTGCGGACATAAACACGAGTATTATTCATGGTGATCCTTCAATGTTCCCACTCTTTAAGGTCCACTGTTTGAAAAATTGTGAAAATAAGCGAGAGAAGTACCTGTGAATTAATGAATATATCAGCCGTGTGTATGTTACAGTTAGTTCAAAAATGTGTGTGAAATCTTATGGGACTTAACTGCTAAGGTCATCAGTCCCTAAGCTTACACACTTCTTAACCTAAATTATCCTAAGGACAAACACACACACCCATGCCCGAGGGAGGACTGGAACCTCCGCCGGGACCAGCTGCACAGTCCATGAATGCAGCGTCTTAGACCGCTCGGCTAAACCCGCCCGGTTACAGTTAGTTGAGTAATTAGTTTTCTGCAATGTCGCTTTTACTGTTCTTAAATATACTGTCCGTTAACTATTTGAATAAATAACTGTTACACTCTGGGTCACATATATTTGACGTGTTTTAGAGCAATCACAAAACAATTACAATGTTCCCACTCTTCCAGGTCCATTATTCGAAAGATTGTGCAAGTAAGTGACAGGGAAGAACCTATGAATTAATAAATAACAATCAGTGAAATGTGGCCTACAACATCAGTCATCTGCTGATTATGATAAACTATTTTTTGTCCTACCTGGCACTGCAGTGCAATTGTACGGGTTTTGTAGAAGTTATTGTAGTGTGGTACCGTGTGACACATTTTTATATGTCACTTGTTCACTTATAATTTAAGATTTCAGAAGAATATTTACATTTTTGGTGCTCTGGAAGAGCTGTGTCGCAACACTGCAGTGTAGCAACTGTTTAATCTGCCACTGTTTTGGATGTACTTTTTCCACAGAATCCTGGTTCCTAAAATTTGGAAGCGTAGCAACAATCAATTAAGAAAGAAACTGGTTTGCTAGAAAGCACAGACATTGTAATTTTCCCGTTAAATAACCAGGGTCCTGTGGAAAAAGTACATCCAAAACAGTGGCAGATTAAACAGTTTCTGTCGTTGAATATATATGAATTACTTTTCGATCTTTGAGAAAAAAACTCAGACAATGAAATGAAATGATCGTGACACTTATTAGCCGGTTTATCCCCCTTTTATTGTTGATCTCAATTTTGTTTTGTGTTGTTCGTTGAATTTGCTCGGAGCGGACGTCCGATGACACCCGTTTACGTTCTTCATTGACCATTCACTCAGTTTTTCCATTTTTTGTTTTTTTTGTTTTGTTTTGTTACAGAGCATAGCAAACTATCTGTCCGAACACGCTGAGCTCCAGTGCGGCTGGTGGCTGCCGTTTTGCAAGTCTTTTTGGTTTTTTTAGTTGACGCTACTCCGGTGACTTGCGTGTCAATGATGATGAAGGACACACAGCACCTAGTCCTCTGCCGGGAATGGAACCTGGGCCCCTTGCGTTGTAGGCGTTAACGGTACCGCTGCGCTACGGAGACGGAAAAATTCAGACAACCATGAAAAATATTTATTTTTGTCATGTGTCGCAAGACGTCAATGCCGACGAAGGTATCAAAGAGAAAGTATTTACTTTTTGTGCGTCGAGAAAAATCATCATATTAATTTATGTTCTTTTCATTTACATGCAGCGAAAGCGCAAAATATATATTTTCTTTCAATTCCAAAGAGATATTAGAGTAAACAAAGAAAAAAAACTGGTGCAAGACCGTCGGTGTACACTCAGTGCTTTAAAATTATGAATACTTAGTAATTCTCGTTATCCTTATAAGCTAATAACTCTTACCACCAATTAGAATACATGAAAGTGCCAGGATTCCAAACTCCTGCCTCTAGATTAGCAACTGACCACCTTAACCACTATGGCATGCTATCAATCTATATGTCAAGCTTACTAAATGGTAAAATATGGTGTAATGTCACACGTTTTCCATGAAAAACAAATAATATACCGTGTGAAATTGTCGCAGTACATCTTCGGCGGAAATGAAGATAGTCCATCTCACACTGAATTCCATGAAATGAGTTATGAAGAACGTAAGCTAATTGACAGTGAGACAGTAGGTATTCTGCTAGGCTTCATCAGATCTCATTGTTTTGGACATGTCATGTGTGGGAGAGCGTGAGAACGTAATAGCTGATACCGTGTCTTAAAATTTCGACACTTTTTTGGCAAGATTATTCATGTGGCAATTTTCGTGCAGAAAATGGATTGAGAATCTTTGAAGCGTATATTCTATCACAGTGATTAAAATGAATCAGAATGTGCAGTTGAATTACACGTTTATAGTATCTATGTTACGACGAGAGGTTCATGTAATGAAAAAGCTGTTTGTTTCAGTCGCAGTTGTGAAATAATTCAAGTATATCACACAGTAATGAAAAAGTATATATTTACAAGTAGAATGTATCTCTTCTGACGCAGGTACAAAAAGAAACATACGAAAAAACTTTGCAAATTCTGCTATTGAGTACGTTTTTCATCACCTCATTTACCTCAATATATTCATTGCTTCTGTAACTTTTGTCTCGGGTGATGATTCCTTAAATGACATCCAAGACACTAATAAATGTCATTAAGGGTCCTTTGGAGCGTTTTGGTAACTCAGAATTTCCGAGACAGACGCTTCTGCTCAATCCTATAATGTATTGAATGGAGGTAGTGAGATGACTTATGATGCATAGCTTGTCTTATGATTTAGTCACTGAATTTTGTTCTGGCCGTTTGTCGATCAGATAAAGAAAACAAGAAAAGATCTTACAAACCACAGTGTTTCTCCAGCGAGATCCCAACTGATGTGTGGATCAACCAGCGCAGTGAAAATCGTGCCACTTACCGCTAAGCCAACACGACACTGCTGCAGTATACCTTTTTTCGTTGTGTCCATATTTCCTAATTTAGATTACTCAGAATGTGACATTAGAGAGAAATCTTAGCTCAGGTGCCAAAGGTCAAATCAAGATTCAAACAATGTATTTTACATACTCAGTTTCATATCTTATGTGGAAGCCATGTTGAATATTTCATTATGGTGATACGAAAGATTAGTATTATACAAAAATCCTGGCCTTGGCCAGCCACCTCAGAGACGATGTCTGAGTCTAAGCCTGACCATATGTAGGATCTGGAAACACTGTAGCATATGGAAGTTTATGGAGGACGTTCTGTCAGTTTTCTAGACGTATTACAGATACATATCTGCTCATGTTGCAGTGGTAAGCTTCATGCTCTCTAGATATAGAGCCATGCGGTTGAGCCCACTTCATTCGCTAGTATCTTTAAGTCGCATATGAGATGTCTTTCTAAGTTATCATTCTGATGGGACCTCAAACATAATTGGCAGCCTGCAAAAGCACAAAGTTCCAGAAACATTTCCTGCATACAAAGTGTGGCTACGCCAAGATCGTAACAGTTTATACTCAAGAATTTCCTCGTAGCACAGTAGCTGCTGCCTATTAGCTATACGCCGCTCTCCGCCAACGTCAGACGTCTCCGAACGTGGCGTGGCGCTATGTATTTATCAACGGTTATTTTCTTATGTGAAGTTCTCATGTTTATTTTGCAGTCACGATTTGCATTTTGCATGCCTGAAACTAATGAACGTTGTTCAAGTCTGATAAAATATGGTCTCAAATGGAAAAATGCCTAACATTTGCGACATATTGTTCGCTTTGGGTTTAGTAGGGGGGTTAAGACTACAGAGAAAGCTCTGTACCTTCGTATTGTTTATGGGGTGAGTGCTTTTTAGGGAAACGAAGTCAGAAAATGACTTTTTTGCTTCAAGGAACATCGTTCTGGCATGAATAACTTTGCACATTCACGCAGCCTTCGCGATAAACCGACGTGATGGAATGTGACCATTTAAGAATTGTATGAAATTTGTATTCATTAGGTAAGGTTCGGAATAAGGAACAGTAGTGCTGTATGCTCTGATTTAAGCCAGAGAAAAGCAAAGGGGCGACTGTTAATGCATTTTTACTTAATAGCGAAAGTTGGCTCATTGAGAGTATCAGTGCAATATTCCTACCTCTGACTGGTTATGATGTCTTCATACTAACTTCTTAAGTAGAATTAATTCGTGAGCTCTGACAAAAGAGTTATACTCAAGCAAAGGGCAGCGTCAACGTAATACGATGGCTTTTCGGAAAGTAAGGAACGATAGGTCGCGAAATGGAAACAACAGTGAAAATCAAAACTGTTTTATTTGCAACAGTTAGCTACAGTTGCCAGCTAATTCCCTAAATAGTCGCCGATACGACTTAGATGTTTGTGTAGCGTTGTACCAACTTTGGAATACCCTCGTTATAGAAGGCAGTGACCAGTGCTTTCCGCCAATTCTCTACTCTGGCCTGCAGCTCGTCTGTGCCAAAACGTTGTCTTCATAGCCAGCGGTTCATATGAGCAGAGATGAAACTCAGAGGGAGACAGTTACAGGCTGTTATGTGGGTAATTAAACGTTTCCAATTGAAAACGGTGCAGGAGCATCTTCACTGCCCCTGCAGAGTGCGGCTGAGAATTGTCTTGAAGAAGAAAACGCACAACAGTTATGTAATGTTGGCTGCATAGCTTCAGGCGAAATTTCTCACCAGGCCCTCGTACTTGGCGGGAGACACTATTGTTCTAGGTATCTTTATGTGCTCCCTGTGTGCTCAGAACTAAAAACAACGACGTAATGCGATCGACGGGCATACTAGAGACACTGCCCAACACACCTGTGCAAAACTTCATCACATTTTCACTGTGGTTTCCACTTTTTGACCGATCGTTCCTTACTTTCCTAATAACCTCGTATTTTGCCTATGGTGGTGCAAAAAGAGTGTTGTGTATTACGAAAATATCCACAGATGAGAGTATACCACAGGCGGTATTTTTTATCATCAACTAAGGCACTTATCGGTCTCAGTGCAAAAAAACGACCAACAAAACCTTATCACATGCTGAAACTACACGATAACGCACTCTGCCGAATTCACTGTTAAAATTACCAACAAGATTCAAAAGTCAATCATTACACACTTATTCTTCTGATCTTATACCTCAAATGCTTACTTTTAAAGGTCGTTATCGAAAACTGGTCTAGAAAATTCCTCTCTCGACGAAAATTAAATTCAAAACTGGTCCAACGATATCTTCAACTCAAATCCAATAGGTTTCTGCAGGTGTGGAATTGGTAAACTATCTGAGCATTTTCAGACTGTTTTACATAACATGAGAGAATATACTGACGATGGTCAATTTCTGTCTGTTGCTTACTGTAGTTTTCAATAAAATAATGGACACTGCTGTTGAAATATGCACTGTACTAACTCAAATGAGTTTCAGATTACCAGAATATCCATACAACAAAAGTCTGTTTTAATGAAAAATGAATCCACAGTGTGGTTGCATGGAAACATGACACTTCATAAATAAAACAAATAAAAATTCCTTAGTAGTGAATTCCAATCTGACTGTTTGTAGCTCTGTCAAGAATTTGCTAAAAATATGTCCTTCAGTAAGTCTCGAACCGGGAACCAAAGCAGACCCCACTTAATACGCACCGACGTCACCTCATTTATATATCTTTTTATTTGGTCATAGCGGGCGTCACATGGCATTCGTTGAAGTTCGTTATTTATTCCTTCACTCAGTTCTTCATTACAGAAACCGGCCAGCTCTTTGGCTGAACACACTGAGCTACAGTGCTGGCATTACCTCATAGCTAACAGAGTACTGCAGCGTTGTGCTCTTCGCTATTGCTCCAATGCTGGCTGGGACACCTAAGCTCGCAATTAAAAACAAAAAAAAAGATTAACTGTAGTTTCTACACTGAATTACTTCCCTCGACTCAAAACTGTAAACTGATAATTTTATTTCACACCTTATGTGAAAATCACACAGATTATTTAATGGTAATGACACGAACATATTACGTGAATTTTGTAGCCTAATTATGTCATTCAGGAAGTAACTCGCCGGGCACAGATGCTAAACATAGTCTACATTGTTGCCACATTCAGTTATACTTCCAGCCTAGAGTGGTCTAGGAACTGACTCCAGTTCGTATCTCAAAGACGTGGCAGCCGAGCGCCAAAATACCCAAAGTATATGTTGATGAGTCTTGTTTGCATACTTATAACTGGCTTTAGGGACTAGGGTGTCGTAACTAATAATACTCAGATATGCTGACTGCAAACTAACCAACACAAATCACTGTCACATTTATTTGTGTTCTTCTGACTAAAGCGTACTGAAACCAAACTGTTCATCGCCAGACGTATCTCTAAAAGTAGCAACACTGTAAACGTTATGAGTAGATAACATATCTTTTTTATAATAATAGACTTAGATTTTTTTTTTTTTTTGAGATCGATGTCAG
This sequence comes from Schistocerca cancellata, assembly GCF_023864275.1. Taxonomy (NCBI): domain Eukaryota; kingdom Metazoa; phylum Arthropoda; class Insecta; order Orthoptera; family Acrididae; genus Schistocerca; species Schistocerca cancellata. The sequence goes on along the minus strand of NC_064627.1, from coordinate 949,202,081 downwards.
TGGCACTATCCATGAAAGACAGTCACACAAATGAAGAGCGAACAACACATCATCGATTGCAAAACGTAAAATCCAGAATTTGATTTCCTAAGCTACGAATAATATGAAGTTTCAAATCAAGAAAGACTACCATGCAATAAACCATAAGAAATGACGCAAATGAAGGGTCAAAATTCCATTAAAAATTAACTACCGAATGAGTTTAGTGCATCTTTTATTCCAGCCTGTGCTAACGTGAAAGGAGAAGCTGTTGTTATCAGAAAGCGGAAAAGAAACACAAAACGCTGACATTAATGTGTAGAATAAATCATCCTTGATAAAAACTGTCATTCCCTCCATGAGTTTTAAAAGAAACGATCAAAATGTATTGGTTGCTCATGCTGTGTCAATAAAAGCGAAAAGCGCTTATTTTGAAGAGCTTTTAAACGTGCAGATGCTTAAGACAGAGAGAATCCAAAAGAATAACAGCTACACCAAGCTGAGAATGGTGTTGAAAGGTAAATACTACAAATATTCTGTATGGCGATCCTTCAATGTTACCACTCTTCCAGGTCCATTATTCGAAATATTGTGCAAGTAAGTGACAGAGAAGCACCTATGAATTAATAAATAATAATCAGTGAAATGTGGCGTACCGCATCAGTCATCTGATGATTATGACTATTTTTTGATCTACCTAGCACTGCAGCACAACTGTATGGGTTTTGCAGCACTTATTGTATTGTGGTGTCGTGTGACACATTTTTGTACGTCAGTTGTGCACTTACAATTTAGGAATCCCGAAGATTATTTGCATTTTTGGTACTCTGGAAGAGCTGTGTTGTAACAATTCGCTGTAGCAGCTGCTTAATCTGTCACCTGAACGCACTGAGGTACAAAAATGTTATGGGAATTCAAGACTACGGAAGTACAAGTCGCTGGAGAATGAAATAAATTGGAAATGCAGAGGGCTAAGACGAAATGGCTGCTGAAAAATGTGAAGAAATCGAAAAAGAAAAAGAAACGTCAGAAGAACTGACTGAACATATAAGAAAGTCAAAAAAACGTTCAGTAAAATTAAAATCAAGAGTGGTAACATTAAGAGCAAACCGGAATTCCACTGTTAAACGCAGAGGAGACACACGTACATTAAAAGAGTACGCTAAAGGCCCCTATGAGTAGGAGGATTTGTCTGATGTGATAGAAGAAGAAATAGAAGGTTAGAAGAGAGAGGGGATCCAGTATTAGAATCAGAATTCAAAAGAGCTTTGTAGGACTTCAGATCAAATGAGCCGACGGGATAGGTAACGTTCCATCACAATACCTAAAATCATTGGGGGAAGTTGTAACAAACGGACTACTCATATGGGTGTGTACCATGGATGTGTCTCACGACATTCCATCTGACTTTCGGGAAAATGTCGTTCACACAGTTCCGAAGACTGCAAGAGCTAACAAGTGCGAGAATTATCGTATAATCACCTTGAAAGATAGTGCATCCAAGTTGCTGATAAGAATAATATACAGAAGAACGGAAAAGAAAACTGAGGATGTCCATTTTGGCTTTAGGAAAGGTACTAGAGAGACAATTTTGACGTTGCGGTTGATAATGGAAGCAAAACAGAAGAAAAATCAAGACACGTTAATAGGATTTGTCGACCTGGAGAACGCGTCCGACAATGTCAAGTGGTGCAAGATGTTCGAAATTCTGAGAAAAATGGGGGTAAGCTATAGGAAGGGCCGTGTCATACACATCATGTACAAGAACCTGGATTGAATAACGAAAGTAAACGACCAAGTACTCGGATTAAAAAGGGGATAAGACAGGAATATAGTCTTTCGCGCCTACTGTTCAATCCGTACATCGAAGAAGCAATGACGGAAATAAAAGAAAGGTTCAGGAGTTGGATTAATCTTCAAGGTGAAAGGATATCAATGACACGATTCGCTAAAGTCATCGCTATCTTGAGGAAAGTGAAGACGAATTACATGATCTGCTGAATGGAATGGACAGTCTAAAGAGTAAAGAATACGGATTGAGAGTAAATCGAAGGAAGGCGGAAGTAATGAGAATTAGCAGAAATGAGAGCAGCTAGAAACTGAACATCAGGATTGACGATCACGAAGTAGATGGATTTAAGGAATACTGCTACCTAGGCATTGTATGGTGGTGAAATATTGACAGTGGTAAAATCGCGACAGAAGAGAATCGAACCATTTGAGATGTGGTGCTACACAGGAATGTTGAAAGGAATATGTGGAAGACACTGACAAGGAGAAGGCACAGGACATCTGTTAAGACATCAGGGAATGACTTCCGTGGTACTAGAGGAAATTGTGGAGGGCAAGAGGAAAGCAGAGAGTGGAATACATCCAACAAATAGTTGAGGACGTAGGTTGCAAGTGCTACTCTGAGGTGAAGAGGTTGGCACAGGAGAGTAATTTGTGGCCGGCCGCATCAGACTAATCAGAAGATTGATGACGCAAAAAAGCAATAAAATAAAGGCCGTAAAAGACGTTTTGAGATTTTTAGAAAGGAAAACTAGCAGTTGAAGCGTTTTCACTTACCTTGTAGATAAAGAGTAACTATTATTGCCATAGGACATGCGACAAAATGAGCAATCTTTTCACTGGCAGAACAATCAACTACAAAATATTCTACAATGGCTTCTTACCGTGCATAGTAGTTCCTGAAAATGAATCTAGAGTGCACCATTTTCAGCTAATATAAACCCAAGTTCCCTTCAGCCTTGTGGTTCCATTCTCACTTTCTGGAAGGGACCACTTTTGCAGTAATTACCACCTGCCTCTGAGAGGGATGGCGATGGTGGTGAGAAAGTACTATAGCTCACAACACGCAAATATCCGGATTACGTTCATCTAGTATTTGGATATGAGAGCACTACTCATGAGCAGCGATTATTAGATGGAGTGTGTAGAAGGTACATGGCTTGTGCAGCTCGTGTTGTCTGTTGTTCATTAATGTCTAGACGGCCAATACCGCGGTTCGATCGCGTCCGCATTTTTACCTTGTGCCAAGAAGGGCTCTCAACAAAGGAAGTGTCTAGGCGTTTTAGGGTGAACCAAAGCGATGTTGTTCTGTCATGGAGGAAATACAGAGAGACAGGAACTGTCGATGACATGCCTCGCTCACGCAGCCCACGGGCTACTATTGCAGTGGATGACCGCTATCTATGGATTATGACTCGGACGAATCCTGACAACAGCAGCGCCACTATGTTGAATAAAGCTTTTCGTGCAGCCACAGAACGTCGTGTTACGTTTCAAACTGTGCGTAGTATGCTGCATGATGCACAGCTTCACTCCCGACGTCAATGGCGAGATCCACCTTTGGAAACACGATACCACGCGACGCGGTACAGATGGGCCCAACAACATGCGGAATGAACCGCTCAGGATTGGCATAGCGTTCTCTTCACCGACGAGTGTCGCATATGCCTTCAACGAGACAATCGTCGGAGACGTGTTTGGAGGCAACCCGGTAGGGCTGAACGCCTTAGACACACTGTCCAGCGAGTGCAGCAAGATGGAGGTTCCCTGCTGTTTTGGGGTGGCATTAAGTGAGGCCGACGTAAACCGCTGGTGGTCATGGAAGGCTCCGTAACGGCTGTACGATACGTGAATGCCATCCGCCGACCAATAGTGCAACTATATCGGCAGCATATTGGCGAGGCATGTCATTATGGACGACAATTCGAGCTCCCATTGTGCACATCTTTTGAATGGCTTCCTTCAGGATAACGACCTCGCTCGACTACAGTGGCCAGCATGTTCTCCAGACATGAGCCCTATCGAACACGCTTGGCATAGTTTGAAAAGGGCTATTTATGATGACGTGACCCACCAACCACTCTGAGGGATCTACGCGGATTCACCGCTGAGGATTAGGACAATCTGGACCAACATTGCCTTGATGAACTCGTGGATAGTACGCACGACGAAGACAGGCATGCATTAATACAAGAGGACGTGCTACTGGGTATTAGCAGTACCGGTGTGTACAGCAATCTGAACCTCCACCTCTGAAGTTCTCGCTGTATGGTGGTACAACATGCAATTAGTGGTTTTCATGAGTAATAAAAATGGTAGAAATGATGTTTATGTTGAACTCTATTCCAATTTTCTGTACAGGTTCCGGAACTCTCGGAACCAAGGTAATGAAAAACATTTTTGATGTGTGTAAAAAGAAGAAAATGTTTGTTGGATGTGAGGTCCGCCAGTTATGCAAAACAGCGTTTGTCTCAGTACACAAGCATGTTTCGGCACCACTGTGCAATTATCAGTGGGTTTTCGTTTTTATTTATACTGTAATGTGAACATTTTTGTCAAATGATTAGAAAATTATATGCATTTTTAGTTCAAACAACAGATCGTTTCTTTTTGTAAATACCTTTACATTTGTGTTAATTACTACAGGTTGAAACGTCCCCTTAGAAAAATTATACATGACTATGCTTAAACTGACACACAATATTTTTTAGCGCAACGAATCTGACTTTCAATAATCCTTACAAGAGAATGGCCCTGACTAACATTAACCTATACCTTTCACAAATCACTAACCTCACAAAAATCTCCGTCGCTCGAACTACTGCAATACATCGAGCGCCACTACTGCCAGCTAAATAAAAGATTCAAACTACTGAACGCACTAACTACTGATAGGCATAGTTAGCGAATGAAAGATTTTGATAGAGAACAAACAATGTATTTACCTTAATAGTGTTCAAAAGTCATAATATATATAGCAGTTCATGACATCCATTCTTACAAATGTATTGTTTCTGATGGACACATGTCCAGATCATCCGCTCTCAAAAATCGGCCATCTCACTTCCCTACATCCACCACTGCTGGCGGCTCACCTCCAACTGCGCAACGCTACGCACTGTTAACATTCAGCTGCCCAACACTACAATAGCCAACAACAATGCAAGCCAGCCACGGACTGCACACAGCACAGCCAATGATTTTCATACAGAGCGCTACGTGGTGTTACCAATAAAAAACCTAAACAGGCTACTTACATAGCCCCCATGCTCCCCACAAAAAATTTTACAAACTGTTTTCGGCAGTGGCCAATCCAGATTTGAAAAATTTTTTCACAATTACAATAACAAATAAATCAAATGCACACACTTATCCATACAATGTTGGTGAAAAGCTAAAATTTTCTCACAGTCCATAAAGACAGTCCTGATCATTGATCACAGTAATAATTACAATTTTATGCACAAAGTCTGAGCAGTAAAAGAAAATGCACACAGAAGTAGTGGATTTGCACGCAGTCTTGAATAAGTAGTGTTGTTCTTCCAACGAAAAGACAGTGCGGACTCTTGACATGCAGACAGGTAATATGCCACAACAGAGTAAACCCACAGCAGAGTTATTCGAAGTTTTGAAGATTATTGGTAGGTAGGTCGTCACAGAGCACAGTCACTGTAGTCCTGGTAGAGAGTATTGTATTGGTGGGCCACCAGTGGTGCAGACCCAGTGCAGTACTTGTAGAAATAATGGTATTGGTGGATAATCAAGGGTGGAGACCCACTTCAGTCCTTGTAGAGACGGCCAGCAGCCATCTGTTGCGACTGTGCAGGTGCACAATCACCATCGAAATGTCTTGTACTGTATAGGAAGTCCATAAACCACCACTTGTGCACTCACAAAGTTTTGGAATTATCGTTAGAACCAGCAATGCTGTTATCCAGTCCATTGCTAAATTATTAACACACGCGCAAACACTATCAGTCCCTACTTCTCACATATTGTCCATATACTATGACCAACAGAAACATGTGTAGTGAAATGTAACTCACAAGTTACTTAATTTGATGAACTGGTGTCAATTACAATTTTATAACATAAGAATACAATAACAAAGGTACAAAATACATCATTAAAGAACATAACAATACAGACAACATTTGTAGTAATAGGGGCTTTACAAAAGAATAGAAATAAACGTATACATCAGTGTTACAGGAATTATGACATAAGTAAATACATAAAAGATCAGAATAACTTTAGAAACATCAACTTCACATATGAGCATTACAACAATACAGAATAAATAATGTCTAAACATCTTTACAAAGTAAATAACATATCATCAGAAAAATTCTACAAAGTAACTCTCATCAGATAAACATGTAAAGACAGGAAGGACACAAATACCCAAGGGTACACAAACACATAGTGGGATAACACAAGGAAAGGACATGGTTTGTTTTACTGCAATATTTTCCAAACAAAACTTTCTTTACTTCGCGGAGATCTCCCTTTGTTCTTCATTATTTCCAAAAAATCCTATCTATACCTCCTTTCTGTACTTTTTCCGTAAAACTTCTAAATGCATTTCTTCCAATTCATCGCAACTCATTCTCTTATATAGTCTACCCCCTCTTAAGCTAACTTAAATCTACTGAGCTCAGATGCATAAACTAAGGGACAAGGCAATGCAGCAGCACAAAACAATTAATACAAACAGCAATGACAAAAAAAATGCAAATTGGCAAAGCAAGCCGCAACATATATAAATTAGCAAAGCAAATGCAACATTACAACTAATATAAGCCAATGCGCAGCAACAAGAAAAATAAATCAGTAGTAAAACTGGGTTAGCAGAGTAATACAAAGTGAAATTCAATAGCACTATGCCTGGCAAACAGCAGCAGCAAATGCAATAACTTATATCTAAACATGACAAACCCACAAGCATAAAAAATAGTATACTAAAGCAAAAATTGCAGATAAGGGAAATGTATATTGACATCTTAATGTCTATGTAATTAAATGGTGCACCACTACTTATTCTACGAAATAAATTACCAAGTACTTGAAAAGAAAATTATGTATGCAGTTCCCTAATTCTTTTGGAAGTATATCACAAAATTATTATTTACTGGATCTGTAGACAGAAAATATTTATATTAGTACATCTATTACATTTTCTTTTAACCAATGCTGCAGTGCAGCTAGAAACTAGATATTAAACGAAATGAGCAAATATACACTCCTGGAAATGGAAAACAGAACACATTGACACCGGTGTGTTAGACCCACCATACTTGCTCCGGACACTGCGAGAGGGTTGTCCAAGCAATGATCACACGCACGGCACAGCGGACACACCAGGAACTGCGGTGTTGGCCGTCGAATGGCGCTAGCTGCGCAGCATTTGTGCACCGCCGCCGTCTGTGTCAGCCAGTTTGCCGTGGCATACGGAGCTCCATCGCAGTCTTTAACACTGGTAGCATGCCGTGACAGCGTGGACGTGAACCGTATGTGCAGTTGACGGACTTTGAGCGAGGGCGTATAGTGGGCATGCGGGAGGCCGGGTGGACGTACCGCCGAATTGCTCAACACGTGGGGCGTGAGGTCTCCACAGTACATCGATGTTGTCGCCAGTGGTCGGCGGAAGGTGCACGTGCCCGTCGACCTGGGACTGGACCGCAGCGACGCACGGATGCACGCCAAGACCGGAGGATCCTACGCAGTGCCGTAGGGGACCGCACCGCCACTTCCCAGCAAATTAGGGACACTGTTGCTCCTGGGGTATCGGCGAGGACCATTCGCAACCGTCTCCATGAAGCTGGGCTACTATCCCGCACACCGTTAGGCCGTCTTCCGCTCACGCCCCAACATCGTGCAGCCCGCCTCCAGTGGTGTCGCGACAGGCGTGAATGGAGGGACGAATGGAGACGTGTCGTCTTCAGCGATGAGAGTCGCTTCTGCCTTGGTGCCAATGATGGTCGTATGCGTGTTTGGCTCCGTGCAGGTGAGCGCCACAATCAGGACTGCATACGACCGAGGCACACAGGGCCAACACCCGGCATCATGGTGTGGGGAGCGATCTCCTACACTGGCCGTACACCACTGGTGATCGTCGAGGGGACACTGAATAGTGCACGGTACATCCAAACCGTCATCGAACCCATCGTTCTACCATTCCTAGACCGGCAAGGGAACTTGCTGTTCCAACAGGACAATGCACGTCCGCATGTATCCCGTGCCACCCAACGTGCTCTAGAAGGTGTAAGTCAACTACCCTGGCCAGCAAGATCTCCGGATCTGTCCCCCATTGAGCATGTTTGGGACTGGATGAAGCGTCGTCTCACGCGGTCTGCACGTCCAGCACGAACGCTCGTCCAACTGAGGCGCCAGGTGGAAATGGCATGGCAAGCCGTTCCACAGGACTACATCCAGCATCTCTATGATCGTCTCCATGGGAGAATAGCAGCCTGCATTGCTGCGAAAGGTGGATATACACTGTACTAGTGCCGACATTGTGCATGCTCTGTTGCCTGTGTCTATGTGCCTGTGGTTCTGTAAGTGTGATCATGTGATGTATCTGACCCCAGGAATGTGTCAATAAAGTTTCCCCTTCCTGGGACAATGAATTCACGGTGTTCTTATTTCAATTTCCAGGAGTGTATATATAAAGCAACATATGAAATGTCATTCACTAGACAAATGCCGTCCCCAAAGGCAATAAAAAAAACCTCTGAACTAGAAAGACAATAGATGTAAAATGTTTCTCATCATTTCATTAGCCATTTTAGTAAATATCATAAATTAAGAGCTCCGCCGTGTAATCTTATGTTTTCAATTTTTTTTTCTCCACCTGTCCCTCTGAAAGGCACACACTAATGGCTTTTTTCCAGGTGACTGTCGCTCAGATGGGCCTCCACAGCACTTTACGTCAAGGTCATCTACCTTCTTTACTGAAATATTTACGGCAGTAGTTTCCACTACAGTGACAGTCTCACAAAAAATAAAGAAATGCAAAGGTTAGAAATTTATATTAGAAGTGTGTAGAAACAAAATCTCATATATAACAGTGTCCAAAAAGTTTTGTCAGTATTGTGGTGACTAACATTCACGTATGTACACACATTTCATAACTCTTAAAGTGCGATTCTTGGTTTCCAACACCCTTTTCATAAATGAGAGTCCCTAACCACTACTCCTTATTCCTTACCTTATTACACATGTACATATTCATCAACACGTCTTCAATATTTCATCATAATAAATACATAGCATTATCAGATTCCTCATATAGCATCATCTCATTAATCATAAACATACCTCAAAACCATAACACACATCGTCGTCGTAATAATAACACCATAACACCTCAGCCAAATCTTAAAAACGTTGTAGCTTTCTGCAATAATTTCAAAACCTAAAAAAATTCTCTGCTCATCTACCTCAAACGTACTTTAAAAATCATGGCCCAATACCAAATGCGACATTCAAAGTGTGGTGTCACCGCCAGACACCACACTTGCTAGGTGGTAGCCTTTAAATCGGCCACGGTCCGTTAGTATACGTCGGACACGCGTGTCGCCACTATCAGTGATTGCAGACCGAGCGCCGCCACATGGCAGGTCTAGAGAGACTTCCTAGCACTCGCCCCAGTTGTACAGCCGACTTTGCTAGCGATGGTTCACTGACAGATTACGCTCTCATTTGCCGAGACGATAGTTAGCATAGCCTTCAGCTACGTCATTTGCTACGACCTAGCAAGGCGCCATTACCAGTTACTATTGATGCTGTAAAACATGTACCGTCAAGATCGATGTTCACCAATTGTGGATTACAGTTAAGTATTCCAACAGCTACGACCTTTTTTGCTAAAGTCTAACTTCCTTAACTGTTCCAGACCTCACGCCAGCCTGCGTGAGCTTAAACGCGTGCCTTTCGGCTTCCTGTCATAGTGGATTGGCTGTCTTGCCAGTCCACAACACAAAGCTCTCATAGTATCACAATTTCTAAAAAAAAAAATGAACAGTTCACAAAGTACAGACAAAATACGATTTCATAAGTGTGAAGTTATCAAACTGTGTAATTACGTAAATATCTGTCACTGATGTAGTAAAATGAATGTTTGTCTCTCTCAGTTAAATGATCATATAGCTGTGTAATTTATGTGTTAGAGAAATATGGTACCGATGTGTAAAGTTGTATAATCAAATACCATATTAGCTAATCCCTACAAGAGAATGGCCCTGAGTAACATTAACCTATACCTTTCACAAATCACTTACCTCTCAAAAATCTTCGTTACTCGTACTGTAATACAGCAAGCGCCACTACTGCCAGCTAAATAAAAGATTCAAACTACTGAACGCACTATCTACTGATAGGCATAGTTAGCAAATGAAAGATTTTGATAGAGAACAAACAATGTACAGGGTGTTTCAAAAATGTTCGGTATATTTGAAACGGCAATACAAACTAAACGAGCAGCGATAGAAATACACCGTTTGTTGCAATATGCTTGGGACAACAGTACATTTTCAGGCAGACAAACTTTCGAAATTACAGTAGTTACAATTGTCAACAACAGATGGCGCTGCGGTCTGGGAAACTCTATAGTACGATATTTTCCACATATCCACCGTGCGTAGCAATAATATAGCGTAGTCTCTGAATGAAATTACCCGAAACCTTTGACAACGTGTCTGGCGGAATGGCTTCACATGCAGATGAGATGTACTGCTTCAGCTGTTCAATTGTTTCTGGATTCTGGCGGTACACCTGGTCTTTCACGTGTCCCCACAGAAAGAAGTCACAGGGGTTCATGTCTGGCGAATAGGGAGGCCAATCCACGCCGCCTCCTGTATTCTTCGGATAGCCCAAAGCAATCACACGATCATCGAAATATTCATTCACGAAATTAAAGACGTCGGCCGTGCGATGTGGCCGGGCACCATCTTGCATAAACCACGAGGTGTTCGCAGTGTCGTCTAAGGCAGTTTGTACCGCCACAAATTCATGAAGAATGTCCAGATAGCGAGATACAGTAATCGTTTCGGATCTGAAAAATGGGCCAATGATTCCTTTGGAAGAAATGGCGGCCCAAACCAGTACTTTTTGAGGATGCAGGGACGATGGGACTGCAACATGGGGCTTTTCGGTTCCCCATATGCGCCAGTTCTGTTTATTGACGAAGCCGTCCAGGTAAAAATAAGCTTCGTCAGTAAACCAAATGCTGCCCACATGCATATCGCCGTCATCAATCCTGTGCACTATATCGTTAGCGAATGTCTCTCGTGCAGCAATGGTAGCGGCGCTGAGGGGTTGCCGCGTTTGAATTTTGTATGGATAGAGGTGTAAACTCTGGCGCATGAGACGATACGTGGACGTTGGCATCATTTTGATCGCAGCTGCAACACGGCGAACGGAAACCCGAGGCCGCTGTTGGATCACCTGCTGCACTAGCTGCGCGTTGCCCTCTGTGGTTGCCGTACGCGGTCACCCTACCTTTCCAGCACGTTCATCCGTCACATTCACAGTCTGTTGAAATTTTTCAAACAGATGCTTTATTGTATTGCTTTTCGGTCCTTTGGTTACATTAAACCTCCGTTGAAAACTTCGTCTTGTTGCAACAACACTGTGTTCTAGGCGGTGGAATTCCAACACCAGAAAAATCCTCTTTTCTAAGGAATAAACCATGTTGTCCACAGCACACTTGCACGTTGTGAACAGCACACGCTTACAGCAGAAAGACGACGTACAGAATGACGCACCCACAGACTGCGTTGTCTTCTGTATCTTTCACATCACTTGCAGCGCCATCTGTTGTTGAAAATTGTAACTACTGTAATTTCGAAAGTTTGTCCGCCTGAAAATGTACTGTTGACCCAAGCATATTGCAAAAAACGGTGTATTTCTATCGCTGCTCGTTTAGATTTTATTGCCGTTTCAAATATACCGGTCATTTTTGAAACACCCTGTATTTACCTTAATAGTGTTCAAACGTCATAATATATATAGCAGTTCATGACATCCATTCTTACAAATGTACTGTATCTGATGGACACATGTCCAGATCATCCACTCTCAAAAATCGGCCATCTCACTTCCTCACATCCACCACTGCTGGCGGCTCACCTCCAACTACGAAACGCTACGCGCTGTTAACATTCAGCTGCCCAACACTACAATAGCCAACAACAATGCATACCAGCCACAGACTGCACGCAGCATAGCCAGTGATTTTCATACAGAGCGCTACGTGACGTTACCAATATAAAAACCTAAACAGCCTACTTACAAGATAGCTTGTCATCTGCAACTAAACGATGTCGATGAGAAAGTTTTGTGCTGGGAGTTAACCTATCTTCTAGAATATAATTCAGTTTTCCTCGATGTTCTCGCACCTATATTGTATTTTACTTACGTTTTTGTGTGACAAACACTTCCATTCTCCGCATCATGCTGAGGTGTTGTGATACAGAAGTAACTATAACAAGTATTTCCCACAAATAACGTTGTGAAACACTTTTCACTTCTCCATGAACAAACAGAATTACACACAAGAAATAAACACAAACAACAAATAACAGTAGAAAATGGTTAAACTACCCGTATTGTAGACAAGTTAAGAATAAAATATGCAAACAGTACAAAAATGAACTAACCACACACACACAAATCCTCACCCAGCACAGAACAACACAAAACACACACAATGAGCACACACAAGACACAACAGAGCAACAACACACGCACAAAACGAAATGGCACATACTCACCTACAATAAAAAATTGTTCACAGAATAGGCAACGTATGAAAGAAACAGGGACCCCAAATGGCACACAGGACGGTAAACACAACACATAAAAAGATCAGGACACAAGAAACACCCATGGATAAATTTAACAGATCAGGAATATATGAACTCACATGCAACACTAACCAGTCAGTGTACATGGGACAAACATGCAGAAACTTCAAAACAAGACATTCAGAACATCTCAGACCTTTAAAAAGTAGCCGCTCCCATAGCACATTTTCTGACCAGCTTGTAGCCAACAATCACCACCCAACCACAATAGAAACAGACTTAAGAATACTAAAACCCAGCCACAGCCTATACAGCAAACTGACCGTTGAGGAAATCTTACATATACAGAAGGCAATAGCAGGTCTTAAACGAATACACTACACTCTGCAAGGGCATTAAAGGAACTTTACAAATAAAAGCAGCACAAACAGATAAAGTCTACAAACACACACACACACACACACACACACACACACACACACACACACACACACGTAAAATAGATTCACTAAAATCTGCAAAGAAAGGAATACCATATAAAAGACAACACCCACACCTAAGAAGCGCACAGAAAACATACACTCACACACACACACACACACAAACACACACACACACACAAGCACACACAAAGACAAAATGCAAACGAAATTCAAATTTGGCACCGAATTCTCTGGTGTACAAATGAACGCAGACGTAACAAACCACAATCACACTGTTCTGGTGAAACGAAAAGTGTTTTACTACGTTATTTGTGGAAAATACTTGTTATAGTTACGTCTGCATCACAACATCTCAGCATTATGTGGAGAATGGAAGCGCTTACCACACGAAAACGTAAGTAAAAACGAATGTGGGCGCGAAAAAATCGCGGAAAACTGATTTACTTTCTAGAAGATAGGTTAACTCCCAGCACAAAACTTTCTCATCAACATCGTTTGGTTACAGATGACAAGCTACCTGTAGTAATTAACACACAAGTGATCCAGAAAATTCATACACACCAAATGTAAAGGTATTTACAAAAAGAAACGATCTGTTGTTTGAACTAAAAATGCATATAATTTTCTAATCATCTAACAAAAATGTTCACATTGCTGAATAAATAAAAATGAAAACCCATTGATGATGGCACAATGGTGCCGAAACATGTTTGGGTACTGAGAAAAACGGTGTTTTGCATAACTGGCGGACCTCACATCCAACAATTTTAACTGCAATCACGGCCAATATAAGGAGCTGCAAATGTAAAATAGTTCATTGCTTATTACATTTTCGCTGTTCATTTATTAGAACTGCCGCATCAGACATGACCTTTTAATTTATTATTTCTTTACTACTTAATTTATTTGCAACATATTTTGCAGACAGCATTTACGTGTATTTCTGATTGCACTTGCAAAATGTATCATCGTTCGAAACATAGTTCAGGAGATACGACGTCATAAAAACTGAGCTGTGTGGAAACGAAACTATGGGGCGAAATTCGCTAGAGATACACCAGTGAAGTATGTTAATATTATGTGATATAAATATCGCAAGTGTGTACACTGGTGAAGACACAGCTAGGAAGCTCATAAGTCTCTGGACTGGCTGAAACTATAGTTGGTTCACACATTACTTAGTATCTGGAAAGAACTTCTCTGGGGTTAGAACCAGGAATGTCCTATTGGAGTGTCGGTGATAACATGCAGAGAGAAGAGGTGAGTGATGAGGAGGGGGGGGGGGGGCACGTGGAGGGTAGGAGGACAAGGATAGACAGAAAGGTGAAAGGGTGAGATGGATGGAGGAGCCTATAGGAAGAGGTGAGGGGGAAATGAGCAGGAAGGGGAAAAGGAGAACTTGGACAGAGAGAGTTGGGAGGGAAAAGAATGAGTTGAAGAAAGAGATGGGGGAGGATGAGGAGGAGGAGGAGGAGGAGGAGAGAGAAGGGGAGGAAGAAATGGATGGAAAGAGAGAGGAGGGAGGTGAATCTAGGCAAAGAGAGGAGGAGGGAACAGTTGCTCACAGAAATGGGCAGGAGGACATAGAGTAGGGATTGTGGATATCGGTAGAGACGAGTAGAAGGAAATGTACAGATAAAGGGACGAGAAGGAGATGGACAGAGACAGTGGAGAAAAGATAATGGGAACAAAAAGGAAAGAAAATATGGAAAACAGGAGATGAACAGAGGAAAGAAAGAGGACATAGCTGCAGAGAGAGGTAGACTAGATGGACAGAGTGAAGGGTGAGCAGGAGATGGACATAGAGTGCAGAAGAAGATGGACAGGGGAGGAGAATATTGATAGAGGAGGAAGGGCAGATGCACAAAGGGACACAGAGGAGATGGACAGTAGAGGAGAAGGGTAGACAGAGGAAAGAGGAGGCGATGGTCACTGGGGAGGGGGAGGGGAAGACTGGCAGATAGAGTGTGGAGGAGGAGATGGACAGAGACAGGAATGGGGGGAGTTGAACAGAGAAAGTGAAGAAGGAAATGGACAGAGAAAAGGAAGTAGGAAATTGACAGAGAAGGGGAAGAAGACGAGATGGACAGGGAGAGGGTAGGGGAGAAGATGGACAGTAAAAGAAAAGAAAAGGAGTGGACAGGATGGTGGTAGGAAGAGGAGATGGACAGAATGAGGTGGATGGAGGAGATGGAGTAATGGATATCTGGGGGATACCAGATACTCAGCTGGTGTTATTGTTATTCCTTTTCGCTCCAAAATTAAACTAAGAAGATCGTAAATGACTTCTTTTAAAACGTTATTCTACAAGGTGCATTCAAGTTGTGAGGCCTCCGATTTTTCTTCTCCGGACTGGAAAGAGATAGAAACATGCGCATTGTTCTAAAATGATGCCGCATTCATTGTCAATACGTCCCAGAGATGGCAGCACCGTGTGGCAGATGCAATTTTACCGCCAGCGGCGAGAATGAGAACTGTTTTAAATACTTAAAATGCGACGTTTTCCTTACTTGAACAGCGTGCAATCATTCGTTTTCTGAATTTGCTTAGTGTGAAACCAATTGAAATTCATCGACAGTTGAAGGAGACATGTGGTGATGGAGTTATGGATGTGTCGAAAGTGCGTTAGTGGGTGCGACAGTTTAATGAAGGCAGAACATCGTGTGACAACAAACTGAAACAACCTCGGGCTCGCACAAGCCGGTCCGACCACATGATCCAGAAAGTGGAGAGAATGATGGTGTCCATGTTCTGGGACAGCGAGGGTGTAATCCTTACCCATTGCGTTCTAAAAAGCACTAAGGTAACAGGTGCATCCTACGAAAATGTTTTGAAGAACAAATTCCTTCCTGCACAACAACAAAAACGTCCGGGAAGGGCTGCGTGTGTGCTGTTTCACCAAGACAACGCACCCGCACATCGAGCTAACGTTAAGCAACAATTTGTTCGTGATGACAACTTTGAAGTGATTCCTCATGCTCCCTACTCACCTGACCTGGCTCCTAGTGACTTTTGGCTTTTTCCAACAATGGAAGACACTCTACGTGGCCGCACATTCACCAGCTGTGCTGCTATTGCCTCAGCGATTTTCCAGTGGTCAAAACAGACTCCTAAAGAAGCCTTCGCCGCTGCCATGGAATCATGGCGTCAGCGTTGTGAAAAATGTGTACGTCTGCAGGGTGATTACGTCGAGAAGTAACGCCAGTTTCATCGATTTCGGGTGAGTAGTTAATTAGAAAAAAAATCGGAGGCCTTAGAACTTGAATGCATCTCGTACAAACTTTGCAAAGAAATAATGATGTTAGTAATTGCCATTAGACTGAAGTTGCTCTAATCTTCAGACTTTCGCCAAATAAATTGAACCACACCATTTAACACAAGTACTGTTGCAATGCGACCAATCAAAGTTGAGTGTCTCCACCACCTTACTTTAATAAACTATACCAACATGCTATTGAAAGTTGTAACCTTTCCACTTAATAAATAATAATTCTAAGATAGGATTATTTTTTCGCAATAATTAAACGTAGCATCCTCAGAAAGAGCTGAGACTATAGAGATATGATTCTTTTAAATTATTATGTATATAACAAAGAAAAAATGTGAGTTTATTAGTCACAATTTACTTATACAATGGTTTGATAGTAACTGTCTACCCATTATCATCATTAAGCAATCATCAATGAATTATATAAGACATCATAAATGTAACGCTAAACCTGTCCCATTGTAAGTTCTACCATCTAGTGTAAGCATTCAGGTCCTTTGGCATTATTGCAATACACTTTTACGCTGAGCAGTTCATTAATCTTCGTTGCTAATTTTCGCAACTTCCCTTTGTTTGATATTTCCAAAAGAAACTGCAGGTAGCCATTCCCGTCATTATACAAATTCTGGTGATTATTCCTCGGTCTATTAGGAAGTAGAAGGGGTGGGAATATCATGATGGGGTCTAGAGGCCCGTTCTGATTAATCACGCTGCCTCAATTAATCAGAGGCGGGAGGCATTGTTTTGCTCGGAATACAGCCGGATCCGCCTCCCACGTTAAGGGCAAGAAGCGGTGCTACGGTGGAGCTCGGCGGCAACGCCGCTTACAAGAAGGAGAAGTAGGACAGCCGTGCAGCGCGAGATGTGCTATGTTGCGTAGAGACACATACTCTTGTACACCACACTGTAAAGCACAGTGTCATTGTGACATCCTCCTAGCACCATTACGAACTGACCTTAAAGCGTATAAATCTGTGATAACGAAATACCAGAAAACACCGAGTTGTTAGAAAGTGGCGTTAATCAACCAAAGTACAGACTAATCCATCGTACACTTTTCATAAGACTGGTGAGTTAAGGCATTTTCAACTGCAGTTCGACATCCTAGAGGGAAAGGGAAGATTTCATATGATTATTAGATGGAAGGAAAAGCTTTCAGTCTACTTCAGTATTTAACGTGACCAGAAGACTACTGAGAACGAAGGATAGCGAGGAGAAAGAATAAAGGAGTCATATTCAGTCGTGATGGTGACGCAGTAACAATTGTGTGTAGCTTTTTCTATGTCATTAACTTCATTCGCTGGTAGCTTAGCCCTTACTATCAGTGTTTCTGATTCTCATCCTCGACGCCCTTACGAGATAATTTTACCTCTTTACCACAGTTATAGTGTTCTCCAGTTAACGCTACGAACCAGACGAAATTATGAAAGCAGTAGCAAGATTATTTTCGTCAAACGAAGTTGAACTTTGCTTAGTTACTTTTGGCACTTGTAAGCGGTTTTTATACGATGACCCCTTGCTACCACTGCTGACGTCATCCCTAACAAACTGTCATCACGAGTTATATACGCATTTCGTTTTGCAACGAATTATATGAGGCATTAATATTCTGCACTTTTTGTAACATCCCACAGGTTTATATTTCCAAATACAAGGACACCGTGTTACATTCCGTTATTGCAAACCAGTCTTCTTATGTTCTGGATAGATATCATGCTAATACGTTCTTGCACTAATATATAAAGATCAACGGAAGCCACGGAATATTACGACCCCTCTGCGTAAGCTGTCTCCACGTGCGTGTGACACATCGATACTGTTGCTTCACATTTTTGTTCCATAATTCAGCGCTGACGTTTACGAGCGTCATGGGAATAATTATAGAGCCATTCATTAGATTAGCCTGTTTTTTACTCACAATTAAGTGTGGAAGGGCGCTGGAGTAGTCTCCACGTGTCGCTTTAATGAAACTTGTTTGGTTTCGTATATTCTTGGCTGCGAAGTATTAGTGTCTGAAGTTCTTTTCGATACGCTAAATGGTGGTGGTGGAGCCGTGGTGGTGGATAAAACACTTTTACCAATCCACTAGTCCAAAACAAAATATGTAATTGATTTGGAAGAATGGATGAGGAAGAAGACTGGTCTGGCCACAATCTACGCTTTCATGCAGAGGTCAAATAGCAACTGTTATATTAACTGTCGTCAGAACTCTTTAACACCCTGTGCTCCGATCATTAAATCGACAAGAACAAGAATACAAACTGTTGTTGTTGTTGTTGCTATTGTCTTCAGTATTTACAATGGTTGGATGTTGCTGTCCAACTAGTGTATCCTGTGCAGACCTCTTCATCTCTGCGTAACTACCGCAGCTTACATCCACCTGAATCTGCTTGCTTTATTCAAGCCTTGGCTCCCCCCTACAATTTTTACCACCCCACACTTTCTTCGATTACCAAGACTCACAATTCCTTGATGTTATGCAATTAAGTTTGCCTTTTTTCACTCTATCTTCTACGAGACGTCTCAGGGTCAGTATTGCTATATTTCTCTAGAACGTAGCCTAATACTTCCCGACGTTGGCTTCTACCCGTTTTTTTCCATTCTTCTGTAAATAAATCGTGTCAGTAATTTTCATCCATGACTTCTTAAACTAATAGCTCGGTGATATAAACACCTGTCGACACCTGAATTTGTTGAATTGGAATTACTACAAAAAAATGGTTCAAATGGCTCTGAGCACTATGGGACTTAACTTCTAAGGTCATCAGTCCCCTAGAACTTAGAACTACTTAAACCTAACTAACCTAAGGACATCACACACATCCATGCCCGAGGCAGGACTCGAACCTGCGACCGTAGCGGCCGCGCGGTTCCAGACTGTAGCGCCTTTAACCGCTTGGCCACCACGGCCGGCCAATTACTACATTCTCCTAAAGTCGAGGGTATTTCGTTTGTCTCATATATCTGGTACACCAGGTGGAATAATTTGATCACGGTTGTCTCTCTCAAGGATCCCAGTTTTTCTGAGGGAATTTTATCTACTCCGGGGGCCTTGCTACCACTTACGTATTTCAGTGCTCTCTGAAACTCTTCCCACAGTATTGTATCTCCGGGCTCATCTCCACCTACTTCCTCTTCTCTTTCTATGACACTGTACTCGAGTCTGTTTCTGTTATACAGGTCCTCTATAGATTCCCTCCACCTACCAGGTGTCCCTTCTTTATTATAGCTCTTGATATCTACACAGTTGCTTCTCACGTCTTTAAAGTTCCTTTAATTTTCCAATAGGTAGCATCTATCTTTCCCTAGTTAGGCATGTTTCTATAGCCTTGCTTTTGTCATTTAGCAATACGTATTAGGTCATCTTGCCGTCTCTAACAGTCTCATTTGTTAGACGTCTGTATTCCCTTTCACCTACTTCATTTGCCGTGTATTTATATTTTCTCCTTTTGTCAGTTACATCCAGTACTTCCTGTGTTATCGAGGGATTTCTAATAGACCTTGTTTTTTACCTAAGTGATATTTTTCTGTCTTTTCTAATTCATTTCTCAAAGGTAATCTTTCGTCTTCTTTTGTATTCCTTTCTCCTGTTTCAGTGCAACGTTGTTTAATGCTGCCCCCTAAGCTCAACAATCCTTTAATTCATCTATGTCCCAATCTCATTTTCTTTCCTATGTGCAGTTTGTTTAACCTGCACTCCGTATCCAATAAAGTATGATCAGAGTTCACATCTGGACCTGGAAATGGCTTACAGAGTCCACATCTGGCCCTGGTAATAGCTTAAGTTTAAAATCTGGTTTCGAGATCTCTGTCTTGAAACTATATAAGTAATCTGAAACTTCCTAGGTCCACAGATATTTTCCAGGTATAGAACTTTTTTGACGATTCTTAAACTAGTTATTAGCCATGATTAAATTGCTCTCTCTGCAGAATTCCACTAGGCAGTTTACTCTTTCATTCCTTTCCTCCAGTCCATGTTCTCATACTATTTTTCCTTCTCTTCCTCTACCCACTACCGATTTCCAGTCCTTACATCACTATTAAATTTTCGTTTCCCATATCTCCCTGCATAATTTATTTTATCCAATCACACATTCTTTCACTTTTTTTCATCATTTGCGAAGCAAGTCGGAATCTAAACTGCTACAGTAGTGGCTGTTGGTTCTGTTTCGCTGTTAGTAGCAACTTCCCAACGTTCCTGCATCTTTATTCATAGTTAAGCCTGTCCCTGCAATAACTAGTATCTCTTTTTGTATTGTAACACTATACTCTACTTACTACAAAGCCTGTTCATCTAGCCGATTCACTTCACTAGTTCCTACTGCATCCCACTCCATTTGTCTCGCGTTGAACAGGGCACGCTAGCACGCCACTCTGCTGAGTGTACCTCCCGTTGGTCAGTTCATTGTATCTTCCAGATGTCGTCTTCAGACATACCTTCACTTTCCCAGCCAAGGAATGTAACATGCTTAGCAATCGATAACCCAGACGCAGATACAGAATGACACTGCAACAGTTTAGCGACTCGGAACTTGCAAAAACTGATTAACGGAAAACGACATTTTTGTCGCTTTCAAATTCTTTTTGTAGTTTTCTTGACTCATTCCAAGCAAGTTGCATTATGCTCATTGAAATTTAGTTAATTATACGACGTTAAACTGGCTAGCACTAAAACTCAGGAGATATCATTGTATCCTACATTATCTTTCTGCTGGTAACAAGTAGCTGGTGTTAAACATTGCACCACTACTAAGAGATTAACTATTTCGTACTGGTCAAGTACTATCAAGTACAGCAACAGTTACGACCCGTTGCTCTGTCGATCGTATTCAATAAATACTGCTATTAAAGGCTTGTCTATATCTTCTTTCTAATTATTTCCGTAAGCTGTGTAGTTATTTGCTTTACGTAGTTTAAATACGAACGCCATTAGAAGAGTTTGCGCAGAGAACTCTCTGGATTACTGCCTAATAAAACTTATCTATGGTGATAGAATCAGTGAAATATTTTGTTACAGCTACTTTCGCTAATTATTTTGTAGTAGCTTTCACTCATACCCATGAACTACTCTGTAGCACTTAAAAGAATTATTAGTCATACGTTCAATTGGTTTCTTCAGTTCCTACGTTCGTGACGTTCTTGGCAGCCTTACTTTCGTGTTACTGCTGTCCAAGCTAGAGAATCAGAACGATGATAACGGTTCGCCATTGGCCCACTGGAGTGATCATTCGCTATCTACTTGTGTTGCCAGATAAAAAGGTTATCTTTTGTGGGTAAGAATCATCATCAGTTTTACCGTATACTCTTATTTCATGAATACGTGTGGAACGTTAATGTTTACAAGCCACCGGGTGAGTTGTAATTTTGTGCCGTGAATACCGAATGAATACAGTAATTTACTGTTCGTTACGTGGACAGCTAGTATTTTGGAAACACTGCGTATAATTCCGCGACCAGCTAGCAATTTATGCCTTCCTGTAGTTTCCCTAATTCACATCAGACGAATCTGAAATATTTCCTTCCATAATCCTACAGTTTATCCTCTACATCCTCGAATTATTGATCCGCCGGCTGAAGTGGCCGTGCGGTTCTAGGCGCTGCAGTCTGGAACCGCGAGACCGCTACGGTCGCAGGTTCGAATCCTACCTCGGGAATGGATGTGTGTGATGTCTTTAGGTTAGTTAGGTTTAAGTAGTTCTAAGTTCTAGGGGACTGATGAGCTCAGAAGTTTTGTCCCATAGTGCTCAGAGCCATTTGAACCAATTATTGATCCGTCCTTGACGACGCTAGAATTGCAGCATGCACTCCTCACGTAGTGAGCTGCAAGAATATTATATTTCATTTTGGAGTAGTGATTAACTACCATAGGTAGGAATCACGATCTTTCAGATATATTTGCCAACGTTACCATTCTCTCAATTTACTTTACAGTGCCTCCACTTTTCCTTTAGCTATGCTTTGCTCATCAGTCTGTACGATTAATTCTTGTACTGATAAGCTGGGCTAGCTCTCGTGCCATTTCTTAAAGTGAATAATTATCACGAGAGTCATGGGAGAACATTGCATCTCACAATCATTCCTAAGAGTCATAGCAATATTATAACTGGTAGCGAATCGTCTTGACTTACTTGTTGTAACGTGAATGATCGCTTCTGTTATCAATGTGCGTTTCTTCTGAGTATCTTGTCTAGTAACAATGAGGAACAAACGTACAGACAAAGAACCTGCTTCGTTCTGTACCCGAGGCTGTCTTGTAATTCTACAATTCTCCTTAATTCTTACCCACATACAGACGCTGTACCAACACCACCTGTTTACTTTCATATATCTTCCTAACTTCTGACAGACTTTACCACTATGTCATATCTTTCGACTGATCGGCTATTTCTGGTTGAGGTACCATTTTCATGGACATTACTTCTGGAGGGATCTGGAGCGGTGTTATATCACTGTGTCAGTGAGTCGTATCGTAACCTTGCGATATCTCGAAGCCTTTGATGTTCAGAGACAATGCCGTATGATGAACAGACGTTCATTTTTGCGACTCCATGTTCCTATTCAACGCCACTGCACGACGTCTTAAACGTAACCAGTACCGGTTACATATTTCTCTGGGGGTAACATTATTCAAGATATTAATAACCATGATATAAACTCAGTAAGTACAGCCTTAAAACCCACGTGATATGCCGGTCGGGGTGGCCTAGCGGTTCTAGGCGCTACAGTCTGGAACCGTGCGACCGCTAAGGCCGCAGGTTCAAATCCTGCCTCGGGCATGGATGTGTGTGATGTCCTTAGGTTCGTTAGGTTTAAGTAGTTCTAAGTTCTAGGGGACTGATGACCTCAGCAGTTAAGTCCCATAGTGCTCAGAGCCATTTGAACCCACGTGATATGTATCCTTAATTATTGGTACTCTTACAGTCCTAGATTATACAAAAACATTAACTATATAAAATTTCCATGGATATTCCCGGTCTGTTCCTATGTCTTTGGGTAACCGAAGGTTTTCACGCATGAGCACACTCTCGGCAATGGCTGGCGTATTGCCATTTTTTGGTGGCATGCGACTTGGTGCAAAGAGAGGAGTATCGAACATAATTACACTGGGTGCGTATTACAGGATTTACTCGGTCAGTCTTCAGTCCTTTACTGAATACTACTAAGACATCTAGCACCGATATTACAGGAAAAACAAGTTGAGGTCAAACTAAGCGATATGGAAAAACCCATAAATGTTTATGAATTAAAGCCCAAGGTGCTACATACAGATGTGAATTTTGTCCACAGCGAATCTTCAGCACTTTATTTCTATCACCGCCATCTTGCTTCTGTCAGAAATCGGGGTACAATACCTGCTTCACACTGACAAAAGAGCTGTTCTGCTAGTTGTCGGGATAGGTTTTGAATATTCCGCCCTGACCATTGTGGATCCAGTGGGTCGATGCAGGGCGGTAGGAGACCATAGTGGATGGTTGCACCAAACTTAAACTCGTCCTGGTTGCAGCCAGTGATCTCACTGCGTCCTTGTAGTAGGTGCGGTGGTCGTCCTTGCAGTTCACGCACGCTGCTCTGCGGCTAATGCTTCTTGTGTTATAGCCCGGTGTCCAAGTGACGCGACAGGCGACAGTGTTGCCCAAGGGATGAACTTGGGACGTCTGTGGCGCTGTGGTAGGCGGTGATTGATCCCAGTGCTGTGGAGGTGGACCTCCATTCGTACCTCAGACCATGACGTCGCGGCTGAGTGAAGGCGGCCTGATGGAGGTCGTTAGGCAATGGTCTTGGATTTGCAATCCACTCGCAACGATGGTAGTTGTGTCAGCACCAGATCGACAGGGCACAGGCTGTACACAACGCGAGATATTCACTGACCTGCTGGGCTGATAATCTGTTCTGTTAGATTCATCATGAGCATATCGTCAAGGTGAAAACTGATACATGGAGGGATTGACAGATAATCCTGCCGTGCTGATTAAATGTTCTGGTTTCTTTATCAGTGTAAGTCGTCAAGGCGGAGACTACAAATGTCACGGGATACGTGTATAGCCCTGTTGTACCATTGATACCCTCTGTTAGCCTGGGAATATATATCAAGCTAAAAGATTTGTTACGCGGAAAATAGGCATTTCCACGTGTTTTCATTGACCTTGTACTCCTTTGTAAATGCGGAGGACCAGTATTGCCGTGTAACTCAGCGCTATTGACAGTGCTTTAAGGCTGAAGAACTGGGTTACTGGCGGCATGACGATATGCTGTGTCGGTGACCGGCGGATTGCATCCTGGGATATGGTACTGTGCCCCACTTTGTGAAGAAACTGGTTCTCTATTTCTGAAAAAAAAAACATTTAAATAATAAAACATGAGCTATACAAGGAATCTGACTACCCCTGTTAGTCATGGACGAAAAACAATTTGGCATAGTCTTTGTCAGAACGTGCAGAATCTTATGTGGGGCCCATAAGACGTGAATTTTAATCTACATATGGTACGCCAATTTTTACGTAATAAAAAAATAAATTAGGTAATTCAGTACAATTATTATATAGATACGATAAATCACTTTAACGGGGAAAAATGAACAATTAAAGTGAATATAATTCCAGTAAACATGCAAAGGTAAAAAAATATATATATATTGTAGGGGCCTACACAGACATCGCGCATCTGCTAGATGCCCACGAAATACGTAATTTTGTTTTGAAGCTGATAGCCAATGACAAAATAGGTGCAAAAATACTATTGGTCGATTTTCAAGCACTAATGGCGGACAGCATCAGCTGGTAATATACGTTATTTTATGGTAGCTTATTTTACTGCGCAAAAAGTAAAATACGTACTCCCTCCAAAAGAAGTTACACACAAACATTAAAATAAAATTATGATGGGCAGCAAAATGTCTGAGAAGAATTTTGAAAGAAAATTATTAAATGAACTTTAATTTGGAGGGTTTTTAACACTGTCAACAAGACGAAATAATGGAAAGAATATTTATTGGAACTAAACAAAATTGAACCTTGATATTGTGACAGTATTTTAAAATAGATAAGTTAACAGTAAATTGTCTTTAATTTTGAAATGAGAGAGAGCGTAATAATTTTCTTTTAATGTCTTAATTGTTGCTGCAGGCAGTGCGATGACGTCAGCGGTGTTCCGCGCGGACGATGTGTGAAGTTAATCCTGTTTCGTGGCGTGAAGATAATGATGGATCCTCCTGTTTCATTAATATTCCAGTTACGGCGGCGGTCAACGTCTCCGTTGGGGTCGAATCATCTGGCAGCAATGGAGCGCGATAATAATAGTTCCAGTGTGTGCGTTGTCGTTACGCGCGCGACTTTTTTTTTTTTTTTTTTTTTTTTTTTTTCTTTTTTTGTCGTCAGTCTACTGACTGGTTTGATGCGGCCCGCCATGAATTCTTTTCCTGTGCTAACCTCTTCATCTCAGAGTAGCACTTGCAACCTACGTCCTCAATTATTTGCTTGACGTATTCCAATCTCTGTCTTCCCCTACAGTTGTTGCCCTCTACAGCTCCCTCTAATACCATGGAAGTCATTCCCTCATGTCTTAGCAGATGTCCTATCATCATGTCCCTTCTCCTTATCAGTGTTTTCCACATATTCCTTTCCTCTCCGATTCTGCGTAGAACCTCCTCATTCCTTACCTTATCAGTCCACCTAATTTTCAACATTCGTCTATAGCACCACATCTCAAATGCTTCGATTCTCTTCTGTTCCGGTTTTCCCACAGTCCATATTTCACTACCACATAATGCTGTACTCCAGACGTACATCCTCAGAAATTTCTTCCTCAAATAAAGGCCGGTATTTGATATTAGTAGACTTCTCTTGGCCAGAAATGCCTTTTTTGCCATAGTGAGTCTGCTTTTGATGTCCTCCTTGCTCCGTCCGTCACTGGTTATTTTACTGCCTAGGTAGCAGAATTCCTTAACTTCATTGACTTCGTGACCATCAATTCTGATGTTAAGTTTCTCGCTGTTCTCATTTCTACTACTTCTCATTACCTTCGTCTTTATCCGATTTACTCTCAAACCATACTGTGTACTCATTAGACTGTTCATTCCGTTCAGCAGATCATTTAATTCTTCTTCACATTCACCCAGGATAGCAATGCCATCAGCGAATCGTATCATTGACATCCTTTCACCTTGTATTTTAATTCCACTCCTGAACCTTTCTTTTATTTCCATCATTGCTTCCTCGATGTACAGATTGAAGAGTAGGGGCGAAAGGCTACAGCCTTGTCTTACACCCTTCTTAATACGAGCACTTCGTTCTTGATCGTCCACTCTTATTATTCCCTCTTGGTTGTTGTACATATTGTATATGACCCGTCTCTCCCTATAGCTTACCCCTACTTTTTTCAGAATCTCGAACAGCTTGCACCATTTTATATTGTCGAACGCTTTTTCCAGGTCGACAAATCCTATGAAAGTGTCTTGATTTTTCTTTAGCCTTGCTTCCTTTATTAACCGTAACGTCAGAATTGCCTCTCTCGTCCCATTACTTTTCCTAAAGCCAAACTGATCGTCACCTAGCGCATTCTCAATTTTCTTTTCCATTCTTCTGTATATTATTCTTGTAAGCAGCTTCGATGCATGAGCTGTTAAGCTGATTGTGCGATAATTCTCGCACTTGTCAGCTCTTGCCGTCTTCGGAATTGTGTGGATGATGCTTTTCCCAAAGTCAGATGGTATATCGCCAGACTCATATATTCTACACACCAACATGAATAATCGTTTTGTTGCCACTTCCCCCAATAATTTTAGAAATTCAGATGGAATGTTGTCTATCCCTTCTGCCTTGTTTGATCGCAAGTCCTCCAAAGCTCTTTTAAATTCCGATTCTAATACTGGATCCCCTATCTCTTCAAAATCGACTCCTGTTACTTCTTCTATCACATCAGACAAACGTTCACCCTCATAGAGGCTTTCAATGTATTCTTTCCACCTATCTGCTCTCTCCACTGCATTTAACAGTGGAATTACCGTTGCACTCTTAATGTTACCACCGTTGCTTTTAATGTCACCAAAGGTTGTTTTGACTTTCCTGTGTGCTGAGTCTGTCCTTCCGACAATCATATCTTTTTCGATTTTTCCTGCAGCCATTTCGTCTTAGCTTCCCTGCACTTCCTATTTATTTCATTCCTCAGCGACTTGTATTTCTGTATTCCTGATTTTCCCGGAACATGTTTGTACTTCCTCCTTTCATCAATCAACTGAAGTATTTCTTCTGTTACCCATGGTTTCTTCGCAGCTACCTTCTTTGTACCTATGTCTTCCTTCCCAACTTCTGTGATGGCCCTTTTTAGAGATGTCCATTCCTCTTCAACTGTACTGCCTACTGCGCTATTCCTTATTGCTGTATCTATAGCGTTAGAGAACTTCAAACGTATCTCGTCATTCCTTAGTACTTCCGTATCCAGCTTCTTTGCGTATTGATTCTTCTTGACTAATGTCTTGAACTTCAGCCTACTCTTCATCATTGTGATCTGAGTCTATATCTGCTCCTGGGTACGCCTTACAATCCAGTATCTGATTTCGGAATCTCTGTCTGACCATGAAGTAATCTAATTGAAATCTTCCCGTATCTCCCGGCCTTTTCCAAGTATAGCTCCTCCTCTTGTGATTCTTGAACAGGGTATTCGCTATTACTAGCTGAAACTTGTTACAGAGCTCAATTAGTCTTTCTCCTCTTCCATTCCTTGTCCCAAGCCCATATTCTCCTGTAACCTTTTCTTCGCCCATGATTATTAGATTTTCGTCCCCCTTTACATACTGCATTACCCTTTCAATATCCTCATCCACTTTCTCTATCTGTACGTCTTCAGCTTGCGACGTCGGCATGTATACCTGAACTATCGTTGTCGGTGTTGGTCTGCTGTCGATTCTGATTAGAACAACCCGGTTACTGATCTGTTCACAGTAACACACCCTCTGCCGTACCTTCCTATTCATAACGAATCCTACACCTGTTACACCATTTTCTGCTGCTGTTGATATTACCCGATACTCATCTGACCAGAAATCCTTGTCTTCCTTCCACTTCACTTCACTGACCCCTACTATATCTAGATTGAGTCTTTGCATTTCCCTTTTCAGATTTTCTAGTTTCCCTACCACGTTCAAGCTTCTGACATTCCACGCCACGACTCGTAGAACGTTATCCTTTCGTTGATTATTCAATATTTTTCTCATGGTAACCTCCCCCTTGGCAGTCCCCTCCCGGAGATCCGAATGCGGGTCTATTCCGGAATCTTTTGCCAATGGAGAGATCATCATGACACTTTATCAATTACAGGCCACATGTCCTGTGGATACACGTTACGTGTCTGTAATGCAGTGATTTCCATTGCCTTCTGCATCCTCATGTCGTTGATCATTGCTGATTCTTCCGCCTTTAGGGGCAATTTCCCACCCCTAGGGCAAGAGAGTGCCCTGAACCTCTATCCGCTCCTCCGCCCTCTTTGACAAGGCCGTTGGCAGAATGAGGCTGACTTCTTATGGCGGAAGTCTTCGGCCGCCAATGATGATTATTTATCAAAATTTAGACAGTGGCGGGGATCGAACCCAGGACCGAAGAGGTTTTGATCAGGAATCAAAGACGCTACCCCTAGACCACGGGTAGGTTTTTTTATTAAAAGTTTATTAATCACGCGGTGCGGGTAGGTCGGAATTATGTAATGTCTTTAGTATTTACGATATATAGCCGGTTAATGCCAATACTTCGCACAGTTCTTCCACCGTGTTGCCACAGGAAAACACTCACATGTGTTTATCAATATAACAGTCCGTTAAACATCAATTCAATTTACGTCGTCGTCTTTAAGACAGTTTCGATGATATAATAAATGTTTCTTCACCAAATCACAGCACTGTTCTTTTACTTAACATTTTGGTTTGTTCCACTTTCACGCAATTCTAACAGTTAGTGTCTCCATACGACAATGGTGTCTGGATCACGGCTAATTGTCACAAGTTCACACAGTATGTAAAATCGCCACCGCAAACACTCTATATACTTTTCAGGTTTTACTGTTCACTTAATAATGCACTATCTCGTATTAACACAGAGGACGCACTGTAATTAATTGTTCCTCCGTGTATCACCGTCTTTCACGCCAAACTTTGCAACGTTTCTCCACCCGCGAACCGGCCACGATACCACAACAACTTTCACGCTCTCTATCGATAGTCGTTCGCTCTCTCTCTCTCTCTCTGACACAGTACTTCTCCTAGACTAACCAAAGATTTACAAAGCATATAAAACCAAAACATTCATATTCGTACAATATAAAATATAAAACAGTAGCAAAATGAATGAAGAAACAATGTGACGTATTAACAAATAAATAATACAAAATTGTTAAGGCTTTCGTGGCCACTTGTTGACAAACTGACTATTGTCTTCTGTCTCGGGTTCTTCGGCCGACGTTCATCTAATGATTTTTCTGACGTTTCGCCAACACGAGTGGCTGGCATTGTCAAAGCTTCACCCTCCAAGCTTTGGCAATGCCAGCCACTCGTGCTGGCGAAACGTCAGAAGAATCATTAGATGAACGTCGGCCGAAGAACCCGAGACAGAAGCCAATAGGCAGTTTGTAAATAAATAATAGTTGAAATAAATAATACATACGTACTATGACAAGGTAATGCACAAAAGAAAAACGATATTATCGATTTTCGGGGAAAGCAATGTCTTTACAAGCTTCAGCCTGTACCGTTACGCTAGGAACACGCTGCTAAAGCTTTCCTTCGGCGCGCCACACCTTGTACTCTCTTGTTGGGATCTCGAGGACATGTTAAGATATGAGAATGAGAGCGATCTGTTTTACTTGGTACAATTCTTTCTGTAGCCAAGGTCACATAAATACTTATTCAGATTTACGATGAGGAGGGGCTTTACAGCCGTCAAATAATTGTGACACTTCATTGTAGATGACCATCAGCTGTTTATTTCTATGCTCATTCCTGCCAGTTTCGATCTGTAGACAATTTTCAAGCTGATTGTGCAGAGGAGTTTAAACAACCGTACGCGAATGGAACAATAAGAATCCCTATTGACTGTGTAACGTGCCTACAACAAATGGGGCCTGTGTTCGTCTGTGGAAATGGGCTCGATAAGCAACCTGAGCTATCAGTAATCGGAATCTAACCGGCATAACACTGTGTGCGTGTTGTACGAGTGCCAGTTTCACTGTCCTTTAAGCCCTCAACATATCGTTACATCAAAAACTTAAAACTAACATCTGGATAAGCTATCTGACTGCGTATTTGTGTAAGAATTTACAAGTGATACAGAATCTGACTTGTTCAACGGATTTTACTGGATTATAGTACATGACATATTGTGGTGTGTCAGTGTCCCTCTTTTAGCTCTAAGTTTTGCAGTCACCTCATTAGATGACTGCCTCTTTCCAAGTGGTTTACAGCAATTCGCAGCAGCTTGCAGCAGCAGCGGCTAAAGCTTATAGTTACTAAGAATGAATTTAATAAAAAGGATTTTGTTTGGGTCCTGTTAACGACTAAATAACTTGTAAAAAGGAATTTCATAAATTAAATCTATTTAAAAATTTCAGAAGTTACACTATGTGATCAAAAATATCCGGACACCCCCAAAAACATGCGTTTTTCATACTAGGTGCATTGTGCTCCCACCTACTGCAGGTACTTCATATTAGCGACCTCGGTAGTCATTAGACATCTTGACAGAGCAGAATGGGTTGCTCCGCGGAACTCACGGACTTAGAACGTGGTCAGGAGATTTGGTGTCACTTGTGTCATACGTGTGCACTCGACATTTCTACACTCCTAAACATTCCTAGGCCCACTGTTTACGATGTGATAGTGAAGTGGAACCCTGAGGGGATACGAACAGCACAAGGCCTCGTCTGTTGACTGACAGAGACAGCGGATAGTTGAAGAGAGTCGTAATGTGTAATAGCCAGACATCTATCCAGACCATCACACAGGAATTCCAAACTGCGTCAGGATCCACTGAAAGTACTATGACAGTTAGGCGGGGGGTGAGAAAACTTGGATTTCATGGTCGATCGGCAACTCACAAGCCACACATCAAGCCGGTAAATGCCAAAGGACGCCTAGCTTGGTGTAAGTAGCGTAAACATTATACGACTGAACAGTAGAAAATGTTGTGTGGAGTAACGGATCACGGTACACAATGTGGCGATCCGATGGCATGGTGTGGGTATGGCGAATGCTTGGTGAACGTCATCTGCAGCAAGTGTAGCGCCAACAGTAAAATTCAGAGGCGGTGGTGTTACGGTGTGGTCGACTTTTTCGTGGAGGCAGTTGCATCTCTTGTTGTTTTGCGTAGCACTATAACAGCACAGGCCTACATTGATGTTTTATGCACCTTCTTGCTAGCCTCAGTTGAAGAGCATTTCGGGTATGGCGATTGCATCCTTCAACACGATCGAGCACGTTTTCATAATGCACGGCCTGTGGCGGAGTGGCTACACGACAATACCATCCCTGTAATGGACTGACCGCCTGCATAGGGGTGCTGACCTGAACACCCATAGGATGTTTTGGAACGCCGACTTCGTGCCAGTCCTCACCGACCTACATCGATACCTCTCCTCACTGCAGCACTCCGTGAAGAATGGGTCCGCCGCTCGTGGTCTCGCGGTAGCGTTCTCGCTTCCCGAGCACGGGGTCCCGGGTTCGATTCCCGGCGGGGTCGGGGATTTTCACCTGCCTCGAGATGACTGGGTGTTTGTGTTGTCCTCATCATTTCATCATCATCCAGGAAAGTGGCGAAATTGGACTGAGCAAAGATTGGATAATTGTACGGGCGCTGATAACCACGCAGTTGAGCGCCCCACAAACCAAACATCATCATCATCTCCGTGAAGAATGGGCTGCCATTACTCAAGAAACCTTCCAGCACCTGATTGAATGTATGCATGCGAGAGTGGAAGCTGTCATCTGGGTTAAGGGTTGGTCAACACCATATTGAACTCCAGCATTACCGATGGAGGGCTCCACGAACATGTAAGTCATTTTAAGCCATGTGTCCGGCTACTTTTGATCACACAGTGTACCTTGACCAATAATAGGTTGACAAGTATTAACAATGGCAAAATGCCTGGCAATAACATAAGTATCGATAATGGCTGAGTGGGAGATTAACAAATTATTTCAAAGTTACATTAACATTTAATAACCACAGAATTTTTTTGAATTAGATGTAAAGAATAATTATTATTATTTGGAGGATAATGAGGCTTCTTTAACTGAGAAGCAAAACATGGAATTATTGCGAACTCGGACTAACAATCACGAGCCTAACCTTACAATCGCGCTTTACGCTATGCTTGCGAATGTTGCTTTGAATTCCATCTTCAAGCGTACTTAAGCCATCAAAATCTCTCCTGACCATATGAATGAAATCAGGCCTTGAGTGTGGTAAGATCTGCCATCACCGACGTGAGGTCAGCGTGACCCGTCTTCTGTCTCCGAATGCATGACCTACACTACTGACTCGTCTCACAACAACGTTTAGAATTGCGCTCCCATGTTTCGTCCGCAGATTGTTACTATTGATATCTGAATGCTTACACAATGCAAAGAATAGCCTTGCTGAATATTTAATCAATGCAATGATAAGCGCTGTAGATGAGATCTTAGCGGAGTTCCAGAATGAACTAAAACAAAAAAGGACGTCAACCACAATTACATCGCAGGTGAGAGACAAAATTTGGGAACTCGCACTAGGTCAAGCAATGCTTTATGCACAAAATGAAGAGCTTAGAACTGAAAATGCCAGATTCTGAAAAGAACTAGCGGTTGCTAACGCACCAGATGCCCTGGAATGTATTCAGCGCCTGGAACAAGAAATAGCGGAACCCAGATCCGAAATCAGAGACTAATGTCAGAAAATAGACCCCTCTCCCTCTCATTTGCAGCGGCTGCGGCTGCCGGTCCGATTGCAAAACCCAAAATCAAAGTACAGGAACGCATTCAACAAACAAAAGCTAAACAGTCCAGTACATTTTTCTCTAAGTCAGAAACCAACCAAGATGCGAGAACCATTAGAGAAATCATCACTAAAACAATTAACCCCAAGCAAGAGAAATTTAAAATAAAATCAGTCAGGTCAACAGCAAACACCATAATAATTGAAACAGAATCAAAAATAGACAAGAAAAAGATAACAGAAAAAACAGCACAGCTTAAGGACATTAGGTGTGAAGAACGGAAGAAGTTCAGACCCCTGCTGGCAACGCAACATGTCTCAACATATTTAACTGACCAGGAATTCACCAACTGCGACATAGTCGTGTATACAAATGTAAAGTTATATTTGTTGGTCCTCCCTTCCACGTTTTCCTTAATTCCAGTAAGTACCACGTATCAAATCTTACCACCGCGTTGTACAAAAGAAAGGATGAAACTGTATTACCAACACGGAGTTGCAATTGGGGTTTGATGGTGTGGGAGCTGTGGCCTGCTGAGATGTTGGTTTGTAGGCGATACTACTTTCGGGACAACTCCATTATTTCTTGGACACTCTTCTCGTGATTCATCGTTGACAACACTCTGAAGTAAATGAACATAGTTTATTTACCATTAGTTTTTAAGATTTAGTGATATGATGTGCTTCGACGACACGGTGGTAATAACTGCATTTTGTGGCAGGCCGCATCAATCCAGTCGGAAGACGCGTAACTAAAATAAGAAGGAAAAAAAAAAAAAGAACTGTCGCTTGAGTGCAAGTGGACATGGATGATTGTTCCATGTGGAGATAAGCTATTACTGACAAACTGTTCCTGCAGTATTGACAAACACTCTCCTGCAATACAGCTTAGAAAGCAATTGTGACCTGAAGCAGGTGTTAAAGACTTATTACTGGACCGTGCGGATGGGAAGGAGCGGAGAACGCTCCGGCGTCACTTCCCAGGATTTGCGGAGAGCCTCCCATCTCTTAAGTCGAGTGCTGTGGATCAGTGGTAAGAAAATGGACTCGCACTCAGGAAACGAATGTTGAACTCAGCGTCTTGAACTTCTGTCGGCCCCCAAATCGGTTAAGGCAATTTTCAGGCCGATTCCTTCAATGAGGAACGGCCGATTTCCTTCTCCATGTTTTCTGACGCCGAGATTGTCCATCGTCTTCTATAATCTAGCTGTCGACGTTTTGTTAAACCCTAAATTTGATTTTGTATTTACGTCTATGCACTGGAAGCTACCTTACGTGTGTTTTCGAGGATCATTTGTGTATCACTGTCCACTCCCGCACCCCCCCCCCCCCCACCCGCCATTCCTCCGCCATGTCCGAGGGAAGAACGATTGTTCGATTGTTGGTGACCTTCTGCGCGAGCTCGAATCTCTCTCACCTTACTTTCATGACCTTTTCGCGACCTCTACATAGGAGGAAACCATACTTGTACGAAAGTACGCGCTCGGCACTCCTGCGATAAACAAAACCGTGATGCACTTTTCTTGTAGCGTCTGCTAATGCAGCTAGGTAATGATTTCCGTGGTGCTTTCACGGTTGCTAAACCAAACTGCAACGAAATGGGATGCTGTTCCTCAGATCTTCTTCCTCTATCAGTCCCATTTCAAGTATCAATCAAACGATAATTTTGTAAGTTTTCACTTTCGTCAATGGACTGCGCTGCTTTTCCTAAGATTAATGTGATCGTTACGTTTTGGATATTTCAGTGCTCATATTCAGAGGTATTTAATACCTGTGACTGCTTCCACTGGCTCTTCGGCAATTATGTAATCATACAGTAATTGGTCTTTCTGCCTATTTGGGGGTAATGTGTTACATTTGTTCACGTTGAAGTTTCACTACCGATGCCGCCAAGAAGTGTTGACCTTCTGCAGATCTTCAGCTTTCTAGTTTCGTCACGTCACATTTGCGCTCTATTGGCTCACCTGATAAGTACAACAGATGGCATTCAGCTTGAGGGGAGCTATTTTCCTGCTTAGGAAAAAATGAAAACATGAAAAAAAGTGTTTATTTCAAAATAAAACACCATACTCACGAAACTGCATCCCTCAAGAAATTCACAGCGACCATGGACTCATGTATACAAAGAATTTTAACGAAAGTCTTAAGTATACATCAGTCCACAGTTTTTCTATCGGAACGAGCTCTTTTACGCTTATCAGACAAAGCGTTTTCCTGACAGGTCACTTGTGCAATCACGAATTTTCTGCCTGAAAATTTTTCTGCTACATCAAATTAAGTCAGGTCTTTCTTTACTGCATCGATCTTTGCTATTGCTTCAATTTTAGTTTTACCGGCACTATAGTAAAATTCCATTTCGACACTAGTTAATCATATTGATACCACTCTTTTAAAGCGCCCTTAAAATTTCAGCTTGCATTTTTTGCTGTTCGATTAAATGTTAATATACTTCTCAATGTCCTTATTTACTCTTAGTGTTCCTTTTTCAGCATAATTAGGACCTAAAATTTCCATGATTACATTTCGTTTTTTCTTTTGCATTTATGTCTTCCTAAAATGAGTGCTTCAGACCCCTGCTAACACTCTGGTTTGATGATTGTGTTGTAGTGTCTTCCAGTTATGTGTCTTGAGATCTTTTTGATAAGTGTGTGGGCCGTCTCCGTTTTGGGTCAACTAATTTGGTCACAGACATCAAACCCAGAGCGATTATATGGGGCTGAAATACTCATTTCAGACAGATAGACGTGGTGTAAGTAGGCTGTTTATGTTTTCTTATTGGCAACGTTACGTAGCGCTCTGTATGAAAATCACTGGCTGTGCTGTGTGCAGTCTGTGTCCAGTTTGCATTGTTGTCTGCCATTGTAGTGTTGGGCAGCTGGATGTTAACAGCGCATAGCGTTGCGCAGTTGGAGGTGAGCCGCCAGCAGTGGTGGATGTGGGAAATGAGACTGCGGATTTTTGAGTACAGAATGGATGTCTGAACTGCTATATATATTATGACTATTAAGGTAAATACATTGTTTGTTCTCTATTAAAATCTTTCATTTGCTAACTATGCCTACTAGTAGTTAGTGCCTTCCGTAGTTTGAATCTGTTATTTAGCTGGCAGTAGTGGCGCTCGCTGTATTGCTGTAGCTTGAGAAACGAAGATTTTTGTGAGGTAAGTGATTTGTGAAAGGTACAGGTTAATGTTAGTCAGGGCCACTCCTTTGTAGGGATTTTTGATAGTCAGATTGCGTTGCGCTAAAAAAAATATTGTGTGTCAGTTTAAGCACAGTCTTGTATAATTGTTGAAAGGGGGACGTTTCATATGTCGACCCTTAGCCGAGAATACCTCACTGGAATCTTTTGATTTTTTCTTGTAGTTTGTGTAATTAGTGTAGATTTTGTTTATTGCTATTGAGTAATTGTAGAGAGAATTTCCTTTGTAGTTGCAGTCTTTCATTGTTGTACAGTAAAACAGTTGTGGCATGCATGTAGATTTGCACCAAGTATTTCGCAGCTGCGCTTGCAATTAACTAGATATTATTTTCAGTGCTATGTTAATGTGTTCCCCTATTTTTGCTCTTCAAATTGTGTTTTTCTGTGTTGTCGTGTGAAATATTGTGACAATAATGGTGTGTGAAAAACGTAACACTAGGCTCCAAAGTAAACTGAGAAATGACAGTGAAGACGAAAGCAGTGTGTTAAGCCACCATGTAATGAATTTACTAATATTCAAAGTAGTAATTTGGTAACTGTGCATAGGGAAATGGAGCGGGCGTCAAATAATGGTTAGAAAGTGAAACAGGTAGTAAACAGGGAAGCATTATCGATCGATCGGTCGGCAACATCTCGCCTCAGGAAACGGGAATGACAGAACACAATATTGCAGATACTGTAGACTCAGGTTTTGGGTTCTCACCGTTTTCTCAAATGAGTCAAGACACATTTTCCGCTTGTGAAAATGTGAATGTTGCCGGTGCAAATTCACTGCCGAAAAGCACTGAGGAACATGTTTCAGTCACCAGTGCATTGTTATTACAGTTAATGCAACAAATGGGACAAAGGCTACAAAAGTTAGACACAATGCTTGAACAAAATCAAAAACAAATGGAACAAAATCTTCAAAAGTTAGACACAATGGAACAAAATCTTCAAAAGTTAGACACAATGGAACAAAAGCTTCAAAAGTTAGAATCAGTGGAACATAAGCTTGAACAAACACGTGAAGATTTAACTACTGAGTTACATAACATTGAATCGAAATGTCAAAAAGTCTTTAATGATGTAAAAAACACAAATTTGTAAGCATTTTCAACCTATTTTTTCGAGGCATGAAAATGCATTACAGAATCACAAAGCAGCCATAAAGAACTCCAAACTATTGTTCATGAAAATCACGACACCTTGCAAGCTAAAATTGACTCAGTTGCATCTGCCGATTCGGTTACGCAAGTTGCAAAAACTCAAGAAAACTTAAAGGACACAGTAGATACGATTTCAACACAAATGGACACTCTGAAACTTGGTTCAGAAAAACACACTGAGGAAATAAGTACACTATCGGAGAAAGTAGCCGAACTTTCGGATCAGTTCACTAACTTATCTGCTAAGGTAGATGATGATCTGAATGACACGAGACCAGTAGCCATCACTGACACAGAAGAGTGCGAACAAATTAGGAAATTCAAACAAAATTAGAATCAAATTAATACGCAACACCAAAGAGAAATCCAGGAAGTACAAGATCAGCTGACACAGGTAATACAAGAATTACGTGTTTCAGAGGCCACTCGCGCTCCAATACGAGAGAGGGACATAGAAATACGGAACAGCCACAAAATAATAACTCAGGGCACTTCGGAAATTATGAAAGAAATTGGCAAGGTATACCGTATTTTGAGACGGAACCGCCGACACGACGTAACAATGACCGATATGCTACTCGCCGACACGATGATTTTGACTATAAGCTGTTCATTACTACACGTAAATTCAAAACGTTTAAGAATTCTGCCAACGACATTCATCCACAAGCGTGGCTCCATCAATTCTCTCATTGTTTTCCTCCCAACTGGTCATTGGAGCACAGGTTAGAATTTATGTGTGGCTACTTGGAGAATGAACCAGCTGTAAGAATGTGATCGGTCATTCACGATTGTCACAGTGAAGGAGAATTTTACCATGCGTTCCTCTCAGCATATTGGTCTCAAGCTACACAAGACCGAGTAAAACACAGCATCATAATGATGAAACATTTCGAACAATCTGAATTTTCCAGTCTTGTGAAATATTTTTAAGACATGTTGCACAAGAATCAGTACCTGTCAAACCCATACAGCCCCTCAGAACTCATACGCATTTGCTTAATCAAATTACCTGAACATTTACGACATATAATTTTGGCAGGACGTTGCAAAGACGACATTGAAGCTTTTCAGGGACTGTTACAATAACTGGAAATTGACACTGACAATCGTGGAACGCGAAAACAGGAGCACAACAATTACAGGTCACATCTGTCACAATTCCGCAATGACAGAAATAATACACGACAAGGCTATTCTTACAACGTAAATCGTGACCAAAACAGACACCACCCATATGACAACCGTTGGCAGAGTAGTAATAATTACAGGGAAAGATCACCTCTCCGCGGTTAATGACTATCACAGAGACAATCAGAGAAACAGACAATGTGGGAACCAAAATAATTATTGTCAAGGGAGACAGAATAACTTTAGACGCAATGGTCCAGTGCGCAGTTACGACTCAGGGAGAAATTCTCCACCACGTGACCGACAAGAAAGAAACTATGGAATCTACCGACATGACGACAGACGATATAATCATAACGACAGACGTGAATTTCATCAGAACTGGCGGGATTCTAACAGAGCTGGGCCCTCTCAGCAAGGCGAATTTGTAGAACTTAGATCTCTTAATCCCAAAAACACTGCGTGCCAACAAAGAGACAGACAATGACTCACGCCGCAGGTAGCCATGTGCGCCGGCTGGCTCAGAGAAAAATAACATAGACGCTAACCTTGAGAAAAATTCCAGTATGCTTTACTGACGTATACCACATGATAATTGCGTTAAAGTTGAAACTCTGAGTACTATGAAGAGCAAAGGGTTGCACCACATTTCACACGTAAAACCGTTTATTGAAAGATAATCTGTTTTTTAACTTTGTCTTTGCCATGTAACTTTTCACTTCACGTTACTAGTAGGCTTTAGAAATTGTTAACATGCAACAATGTTTGAAGTTAAATATCCAGTCAAGAACCAAGAGAACTTATTTAAACAGAAATTACCACTGCATTGTTATTGCGAACAGACGACACAGTGTTATTGTGTGTGTACATTCTTGCTTGTTAGTTGTACGATTACATAACGACTATAAGGCTCACATACTTAGAACATTTACCAGTACTGCTAATGAGATTTTAATGCAACATTTTGGTTTACTTGAAAATACATTTTGGATTTAAAGTACTTTCTGAGAGATACCAGATGACACAGTGGTTAGTTTATGTGGCAGCTACACGATTTTATCACGATGCTGCTAATGAGTGACAGTTTACAATGTTGCTTTTGCGGTGTATCTGTTTTATACCTGCACAGTTTTTCTGTATTATTTTGGAAAGTAAAACATGTTTTAGTAGTAACTTTTGTCGTATAGCTACAATGAGACAGCCTTTTCCGTAGCACAACAATACGTTACAGCACAGTAATTTCTTCATCACAACAATAAGCGTAATAACTAAGATATCTATACACAAAGCATTTCACTTTTGTTTATCATGAGGTAAGTACATTGACTTCAGCAGAGCTTAGCTTTCGGAGGACAATAACTACAACACTTCCACAGAGATTATCTTACAACAAGACGCACATTTAGCGCTACAGGACACGTATTTGAGTGATTAATTTTGTACTTAAAACATTTATTTTTAAAGATTTTTGAATTACAAAGAAAGTTTTCTGTGATACATTTCATTCCATTGCTGTAATCTGTAACACCTGAGGGTATAATTACAATAATCCTCAGGGGGGTGCACGCTTGCTTTGTGTACCATGTGTGTGGCAAGCACAAGGAGCCCTAGCTAATATGGTATTTGCTTATACAACTTTACACATCGGTACCATATTCCTCTAACACATAAATTACATAGCTATCTGATCATTTAACTGAGAGAGACAAACTTTTTTACTACGGCAGTGACAGATGTATACGTAATTACACCGTTGGATAACTTCACACTTACGAAATTGTATTTTGTCTGTACTTTGTGAACTGTTCATATTTTTTTCGGAACCATTGTGATAGTACCAGAGTTTTGAATGATATATTTGGTATGGGACCATGATTTTAAAGTACGTCTGAGGTAGATGACACTATTTAAATGAGCAGAGAATTCTTTTTAGGTTTTGATATTATTGGAGGAAGCTACGACGATTTTGAGATTTGACTGAGGTGTTATGATGTTATTATTACGACGAAGATGTGTATTATGCTATTGAGGTATGTTTATGTCAATAAGATGATGCTACCATATATGAGGAATGTGATTACGTGTTTATATGTATATGAATAATGAATAGAAGTTAGGGACTCTGGCTTGTGGAAAAGGATGTTGGAAACCAAGAATCGTACTTTAAGAGTTATGAAATGTATGTAAATGCGTGAATGTATTACAATGCTGACGAAAATTTTTTGGACACTGTTATATCAAAAGCATTTTGTTTCTACAGATTTGTAACGCAAATTCTTGACCTGTGAAATATTTTTATATGAGACTGTCACTGTAGCAGAAACTGCTGTCGTAAATATTTCAGTAAGAAAGGTAAGTGACCTTGACGTAATGCGTTTTGGGCGCCCAGCTGAGAGGTAGTCATCTGACAAAAGAAAGCCATTAGGTGGAGAAAAAAAAAAAAGAGGCCATTAATCTCGACATTGACATTCCTTTAGAGATAGCATCGCAAATACGACACGTTCATTACTTGGAATGATACTTACATCTGCACACCTGATTATGACAAGCGTCTTTCTACGAGAGTTGAGAGAACTTCTACTAACTTATGAAATGTCACATGACTATTGAATGATATCTTTATGCTTTGCTTTTCATAGTTGCTTATTTCATTTGATATCTAGTTTCCAGCTGTGTTGCAGCATTGGTTTTATAAAGTAAAATTAAATGTATTTGCTAATCTGAACACTTTCTGCCAACAGATCTATTAAATAATAATATTGTGATCCACATTCTTCAAAAAAAGGAGGACTTGGGAAGGAAAGAACAATAAGAAGGGACTAGTAACAGTAACTGCATACGTAATATTCCTTTCAAGTACATGGTAATATTTTTTTTACAATAAGTTGTTGTGGTGCACCACTTTAATTACATAGACATTAAGGTGTGAATATACATTTCCATTATCTGCATTTATTTTTTTTACTGTAATATTTTTTCTGCTTGAGCTATGTCATGTTTAGGTATAAGTTACTGCTGTTTGCCAGGCATAGTGTTGCTGAATTTGACATTGTGTTACTCTGCTAAGCCAGTTTATTACT
Organism: Schistocerca cancellata; assembly: GCF_023864275.1. Taxonomy (NCBI): domain Eukaryota; kingdom Metazoa; phylum Arthropoda; class Insecta; order Orthoptera; family Acrididae; genus Schistocerca; species Schistocerca cancellata. The sequence continues at coordinate 949,160,280 of NC_064627.1, read as the reverse complement.
GATTTATTTTTCTTGTTTGCAGCTCATTGCATATTAGTTGTAATATTGTTGCTTACTTTGCCAATTTGAATTTTTTGTCATTGCTGTTCATGTTAATTGTTTTGTGCTGCTGAATTGCCTCGTCCCTTAGTTTAGCATCTGAGCTCAGTAGATTTAAGTTAGCTTAAGAAGGGGTAGACTATATAAGAGAATGAGTTGTGATGAATTGGAAAAAATGCATTGAGAAGCTATAAGAAAATCGTTTGGCCTAAAAAAAAAGTATTTTGAAAGAGGATGTGAGCAAAAAAGTAGGGTTTAAGGACAACAGGTTTAGGTAGGATTTTGTTGGAAATAAATGATGAGGTAAGATAATGTAAAATGAATAATGAGGTGAGATATATGTGAACATAAAAATACAGAAAGCATGCTTGGATAGGATTTTTTTTTTGTTGGAAACAAATGTTGAAATAAGACGAAAGATCTATGGAATGAAGTTTTGGGTTGGACTGCAGTACCAAATGTTACACTGAAAACAAACCCTGTCCTTTCCTTTTGTGTTATCCCACTATGTGTTTGTGTACCCTTGTGTATTTGTTTTCTTCCTGTCTCTGTGTAGTTTCATAGAATTTTTTCTTCTTCTAATACTAAGCTACATTCACTATGATGAGGAATACTGTTATCCTCAAATATAGTTGGCATTAATAATATATTATTACCTTGTAAATATGCTTAGACATTATTTATTCTGTTTTGTTTTAATGCTCATGTGTAAAGTTGATGTTTCAAAAGTTATTCTGATCTTTTATGTATGTACTCATGTCATAATTCCTATAACACTGATGTATATGTTATTTCGATTCTTTTGTAAAGCTTGTACTACAAATGTTATCTGTATTGTTATGTTCTTTAATGATGTTTTCTGTATTTCTGTAATTGTATTCTCATGTTATAAAATAGTAATTGACACCAGTTTATCACATTAAGTAACTTGTAAGCATTCATTTCACTGCACACATTTCTGTTGGTCATAGTATATGGACAATATGTGAGAAGTAGGGAGTGATAGTATTTGCACGTGTGTTAATAATTCAGCAAGGGACTGGATAAGAGCATTGCTGGTTCTAAGGACAATTCCAAAAACTTCGTGAGTGTACAAGTGGTGGTTTATGGACTTGCTATATTATCTTCTCTGCAAGACTCTTCGATGGTGATTGTGCACCTGCACAGTCGCAGCAGATGGCTGCTGGCCATCTCTACAAGGACTACAGTGGATCTGTACCTCTGGTGGCCCACCAGTACCATAATCTCTACCAGGACTACAGTGGGTCTGCTCTGTGATGACCTACCTACCAATATTCTTCAAAACGTCGTATGACCCTGCTGTGGGTTTGCTCTGTTGTGGCCCATTACCTGTCTGCATGTCAAGAGTCAGCATTGTCTTTCCATTCGAAGGACAACACTACTTCTTCAAGACTGCATGGAAATCCACTACTTCCGTGTGCATTTTCTTTTACTGCTCAGACTTTGAGAAAAGAAACGGCAGTTTTACTGTGATAAATGATCAGGACTGTCTTTATGGACTGTGAGAAAATTTTAGCCTTTGACCAACATTGTATTGATAAGTGTGTTCATTTGATTTCTTTATTATTGTAATTACGATTATGAAAGATTTTAACAAATATGTATTGCCCAGAGCCCAAAACAATTTGTAAAATTATTTGTAGGGAGCATGGGGGCTATGTAAGTAGGCTGTTTATGTTTTCTTATTGGCAACGTTACGTAGCGCTCTGTATGAAAATCACTGGCTGTGCTGTGTGCAGTCTGTGTCCAGTTTGCATTGTTGTCTGCCATTGTAGTGTTGGGCAGCTGGATGTTAACAGCGCATAGCGTTGCGCAGTTGGAGGTGAGCCGCCAGCAGTGGTGGATGTGGGAAATGAGATGGCGGATTTTTGAGTACAGAATGGATGTCTGAACTGCTATATATATTATGACTATTAAGGTAAATACATTGTTTGTTCTCTATTAAAATCTTTCATTTGCTAACTAGCCTACTAGTAGTTAGTGCCTTCCGTAGTTTGAATCTGTTATTTAGCTGGCAGTAGTGGCGCTCGCTGTATTGCTGTAGCTTGAGTAACGAAGATTTTTGTGAGGTAAGTGATTTGTGAAAGGTACAGGTTAATGTTAGTCAGGGCCACTCCTTTGTAGGGATTTTTGATAGTCAGATTGCGTTGCGCTAAAAAAAAATATTGTGTGTCAGTTTAAGCACAGTCTTGTATAATTGTTGAAAGGGGGACGTTTCAGTGGAAGTAATCAAAAGCAGAGAAAGAAATGTAATATGTAAATTGTTAGGTGCTAATTACAGTGAAGAAGGAACACAATAAGGGTAAATAAAGAAACACTATAGAATAATTAATATAAGACGACAGCTCAGATCGCCTCTTAAATCCTTTATATAGATTTTCTGACAAGAAACAGCAGAGAATCTACGACATTTCCTTGGGAATCCCAGATATCACTTCTGATTTACTCGATGTCTTTCCGTATAGCACTACGAACTGATACCGTTCAGACAAGAACTCACGTATACTATCGAAGGCAACTCGATTAGAGACCACTTACGAGGAACAATATCAAAAACCTTTTGGAAAACTAAAAATATGGAATGAATCTGGCATCCACTGTAGATTGCACTAGTTACTTCGTGAGAATAAAGAGCTAGGTGTGCTGCACAGGAACGTTACTTTCTGAATCAATACTGAATCAATTGATCATTTTCTTCGAGATAATTCATAGTATTCGTACACCATATATGTTCCAAGCTCTTACTGCAAATCGATGTCAGTGATATGGGTCTCTGATTAAATGGATTACTCCTATTTCCTTTCTTTAGTATTTGTATGAGTTGTGCACCGGACTTTAGGTATGAATCTTCCGTCGAGCAAATGCTTACTTGTGATGGTTAATCATGGAGTTATTGTGTCAATATATTTTGAGGGGACTGTAATTGTTATACAGCATGACCGAGAAGACTTGCATGTTTTAAGTGATTTCATTTGCTTCATTGCAGCAGGACTATCTCTTTCTAAGTTACTCATGTTCGCAGCAGTTCTGGATTCGAATTCTGGAATATTTAACTCATCCTCTTTAGTGAAGGAGTTTATGAAAACTGTGCTTTGTAACTTCTCTTTAGTCTCAATGTCATCGGTAACATTGGAAAGGCTATGGTGCAGTGAAGGTATTGATTTTTTCTTGAAACTGGTGTACTTAACATACAACCAGCAGCTCTGGATTTTCTGCCGGATTTCGAGATAGTGTTTCGTTGTGGAAACTATTAAAAGCGTCTCGCATTGACTCGTTGCTAAATTTCTAGCTTTTGTAGGACTTTACCAATCCGATTTTGCGATCTTTTAAATTCGTTTTTTTTCGCTGCTTTAGCAACAGTGTTCTCGTTTTGTGTACCATGGGGGATCAGTTCCGTTTCTTATTAATTTATGTGCTAAAAATCTCTCCACTTCCTCGAAGACTGTGAGGAGATTTGCATGTCACGTTATAGCCTGAGATTTATGCTTGTAGGATCACGCAAGATAGATAAATCGAAGTGCTGGAACCAGGCGAAGAGCAGTCCACAAGGAGACCTCTGAAGGAATCAGATTAGACGGTCTCCAGGTTGACTTAGATATGGGGCAAGAAGGGCTCTTTGAAATGATGAGGTTTACCTTCCTAGGCGAATAACCCATAAGAAAGTTAACCAACTGCTGCTTCGCTCTTAGGTGACTGGCTTATCAAAGTCTAGAGTAAGTAAACCTTGATAAAAAATTACTGTAAAAGCAGACTGCCTCCAAGTGGTTCACCCCAGGCAATGCCGAAAGGTAGCTAAAAGTCTACTACTATCGTGGCGCTGCACTATGAGTGTGAACTCATCTCGCCGCTCAAAAGTGCAAATGGAAGCAAACAATAAAATGAATGGGTCTTCTCAAAACCCAATGACAAGAGACCTCGGCCCATCAGTCCGAGTACTGCAAATTAACATAGAAGGTGTAAGTAAGACTAAATGTGACATCCGCTCAAGACTAGCACGGGATAACAATATACACGTCATACTGGTCCAAGAAACACATGTAAACCACGAGGCAGATCTCATGAAAAGAGGTCTCATAAGTGGATACACAGTTGCTGGAGCTATTCACCATGAAAACTATGGATCTGCTACATACGTGCGTAGTGACATTGATAACTGGGCTCCAATAAAAATAAGTTCTTCGGATAACATATTTTTAATAGAATCCTCACAATAGTCAATGTATATAAGCCTCCTAACATCCAATGGCCAAAAGAAGCACTCCCTGAAACAAAATACCCTACCCTCTTAATGGGCGATTTCAATAGCCACCACAGTTTGTGGGGCTATAGTGAAAAAGATGATAATGGTCAAGCCCTACTTGAGAGGGCAGATACTGAAGACCTGTAACTAATATATGATGCTAAAGAGAGACACACCTTCTGGTCAGCTGGATGGCAACACGGTTTCAACCCAGATCTGTGCTTTGTTAGTAGAGACCGCAAGGGTAAAGGTTACCCATCAAGCAGGAAAGTATTAACTAACTTCCCACACAGCCAGCATACACCTGTCATTGTCCACATTGGAATACAAGTCCCTCTTATAAAATCAGCTCCGAAACCAAGATGGAATTTTCAAAAGGCTGATTGGGAGTCATACGCAAAACGTGCCGATGCCACTGTATGGTGGATAAAGCAAACCATTAACAACTATGAACGATTTAGTAAAGCTCTTATTGCATCAGCTAAGAAAACTATACCACGAGGTTTCAGGAAATAATATACACCAGCCTGGAATGAAACAACTGAACGCCTCGAGTCCAAAGAATCGGGAGACAGGGAAGTTGCAGAGGAACTTATCGAGTCACTTGACAGCTCCCGAAGAGAAAAGTGGAAAAAAAACCGTGGAAGGTATAGACTTAAGAAAGTCCAGTCGAAAAGCGTGGACCCTACTCAGGAAGCTAGGATATGGTGCATATAATCCCTGTGAGAGAGCAAAAACCACTCCCAATGCAATTGCAGGCCGTACAGCCAATATGTGCAGGGTACCTCTTGACAAAGAAACCGCCAGAAACATTAAGAAACTAATTAAAACACGGTGGAGACAAGCTACTGAAAGATCACATCCTGCAGCACCTTTCACAGTGGAAGAACTCAAAACGGCTATCTCGAACATCAAAACTAGGAAGGCAGCTTGGCCAGATGAGCTATACCCAGAATTTATTAAGCATAGTGGGAAAAAAGTTATCAACTGGCTCGTGAACTTCTATAATAACATCCTTGAAGAAGGCCGAGTGCCTAAGATATTCAAAAGATCTAAAGTATTGCCAATATTAAAACCTGGGAAAACACCAGACAAGCCTGAACATTTTAGACCAATCTCTCTTCTGAGCACCTGCTTCAAACTCTTGGAGAGACTCTTGTATAATCGTATTGGGACGACTTTGAATGAAAGAATCCCCATCGAGCAGGCTGGTTTTTGACCCCAACGTAACTGTTGCGACCAAGTACAGGATTTAACAACACATATCGGGAACGGTTATGAACGGAAACTTAAAACATCTGTTGCATTTGTAGATTTAACCGCTGCATACGATACTGTGTGGAGGCGTGGTCTTCTTAGCAAAGATACTTGAGATTATCCCTTGCCAGACCTTGTACAAATTACTAAGTGATATGCTCAGCAATAGAACCCTTGAAGTTCATCTAGAAGGAAAGAAGAGTCGAACCATTGTTTCAAACAACGGCTTACCACAAGGTTCCGTATTGACATCATTACTTTTCAATGTGTACATAAGTGACATACCAACAACAAATGCGCGTAAGTTCTGTTACGCAGATGACATGGCCCTGGCTGTGCAACATGAAAGTTTTGAACAGTGTGAAAACTCCGTTAACCAAGACCTCGGAGTAATGGGTAAATATTTCAGATCTTGGAGATTAATTCCTAACCCAATAAAGTCAGGAGTTACAGTGTTTCACTTAAACAACCAACAGGCAACCCGATCCCTTGACGTTACCTTTGCTGGTAGAAAGTTAAAGCATAACCCAAACCCAAAATATCTTGGTACTAAATTGGATAGATCGCTTACATTGAAACCACACCTAATAGATACTGCTGCTAAGATACGTACAAGAAATAATATTATTCAAAAGCTCGCCAATACTAGCTGGGGAGCTGATGTACATACTCTGAAGATTTCTTCTGTAGCGCTGGTATACTCTGTTGCGGAATATTGCAGCCCTGTTTGGCTTAACAGTAGCCACACGTCTAAAGTGGATACTCAACTAAACAATACCATGAGAACCATAACGGGGACCATTAAATCCACCCCACTACCTTGGTTTACCGTTCTCTGCAGCATAGCTCCACCACATCTTAGGCGGCAAATCGCCTTAGTTAATGAATGGCGTAAAATCTCCTCCAATACCAACCTTCCAATCCATCAGGACATTGCACCAAATCTTTCCGGACTAAGATCTAGAAGACCACCACGGAGAACAGCTCAAAACCTTATGTCTACGTCTTACGATGCTATGGATTCATGGAAAAATGAATGTTCTCAGACTGGACTATCCAAGAACTGCAATGAAATATCATCTGGTGGAAACCTACCTGGTACAGACCTGCCAAGAAGAACTTGGGTTATACTCAATAGACTCACAACTGGTCATGGCAGAAGTGGCGATATGCTCTGTAGATGGGGCATACGAGATTCACCACAGTGCGATTGTGGACGTCCAGAGCAAACGATCCAGCACATGATTCAGGAATGGCCTAAACGTGCGTTTAAAGGATCCATTCGAGAACTTTATGCAGTCTCCCCTGCAGTCGTCGAGTGGATGGAAAACCTAGACATAGAACTTTAAAGAGACTCTATACATTCCATATATGTGATTTCTGAATGACCTTATAGCAAAAATTTCTATATGATAATTTTATCTTGTCTATGACAAGATACCTTATTGTAACAACCTGTGTATGCCTACTTTATCCTTAATTGAATGTCCATAAGACGAGACATTATTTATGTGTTATAATGTATGTTGATTTTATCCTTATGTGTCTGTATGTATTTAAACATGAAACCATTTGTACCTGAAAACCACATACGATAAATAAATAATAACTGGCAAATCACGAGCGCAAACTGTGGCAGCCCTTCCACACATCTAACCTGGCTACAGGGTGGCATCTGTTCCATACTGGACACTTTAATTTTTCTCATGTTCTTCAGAGAAATCAGTTGGACAGATTAAATAGAACGCCACCCTGGCAATAAATGGACAAAGGTCCCGGAATTGTGGAGAAGCTCAACATTGCGAACTGGAATGTAAAAAATTGAAACGTCCCCTTAGAACAATTGTACAGGACTGAGCTTAAACTGACACACAATATTTTTAGCGCAACGCAATCTGATTTTCAAAAATCCCTACAAAAGAATGGCCCTGACTAACATTAACCTATGCGTTTCACATCTCACTTACCTCACCAAAAATCTTCGTTACTCGAACTACTGCAATATAGGGAGCGCCACTACTGCCAGCTAAATAAAAGCTTCAAACTACTGAAAGGGATAGTTAGCAAATGAAAGATTTTAATAGAGAACAAACAATGTATTTACCTTAATAATCATAATATATATAGCAGTTCATAATATCCAGTATAACAAATTTCAAAACTCCGCCATCTCTCTCCCCACATCCACCACTGCTGGCGGCTCACTTCCAACTGCGCAACGCTACGCGCTGTTCACATCCAGCTGCCGCTGCCGAACACTACAATGGCAGACAACAATGCAAACTAGCCACAGACTGCACACAGCACAGCCAGTGATTTTCATATAGAGCGCTACGTAACGTTGCCAATAAGAAAACATGAACAGCCTACTTACATAGCCCCCATGCTCCCCACAAAAAATTTTACAAATTGTTTTGGGCAGTGGCCAATAATGATTTGATAAAATTTTTCATAATTACAATAACAAAGGAATCAAATGCACACACTTATTGATACAATGTTGGTCAAAAGCTAAAATTTTCTCACCGTCCATAAAGACAGTCCTGATCATTCATCACAGTAAAATTGCAGTGTTTTTCTCAAAGGCTGAGTAGTAAAAGAAAATTCACACGGAAGTAGTGGATTTCCATGCAGTGTTGAGGAAGTAGTGTTGTCCTTCCAACGGAAAGACAGTGCTGACTCTTGACGTGCAGACAGGTAATGGGCCACAACAGAGCAAACCCACCGCAGAGTCATTCGACGTTTTGATGAAGATTGGTAGGTAGGTCATCACAGAGCTGACCCACTGTAGTCCTGGTAGAGATTGTGGTATTGGTGGGCCACCAGAGGTGCAGACCCACTGTAGTCCTTGTAGAAATAATGGTATTGGTGGGTCATCAAAGGTGCAGACCTACTGTAGTCCTTGTAGAGATGGCCAGCAGCCCTCTGCTGTGACTGTGCAGGTGCACAATCACCATTGAAGAGTCTCGCAGAGAATATAGCAAGTCCATAAACCACCACTTGTGCACTCACAAAGTTTTTGGAATTGTCCTTAGAACCAGCAATGCCGTTATCCAGTCAATTGCTGAATTATTAACACACATGCAAACACTATGAGTCCCTACTTCTCACATATTGTCCATATACTATCACCAACAGAAATGTGTGCAGTGATATGGAACTTACAAGCAAATAATATGATGAACTGGTGTCAATTACAATTTTATAACATAAGAATACAATTACAAAGGTACAAAATACATCATTAAAGAACATAACAATACAGATAACATTTGTTGGACAGGCTTTACAAAATAATCGAAATAACATATACATCAGTGTTGCAGGAATTATGACATGAGTACATACATAAAAGATCAGAATAACTTTCGAAACATCAACTTCACACATGATCATTAAAACAGAACAGAATAAATAATGTCTAAACATCTTTACAAAGAAAATAACATATTATTAATGCCAATTACATTTGAGGATAACAGTATTCCTCATCATAGTCAATGTAGCTTAGTATTAGAAAATTCTACAACATAAGTCTTATCAGATAAACATATAAATACAGGAAAAACATAAATACACAAGGCTACACAAACATATAGCGGAATAATACAAGGAAAGGACAGGGTTTGTTTTACTGCAGTATTTTGCAAACAAAACTTTCTTTACTTCTCGGAGATCTCCCTTCATTCTTCATTATTTCCAAAAGTCCTATCTATACCTGCTTTCTGTACTTTTCTCGTATAGCCTCTCAGTGCATTTCTTCAAATTCATCGCAACTCATTCTCTTATAGGCTACCCCCTCTTAAGCTAACTTAAATCTACTGAACTCAGATGCTAAACTAAGGGACGAGGCAATGCAGCAGCACAAAACAATTAACACAAACAGCAATGACAAAAAAATGGAAAATTGCAAAGCAAGCTACAGTAAATGTAAATTACCAAGAAATGCAACATTACAACTAATATGAGCCAATGTGCAGCGACAAGAAAAATAAATCAGTAGTAAAACTAGCTTAACAGAGTAATACAAAGTGAAATTTAGTAGCACTATGCCTGGCAAACAGCAGCAGCAAATGCAATAACTTACATCTGAACATGACATAGCTCAGACAGAAAAAATATTACATTAAAGGCAACAATGCAGACAAAGGAAATGTATATTCACATCTTAATGTCTATGTAATTAAAGTGGTGCAAAACAAAAACAAATTCTACAAAAAATACCAAGTACTCGAAAAGAAAATTATATATGCTGTTATTGTTATCAGTCCCTTCTTATTGTTCTTTCCATTCCAAGAGCTCCTTTTTCGAAGAATGTGGATCATAAAATAATTATTTAATAGATCTGTTGACAGAAAGTGTTCACATTAGCAAATGCATCTAAGTGTATTTTATAAAACTAATGCTGCGACTCAGCTGGAAACCAGCTATTAAATGAAATAAGCAACTATGTACAAAGTAAAGCATAAAATAATTATTCAGTAGTCATGAGGCATTTAATAAGTTAGTAGAAATTCTCTCAATTCTCATAGAAAAACACTTGTCATAATCAGGTGTGCAGACGTACAAATATTTCCCATCAATTCATAAGCATTTCAGTAAGTAGCACAAAGTACGAGCAATCATATGTTTTCAAGTAACGAGCGTGTCATATTAGCGATGCTTTCTACAAAGGAATGTTAACAGCGAGGTTAATGGCCTCTTTTCTTCTCCACCTAATGGCTTTCTTTTGTCAGACGACTACCTCTCAGCTGGGTGCCCACGACGCATTACGTGCAGGTGGTCACTTAACTTTCTTACGGAAATATTTACGACAGCAGTTTCCGCTACAGTGACAGTCTCATATACAAAATTTCACAGGTCAAGAATTTGCGTTACAAATCTGTACAAACAACATCTTATGAATATAACAGTGTCCAAAAAATTTTCGCTGGCATTGTGATACATTCTCGCTTTTACACACATTTCATAACTCTTAAAGTACGATTCTTGGTTTCCAACAACCTTTTTCACAAACCAGAGTCCCTAAACACTACTCATCATTCCTTACCTTATTACACATATACATATTCGTCGACACTTCTTCAATATTTCATCATAATAAATATGCAGCTTAATCAAATAACTCATATAGCATCAGCTTATTACTCATAAACATACCTCAGCAGCATAATACACATCGTCGTCGTAATAATAACATCATAACACCTCAGTCAAATCTCAAAATCGTCGTAGCTTCCTCCAATAATTAAAAAAATTGTCTGCTCATGTCAAAAGTGTCATCTGCCCCAAACGCACTTTAAAAATCGTGATCCCATACCAAATATATCATTCAAAGCTCTCATAATATCACAATGGGTCCGAAAAAATATGAGCAGTTCACAAAGTACAGACAAAATACAATTTCGTAAGTGTGAAGTTATCCAATTGTGTAATTGCGTAAACATGTGTCACTGACGTAAATGAACAAATCTATGCAGAAGACTGAAACAAAGAAACAATAATACTGCCACAATTACAGAAACAAAGAAAACGCTGAGAGGAAATGTAGATTCAATGGATACCTAAGGATTTACAGCGGTGTAAGAACGGACAGAAGAATAAGTAGTGAAGTAGCTACTTTAGTAGATAATGAATGGAAATCTGAACTTGAAGATTATACGTACATAAATGAACTTGAAGATTATACGTACATTCCGAATAGATCGACAGCATCTAACAATGACTGGGATGCACGCTCCTGAATATGGAAGAAAAGAAGACACTGAAGCTTTTAAATGATACCCTGTAAAGAGAAATAGTTAAGTACAAGAAAATGGACCACCTACTAACCCGCAGATATCTGAATGTCAGAATATGAAATAACCCAGTGCCTCTAACAGTAGAAACTTTTGGCAAACAGCACATAAATGATAATAGACATTCCCTTATACATTTTGCCTCAAATAATGGACTGAAAATTACGAATTCTTTTCTTTAAGAAGAGGGATAATTATACGTAAACACACTTGGAACGTGATGGGACAGATATTAATAATAGATTATGTAATTGGCAATGTTAAAATATGCAAGCAAGTTCAGGATATTCGTGTTTTCAGAGGTAGTGACATTCATTCGGACCACTATTTAGTGACAGCAAAAATAGCTACGCTCGCTAGATGAAAGAAAAGAAAAAGAGTTGAATCTAATAGGGAAGAAGATTTTAAGATCTACCTATTACAGGAAGAGAGCATAAAACAGGTATACCAAAAGAGACTGAATCTTTGGGTAAATCAGATAGATACAAAAGAGAGGTTGGAAACAGAATTTCAAAATATAAAGATATGTATTGAATAGTTCCTATATGAGTTACAAGAAAAGAAGAGTAAGACGACATAAGAGGATGGACTTAAAAAGTTGTTGTTGTTGTTGTTGTCTTCAATCCTGAGACTGGTTTGATGCAACTCTCCATGCTACTCTATTCTGTGCAAGCTTCTTCATCTCCCAGTACTTACTGCAACCTACATCCTTCTGAATCTGCTTAGTGTATTCATCTCTTGGTCCCCCTCTACGATTTTTACCCTCCACGCTGCCCTCCAATGCTAAATTTGTGATCCCTTGATGCCTCAGAACATATCCTACCAACCGGTCCCTTCTTCTTGTCAAGTTGTGCTACAAACTCCTCTTCTCCCCAATTCTATTCAGCATTCTTCTGTAGCACCACATTTCGATGATGATGATGATGATGTTTGGTTTGTGGGGCGCTCAACTGCGTGGTTATCAGCGCCCGTACAATTACCCAGTCTTTGCTCAGTCCAATTTCGCCACTTTCCTGGATGATGATGAAATGATGAGGACAACACAAACACCCAGTCATCTCGAGGCAGGTGAAAATCCCTGACCCCGCCGGGAATCGAACCCGGGACCCCGTGCTCGGGAAGCGAGAACGCTACCGCGAGACCACGCTTCTATACTCTTCTTGTCCAATCTATTTATCGTCCATGTTTCACTTCTATACATGGCTCCACTCCAAACAAATACTTTCAGAAACGACTTCCTGACACTTAAATCAATACTCGATCAAAAGGAGTTACTGACGCTAGCTGTATCGCGACTTTGTCCATTTTATGCATACTCGCTTCTCTGAGATTTCCGCAAGAGGCCGGACGTACTTCGCATTCGCATTGAAGAAGGAGGATCCATTGCCCTTCGTTGCCAATCAAATATATAGGAATGGTTGCTGTCTGTTCTTTCGGGTATGTCGAAAAAAACGGACAGCACGTTCATAGATGGTTGAACATAATTGTTTGAGAAGCTCAGTAGTACGACGTTGCTTGCGAACTGCTACAAGATGGAAAGAAAGAGTAGCCATTCAGAAACTTCGCACCCTCACTGCGCTCTTACGCAGAAAAAAACAGTGGAGATTTTATTAAACTGTCGATACTGTCGAGTATCCTTCAGCATTTATTGACATACAGGGCGTGTCATTAAACCTTCCCGTCTCCTCTATATATATCTTTTTTACGCCACCTTCCCTGCTACAATAACATACGAAACGTTCCCTTAGGATTTCTATCTCTTATTTAATAATAACAGTTGAAATTCATTCTCTTTCCCAATCACTGCATGCAAATTTAAGTGCTGCTTATTAAAAGTGATTTGCTGATTATTTCGACGAAATACCTGCAATAACCCAAAACTGATCCTTATCTTTTTTACTGTTACTGGATCGCCATGTGACTGCTAGATCGAACTGCGACATGAATATACTTACTCTGTTTTACTATACTCTATTAGCTGCTGTGTCGTAGCCCTCAGTCGTTACCTGTAATAACCCAAAACTGTTCCTTACCTTTTTAACCGTTACGCCATCTGACTGCTACATCGAACTGCGACATGAATAAACTTACTCTGTTTTACTATATTAGCTGCTGGTGGGCTGTCATAATAAGTGGTTGTATTTATTACCAAAGCTGACGTTATTCTTTAATTAATTTGACTGAAGTGACATAATTCATAGTTAAACTTTTTCGTGACAGCAATAAAATTTTGCAAAGTTTTACGTTGATTGTTTTTGGGATGGATTATAATCAGTAATGCAATATTGCTGGCAAAAATTAATTATAGTTTGAACGAAATGATTTTACAGACGTTCAATTGGGACTTACTTTTCACAATAGCCTTACAACTAGCATTGCGCGAACATACCTTCAGTAGTCTTGAGTTTCTCAAAAAATAATTCAATAATATTAGTTTCTCTTATGATAATAGTTAGCTGATGTCTCTGTACATCCGTTTATAATCTCTTGTAAATCATAGCTGGTGGCTGGCAGGCACACCGCTCCTTTCAACGTCTCGCTTCAGACATGCTACCGACTCGCTTCACTTCTCGCTTACTACTGACTTCCTACGAATGCTAAAGTGCGGTCTCTCCCGCCAACAATGCTTTCTGGTGCAGACAATCCCTGCTACCATTACAAAATGTATCAATGCGCGGTCTTTCCCGCTCTTTTCTTAAAATGTATCCATACGCGGTCTCTCCCGCCCTTTTAAAAATTATATCAATCAATGTGCGGTTTCTCCTGCCAACAATACTTTGGTGCAGACATTCCCTGCTACCACAATTATTTCCGAAGTGACAAATATTAATTATTCCTACTTAATCTTATAAATAAAATATAAACAGCTTTCGTAAGTTGTGGTTTCACAAAAGACAATAGAAATACACACGTCTTAGAGTCACACTGTTTTATCGTAAATAATTTTATAGACATAGAAAAGGCATATGACTCTGTTGACATGGGAAGACTCTGGGAATAAATGAAGAAGATAGATATAGAAGGTGGATACATTAATGTTATAAAGACAATGTACAGAGGACACAATTGTAGAATTAGAGCTCCATTGGGGAACTCTGAATACTTCGAAATAAGACAAGGACTTAAGCAAGGAAGTATTCTATCTCCTGCACTTTTTCGTGTTGTGATGGAGGCAATGAATAGGGCAGTTAAAGATATAGTAAAAGAAAAAGACAAAAAAGATGATTTTTGCAGATGATATGGTAATATGGGGTTATAAAGAGGTAGATGTACAGTTACAGCTTGATGTGTGGAAGGAAATAATGAAAAGGTATGGATTAAAAATAAATAAAGATAAGAGTGAAGTATTGGTATTTGGATGGGAGACAGGAATCAATGGGAATATTACCTTGAATGGAAAACCCCTTAAAGTGGTAGGAAGTTTTACTTATTTATGGAGTGAAATATCTAGTGATGGAAGAATAACGAACGAAATTAATACGAGGTTACAGAAGGGAGGCAATTTCTACCAAACAATAAAACACCTGATTTGGAATAATGAAGTCTCAGAAAGAGCAAAACTCCTTATGTATAAGAATTATTACATCCCTCTTGTCACCTGTGGTGGAGAAACATGGACAATGACAGAAAGGGACTGGAGCAGGCTGCAAACAGGGGAAATGAAATTTCTCAAAACAGTTAAGGGAAAAATAATAATGGACAGAGTAAGGAATGTAGAGATTAGAAAGGACCTGAAACAAGAAAGTATGAGAGAAGAAATTGAAGGAAAGGGATTAAGATGGTATGGGCATGTAAAGAGGATGCATCGACAGAGACTCCCCCAAAATTATGGAAGAACTAAAGGTGGATGGGAAAAGACCTAGAGGGCGCCCAAGAACACGGTGGAAAATGGGAGTGAGAATATCTGTAGAAAGTAGAGGTGTGACCTGGCAGTAACTGGAGGAAGAAAAGTGGTGGGAGGACCAAGCCAAATGGAGAGCACTCGTCAGCACCCAGACCCGGCAGTAGCTGGAGAGCGATTCGGATATAGATAGATAGAATTTGAAGGCAGGTTAGTTCCTCACTCGTTCAACGCTTGGGTTCACGTTGTTGTTGTGGTCATCAGTCCTGAGACTGGTTTGAAGCAGCTCTCCATGCTACTCTATCCTGTACAAGCTTCTTCATCTCCCAGTACGTACTGCAACCTACATCCTTCTGAATCTGCTTAGTGTATTCATCTCTTGGTCTCCCCCTACGATTTTTACCCTCCACGCTGCCCTCCAATACTAAATTGGTGATCCCTTGATGCCTCAGAACATGTCCTACCAACCGATCCCTTCTTCTAGTCAAGTCGTGCCACAAACTCCTCTTCTCCCCAATTCTATTCAGTACCTCCTCATTAGTTATGTGATCTATCCGTCTAATCTTCAGCATTCTTCTGTAGCACCACATTTCGAAAGCTTCTATTCTCTTCTTGTCCAAACTATTTATCGTCCAAGTTTCACTTCCGTACATGGCTACACTCCATACAAATACTTTTAGAAACGACTTCCTGATACTTAAATCTATACTTGATGTTAACAAATTTCTCCTCTTCTGAAACGCTTTCCTTGCCATTGCCAGTCTACATTTTATATCCTCTCTACTTCGACTATCATCAGTTATTTTGCTCCCCAAATGGCAAAACTCTTTTACTACTTTAAGAGTCTCATTTCCTAATCTAATTCCCTCAGCATCACCCGACTTAATTCGACTACATTCCATTATCCTCGTTTTGCTTTTGTTGATGTTCATCTTATATCCTCCTTTCAAGACACTGCCCATTCCGTTCAACTGCTCTTCCAAGCCCTTTGCTGTCTCTGACAGAATTACAATGTCATCAGCGAACTTCAAAGTCTTTATTTCTTCTCCATGGATTTTAATACCTACTCAGAATTTTTCTTTTGTTTCTTTTACTGCTTGCTCAATATACAGATTGAACAACATCAGGGAAAGGCTACAACCCTGTCTCACTCCCTTTCCAACCAGTACTTCCCTTTCATGCCCCTCGATTCTTATAACTGCCATCTAGTTTCTGTACAAATTGTAAATAGCATTTCGCTCCCTGTATTTTACACCTACCACCTTCAGAACTTGAAAGAGAGTATTCCAGTCAACATTGTCAAAAGCTTTCTCCAAGTCTACAAATGCTAGAAACGTAGGTTTGCCTTTTCTTAATCTAGCTTCTAAAATAAGTCGTAAGGCCACTATTCCCTCACGTGTTCCCTGACAACAGAAATCACTTTACAGCCCTGAAGTCAAATGCAATTTCTTAACGGGGAACACACTGCTTAACCTTTCCTTATACAGAGAATGTAGGTGCTGTTACTTCTACCTAGAGTGAGCAGTTACAGTGCTTCGTCTGGCGTTTCCTGAATGCAGCGTTTGAGGTGTTGAAATTTTGATGGCTGTAGTTGCTCTTCCATAGAACTCTAGCATTCGAGAATCGTGCTTCTGTACAGGAAGCGTTGTTTATGATCGATGCCTAGATTTGTGTTCCGTCAGTAGACAGCGTGGGACAGTACAGGGGGCTGTTGCGAGGTCTCGTTTCGCGCTCTGCTTATTCCCTGCCGCCCGTACACCTCATGCAGTTTCCCGGCGCCCGCAGCTAGTGTGGAAGCGTGGCGCGGCGCGGCCCGCTCGGCACATCTGCGAACCCAGCGCACCGCTCGCGCTTTTGTTTATAGCGGCGGCGCAAGGCGCGCGCCCTGAAGCTCCTTTTATGAGATTTTCGCAGCCATTCAGAGCGCCCGGAATTTACAGTCAGCGATGCTATATCGCGCAATATAGAGAGCTCCGCGTTCGCCGCTACTCGCCGCCCGAGTGTGGGAGCGCGAACACACACGCGCGCGCCCGCACACACGACACCCAGCTGCCCGCTGTTTTTATACCCCTATTTATTTCTTACCGGGATGAGCTCGGATGTTCCCGAGGATTTACAAGGCCGCGCGCGAGCTGAAATTATAGCGAAAGGTATCAAAGTTTTCTGCATGCAAACCCTCCCGTGTGGTGGAGAAAACATGTGCAGCGTCTTCTTCGGCCCTATGGTGTGATGAAAAGGCGGCTCGCCTTTTACAACCGTTCTAAATGAAAGAAACCCTCGCTCTGCGCCTGTAATTCATGCAGCGACCGCCGCTGTTTAAATCCTTAGAGCGCAAGGTTTACCTGCGGTTTCGTATTCGTTCTACAACTGTGACGGTAAAGAGCTGTTCCTTTCCTGCAGAAATTGGCATCGCTGAAACAAACTTTCTCGTTAAACACAAGAGTACGTTGCGAAACAATTACAACAATTCGCCGTTTAATAGATCATAACGTGGAATTTGTGTGTCAGATGAGAAAAAAACCAGTCTCTGCAAGGATTTCAGATACACTCCTGGAAATGGAAAAAAGAACACATTCACACCGGTGTGTCAGACCCACCATACTTGCTCCGGACACTGCGAGAGGGCTGTACAAGCAATGATCACACGCACGGCACAGCGGACACACCAGGAACCGCGGTGTTGGCCGTCGAATGGCGCTAGCTGCGCAGCATTTGTGCACCGCCGCCGTCAGTGTCAGCCAGTTTGCCGTGGCATACGGAGCTCCATCGCAGTCTTTAACACTGGTAGCATGCCGCGCCAGCGTGGACGTGAACCGTATGTGCAGTTGACGGACTTTGATCGAGGGCGTATAGTGGGAATGCGGGAGGCCGGGTGGACGTACCGCCGAATTGCTCAACACGTGGGGCGTGAGGTCTCCACAGTACATCGATGTTGTCGCCAGTGGTCGGCGGAAGGTGCACGTGCCCGTCGACCTGGGAACGGACCGCAGCGACGCACGGATGCACGCCAAGACCGTAGGATCCTACGCAGTGCCGTAGGGGACCGCACCGCCACTTCCCAGCAAATTAGGGACACTGTTGCTCCTGGGGTATCGGCGAGGACCATTCGCAACCGTCTCCATGAAGCTGGGCTACGGTCCCGCACACCGTTAGGCCGTCTTCCGCTCACGCTCCAACATCGTGCAGCCCGCCTCCAGTGGTGTCGCGACAGGCGTGAATGGAGGGACGAATGGAGACGTGTCGTCTTCAGCGATGAGAGTCTCTTCTGCCTTGGTGCCAATGATGGTCGTATGCTTGTTTGGTGCCGTGCAGGTGAGCGCCACAATCAGGACTGCATACGACCGAGGCACACAGGGCCAACACCCGGCATCATGGTGTGGGGAGCGATCTCCTACACTGGCCGTACACCACTGGTGATCGTCGAGGGGACACTGAATAGTGCACGGTACATCCAAACCGTCATCGAAACCATCGTTCTACCATTCCTAGACCGGCAAGGGAACTTGCTGTTCCAACAGGACAATGCACGTCCGCATGTATCCCGTGCCACCCAACGTGCTCTAGAAGGTGTAAGTCAACTACCCTGGCCAGCAAGATCTCCGGATCTGTCCCCCATTGAGCATGTTTGGGACTGGATGAAGCGTCGTCTCACGCGGTCTGCACGTCCAGCACGAACGCTGGTCCAACTGAGGCGC
This sequence comes from Schistocerca cancellata, assembly GCF_023864275.1. NCBI lineage: Eukaryota > Metazoa > Arthropoda > Insecta > Orthoptera > Acrididae > Schistocerca > Schistocerca cancellata. The sequence continues at coordinate 949,141,389 of NC_064627.1, read as the reverse complement.
CAGGTGGAAATGGCATGGCAAGCCGTTCCACAGGACTACATCCAGCATCTCTACGATCGTCTCCATGGGAGAATAGCAGCCTGCATTGCTGCGAAAGGTGGATATACACTGTACTAGTGCCGACATTGTGCATGATCTGTTGCCTGTGTCTATGTGCCTGTGGTTCTGTCAGTGTGATCATGTGATGTATCTGACCCCAGGAATGTGTCAATAAAGTTTCCCCTTCCTGGGACAATGAATTCACGGTGTTCTTATTTCAATTTCCAGGAGTGTATTTTCTGCAAACTCCCCCCCACAGTGCGCTGTTTTACATGTTCAAAACTGACACTTTGACGGATATTTCCCGATAAATGGATAACTGTTGAAACATCCCCTTAGAACAATTATACAAGACTGTGCTTAAACTGACACACAATGTTTTTAGCGCAACGCAATCTGACTGTCAAAGATCCCTGCAAAGAATGGCCCTGAGTAACATTAAACTATACCTTTCAGAAATCACTTACCTCACAAAAATCTTCATTACTCCAACTACTGCAATACAGCGAGCGCCACTACTGCCAGCTAAATAAAAGATTCAAACTACGGAAGGCACTAACTACTGATAGGGATAGTTAGCAAATGAAAGATATTAATAGAGAACAAACAATGTATTTACCTTAATAGTCATAATATATATAGCAGTTCATGACAAATTACAAAACTCCGCCATCTCTCTCCCCACATCCACCACTGCTGGCGGCTCACCTCCAACTGCGCAACGCTACGCGCTGTTAACATCCAGCTGCCGCTGCCCAACACTACAATGGCAGACAACAATGCAAACTAGCCACAGACTGCACACAGCACAACCAGTGATTTTCATACAGAGTGCTACATAACATTGCCAATAAGAAAACATAAACAGCCTACTTACTTAGCCCCCATGCTCTCCACAAAAATTTTTACAAATTTGTTTGGGCACTGGTCAATACATATTTGTGAAAATTTTTTCACAATTACAATAACAAAGAAATCAAATGCACACACTTATTAATACAATGTTGGTCAAAAGCTAAAATTTTCTCACAGTCCATAAAGATAGTCCTGATCATTCGTCATAATAGTAATTACAGTTTTTTTTCCAAAGTCTCATTAGTAAAAGAAATTGCACACAGAAGTAGTGGATTTCCATGCTGTCTTGAAGAAGTAGTGTTCTCCTTCCAACGGAAAGACAGTGCTGACTCTTGACATGCTGACAGGTAATGGCCCACAACAGAGCAAAGTCACAGCAGAGTCAGTCGAAGTTTTGAAGAACATTGGTAGGTAGGTCATCACAGAGCAGACCCACTGTAGTCCTGGTAGAGAGTATGGTATTGGTGGGCCACCAGAGGTGCAGACCCACTGCAGTCCTTGTAGAAATAATGGTATTGGTGGGTCATCAAAAGTGTAGACCCACTGTAGTCCTTGTAGAGATGGTCAGCAGCCATCTGTTGTGACTGTGCAGGTGCACAATCACCACTGAAGAGTCTTGTGGATAATATAGCAAGTCCATAACCACCATTTGTGCACTCACAAAGTTTTTGGAACTGTCCTCAGAACCAGCAATGCTGTTATCCTGTCCCTTGCTGAATTATCAACACACATGCAAACACTAACAGTCCCTACTTCTCACATATTGTCCATATACTATGACCAACAGAAAAGTGTGCAGTGAAATGTAACTAACAAGTTAATAATATGATGAACTTGTATCAATTACAATTTTATAACATAAGAATGCAATTACAAAGGTAAAAAATACATCATTAAAGAACATAACAATACAGATAACATTTATAGTACAGGCTTTACAACAGAATAGAAATAAACTTATACATCAGTGTTACAGGAATTATGACGTAAGTAAATACATAAAAGATCAGAATAATTATTGAAACATCAACTTCACACATGAGCATTAAAACAGAACAGAATAAATAATGTCTAAACATCTTTACAAAGTAAATAACATACTATTAATGCCAATTATATTTAAGGCTAACAGTATTCCTCATCATAGTGAATGTAGCTGAGTATTAGAAAATTACTACAACATAAATCGTATCAGATAAACACATACAGACAGGAAGAACACAAATACACAAGGGTACACAAACCTATAGCGGAATAACACAAGGAAAGGACAGGTTTTGTTTTATTGCAGTATTTTGCAAACAAAACTTTCTTTGCTTCTTGGAGATCTCCCTTCATTCATCATTATTCCCAAAAAGTCCTATCTATACCTCCTTCCTGTATTCTATTCATATTTCTTTCAAAATAATTATTTCTGATTGTACAATACTCATTTGGGCCCAAATCTTTTTCATATAACTTCGCAATGCATTCTTTACCTATTCTCCATAGTCAGTTTCTTATATAGTCTACCCCCTCTTAAGCTAACTTAAATCTACTGAGCTCAGATGCTAAACTAAGGGACGAGGCAATGCAGCAGCACATAACAAATTAACACAAACCACAAGGACAAAAAATTCAAATTGGCAAAGCAATTGCCATATTACAACTAATATAAGGCACTGTGCAGCAAACAAGAAAACTAACTCCGTAGTAAAACTGGCTTAACAGCGTAATACAAAGTCAAATTCTGTAACATTATGCCTGGCAAACAGCAGCACCAAATAACAAAACTTATATCTAAACATGACATAGCTCAAGCAGAAAAATATTACACTAAAAACAACATTGCAGATAAGGGATATGTATATTCACATCTTAATGTCTATGCAATTAAAGTGGTGCACCATAAAACCTAATTCTACAAAAAATTACCAACTACTTGAAAAGAAAATTATATATGCAGTTATTGTTATTAGTCCCTTCTTATTGTTCTCTCCATTCCAAGAGCTCCTTTTTTGAAGAATGTGGATCAGAAAATAATTATTTAATAAATCTGTTGACAGAAAGTGTGCACATTAGCAGATGCATCTAAGTTTATTTTATAAAACTAATGCTGCAACACAGATGGAAACCAGATATTAAACAAAATGAGCAATCTCTTAACTACAAAGACAATAGATGTAAAATGTTTCTAATCATTTCATTAGGCATTTTAGTAAATATCATAAATTATGAGCTCCACAGTATGCTTTCAACAAGGAAATGTCAAAAGCGAGGACAATGGCCTCCCCTTCCTTTTTTTCTACCTGTGCTTCTGATGAGGCACTCACTAATGACTTGTTCTCCCAGCGTCTGACACAGCTGCATGCCCACGACACATTACGTGCAGGTGGTCACTTAACTTTCTTACGGAAATATTTACGACAGCAGTTTCCGCTACAGTGACAGTCTCATATACAAAATTTCATGGGTCGAGAATTTGCGTTGCAAATGTGTAGAAACAAAACCCTATAAATATAACAGTATCCAAAAAATTTTCGTCAGCATTGTGATACATTCACGCATTTACACACATTTCATAACTCTTAAAGTACGATTCTTGGTTTCCAACATCCTTTTTCACAAGTCTGAGTCCCTATCCACTACTCATTATTCCTTACCTCATTATACATATATATATTCGTCGACACTTCTTCAATATTTCATCATAAGAGATACGTAGCATAATCAAATAACTCATATAGTATCAGCCTATTAATCATAAACATACCTCAGCAGCATAATACACATCGTCGTCATAATAATAACATCATAACACGTCAGTCAAATCTCAAAATCGTCGTAGCTTCCTCCAATAATTTCAAAACCTAAAAAGAATTCTCTGCTCATTTAAATAGTGTCATCTACCTCAAACGTACTTTAAAAATCATGATCTCATACCAAATACATCATTCAAAGCTCTCATAGTATCACAATGGGTCCGAAAAAATATGAACAGTTCACACAGTACAGACAATATACAATTTCGTAAGTGTGAAGTAATCCAACTCTGTAATTGCGTAAACATGTGTCACTGACATAATAAAAAAGTTTGTCTCTCTCAGTTAAATGATCAGATAGCTGTGTAATTTATGTGTTAGAGAAATATGGTACCGATGTGTAAAGTTGTATAAGCAATTACCATATTAGCTAGGGCTCCTTGTGCTTGCCACACACATGGTACACAAAGTAAGCGTGTACCCCCCTGAGGATTATTGTAATTATACCCTCAGGTGTTACAGATTACTGCAATGGAATGAAATGTATCACGAAAAACTTTCTTTGTAATTCAAAAATCTTTAAAACTATATATTTTAAGTACAAAATTAATCACTCAAATACGTGTCCTGTAGCGCTAAATATGCGTCTTGCTGTAAGATAATCTCTGTGGCAGTGTCGTAGTTATCGTCCTCCGAAAGCTAAGTTCTGCAGAAGTCAATGTACTTACCTCATGATAAACAAAAGTGAAATGCTTTGCGTATAGATATCTTAGTTACTACGCTTATTGTTGTGATAAGGACGTACTGTGCTGTATCGTATTGTTGTGCTACGAAAGAGGCTGTCTCATTGTAGATATACCACAAAAGTTACTACTAAAACATGTTTTACTTTCCAGAATAATACAGAAAAACTGTGCAGATATGAAACAGAAACACCGCAAACCGATTCTAAGTCTGACAAAGCATACTAGTAATGTAAAGTGAAAAGTTATATGGCAAAGACAAAGTTAAAAGGCAGATTATCTTTCAATAAACGGTTTTACATTTGAAATGTGGTGTAAACCTTTACTCTTCCTAGTACGCAGAGTTTCAACTTCAACGCAATTATCATGTGGTATACGTCGGATTCTGTAAGGTCCATTGTAAACTAGAAAGAATTTGTGACTCATGTGTTTCTTCTTATGTGACAATGAATGAGCTTTAATGAGAACTTTCTGACCAATATGCAATTTCTTTGCATTTGCTTTACCGTGTAGTTTTCTCCTTTTGTCTGCTGCAGATTTTATATTTTTAAGAGCCAAATCAATTATGTCTTTGTGTCGAAGTTTACGTGTATTCGGGAAAGGTACAAGCTCTCTGATTCTGTTCGGTGGTTCTTCATTTTTTTAGTACAAGAATAGGTGGTAAAGCAATGGAATCATGAGGCATTTCATTCAGCACATTTTGAAATAAGTGTAAATATCTGTCCCAATGCTGATGATTTCTGTGACAATAAAGTCTGCAAAGCTTATTGATTTCTTTCATAATCCGTTCAGACGGGTTACAATGTGGTGAGTACAATGAAATAAAAACAGGTTTGATTATATGATTCCGAAGCATGCGTGACCAAACAGCAGATCTGAATTGCGGTCCGTTATCTGAAATGACTTTACTAACGTGTCCAACTTCACGTAAGAAATTTTTAACAAAGGCGTTGGATACAGACCGTCCTGTGGCTTTACGTAACGGAGTGAAAGAAACTAATTTTGAAGTAAGTTCAACAGCGACTAGAACGTACGAAAATCCATTCGATGTTCTGACAAGGGGTCCCAAGAGATCAACAGCAGCAAATTCTTTTAATTTAGAAGGAATAATAGGAAACAACAGAGCACGATGTGAGATAGTAGATGGTTTCGCCTTTTGACAAAGTTTACAAATAGACAAGACTCTTCGAATTCGCTTTTCCGTATTGTTAAAATAACAAGTCGTTCGAAGAATATGATAACATTTTCGTGGGCCAAAATGTGCGTAGCTGAAATGAATGTACCAAATGAGCTTATTAACAAAATCGTCTGGAATGCAAAGTACCCATAGCTTGTCATCAACAGTGCAGCGTTTGAACAGTATGTTGTTTCTGACCAGATAATAATGCCGAATCTGTGTGTGTGTCTTTTCATGCCATTTGCTCTTGATGTCTTTCCAAATCGGATCTTTATCTTGTTCATGAGCAATGTCCTTTAAAGATGTGGTGATGAAGTTTTCAAAGGCGACTTTCTGAATGTAAAGAATACTGAAATTTTTCTCGAGATTGCCTTCTGTGTTACTTTTCTCAAGCCCAGCCGGTGAGCGTGACAGCGCATCCGCAACAATGTTCTCCTTGCCGGGAATGTAGACTATCGTGAAGCGGAATTCTTGCAGAAACAATGCCCAACGTTTTAACCTGTCATGATTTAATTTTGAAGACATAAGAAATTGTAATGCACGATGGACACTGTATACTTTTACGTGCTTGCCAGAAAGAAAGAAACGGAATTTGTTAAATGCCCAAACGATAGCTAAAGCTTCTAATTCAGTAACGGAATAATTTTTTTCAGATTTTGTTAGTACTCGGCTAGCAAAAGCAATGGTTTTCTGAACAGTAGTGTCATTTTCTGTGGCTTCTTGAAATAAATGAGCACCAAGACCGACTTTAGAAGAATCCGTGCTAAGGCAGAAATCTTGTGACAGATCTGGATGAGCTAGTATTGGCGCGTTAAGTAGCGATTCTTCAAAGAATTGAATTCCAACTGTGCTTGTTCGTCCCAGTTCCAAATAGTATTTTTTCCAGTGAGAGAACAAAGTTTTGGTGTAACTAGAATTTGCATATTCAGAAAACGACGGTAAAAATTTACGAGACCTAGAAAACTGCGGTCTTGTTTTCTTGTGGATGGAACTGGAATGGCTCTGATTGCTTCTAACTTTTCAGGATCCGGCTGAATGCCTTCAGAAGAAATAATATGTCCCAAAAACCTCACCTTTGACCTACCGAATTCAGACTTTTCCAAGTTAACTGTGATTCCAGACTCTGCAAAAATACGTAACAAACTGTTGAGGATGCGATTGTGTTGTTCCCATGAAGCTTCTGCTATCAGAATATCGTCCACATATAAGGTGATGTGACGTTTTAAGCACTCAGGTAATATGGAATTTAGCCCGCGAATGAATGCTGCCGAAGAAATGTTCAAACCAAAAGGAAGTTTCCGAAACTGATAACAAACTCCGAAACAAAGGAAAGCTGTGTATTTTCTACATTCTGGATGAAGTTCGATCTGATAAAAGCTGGATCTGAGATCAATGGAAGGCAACACTTTTACACCATTAAAATTTTGAAGAAGTTCTTCCATCGTCTGCGGCCTGTCTGTTTCAGGAATAATGATAGTATTGATTTGTCTCGAATCTAAGACAAGCCTGATCGATCCATTTTTCTTATCAACAACATGTAACGGATTGTTGTATGAGCTTACTGCAGGCTCAATAATGCCCTCGTCAAGCATAGATTGTATGTCTGTTCTAACACGGTCCCTATAATGTGCTGGAATTACGTATGGTCTAACACAAAATTTAGTATGCTCACGAACACGAAATTGGTATTGAAATCCCTTGATTGTTCCTGTTTTGTGAGTAAAAACTGTGGAATGTGCTTGTAAAATCTCAAAAAGTCCTGCATATCAGTGTCATTACAATTCTCAATTGTTTGAATTTTATTCTGAATTAACTCATTAATTTCAAATATGCCGTCGATATCATCCCTGTCAGTACTTGCAGAGTGATTGTTAGTGTCTAGTTCCGTAGAAAATTCCAAACTGTTGTCTAACAGAAGGTAAAGCCGATTAATTTCCTCGTCATGGTTTGAGAGCCAATCTTCAAATTTCAAAACTATTGACTTACCTTCTTTCTCTAAACTTATTTCAGCATCGTGAAAGCTTAAGATTGCTTTGTATTCATTCAAAAAGTCTACTCCCAGTATAATTTCCGTCGACAATAATGGAACAATAAGAAAGTTCATAGAGAAGCTGTGGCTTTGACAAAAGAATTCTAACTTGGTTTGTTGGCGTACATCTACACTTTTTCCAGAGATTGCACTTTGTAATTTAATCTTACGTAACGGAAGTGTGGGGCAATCGTTCGATTTGTTGCAATTGCTAAAAGCTGTGTCACTAATTACTGAAACGGGACTGCCAGAGTCAAGTACTGCCGTAAATTTTACGCCATTTACAGTAATGTGAATCACAGGATATGCAATGTTGTTACGTGTTACGTCGTGTTCCTGGAGTAAGATGTCCCTAATGTCTTCCATTTTTACGTAATTACTAGCTACGGCAGCTGCGTCGTCAGTTTCATAAGTATGTTTTGTGGCTGCCAGCGGTGTGAGTCATTGCCTATTGTCTCTTTGTTGGCGCGTGTCGTTATTGGGATTTGGAGACCTAACTTCTACAAATTCACGTTGCCCAGAGGGCCCAGCTCTGTTAGAAACCCGCCAGTTCTGATGAAATTCACGTCTGTCGTTTTGTCGGTAGTTTACATAGTTTCTTTCTTGTCTGTCACGTGGTGGAGAATTTCTCCCTGAGTCGTAACTGCGTGCTGGACCGTTGCGTCTAAAGTTATTCTGTCTCCCTTGATAATAATTATTTTGGTTCCCATATTGTCTGTTTCTCTGATTGTCTCTGTGATAGTCATTACCGCAGAGAGGTGATCTCTCCCTGTAATTATTACTACTCTGCCAATGGTTGTCATACGGGTGGTGTCTGTTTTGGTCACGATTTACGTTATAAGAATAGCCTTGTCGTGTATTATTTCTGTCATCACGTAATTGTGACAGATGTGACCTGTAATTGTTGTACTCCTGTTTTCGCGTTCTGGGACTGTCTGTGTCAATTTCTAATTCTTGTAAGAGTCCCTGAAAAGCTTCAATGTCGTCTTTGCAACGTCCTGCCAAAATAATATGTCGTAAATGTTCAGGTAATTTGATTAAGCAAATGCGGATGAGTTCTGAGGGGCTGTATGGGTTTGACAGGTACTGATTCTTGTGCAACATGTCTTCAAAATATTTCACAAGATTGGAAAATTCAGATTATGATGCTATGTTTTACTCGGTCTTGTGTAGCTTGAGACCAATATGCTGAGAGGAAGGCATGGTAAAATTCTCCTTCACTGTGACAATCGTGAATGACCGATCGCATTCTTACAGCTGGTTCATTCTCCAAGTAGCCACACATAGAACCGCTAGGCCACTCCGGTCAGCAGTAGTTAGCACACTCGACACGCATTCGGGAGGACAACGTATGAAACCCGCGTCCGTTTATCCTGATTTGGGATTTCCATGATTTCCCTAAATCGTGACAGGCAGACGAAGGGATCGTTCCTTTCCACATCCTGGAAACAGTCAGAGCTTATGTTCCGATGATCTCGATGACGACGGGACGTTATACCCTTATGTACCTATATCACCACAAAAATTGTAGTGGTTACAAACAGGTGTATACCTTCATTATTGCGGCATAGTTTAAATATTTTCTGATAATATCATTATTACTGACAGTAAGATATACTTTTATGTTTTTCTGCAAGTTTCCTGTACCAGGTCTTCAAAGCATTGCCCTAGTTAGAAAGAAGGGCAGCGTTGGCCGTAATATTGATGGTTTATTGACAGCAAAATCGAATTTCAATCACTTAATGATCATTTTCAGTGCTGTGGTGTACAAATTAAAATCATAAGCACTGGTGTCAAGTTACTACCCGTAACGAAAGCTATGAAACGCTCACAATATTCTGACTGTTTATCAGTAACCAAAGCTATGAAACGATCACAATATTGTGAGCATTTCATAGCTTTGGTGACTGATAATAACTTGACACCAGTGCCTATGAGTTTAATTTGTACACCACAGCACTGAAGATGATCACTATGTGATTGAAAATCGATTTTGCTGTCAATAAACCATCAAATTACGGCCAACGCTGACCTTCTTTCTAATTTCACGTATATGGTCGTTGTGCACACAGCACTCTATGGAGTCGCCAATCAATTGCTCTAGTTGTGCACCCCTTCTGAGGCCCCTTCACTTGCATATTAATCCAGCTACCTTAGAAATGCCTATTGTCATTACCCACGTACTGATTTATTATTCTATGGGTCACATGTCTTCCGAGATTTCTACATCAAGTCATATATTAACAACTAACAAATCGTTGAAGTTATGTTGTCCCTTATGGTGTATGATTCATGAGCTTCGTTGTCATAGTATAAGATCCTGCATAAGCGTTGTACAGTGAGGTGACAATAGTCATGGTATACCTCCTAATATCGCGTCGGACCTACTCTTGCCCGGCGCGGTGCAGAAATTCGACGTCGTATGGATTCAACAAGTCCTTGGAAGCCATGGTGCGTCTATAGCCATCCCTAATTGCGAAAGTGTTGCCGATAGAGTATTTTGTGCACGAACTGACCTCTCCATTATGTCCCATAATTCTTCAATGACATTCATATGGGGCAATGTGGGTGGCCAAATCGTTTCCTCGAACTTTCCAGAAAATTCTTCAAACTAATCGCCAACTAGCGTGTCCTGGTGACATGGTGCATTGGCATCCATAAAACTACGATCGTTGTTTGCAAACATGAAGTCATTGAGTGGCTTCAGATTGCCTCCAAGTAACCTATCATAACCACTTCCAGTCAATGATCGGTTCAGTTGGACCAAAGGACTCAGTCCATTCCATGTAAACTCAGCCCGTACCGTTATGGAGCCACGACCACCATGCACAGTGCCTTGTTGACAAGCTGTGTACATGGAATGATCGTATCTGCACCTCACTCCAATCCTACCATCAGCTCTTACCAAATGAAATCGGGAATGATCTGACCAGGTCACGGTTTTCCAGTCGTATAAGTTCCAACTGATACGCTCATGATCTTAGAAACGGCACTGCAGGCGATGTCGTGCTGTTAGGAAAGGCACTCGCGTTGGTCGTCTGCTGCCATAACACATTAACGTCACAGTTCGCAGCACTGCCCCAACTCATACGTCCGTCTTACGTCCCACATCGATTTATACGATTATTACACGCAGTGTTGGTTGAGTGTTGCGACTGACAGTTCTACGCAAACGCCACTGTTCTTGGTAGTTAAGCGAAGGCTGCCAGCCTCTGAATAGTCCGTGGTGAGAAGTAATGCCTGATATTTGGTATTCTCGGCATACTTTTGACTTTGTGGATCTCGGAATATTGAGTTTCCTAACTATTTCACTACCAGAATGTCTCATATACACTACTGGCCATTAAAATTGCTACACCACGAAGGTGACGTGCTACAGACGCGAAATATAACCGACAGGAAGAAGATCCTGAGATATGCAAATGATTAGCTTTTCAGAGCAGCCACACAAGGTTGGCACCGGTGGCGACACCTACAACGTGCTGAAATGAGGAACGTTTCCAACCGATTTCTCATACACAAACAGCAGTTGACCGGCGTTGCCTGGTGAAACGTTGTTGTGATGCCTCGTGTAAGGAGGAGGAATGCGTACCATCACGTTTCCGACTTTGATAAACGTCGGATTGTAGCCTATCGCGATTGTAGTTTATCGTATCGCGACATTGCTGCTCGCGTTGGTCGAGATCCAATGACTGTTAGCAGAATATGGAACTGGTGCGTTCAGAAGGGTAATACGGAACGCCGTGCTGGATCCCAATGGCCTCGTATCACTAGCAGTCGAGATGACAGGCTTCTTATCCGCATGGCTGTAACGGATCGTGCAGCCACGTCTCGATCCCTGAGTCAACAGATGGCGACGTTGGTAAGACAACAACCACCTGCACGAACACTTCGACGATGTTTGCAGCAGCATGGACAATCAGCTCGGAGACGATGGCTGCGGTTACACTTGACGCTGAATCACAGACCGGAGCGCCTGCGATGGTGTACTCAACGACGAACCTGGGTTCACGAATGGCAAAAGTCATTTTTTCGGATGAATCCAGGTTCTGTTTACAGCATCATGATGGTCGCATCCGTGTTTGGTAACATCGCGGTGAACGCACATTGGAAGCGTGTATTCGTCATCGCCATACTGGCGTATCACCCGGCGTGATGGTATGGGGATATGGGGTGCCATTGGTTACACGTCTCGGTCACCTCTTATTCGCATTGACGGCACTTTGGACAGTGGACGTTACATTTCAGATGTGTTACGACCCGTGGCTCTACCCTTCAATCGATCCCTGCGAAATCCTACATTTCAGCAGGATAATGCACGCCCACATGTTGCAGGTCCTGTATTGGCTGTATTGGCCTTTCTGGATACAGATAATGTTTGACTGTTGCCCTGGTGAGCACATTCGCCAGATCTCTCACCAACTGAAAACGTTTGGTCAATGGTGGCAACTGGCTCGTCACAATACTCCAGTCACTCTCTTGATGAACTGTGGTATCGTGTTGAAGTTGCATGGGCAACTGTACCTGTACACGCCATCCAAGCTTTGTTTGAATCAATGCCCAGGCGTATCTTGGCCGTTATTACGGCGAGAGGTGGTTGTTCTGGGTAGTGATTTCTCAGGATCTATGCACCCAAATGTAATCACATGCCAGTTCTAGTATAATGTATTTGTCCAATGAATACCCGTTTATCATCTGCATTTCTTCTTGGTTTAGCAATTTTAATGTCCAGTAGTGTATCTAACTCCAACTGCCATTCCACGTTCAAAGTCTATTAATTCCCGTCGTTCGGCCATAATCATGTCAGAAACCGTTACACATGAATCACACGAGTACAAATAACAGCTTCGCCAATGCACTGTCCTTAAACCTTGTAAACGCCATACTACTGCCTACATGTACATATCGGTGTCCCGTGAGTTGTGTCCGTCATCTCACTGTATATTTCTAATAATGCTAGCCTATCTTGATCAGTGTACAATGCACATACGAGGAATCTTTCGTTTATTCGGGCCCACATTCATCTTTTATTAAAAATATAGTAGACAGAGCTCCTGTAAAAAACGCTAGCTATACCGCCCCTCTCTTAAAGAGAAATAGCTAGGTGCCTAACTGGACTTCTGCTCAATTAAACACTGCTGAATAAACTTCTTTTTTCACAAGAGTTGGAGCTCCTCCACGCCCACACCGGCCTGATGGCCAACACAATAGGTCTACTGCCATCTCTGCATAAGGGTTAGTATTCAGTAAAGTGAGGTGTCACAGGATGTGGGTACTGCAACATTTGCGTACGTCTGGTTAAGGTTAACCATTAATACGCCCTCATCTGGAGATAGATTTAGTCGAAATCGAACGAAGTGTAGTGGTTTGAAGGGCATAGGAAAAAAGTGCCAAGGTAAGAGCCAAGGGAATAATATCTCTGCGATAGTTAGGTCGAGCGGTAAGAGCAGTAGCGGTTGTCTTGCTGCCTGCGGTAGGTCGTGCAAGGATAGGCTTTGTTAGTAGTGGGTATCATGCATGTCGATACCTTGGCTTTGTGCGGTTGTGCTGCTTGGGGGCTGGCGCTGGGTGCTGGTGCAGAGTCCTCGTTCAGCGTCAGCAACCTGCAACAGTTAGTTTTATTATCGCATTTATGTCCGATAGGCCATATTCCGGAAGCACAGTATGAGGGAATGTTGCCGGATTGTTTGTGCGTCTGTGGGAAAGCTCGTCGGTGTCCCTGCTGTGGTCTGTGGGTCGGCTCTAATGGCAGCTGGTAGTTACCAGTCAGTGTTGCTGATATGCAGGTGCTTGCCGACGTTTGTCGCTTGTTTGCGTGTGTTAGTTTACCATAGGTGGCTATGCCCTAGCTACCAGTGTCTTTGGGCGCTTGTGCTTCCACCTGTGGTTGTGATCGTAGTTTCCCAGAGTGAGGATGAAAGGATTGTTCGAGTGTCTCGAGTTCCGGTACAGTCGTGTAGCGTATTTTTTGAACACTTCCTTGAGGGTATCAAGGTGGTATTCATGGTGAAGATCCACGGTGCGTGTATAGCGTGGAGCGTTGCTAATGATTCGTAGCACCTTGTTCTGTAAGATTTGCAGGCGGCGCAGTCATGTAGGAGCTGCATATCCCCAGACGGGAGCTGCGTACCCCATCAGAGGTCTAATCAGTGTCATGTATATGGATCTCGACACCCTCCTATTGAGTCTGCTTTCCCTGTTGAGCATTTGGTAGAGCTGTTTGAGCCTCGCGTGCGCTAGGTTGGCAACGTACTCGATGTGGTCCCGCCATGTAAGTTTCCGGTCCAGCCAGACACCAAGATATCTGACTTTCTTTCGGAAACGTATTGGGCGAGTACGCAGTGTTATCGGTCTACAGTGTTGATGTTTGCGCAGTAGTTTCGGTCTACGTGTGAACAGAACTGCTTCGCACTTGTCGACGTTTACTTTAATACGCCATCGCTGCAACCAAGGCTCAGCTGTTCTGAGTGCTGTCTGTATTCGTGAACTGATGTTCGACGGTTTCCAATCTTGCGCAAGGATGGCGGTGTCATCCGCGTAGATGGCTAACGTTGTGAATAAACTGGGCACAACGGAATTAATAAATGCTATTTTTCCGATCCAGAAATGGCTCAGCGGGTAGGTAAAATTACCACTTTTCGCTAATTATGCAAAAGGATGATTAACTACAAATGAAACTGGAAGGTATGTTAAATTCCTGAGTTTCTTAACGACATCTGATTTTCAAACATTTCACATATGACAGTAAATAATTACTCGAGACATGACAAACATTAATAATGAAAAAAAAACTATACTTAGAGGAACTGTCGTTGGCAAAGCTTGGAATAAGGAAGTATGTGATGGTGTAAATCCAGTTTTCTAACATATTAATACTGAGTGACCAAAACCAGCGATTTGACAACAGTGATTACTTGTCATGTTCGAAACAGAAGTGTATTTATTGTGCAACTGTGTCTGCCCCACCAGCCAAGTCGAACCCAACCGTAATATCAAGTGGGGTTCTTAAATTCATTGTGTCCTGTGCTGTTGGTGCTGTACATCTACATCTACATCTACATCTACATGGATCCTCTGCAAATCACATTTAAGTGCCTGGCAGAAGGTTCATCGAACCACCTCCACAATTCTCTATTATTCCAATCTCGTATAGCGCGCGGAAAGAATGAACACCTATATCTTTCGGTACGAGCTCTGATTTCCCTTATTTTATCGTGCTTATCGTTCCTCCCTGTGTAGGTCGGTGTCAACAAAATATTTTCGCATTCGGAGGAGAAAGTTGGTGATTTGAATTTCGAGAGAAGATTCCGTCGCAACGAAAAACGCCTTTCTTTTAACGATTTCAAGCCTAAATCCTGTATCATTTCTGTGACACTCTCTCCCACATTTCGCGATAATACAAAACGTGCTGCCTTACTTTGAACTTTTTCGGTATACTCCGTCAGTCCTATCTGGTAAGGATCCCAAAACGCGCAGCAGTATTCTAAAAAGAGTACGGATAAGAGTAGTGTGGGCAGTCTCCTTAGTAGGTCTGTTACATTTTCTTTTTCTAAGTGTCCTGCCACATCAGTCTCACGATCATTAAATGGATTGGTCGGGGTTGGTGCCGATGGCTTGCAAAGTATCCTTGTTTGTGACTATGTTTTTCAAGAAATGGAAATTTATTCCTAAAAGTCCTTCTTTTTTTCAAAACAGATTTAAAATTATAATCAGAAAGCACCCTGTAAGTATCATGTTACAATTTATTCAGAGGTAGAAATAAAAAATAAAAAAATTTTCCTTGACAGTATGAGCTTTCGGGCTGAGAACCTAGCCGCTCCCTTTTAAGACGGCCATAGTCACGACCGCTCACAACAACCTCTGAAAGACTACACTGGTGCAAATCTGCAACACGCCAGATTACTTTAAACTAAAAATTTTAACAACTCACACAAACACAAACTATGCACCCCGTAGGAGGGATGGATGTGGTACAAACACTCACATTTAAAAAAAATTACTTGCCACCGTAAGTGCAACTTGTTTTTAAAAGACAACTCTTACGGTGGAATGGTGGCAACTTTATATACTAAAATGACCCATGAAATGCAGTCTTACATAAAATGTACAAACATGCTCTACATTACACATATACCGCCTTCAAGATGACAGGCCAGATAGAAACATATTTCAGGAATTCGGCCTTTAAACCTTAAGCAATAAATTCGTTAACACCGAAACCGAGAAACATGACAGAGGCAGCTATTAACGTACGGCAGACCGACAGACAGACAGACAGACACTAACTGCCTACAAAATGCGAGCGGGAGACAGACGAGCAAGCTGGGCACGGGAGACTGACCAAAAAACAAATAGAATTTAACAAGTAAATGAAACAACATGTCACCAATCACTTAACTTCTAATAAACTGCGATGTCTGGCGAAGACCTGGCGCAGCACCCCCTAAATGCTCTCCCGAACCGTCCGCTGCCAGCCGCTTCAACGGACGCAGGAAGGCGCGCCGATCTCCCGTCTCACGGCGTCGCAGCTCGCGCCGGCCAGACCAATGTCGTGGGTTGACTCCAGCTGCTCTCGTGTTGGCTGCGAAGCCACTACCCCTAGCTATACGGCGCGGCCCACTGGACTGACGTGGCGACCTCACATGCACCGACGCTCAAGACGGACAAGTCATCTTGTGTCCCAGTGCGCGACCGATCAACCGATCGATCCAACCGCCAATGACCATTGCCTGAACAAACTCGAGCAAACTGGCGGCCTAACACATACTAGCACTCCGGACGACAGACAGACACTGACTGCCCCACACTGACCTTGCTGACCAACTGACCACACTCTCTCACTATCGAGCTCATAAAGCCCCTAAAATGCACGTGAACAGGCTACCTTTCCCCTTTCCCACCAGAGGGAGACACCAAAGCTGCGATAGCCACAGCGGCGCCACCGTTACAAACGGAGGACGAGTGCTTTACACTACGCGCTGCGGTGCGCTCTTTAAAACAGCAATTTTTACCACGGCTCACACTCGATTCCCTGATGACAGTAAAGTGATGTCTGGCACAAGTCTGTAGCAGATTTCCTGCACGCTGCTGAGCTTCGACAACCGCTGCTAGGAGTGATGGCTTCCTCGCCATAATTTCCAGTTGCAGAGTTCAACAACACAGTCAGCCACTGTCACAGGTGGCTGGACCCAGGATTTCCTTGTCATCCTGGGTCAGGAAACCAGCTTTATTAATACTTCGGCGAACGGGCCAGGGCCTACCTGAACGGCAGATCAGGATCTGGTACTACAAGGCTACACGACAACCGTCATCGCGGTACAGAGCACCTCCCAAATCGGAATGTTAAGTTCAACACACCCGCCACTTTCACGTATTGCAGCGACATCGCAGAGCGGCCAGTGCGGCAACCGCCTTTGCAGCAGCCGGCGAGGAACGGGCGTGCGGCGTTAGCTATCTCAAGGGGACTAGGGGCCGCTTATGACGTGATTCCTCGAAGGGCATCGACAACCAATGTCAAAAGTGGGCCAAGACACTGCTTGTAAATTATGGAAATAAATAACTAATGCTGAATCTTTTTTCACTACGCCTACCAGCGACGACAGGTCGCCACCTCCCTTCGAAGGAAAACTAGCAAAGTGGGAGAGTGTCTCCTGACACAGAACCATCTCTACCTCCGCCCTCCTAACAGTCGCTGTCGTTATTATTGCAAATAGAAATAAATATGCGTTTATAAGATCCTCTCTGATTCCAATTGGATTAAACTGATACGTTACTAATCTACATATAAAAATGCCAAATTTCCATGTCGAAATTGCAACTAACTTGCGTGTATAGTGTAGCGGAATGAAAAGAGACGAAGCCCATGGATGCGATGCTTTTTATCACATTCTGCTTACGTTTCAGAAACGTTTGCAGTCACTGACACACTTTGTAGAACTCAGGGTCATTGAGAAGCAAAATTTGTTCCATAGTTAGCAGACAGTGAACTGTTCGCCTTACGATGAGCTGAAAAATCGTGATGGGAAGGGAAAGTACATCTTACCAACTCACAGAGTATAAAACACGAAACAAAATATATCCTAATACATACTTATAGCTGACTATTCCCCAGAAGGAAGTTAATCGTATGTTGCATTTGATGTACAGAGTTCTTACTTAATGGCAAACATCTTCCAAAAGGAAATCTAACAGTACTGAAATTTGGTTCAACACGACAAATCAACATGAAAATTCATACCTTAACTTGGATAAGAATGCACATTTACGCATAATGTGGTATATCCTGTAATAACCACGAGGGCTTCTCGGAAAGTAAGGTCCCGTCAGTCGCGAAACGGAAACCACAGTGAAAATAAAAAATGTTTTATTTTCAACAGTTGTCTACACCTTCCAGCTGCTTCTCTGGATGAGCCATTTGTCGTACCATTGTTCCATCTTTCCAGTACCTTCGTCATAGAAGGTAGCCGTCCGTTCTTTTTGGCAATTCTCTAAGCCGATCTGCCGCTCGTTGTATTTTCCAAAATCTTGCCTTCACAGACAGCGGTAGCAGAGGCGAGCAGAGGTGAAAATCATAGGGAGCCAAGTCCATGTTGTACGGCTGGTGATGAAAAGCTCCCCAACGAAAACGTTGCAGGAGCGTCCTCATTGCCCCTGCACTGTGCGGCCGAGAATTGTCGTGAAGAACGAAATGCATGACAGTTACGTTGTGCGGTCCGCATGAACTCATACTTCGGGAGATATATTATTTTCTACGCATCTTTACGTGCTCAGAACGTAAAAGCACCACGTAACTCGATCGATGGTCATGCTATAGACGCTATCCGACACATCAATGCAAAGATTCATCTGATTTTCACTATGATTTCCATTTCACTGTTGATCGGACCTTACCCATCCATGTATACTTGAAAAAAGAGACAGCATTGGTCGTATATTTTTTACTATCGCAAAATCGATTTTCTGTCACTGAGTGACCATCTTCAGTGCTGTATTGTATAACTTAAATTAGGATGCACTGTTGTCACTAAGCTTACGGCAATCACACTCACTGACACTCAGTGACAGAAAATCGATTTTGCGATAGTAAAAAATATACGACCAATGCTGTCTCTTTTTTCAAGTATACCTGTTATCAGGTCGTAGTGCACAAGACGACATGGAGTCGCCAATCAATTCCCACATCCGATTTTGTTCTCATAAGAGGTACACCAAACAGCCCGAGCACTCCACTACTACTTAATTACTCCTCCAGCACTCACTTCGATTGAGGAGTCCCTATAATACACATACGCTCTTCATAATTCATGTTCGAGCCCTTACATCATAACAAATCCATTATAGCTTTGTTCATCCTTATGACTCGTCTTCATCATGTACATCAGCTATTTGGGGAGATAGCACTGTACATGATCTCATACAGATGTACATTTATGAAGCGTCAAAACATATTCACAGGAAAACAAAAATAAAAATCACTAACTTTACCACAAAAACTTCTGTACATACATTTATTATCCTCGTCAAAAAATTCGATGGAGCAAACAGAAACGTAGTGATGTCCCGCAAATAATTGTTCCTCTAAAATTGATATAACCCAGTTCCTAACGTTTACAGCCTCGTACGTACAAAATTAATGGCCTCCTGCTTACATTTCAATTTCACCTCATTGTTTGTTGCACATATTCTACACTGTCCATTATTCAGCTCCATAAAAATATCTTAAATAATTAATCAATCCTCATCACATTCTCTAATATGCCCGTTTTCCACATTATTAGCATTATCATTCTGTGCCCAAATATCATAAATTTTCTTTTCATTCTGTGGCAAAGTTTCCACCTTTGTTTATGTACCATTTTCTGTGAACTTGGTTTAGTTCGATTGCTTCTGTCAGCCTTCTTACGTGTGTTCCCAAATGCATCAGCACTCATTGCTGTGGTGGATCCCCCACATGACTGTCATCCCTTGGATTCAGTGATCTCATTTTGACAATCGCTGCCAGTTGCCTATTCCTATCTGTCTCTTGCAGTTAGTTACGAAATATGGCCTATTGTTTGGCTGTCAGTAATTTCCCGTAGATTGTAAAACAAATGCCAGAACTGAATATCACATGATAAGCTTTCCTCATTGGCACTCAGTCTGTCCCACTACCAGCTGGCTGAATGAATGCTGAGTGCTCAATAGATTACTATTTGAACTTTCCAGTCTATATAGGTAATGTAAAATTAAAAATGAATCTACAAAAATGCCATCAGTGACAGTGCATGTGATGCGAATTCTGTTTTACACTACTCATGAAGAAGATTTGTCTACATTAATTGTAAGTAACCTCCGAAATTATAGTGAAAACACTACATCCAATGCTGTTGTAGAGACATTTATATCTATGATTTCCATGTAACTCTGATGTGCGATAGGATAGCAGTGCAGCTTTAGGATAGAGTGTGGATTGCGGCAGTGATGCAGTGGTGGCTATGGTCGCCCGAGTAGTTCCATATTGTACTGGAACCTCAACTGATTCATTTGACCTGCGTTACCTAGCGAATTGTAGAAGGGGGGGGGGGGGGGGTTACACGTCAGGTTACGCACCTGGATTACTTATATTCAAGGTCACCTACCACTATTTCTTCTCCAGGGGACCACCAGGAATTGATCAGGCTCACCTAGAACTCTCCTCCCTCTCAACATAACCCACTTCAGCCTCCCCACTCCGTCCCGAATGGATCAATGAAATCAAGCACACTTGCTCCATTTTCATCTTTTGTAGCCATGATGGCATAATTCTCCCATAATTTCCACAATTTTATATTGGCTACAATTTTATGCAATTTATTGTATTATGTGATTTCTGTTTTGACGTCACATCAATGTCGTGTTGTGTTGGTGTCATGATCCTCTCAGCCAATTTGAATTATTTATCATTCCTACGGCACCACTACATTATTAGTGTATGTATTGTATGCGCTAGAAATGAACAGGAATAATGACATCACATTGATGATATCATGGCAAATTCTATAAGCACAGCAGTTTTACAGATTTTCAACGAAAGATATCATGTGTATAAAAAATATCACATTATGATAGATATACTTCCTGGTAGGTCACCACCACGCTGCTAGAACATGGAAAATTACTGAGTGTTACTTATTTAAGAAAATTTGTAAGTAACAATTAACACAGCACTACAAAATACGAACCTTGCAGTGGAGCCACCCTTGCGAAAAGTATGTCACCTATTCCAGGGGACCCACGCCTTCCAGTTCTGATGGGTGGCATATAGCCACGAACACTGCTCCTACCCAGGAATGGCTGAGAAAGTTGCATTATTACATGTGAAATCCTCTCCCACGGATTGTTAGCACAAAAGCACTGCTGTTCTGTCAATTCTGGCTGAAGGACCTACTGCCCATTATGATAACAGCAAAGAGATCCCAAAGCATCTGTGTGAATGTGTGAATATAAAAGAGTGCTACATATAGACACCTAAACTGCGAGAACCCCCCCCCCCCTTCAACAATTCGCTAGGTAACGCAGGTCAAATGAATCAGTTGAGATTCCAGTACAATATGGAACTACTCGGGCGACCATAGCCACCACTGCATCACTGCCGCAAACGACAGTGTTCCACAGGTCAATGGTAGAGAAAATTTGCACTATGTAAAATAATATGTATGCATAATTATCTTAGACTTGGTGGCTGGTGAAAAAGGCACTGCTATGAAACATCTGGCATTCAGGGGAAGGCTCATCCCACTACTCCAAGAAACAATCATACCTCGCAGTCGCCAACACATTCACCAGCGGAAATTTGTGAACGACTTTGCAGATAAGCGTTACTAACAGTTAAAGAGCCAAGCACTCCCCTTCGCTTCTCCCCTGGCTCTCTTGGCCAGTAAGAAACCAGCCACCACTCCAGCCTCAACCAATCAGCTTTTAATACTAGGACCTATGTGTGTGACCTGTTTTCCACCAGACAGCACTTTCAAGTGGCATTAAGACACATAACAGCAATTACGACATCTGAAAGAAATAAACCCACCAATAATATTAGTAGATGCACATTTCCTATGCCTTGTACATTAACTACAGGGAAACTGTATCGCTATTACTGTAATTTTGGTTGATCCACAGAATTCCAAACCACGCTGGATAGCAGGCGCAATGCAATACTTTAAAAAAGATATTGCTACGAAAAGTTTTCTCTCCTTTAATAATGTATACATCTATGTATATGCATTAATAGTGGGATCTCAAGGCATTACTACTTACTGCCAAAACACGATATTTACAAAAATTAACCCTGCAATATTATTAGTAAAACTCGTGAATAAAACCCTGCAAAGACGCTGACTACGGATGAGATCTGCCAGACAATAAAAACACATGTAACTACGAAATCAGTCCTTTATGAAGCGAGCTGTGTGTAACACAGCGACCCCAATGGGGAAAAAAAGCATTGTACCATGGAAAAACATTGTACCATGGGATGGATGTGGCCCGTCAAAATGGTCATATAATCCTTGCCAGTGATGCGACCTCGCAGGGTAGCTGTGGGGCCCACGGGTTAACACAATTTGCCTGCCCAAATCTTCACCGAATTTCCGCCACGTTTCACTTTTGGGACGTAAACTCGATCAGAAACCAGAAAAAAATGTGAAACCAGAGTCATTTGGCCAAATTACTTTCTCCCGTTGGCCGGCCTGGATGACCGAGCGGTTCTAGGCACTACGGTCGCAGGTTTGAATCCTGCCTCGGGCATGGATGTGTGTGATGTCCTTAGGCTAGTTAGGTTTAAGTAGTTCTAAGTTCTAGGGGACTGATGACCTCAGAAGTTAAGTCCCATAGTTCTCAGAGCCACTTGAACCATTTTTTAACTTTCTCCCGTTGCTCATAGTCCATGTTATATAGCTCCGGCGCCGTATTTCCCTGATACGGGCATTTGCATCACTGTTGATCGTTCTTGGAAATCAAGCTCACCCTTTAATTCCCTGATTTTGGAGCTCAGAACGTAACCATTGTCGATGAAGTTGCGAGACCTCTGTAAAGTAAACCAAAGCTCTTGGGTAGTGAATTTCCCACACTTACAGACTTCGCTCAACATTAGGAAATATTTAATACAATCCGCTCCCAGTAATATTGCTTTCCCAGGCTCTTTGCCACTGTATTGATAAACTATTCAGTATTTCGAACTTTCTGTGTGGATATTGTTCTTCAATGGCTTTCACTTTTTGTCTGTCCCTTTTTCCTAGACTACGCAAAATGTGACCTTAGTTTTTCCAAGCATTAATTAAAACGTGATGACGATGTAAAGTGCTTAACAAAATAATAACAGTCAGGCAAAAAGGATGCTGCTCTCTAAGCTTATCGGGTCTGTGGCGTAGACACAGGAGTACTACATTAAAAAAAAATTGTCCAGGTGCAAATAGTACGCACGCACTGAGGATGCCGTGCAAGCTTAATATGTACACATACAATTCATACATTCCGGTAATCGAGATCTTGACGATTTTTGCCTGTTATAGACATTGATACTGATAAAAAATATCATTTTCGAATGATATAAGTGAACGAAAACTAAACTAAACTCGTCCGAACAGGCCATGAATGCCCGAAGATACTGACCAGCCGCAGTGTCATCCTGAGCCCATTGGCGTCACCGGATGCGGATAGGGAGGGGCGCGTGGTCAGCACGCAGATCTCCCGGCCGTATGTCGATTTACGAGACCGGAGCTGCTAATTCTCAATCAAGTAGCTCCTCAGTTGGAGTGCACCCCGCTTGCCAGCAGCACTCGACAGACTGGTTGGTCACCCATCCAAGTGCTAGCCCAGCCCGGCAGCTTTTAACTTCGGTGATCTGACGAGGAACCTGTGTTACCACTGCGGCAAGACCGTTGGCATATAAGTGAACTAAAGTGAACAAATCATGTTAACCATACGGGAGCAAACTAAGAGTCACCCAGATGGCGTGCGGAACTTTGCGCTGCATGCCATCTGGCGGGCGTTTAGTTTACTTCGCTCTGATGAGCGTTATTTGTTCACTTTAGTTTTAATGTTCAACCATTGTACTTGATTTTTTTTTCTCTGTGAAATCTCGTGTTTTATGAGCCAGTGTTTATGCAGCTTTCTTTATTATGTACACAGGTAAGCATTCTGTAAATTTGTCTCTCACTTGTTTTGCCTTCCATGTGTGGGACGCGAAATATTTTTTGCTCATAATGTATACATTTTATAACAGATTTCCTGATGATGGACTGGCCCGAAACGAGTAATAAAGAGTTTGGAGTCAGTACATTTCTATGGAAGACGCAAAATCTTTTATAAGCGACCAAGCAGCATAGTATGTAATTATTTGAGTGATCATAATGGTCGCATACCTGAAGCGCGACTTCAAGTCGCAATTCCAGTAAAAAATATGTGACGTAATTGGCCGTATTTTCTGACTGCGTTTATCGAGGGGCGAACATTTATTATACCGACAAGGGGCCATAGACGTTAGTATGTGACGTAAATTTCAATTTGATATGTCTTCCCGTTCCTAAGAAAAAAATGGTCTTGACAGCGGAACGGAGAGTCATATCAAGATGAAATTTATGGAACAAATTAAAGTAGCTTGGCAGTGTAAAGGAAAAGTCAAGCTTCTTTATGTGACATGTTTTGATAGTCGCAAACTCAATCACCAAAACTAATATGGTACGTCCTGGTGACCCAGAACTATTAAATTTGCCAAGAAGCTGGGCTTCACTCTACAACAAAAAAACAAAAAAAAATTCTGAACAGAGGGATGGGCAGGCAGACAGCGTGACAGCAATTGATAAAAAAACATTTTTCTGTGATATAACTAGAATTTAAGAATTTTATTTTTTATTTTTATTTTTGTCTTTATTTTTTTTGTTATTGAGTCAAGCCTAGCTTCTTCGCAAATTTAATAGTTCTGGGTCACCAGGACGTACCATATAAGTTTTGGTGACTGAGTTTGCGAGTATCAAAATATGTGACATAAAGAAGCTTGCCTTTTCCTTTACACTGCCAAGGCACTTTAATTTGTACCATAAATTTCATCTCGATATGACTCTCCATTTCTGAGAATAAAGGGTTTCGCGAATACAGATAAATAGACGAACAAAAAAGTGATGTTGTTCGGGTTTCACTTTCACCGCTTGAGGCTAGGGACCGTAAAAATAAATTAAAATATTTTAAGAATGATGCAGTTCTTGAAAGAGAACCCACAGACGAACACAGTTAACGGAGACGCAGGTGAAGTTTTATAGAAACAAGTATGTTGATTCAAGCGTGTTCTCCCTGTTCACAGTATTAGACGTGGCTCGCTAAGAAGTCGGAGCTGTTCGTCCGGTCTTTTGGCCCAGACAACAGCGCTCCGCGGCTTTGATGTTAGAGCCGCATCTGATCAGGACGGAGACCTGACAGAAATGAAGACGTTCAGACACCCCAAAGACCTATCAGCGGTCGGGCGTGGCGTCACATAGGCCTGTGCCGCATCCACCGCCTCCATCGCCGAGGCGCCTTTGCTTTAGCTGCCTCGTCGCGCTTTGGCGCCGAGCTTTTCCTGGGATTGGCATCGGCGGACAAAGGGGCGCCCCTCCCCCTCCCTGCCTCCCTCTCACGCTCTTTTCCTCTGTCACCTCAGCTCGGCAGACGCGCGGAATTCCGTGTCGCCGCAGAGGGAATACGCTCTGCTGAGCAACCTCGTTAATTACGCTGCGGAGCGAATTTGCAGAGCAGAGTGGGCGAAGCGTCTCCAAGGTGGCGGCGGCAGCGGCGGCGTCTTTCTGGCGGGCGGTTCCGAGCAGCCGAAGTCCCCAGGGCGGACGCGGGCAAAGCCGGCGCATTACCATGTGATGCATGCGGGGCGCTGCCGTCACGAATCAAGTCCCGCGCCGCGGCGCCCGGCGTCGCGTCGCGGCGCCGCCGTCTCCGTGTCACAATTCCGGAGGAGTCGGCCCTTTGCTTGCCTTCCGCCCGGCCGGGCCGACCTCTGCGACCTGCGACCTGCTCCCTCTCCGGACCCTTTGAGCCGCGAACTCTTGAAGTGCTCCTCCAACAAGAAAACGTCAGCCTCAGCCTTCACCTCCCCGACACCCTCCTCCACCCCCACTCCACCATCGTCACCCCTCTCTGCTTCTCCCTTCCGCTCCTCCGCTCCTTCCCCCTCCCCCCTTTTCCTTCTTCCCCCCACTCCTTTCCGATCCGCTCTCCCCAGGGTTCCCGCGCGCCTCCACCTTGCCCTCTCCCAGTTCTTTTGCCTTCCTACTTGATAGAATTCTCCATGTCTCAACCTTTGATCAGACGCAATGTAACGTTAAAAGAAATAATAAAAACTTTTTTCTCTACCGGAGCATCTATGAAACTACGACGTAAACAGTATTATGACCAACCCTTTTCGCGACACAAATACACATGCTCAAAGTTCGGGGAGTAAAGTTGAGTCTCCAGACGTATGGCTAACAAACAAGTAACTTTTTATATTGGACGGATTGCGTAAAATTCCGTCTTCCACGTCTTGCAGATGTGGATAGCGGAATTTTCTGCAACTGATCAAAAAATGATTTGTAACAGCAACTGTGAGGTCCCATAGCTGGACCCCCTCGCGCTGGACACGAAATTTATCCAGAATACTGCCTACTACAGAGTTATAGAATTCTGGGGCTTGTAGAAGGGAGTGGGTAGATAATATTTTGAATTGGAAACCATGTCCAGAAATGTACCATTTGCGGGCTACAACCGTTTAGAAACATGTGGGCAACGGACCACATTTACAAATAATTGACCAGCCATGTCCCACTACATCATTTGATTTACAATTACTGTCACTAATATCCCAAGAAAGTTCTCATCTACGCGTTGACGGATTCCCTTCAACGAGATGCAGTACAGCCTCTTCCAGGTCGGGTGTCCGGCGTCTCCTTGGAGCATCACAGTTACGCCTGCTGGCGGTGAAGGTGCCTTTGTCGAAGGTGTTGCATAACTGTGGCGTGAAGGGTATGCCATGAAGTCGAATGTTGTGGAGAACGATTTTGAAAAAGACGACGGGTAGCTCTTCCATTACCGTGAGGCTCGCCATTTAGAAGACGGTGTATGCAGCAAACCTGTACACAACATGGTTGTTTTGACACTCACACACACGCCGATCCGACGTTAAGCACCTCCCACCGTGACTGTCCTGTTGCTTATCTAACTAACAAACCCGTTTTCGAACGGCTACAGCGCAGTAACACTACGTTCCCGGAAATGGGTCCCTAAGCAAAATAATATGTACTCACTCCTCTCCACAAGTCATAGAAGTCAGCAACGGGATTTACCGAACATCGTGTATCTCTTTCCTTTTGTAAATACAGTTCCAGTAATTACATGTTTATAATGCACGGATTAGGCCTTTTGGCTGTTCCGACTGGCCGACTGCTTCCTACAAGACAGAACGACGAGTGACCAGCGTACCGCCAGTCACTCCAGCCCTTACAGCCAGCAGATGATTTCTGATGATGCTGCTGCTTCTATAATCAAGCGGATCCTCATTTCGCCTCACGAGGCTATCAGTCCCTTCCCAGATTTGCCACTAAGATGTTAACAGAGGTACCAGCAGTCGAACCTGGATGTTTCCGCACTGAAGCTGGCGACAGTAGCCATACGGCTACAGTGGCTAATGGTTTCACGATGACATGATTTGAGAATGACTATGTATCGAAGATGCAATGGCGGAAATAAAACAAATGTTCAGGAGTGGGATTAAAATCCAGTGTGAAACGATATCTGTGATAAAGTTAACCAATGACGTTGCTATTCGTAGTGAAGATGGAAAAAAATTACAGAATCCTTTGAGTGGAATGAACAGACTTGCGAGTGTAGAACATGGACTGAGAGTAAACCAGAGGAAGACGAAGACTACGAAGAGTAACAGAAATGAGTATAGCGAAGAGCTTGACAACACAACTGGTGGTCACCAATTACAGGATGATAATGAATTCTTCTACTTTGGAAGCAAAATAATCCATGAAGGACGTAGCAAGGTGGACTATCATAGACGAAGAACGTACTCCTGAGCAAAAAATGTCTATCAACGTGAAAAATAGGCCTTAATTTGAGGAAGAAATTTCTGAGAATCTGCGCTTGGAGCACAGAATTCTATGGTAGTGAATCATGGCCTGTCCGAAAACGGGATCGGAAGAGAATCTGAGAATACGTTTGTGATTGGAATGTTGTTGCGGTCGTCAGTCCAGAGACTGGTTAGATGCAGCTCTCCATGCTACTCTATCCTGTGAGATTGGAAGATCCAACAATTACTTCAACACGTAGGGTGCGAGTGCTAATCTGAGTTGAAAACGTTGGCGAAAGGGAGACATCCTTGGCAGCCCGCATCAAAGCAATCGCGGAAGGTTAAAAAAAAAAAACTACGGTGAACACATTCAGTAAGATGCCTAAAAACGATTGGGGATAATTAATTCATTACTTGCCTGCTCTATGTTGTCTTTTTTGCTGCTGTAGCATTTTGGCTTTAGATTCAACTGCCCACCTTGCCTTATTGTCGGTTATAAGTATTCAGATTATAAATATCGGAGGAGTGGACTCGGATGTTCCACCACTTTACAGGCTTAAACCAAACCTCCTACCCCCCTCCCTGCTCTCAAGAATACTGGAAAGAAAAAGAAATGAAAGTTTGTGCTCTTTTTATACTGGCACCCCATCTCTTGATCTCAGTAAACTTCTAAAAAGATAGTGTTTACATATTTAGAAAAACTTAGGATATTTATTCATCCACAACATTTACGCTCCAGCTAGGAAATAAATTCCCCAAATTTATACTGAAAGTGTTTAATAGATTTTTCATATAAAATTAATAAATGTAAGAGCAGTAAAATAATTAAACCTGTTAAAAATAATATCCAGGATTGGAAATAGAATAGCCGTGTTTGCCGTGATGCAGTTACCCGAAGATCACCATGGTTTATGGTAAAATATTTCGCATTCTACCAATTAATTCTCGTATTCCGTAGAAATGTTGGAACACGTGAGGCAATACTGAACCTACGACTTATCTTAGAAGAAAGATTAAACAAAGGCAAACCTACGTTTCTAGCATTTGTAGACTTAGAGTAAGCTCTTGACAATGTTCACAGGAATATTCTCTTTCAAATTCTGCAGATGGCAGGGGTAAAATACAGGGAGCGAAGGGCTATTTACAATTTGTACAGAAAGCAGATGGCAGTCATAAGAGTCGAGGGACATGGAAGGAAAGCAGTGGTTGGGAAGGGAGTGAGACAGGGTTGTAGCCTCTACCCGAAGCTATTCAATCTGTATATTGAGCAAGCAGTAAAGGAAACAAAAGAAAAGTTAGGAGTAGGTAGTAAAACCCATGGAGAAGAAATAAAAAAATTGAGGTTCACCGATGACATTGTAATTCTGTCAGAGGTCAGAGACAGCAAAGGACTTGGAAGAGCAGTTAAACGGCATGGACAGTGTCTTGAAAGGTCTTGAAAGTAGGGTAAAAGATAAACGTCAACAAAATCAAAACGAGGATAACGGAATGTAGTCGAATTAGAAATTTGTTAACATCGGGTATTGATTTAAGTGTCAGGAAGCCGTTTTTGAAAGTATTAGTATGGAGTGTAGCCATGTATGGAAGCGAAACATGGACAATAAGTAGTTTAGACAAGAAGAGAATAGAACCTTTCGAAATGTGGTGCTACAGAAGAGTGCTGAAGATTAGACGGGTAGATCACATAACTAATGAGGAGGTATTGAATAGAATTGGGGAGAAGAGGAGTTTGTGGCACAACTTGACAAGAAGAAGGGATCGGTTGGTAGGACATGCTCTGAAGCATCAAGGGATCACCAATTTAGTACTGGAGGGCAGCGTGGAGGGTAAAAATCGTAGAGGGAGACCAAGAGATGAATACACTAAGCAAATTCAGAAGGATGTAGGCTGCAATAGGTACTGGGAGATGAAGAAGCTTGCACAGGATAGAGTAGCATGTATCTATGCTTTATAGATCTAGAAAAGGCACATGACCGGGTTCCCAGGAGGAAGTTATTGTCTATTCTATAAGATTATGGAATAGGAGGCAAACTTTTGCAATCAATTAAAGGTCTTTACATGGATAGTCAGGCAGCAGTTAGAGTTGACGGTAAATTGAGTTCATGGTTCAGAGTAGTTTCAGGGGTAAGACAAGGCTGCAACCTGTCTCCACTGTTCTTCATATTATTTATGGATCATATGTTGAAAACAATAGACTGGCTGGGTGAGATTAAGATATGTGAACACAAAATAAGCAGTCTTGCATATGCGGATGACTTAGTTGTGATGGCAGATTCGATTGAAAGTTTGCAAAGTAATATTTCAGAGCTAGATCAGAAATGTAAGGACTATGGTATGAAGATTAGCATCTCCAAAACGAAAGTAATGTCAGTGGGAAAGAAATATAAACGGATTGAGTGCCAAATAGAAGGAACAAAGTTAGAACAGGTGGACGGTTTCAAGTACTTAGGATGCATATTCTCACAGGATGGCAACATAGTGAAAGAACTGGAAGCGAGGTGTAGCAAAGCTAATGCAGTGAGCGCTCAGCTACGATCTACTCTCTTCTGCAAGAAGAAAGTCAGTACCAAGTTATCTGTGCACCGTTCAATCTTTCGACCAACTTTGTTGTATGGGAGCGAAAGCTGGGTGGATTCAGGTTACCTTATCAACAAGGTTGAGGTTACGGATATGAAAGTAGCTAGGATGATAGCAGGTACTAGTAGATGGGAACAATGGCAGGAGGGTGTCCACAACGAGGAAATCAAAGAAAAACTGGGAATGAACTCTATAGATGTAGCAGTCAGGGCGAACAGGCTTAGATGGTGGGGTCATGTTACACGCATGGGAGAAGCAAGGTTACCCAAGAGACTCATTGATTCAGCAGTAGAGGGTAGGAGGAGTTGGGGCAGACCGAGGAGAAGGTACCTGGATTCGGTTAAGAATGATTTTGAAGTAATAGGTTTAACATCAGAAGAGGCACCAATGTTAGCACTGAATAGGGGATCATGGAGGAACTGTATAAGGGGGGCTATGCTCCAGACTGAACGCTGAAAGGCATAATCAGTCTTAAAGGATGATGATGATGATGATGATACTTAGAAACGACAGTGTGACCGAATGGATAAAAAATGTACCCAAGTATGTATTTAATGTATATAATACACAGATCGTAACTACACAAAGTTTGGCAGACGATCAGCTTATTCATTGAGGAAGCACAATCTTTACTGTAGGGGTAAGGATATTGGGGTAACTTCTGCTCTCCACTACCTTGCTCATTGGGCTTCCGTTCCCCATTTTAGAAAAAGATTTCGCAACTGTAACAGTTTGCAGACACGGTACATTGCAATTTAAGGTAACGATAATGGACAGTAATGTAGATCCAAAACACTAATCTTATATAAATTGTGCGGAAATAGTGCGCTCGTGTGGAATGCTCGCATCTTGTTGCTGTTCGACATGAACTCGAATGTACGGAAAATATTCACTTCCGCATCGTTTAAGACGATGAAATTCCGTGCTGCTGCACATGGGAAGCGACAGAGTGAGTTATTCTTTTTTCCACAAACGCGTGTCAAATATTTTGGCGGGAAGAGCGACTCCTCGGCGGTACGCCTCGTCCTTGCCTACGGCCGGGTACACGCCGTACGATTCGCCGAATGCGCGTCTTTTTTACGGCGTTCCAGACGGGCACAGTGATTTGCAATCTGCATATGTATGAAGGCATTTTACTTGTTTCGCATTTACATAACAAAATACAGCGCGATGTTTTAAGCGACCGAGAGGAGAGCAGCGCAGAGTCAGAGCCAGAGATGGGCAGGAGAGGGGTGCGCGGCGAGGCCGCGAGCCGCCGGCTGCGACATCCGCGGTGCGCTGCGCTGCACGTGGAGCGTGCGCGGGGGCGGCGGAGCGGGCGGAGCGCGTTGCGTTCTCTCTCCTTAGCGGAGGAGACACCGCGGCTGCCGCTGCGGAAGGATCGCAGAAACCACACCGCCTCTTGCCCTTAGTTAGGCTAGCCACTATTTGATGTAGAAATCTTGGATGAATTTGATAAGCGACATCCTGCTGTGCAGGATTGCGCAAGGAAACTGTGGTGTGTGAAGAACAGTTTGGGTTCATGCCTGGAAGAGGAACGACTGATGCAATACATGCTTTAACCGTTTCAGACCTGAATTTTGTCTGGAAGAAGTAAAATTTTTCTTTGATGTAGAAATCTTGGATGAATTTGATAAACTACATCCTGCTGTGCAGGATTGCGCAAGGAAACTGTGGTGTGTGATTTTTTTATGATTGCAGATGCAAGATTTATTCAAAATTATGTATCCGTTTTCAAAACATACTTTGTACAGTTAGCTTTAGTTTATGGGGTGAAATAACGAATTACGAAATATTTTCTACTGTAATAAACACTGAAATGATCATTCAGTCATTATCATGCAGAATAAAACTAACAACGCTCGATTATACAGTGGAATATAGGGAATCAACCAAATCCGTGTATTCTGGCGGTCACGATCTGCTGCGCCCTGCTACGTTGACTTGCTGATATTTTCATAGTGACGCCCAACAGATGGCAGCACTTGTGCATGATGAACAGCTTGAACATTCGCGAATGTGTACCCCAGGTTTCCATTGGGAAAAAATACTTCTATTGAAGCTTAGACACAGTAAAAGTTAATGTACACAATTGTATCCGGAGGGTCTGAAAGGATTAAGGCGGATAGTGGAGAGATACAGGAAGCTACAAGCCGATCTTCATATGGCTTTCATTGATTTGGAGAAAGCGTATGACAGTGCTATCACTTAGTAGCGGAAAAGCATCCGGACCAGACGAGATACCCTTAAGATTCTACAGTGATTATGCTAAAGAACTTGCCCCCTTTCTATCAGCAATTTATCATAGATCGCTGGAAGAACGTAAAGTACCTAGCGACTGGAAGAAAGCGCAGGTCGTTCCCATTTTCAAGAAGGGTCATAAATCAGATGCGAATAATTATAGGCCTATTTCGCTTACGTCAATCTGTTGTAGAATAATGGAACATGTTTTGTGTTCTCGTATTATGACGTTCTTAGATAATACAAATCTCCTTCATCATAACCAACATGGATTCCGCAAACAGAGATCATGTGAAACTCAGCTCGCCCTATTTGCCCAAGAAATTCACAGTGCCGTAGACACTGGCGAGCAGATTGATGCCGTATTCCTGGACTTCAGGAAGGCATTTGATACGGTTCCGCACTTACGTTTAGTGAAAAAAATACGAGCTTACGGAATATCGGACCAGGTTTGTGATTGGATTCAGGATTTCCTAGAAGAAAGAACACAACATGTCATTCTTAACGGTTCAAAATCTGCAGATGTAGAGGTAATTTCGGGAGTACCGCAAGGAAGCGTGATAGGACCTTTATTGTTTACAATATACATAAATGACTTAGTTGACAACATCGGTAGCTCCGTGAGGCTATTTGCAGATGACACGGTTGTCTACAAGAAAGTAGCAACATCAGAAGACTCGTACGTACTCCAGGAAGACCTGCAGAGGATTAATGCATGGTGCGACAGCTGGCAGCTTTCCCTAAACGTAGATAAATGTAATATAATGCGCATACATAGGGGCAGAAATCCATTCCAGTACGATTATGCCATAGGTGGTAAATCATTGGAAGCGGTAACGACCGTAAAATACTTAGGAGTTACTATCCGGAGCGATCTGAAGTGGAATGATCACATAAAACAAATAGTATGAAAAGCAGGCGCCAGGTTGAGATTCATAGGAAGAATTCTAAGAAAATGTGACTCATCGACGAAAGAAGTAGCTTACAAAACGCTTGTTCGTCCGATTCTTGAGTATTGCTCATCAGTATGGGACCCTTACCAGGTTGGATTAATAGAAGAGATAGACATGATCCAGCGAAAAGCAGCGCGATTCGTCATGGGGACATTTAGTCAGCGCGAGAGCGTTACGGAGATGCTGAACAAGCTCCAGTGGCGGACACTTCAAGAAAGGCGTTACGCAATACGGAGAGGTTTATTATCGAAATTACGAGAGAGCACATTCCGGGAAGAGATGGGCAACATATTACTACCGCCCACATATATCTCGCGTAATGATCATAACGAAAAGATCCGAGAAATTAGAGCAAATACGGAGACTTACAAGCAGTCGTTCTTCCCACGCACAATTCGTGAATGGAACAGGAAAGGGGGGATCAGATAGTGGTACAATAAGTACCCTCCGCCACACACCGTAAGGTGGCTCGCGGAGTATAGATGTAGATGTAGATGTAGATGTCCCAAGGGACGAAATATGGAGATGCATGAGAGAGCAGTGCGTGCCAGAAAAGTATGTGAGTGTAGTGAAGGAAATGTACAGAGGAGCAATGTTCACAGGTGAGAAGTAGTGTGGGCATGACAGAGAAGTTCCCAGTAAAAGTAGGGTTACATCAAGCGTCTGCGCTTAGTCCCTACCTCTTTGACCTGATTATGGATGTGCTGGTGAAAGATGTGAAGATGGAAGTGCCGTGGAATATGATGTTTGCGGATGATGTGGTTCTTCGTGAGCAGAGCATCGACAGACTTGAGGAGAAGCTGGAGGGTTGGAGGAAGGCACTAGAAGAAAGAGGGATGAAAATTAGCAGGACAATATCAGAATATTTTCACTGAAGGATGTGCAGACGAGGTCTTGCAAGATCCAGGATGATGAGCTGAAATCAGTCTGCAAATTGAAATACCTGGGGTCGTACATACAGAGGGACGGAGGACTGGAAAGCGAGATACAACACCGTATAAATTGCGGCTGGAACCACTGGAGGAAAATGAGTGGAGTGTTGTGTGACAAGAAGGTGAAAGGGAAAGTGTACAAGTCGGTGGTAAGGCGTGCTATGATATACGGGGCAGAGACATGGCCAATCACAGTAGCCCAGGAAGTGGCGGAAATGAGGATGCTGAGGTGGATGTGTGGGGTAACAAGGAAGGACAGGATTAGAAATGAATTTGTTAGAGGAGCTGTGAAAGTGGGACCAAATGGCTCTGAGCACTATGGGACTTAACATCTATGGTCCTCAGTCCCCTAGAACTTAAAACTACTTAAACCTCACTAACCTAAGGACATCACACAACACCCAGTCATCACGAAGCAGAGAAAATCCCTGACCCCGCCGGGAATCGAACCCGGAAACCTGGGCGTGGGAAGCGAGAACGCTACCGCACGACCACGAGCTGCGGACAAAAGTGGGGCCCATGGGGAAAAAGATACGAGAAAGCAGACTAAGGTGGTACGGACACTTACACAGAAAAGGGGAAGAGTATATTGGAAACAGAGTTGAATATATAAAGATTGAAGGAGCGAGAAAGAGAGAAAGACCGAAGATGAGGTGGAAGAATAAGATATCTGGGGATCTAAGGGAGAAAGGATGGAAGAAGGAAGAGGCAATGGATAGAGAACTATGGAGGAGATGGATCCAGAAGAGCAACGCCGACCCTACGTGACGTGGGACAAGGCGACGACAAAGAAGAAGAAGAAGAAGAAGAAGAAGAAGATCCTGCCGTGCAAATTGTATGTCAGGTGCTTTGCAGATTTTACGAATTCGATATAAGACATCTCGAAGATAAAATCTTCTGAGTTGTTATGTCGCTTTATATATCTTCAAAAAACCGACGTTTCGACGCCTCTGTTCGGATCCTCTTCAGGATCTTGTGGTGTAGACTGTAGATTGAGCATTGTCAGAGACCAGTGTCACCATCTCTTATTGTCAGTGTGTGGGTGTTATGTTGACGATATGTGCAACGGATTGATCTGACAAGTACCCTTTGGCTCCTGCAAGAAGCAATTTCCACCGCAAACTACTACAGAAGTTAGACAGACGCTCCTAACGTACCAAAAAGAAATGCCTAAAAAACTTTCAGCAATAAATATCTTCTGGAGTCGTCCACTGTAAGGAAAAGACAGAAAAATATTCTATTTTCTTATGCAACTAGCGGGACACTTGAGTACTGGAGTATTACTAATTAGTGTAAGAAAAACATTAAACCAATGGAAAATATTATTTATTGCAAAATTTAAGAAAATCAAGTGAAACTTTTATTTATAAACTAGTACAAATTTCCGGGTTCGTTTCGGAATAGGAGGTTACCACTTATGAATAGGAATCCTGTTAATGAAATTTATATACAAAGTGTGGGAAGGCTCTTTTATCCCTTTTCTTTGAGAATGTTATTTACTCGGTAGAATGGTTGAGAGCCACACCTACTCAACTTGAATAATTATCGTACTGTATTTTTCTAAGTACAGTCGAGGCTGTCGCGTGAGAAGTGTAATGGAGTGACATGAATGAAGTATGTTATTTCTAATGGAGGTAAGATGGGGCTCGCCTATGTTGTAGCGCACAATACCATTAGCAGCCTGCGTCGTTCGCCGCTGAAAAATAACAAAACTATCTCTTTCTATCTGGATTGACCTTCGCCAATCGAACCCTCACTACGCCTTGATGAAGTCAAGGACTCCTATCTGCCCCTAGTCTAACTATTGGCGTGGTACACCGGTCAGATAACCAGTCAACCGCGAAGCCACTCAATGTTCGCTCAAAGGCGCTAACTAATACTCTGTCTGTGTTCACACCGCACATTAAGTGTTGCGGCCAACACAGTGAACAAACGCTTAATCGCGAGCGACTCAATACAGAGTATCACTCAGATTCGCTAGTAGTAGTAGTAGTAGAAGGGTTGTGTGGGCGCACGACAGCAAGGTCTTCAGCGCCCGTTCAGTATCATAGTGAGACGGGTGTCAAGAAAAAAACTCAGAACATTTACATATAACGGAACAGAAAACACGGGGAACAATCATTGAAAAACATGTGCTCACCCACACCGAAGCGTGGAATGAAGCAGGGCGTCAACAGTAAAACATGAACAACACGGGAAGAAAAAGGTAGAGGGTGCTAAAACAATGTAGCAGATGGAAGTGGCTGGCTGACTGCAAGGAAAAAAAGGGAGGAGTCAGCCACTCTGCAATACACTAACACCTCCAGCCTAAAAGTTTAGGCCAGAGTTCAGACACATCACAAAACTTAAAAACCCTAGACACACACGTCTCATCGTTAGCTAAAACATAGGACAGATCCCCATCAACTTGTGCTTCTGCCCTTGCATCACGGTATAAAATGCAGTCTGTTAAAATGTGCCGGACAGAGATGTGCACACCACAAGCATCACAAAACGGAGGATCCTCCCACCGTAATAAATAGCTATGTGTCAGAGGACAGTGCCCGATCCGAAGACGTGTGAGCGCCACCTCTTCCCGCCTGAGCAGCCGGCAGGAGGAACGCCACGGCCGAGTGGTTGACTTTACCGACCGCAGTTTATTGGCCGTCACCGCCAGCCATTCGTCCTCCCACAACTCCATGCACTTCCTGTGGAGTGCAGCGATGACTG
Organism: Schistocerca cancellata; assembly: GCF_023864275.1. Lineage (NCBI taxonomy): Eukaryota > Metazoa > Arthropoda > Insecta > Orthoptera > Acrididae > Schistocerca > Schistocerca cancellata. Next base: position 949,104,343 of record NC_064627.1, on the reverse strand, counting down.
ACTGCAAGGGGATAGGACACTGGACCACATCCCGCTCTCTGCAGGCCTCCTTGGCAGCCCGATCAGCCTGTTCATTCCCCAAATGCCGACATGACCAGGCACCCAGCAGAAGGATACCTCTTTACCCCGCCGTTGGAGCAAGTACAGTTGGTCATGTATCAGCTGGACCATCTCTTCAGTCGGGTACAGGTTCTGCAGTGACTGTAAGGCACTAAGAGAATCGGAGCAGAGAAGAAATCGATCGCCCCGAACACGATGCAACTGCTCCAGTGCCGTCAGGATCGCGTGGAGCTCCGCTGCGAAAACGGTATATTCAGCAGGGAGGCGAATCCGGGTAACATGATCAGGGAACACCACAGAACAGCCAAGGAAAGTCTCCTGTTTGGAGCCATCAGTATAAACGACAGTGAAACCATGATGCACATCTAAAATGTTAAAAAACAGAGATTGGAACGTAAAATTTGGTGTGACAGCTTTCTTAAAATTAGTCAAATCTAAAATAAGTTTGGGTCTCCGGAGGAGCCAAGGTGGAGATCTGCTCCAAGCGCGACGTAAAACACGAAGACCAGCCATAGACATCGCACCGAGGCAATCCTGTGCGCGAATCCCATAGGGCTGCGTGGCACGTTGCCGGTTATGAAACAATCGTGCCAGAGGAGGCTGAGCAACGGTATGGTATGCAGGGGTGTATGGTGTGGACAAAGTTTTATACGCCTGGCGCACTGTAAGTAGCCGTCGCCGCATATGAAGTGGCGGTTCACCAGCCTCTGCACAGAGGCTTGGTATGGGGCTAGTTCGGAATGCCCCAGTGGCCAACCGAAGCCCTTCATGGTGCACAACGTCCAACAACTTTAAGTAAGAAGGCCTCGCAGACCCATACACCGTGCACCCATAATCGAGCCGAGATCGCACAAACGCCCTGTAAAACTGGAGCAGACAAGTCCTGTCAGCTCCCCATGTACTGTGGCTAAGACATTTTAAAATACTTAAAGCCTTAAGTGACCGCCATTTCAGGTCTTTAAGATGAGGTAACCACGTGAGCTTCGAGTCAAAAATGAGCCCCAGAAACCTCACCGTGTCTTTAAAAGTAAGAATAGCGTCCCTCATTCTCAACTCAGGAAAGGTTAAAATCGAACGAGAACGGTTAAAAAGAACACATACAGACTTCTCGGTGGAAAACTTAAAACCACTCTTCTGCGCCCAGTCATCCAAACGCCTAATCGTAAGTTGCAACTGACTGGTTGTCGTTGCAAGGCTTGAAGAAGAGCAAAACAAAGAGAAATCGTCCACAAACAAAGAACACTGGACAGGACTTTTCACTATGGACGTAATGCTATTAATAGCGATGGCAAAGAGAGTCACTCTTAAAACGCTACCCTGAGGGACACCGTTCTCCTGCTCAAAGCGATCAGACAGGACGTCACCAATCCGGTATCTAAAATATCGTGGCGAGAGGAAAGACTGAATAAAAAGAGGAAGACAACCACGAAAACCCCATTCGTGAAGCTGCTCCAGGATGAGACGCCTCCAAGTAGTATCGTAGGCCTTCTCGATGTCGAAAAATACACCTAGAAGGTGGTGACGGCGTAGGAAAGCCTGTTGTATAGCCGCCTCCAGGTTATCGAGGGTGGAACGAAACCTCCTGAACCCACACTGAAAGCGACTAAGGAGTTGCCGGGATTCTAACATCCAGACAAGGCGGCGGTTAACCATCCGCTCCAAGGTCTTCCCTATGCAACTAGTGAGGGCAATACTACGGTAGCTACTTGGGCTTGTGCGGTCTTTCCCAGTTTTAAAAAAGGGATTAAAACTGCCTCACGCCACGCGTCAGGAAAGTGACCCGACGCCCAAATGGCATTAAAAAGTGCGAGGAGGATTTCTTTGTTGCGCAATGTGAGGTGCCATAGCATACTGTAATGGATCCTGTCGTGGCCAGGGGATGTGTCACGAGCTCCAGATAACGCAGAATCCAGCTCCCACATAGAAAATTTGCAGTTGTAAACTTCATGAGAGGTGGAATGGAAGTCCAGACTACATCTCTCAGCAACGGCTCTACGGCGCTGGAAACCTGGATCCTGACTGGTTGTTGCAGTAACTGTGGCGAAATACGCTGCCATAGTCTGGGCAATGTCTCGCGGATCCGTGTGGAGAGCGCCATTATTCATTACAGCAGCTATGGGGCACCTCCCTCCTCTGCCAGAAATTCTCCTGATGGTGTCCCACACAATGGAACTTTTGGTGGAACGACTAATGGTGTTCAGGAACTGTTGCCATGACCTCTTCTTGCTCTCACGAATAACGCGGCGACATCTTGCCCTCGCCACCCGAAAGGCTGCAAGATTCTCAGCAGTCGGCCGACACTTGAACCGACGCAGAGCTGCACGCCTCGTCCTGATTGCAGAGCGGCATTCGGCACTCCACCAAGGCACAGGTGGCCTCTTCCGGTGGCCTGTGGACTGTGGAATGGATGCTGCAGCGGCGTGGTGGACCATTTTGGTGATGTGATCCACCCACACCTCAACATTCGCACAGTGTTCGAATTGGGCCAATTGGCTATAAAGTGTCCAGTCAGCTCCACTGAGCACCCATCGTGGTGGTCTCCTTTCGGGGCCCATGCCATCTGGCAGGTGAATCCAGATTGGGAAATGATCACTGCCGTGCAAGTCAGCGACCACTTCCCAGTGAGCACTGGCGGCAAGAGCTGGAGAGCAAAGCGAGAGATCAATGGCAGAGAACGACCCAGTCGCTGTGGAGAAATGAGTACTCTGTCCTCCATTAAGCAAGTAGGCACAGGATGACAGGAGAAGCCTCTCAGTTGCTCTACCCCTGGGGCAGGTAATTGCAGAGCCCCAAAGCACATTGTGGGCATTAAAATCACCACAAATAATGAATGGCTGGGGGAGCTGGGTAAGAAGGTCAGTGAGGGCCGCTTCATCAAGAGCATCATTTGGGGGCAAGTAAAGTGAACATACAGTCAATGGATGACGCACGTGCACGGACACAGCGACGGCCTGTAAAGTCGTCGTAAGTGAGAGAGGCGAGGAGTGGTAGTCCGTCCTGACGAAAATACCTACGCCTCCTCTAGCTCTCTCTCCACGCAGGTCGTCCTTTTTGTGGAGTGTGTAGCCTCGTATTTCAGGGGAGTATGATGGATGGAAATACGTCTCCTGGAGACAGAGACACAGTGGTCTACCCTGAGAGAGTAGACGAAGTTCCTCCACATGCGTCCTGAACCCTTGCAAGTTCCACTGGAGTATGGAAGCCATCTATGTTGGGGGTAGCACCTTCATCCTGTCTCTCCAACGGGGCGGGGAGACCGCAGCAGGTGGAGGGGCAGGCGTGGGACGAGATGATTGCCCCACATATACATCGTACTCCATCAACTCTGGGGAAGAGTCAGATGAAGCCTCACCTAAAACAACATCCGCATGGTCAGATGGTTTACCACGGGATTTGACGCGCTGTTGCTGCTGTACAATAGCTTTCTGTGGTTTGGTGGATTTTGGGGGAGTCGATGTGGGTGTGGTAATTGGCGCACTGGGCTTGGGAAGAGCCTCACCTGTTGGAGGCGCCAGGGCCTGGCCCAAGTTCGCCACTGTACCTTTGTCTGCCTTCGAGTAGGGGCTACTGACTCTGAAACACTGGCTGCGTTGCAAGTGCACTGACAGCTGCAGGTGTTAGTGCCAACACTCACCACCTCAGTCTGCGTTGAGGCATCGACTTTTGGAGTAGGCTTCTGATCCAGGGATGCAAAAGATGTAGCAAATGTGGGAGGTTGCATCGACTTATAGATCTTCTTGGCCTCACCATAGGGGATACGCTTGGTTGTTTTTATTTCCTGGACCTTGTGTTCCTCTAAAAATATTCGGCAGTCCCTACTCCAAACAGGGTGGTTCCCAAAGTAATTAATACATTTAGCCGGAGACAAGCAACCAACTCCTTCATGAGCAGCCTGACCACAGTTTCCACAAGTCGCTTCGCCTTTACAGCCTAAGGTGGTATGACCAAAACGCTAGCATTTGAAACAGCGCATTGGGGTCGGGAAATAAGGCCTCACACTAAGGCGAAGGAAGCCAGCTTTAACATGTTCAGGAAGCTTTGTGCTACTGAAGGTCAGAATAAAGGAGTCGGATTTGACAAGAGTGCCATCAACCCTCTTCATTATGTGTTGGACATCAACGATACCTTCTGGAGCCCACTCACGTTGCAGTTCTTCCTTGGGAATGTCAACTAGATCCCGGCATGTCACAACACCTTTGCTGTAGTTCAAGGTGCTGTGCAGTTCAGTGTCTATGGCATACTCTCCAAGGCTTTTAGCAGATTGGAGGTTAGTTGCTTGCTGGGAAGTGGAAGTTTCCACTAGCAAGGTCCCATTACGTAAGCGCTTCGCCGATTTTAAGGAGCCACAGATTCCCTCCAATCCCTTTTGTATATAGAAGGGCGAAACCTTCTCGAAACTACCCTCCTTCCGTTTCACAATGAGAAACACATTCGGATTACCAGAATGCATTCTGTTACCTAAGACTGGACTGTTCAAAGAAGCGCCGGAGTCAGGGGGACTGACTGCACGGGCCCTCTTAAGAGACTGGGTGTTAGAACCTTCCAGCGGCCCACCCTTTCCGCTGGGAGGAAGAAAAGAGGATTTCGAAGGATCCATCTCGGTCCCACGAGCAGCTAGGGAACTAGAAGTCCACCTAGACAGAGCCCCGCGTGCCTAGGTAAGCCTTATACAACTGAGGTGCGGCAGGTTCCCCAGAGGTTGCCCGCTATTGACTGTTCCACCTCAACAGCCATGCATCTCATCAGCGCGCAGCACACCTTGAGATTGAGGGTTTTTTTATAGAGGTTTATTCCATCCTCGCGATCCGGGCGGTCAAGCCAAGATCCCCATTCCCTGAGACACACAACGTTCCACCGCCACGCCGCATGGTGGTCGCTGAAGTATGCTCAGAGCTTACTGTGACAGGGGACTGGTGGCGCTTACCAGTCCCCAGCTCAGGAACCCCGGGGTCGCCAAGCCCGTACACAGCAAATGAATGCTGAGCCCCTGGGGGCAGATTCGCTAGCGACAGAGATGCTCTCTCAGTGAAGTACTGAGTAGAGACTTTGTTCCTCACTCCCTGCATACACGCACAGGCGACTCGCTCCAGCTATATGTTCCCACTAGAAGAGCATCACCAGAACGACTTCCCACGACGCAAAAAGCGAAAGGGTATATCATCCACTGTCATTTCCTCAATCCTTTGGCGCATTGCGTCACAAATAGTCCACCAATCAACGTTACTCTTATAAACGGGAGAATGGCGCTCCATTTAAGACGACCAGTCCGGAAATATACAGGGTGGTCAATTGATCGTGACCGGGCCAATTACTCACGAAATAAGCGTCAAACGAAAAATCTACAAAGAACGAAACTTGTCTAGCTTGAAGGGGGAAACCAGATGGTGCTATGGTTGTCCCGCTAAAAGGCGCTGCCATAGGTCAAACGTATATCAACTGCGTTTTTTAAATAGGAACCCCATTTTTTATTACATATTCGTGTAGTACGTAAGGATATATGAATGTTTTAGTTGGATCACTTTTTTCGCTTGTGATAGATGGCGCTGTAATAGTCACAAACACATGGCTCATAATTTTAGACGAACAGTTGGTAACAGGTAGGTTTTTTAAATTAAAATACGGAACGTAGGTACATTTCAACATTTTATTTCGTTTGTTCCAATGTGATACATGTACCTTTGTGAACTTATCATTTCTGAGAACGCTTGCTTTTACAGCGTGATTACCAGTAAATACCACATTGATGCAATAAATGTTCAAAACGATATCCGTCAACCTCTCTGCATTTGGCAATATGAGTAACGACATTCCTCTGAACAGCGAGTTGTTCGCCTTCCGTCATGTTCGCACATGCATTGACAATGCGCTGACGCATGTTGTCAGGCATTGTCAGTGGATCACGATAGCAAATATCCTTCAACTTTCCCCACAGAAAGAAATCCAGTGACGTCAGATCCGGTGAATGTGTGGGCCAAAGTGCGGTACTTCGACGACCAATGCACCTGTCATGAAATATGCTATTCAATACCGCTTCAACCACACGCGTGCTATGTGCTGGAAATCCATCATGTTGGAAGTACATCGCCATTCTGTCATGCAGTGAAACACCTTGTAGTAACATCGGTAGAACATAACTTACGAAATCAGCATACATTGCACCATTTACATCGCCATCGATAAAATGGGAACCAATTATCCATCCTCCCATAATGCCACACCATACATTAACCTGCCAAGGTCGCTGATGTTCCACTTGTCGCAGACGTCGTGGATTTTCCGTTGCCCAATAGTGCATATTATGCCGGTTTACATTACCGCTGTTGGTGAATGACGCTTCGGCGCTAAATACAACGCGGGCAAAAAAATCTGTCATCGTCCCATAATTTCTCTTTTGCCCAGTAGCAGAAATGTACACGACATTCAAAGTCGTCGCCATGCAATTCCTGGTGCATAGAAATATGGTACGGGTGCAATCGATGTTAATGTAGCATTCTCAACACCGACGTTTCTAAGATTCCCGATTCTCGCGCAGTTTGTCTGCTGTGCGGATTAGCCACGACAGCAGCTAAAACATCTACTTGGGCATCATCATTTGTTGCAGATTGTGGTTGACATTTCACATATGGATGAACACTTCCTGTTTCCTTAAATAACGCAACTATCCGGCGAACGGTCCGGATGATGTCGTCCAGGATACCGGGCAGCATACATAGCACACGCCCGTTGGGAATTTTGATCACAATAGCCATATATCAACACGATATCGACCTTTCCCGCAAATGGTAAACGGTCTATTTTAACACGGGTAATGTATCAGGAAGCAAATACTGTCCGCACTGGTGGAATGTTACGTGATACCACGTACTTATACGTTTGTGACTATTACGGCGCCATCTATCACAAAGCGAAGAAAGTGATCCAACTAAAACATTCATATTTCTTTACGTACTACACGAATATGTAGTAAAAAATGTGGGTTCCTATTTAAAAATCTCTGTTGATATCCGTTTGACCTGTGGCTGCGCCATCTAGCGAGCCAACCACAGGGCCATCTGGTTTCCGTCTTCAAGGTAAACACGTTTCGTTCTTTGTAGTTTTTTCGTTTGACGCTTATTTCGTGAGATATTTGGCCCGGTAACGATCAGTTACCACCCTGTATAGCATCTTCGTTAGGCGTTTACTGTCCGCTTGTGAGAACTCTGAAATTGCGCACTCGGGCCGTCAAAAAAATGCGTGTGATGAGGCACTCCCAAACAATACAGCGGGTTTTGCTTTTAAGGTGAAAAACTGTTTTGGTCCATGGGCTGTCGGCCGACCAGCGCAGCTGCGTGCTAACTCACCCTCCTACGTACGGACTCTCCTGTGGCCGTCGAGTCTTGAATAATTGTGTACGCTAGCCTCGACTTTTTATCTCGGTGCACACTTGTGATTTATTTATTAGATTTGCACATCGATTAAATGGAAATATGTAATATTGACTCTACCCTATCGAGTTTAAGCTCGAATGAAACGTCTAGATGCGCAGAATACGATGGTGAGGTCGGAATATGTAAGAAATGAAGGTCAGGAGACCGCGCCACCTTACATTACGAAGTGGAGTTTTCCTGCACTTGTGCTGGAGAAGTGGGATTATTGAGTTACAAAAACGGAATACTGAGGAAAATTGATATTCAGACTACTTTCCTCACTCAAACCAAAGCAAAGACTTTTACTACGGAAAGTGGACGCTTCTAGTTGCCTCCACACTGCGAACGCCTATGAAATGACATTTGGCTGTATCAGTGTGTGTATAGGCGAACCGGAAAGGACTGTTAAGGAAGTTATTAAGGAACATAAATGTCATACGTGGCTGAAGCAAAGTAAAATTGTTGTAACGGAACATCACGGGAACTGTGACCTTGACATCAATTTCAATAACTTACCTGTGCTGGCTACGGGAACCAACATTGATAAAAGAAAAGTGTGACAAGCGATTGACATTTATAAGGATGCATGTAACTTCAAGAGACAGGACGGCTATGGGCTTCTGGCATCGTGGTTCCCCTCCATCGAGGATGGCAGCAATACAAACAACGCCCTTGAAGCCACCTCTGTGGACAATAATATTGTGGATAAACATCCCCCCTCTCATTCGCTGGCTAACGCCTTCTAGCCAACAATGTGGGCCAGCCAACAGCAGCAGGAGGAATTCTAACCAACAGTTCTTCTCCAGTTTAAGTGTGGGAAAAATCTCTTCCTAACCAATGACGATGGCCCACCAATGGTAGCCCAGTATTTTTAACCAATAATCCCACTTCTCCAGTACAAGCACGGGAATACTCCCATTTACAAGCGAAGACGATGCTGGTCTCTGACAGTGCTCAATCTGCACCGGACACCACAAGATCGTGAAGAATATCCCAGCAGAGACGCCGAAACGGCGATTGTTTGAAGAAATACGACGCGACGTAACAACCCGGAAGATTTTAACGTCAGGCACAACGGCCACAAAAGCCTGCAATCTTACATAATCGGTGCACTTAAAAAAAATCAATTATCTGCTAGTCTGTTAATCACACATATAATCAGCAGCGTTTTATGCAATCAAATGTGTGCATACAGATGTCAGTAATACAAAAAATACTTTGTGCGCACCAAATCTGAAACATAGCATTACTTTCTTGCTATCCACGTCTACATGGAATGACGTATTGCATGCAAAATCTGTATGATCATAATAACTGGTACGAAAACATTGCACCCAACGAATATTTAAAATGCAATTACAATTGTGTGCATAACACTGCTTACACGAACAAAAATGGTACTTAATCTGTGTTACTACGGTACACAGACCATCGTTTATAAATGTTCCAGTTGTGGGACCTTAAAAGACCTCACGTCTTAGTTACATCGGACTCTAATGTCAGAGTAACAAAATATGGAACTGGTGGTCGGTGAGCAAAGAGTGTCAAAATACATGTCCTCGTCATCTCTGGGACCACATCTAAATAGACGTGTGAATTTGTTTATGTACAATGAATTCAGTGTTTGGACAAACTTATAAAGCCAAAATGTGACGGTATTGGAATGTCACATATCGCTAAGCAACAGTAAATATACGTTTGTACAATCATTTTATGTTGTGATATTGTTGTTGTTGTGGTCTTCAGTCCAAAGACTGGTTTGATGCAGCTCTCCATGCTACTCCATCCTTTGCCAGCCTCTTCATCTCCGAGTAACTACTGCAACTTACATCCCTCTGAATCTGCTTACTGTATGCATTTCTTGGTCTCCCTCCCCGATTTTTACCACTCCGGTACTAAATTGGTAATTCCTTGATGTCTCAGAATGTGTCTACCAACCGATCCCTTCTTTTAGCTGGGTTGTACCACACATTTCTCTTCTCCCTAATTCTATTCAATACCTCCTCATTAGTTACGTGATCTACACACTTAATTTTTAGCATTATTCTGTAGCATCGCATTTTAAAAGCTTCTGTTCTCTTATTATCTAAACATTTTATCGTCCATGTCTCACTTCGATACATGGCTACACTCCGTACAAATACTATCAGAAAGGACTTCCTAACACTTAAGTCTATTCTTCATGTTAACATATTTCTCTTCTTCAGAAACTCCTTTCTTGCCATTGCCAGTCTACATTTTATATCCTTCCTACTTCAACCATCATCAGTTTTTTTTTTTTTTTGTTCTCAAATACCAAAACTCATTCACTACTTTAAGTGTCTCATTTCCTAAGCTAAGCCCCTCAGCATCGACAGATTTTATTTGACTACATTCCATTTTCCTTGTTTTTCTTTTGTTGATGTTCATCTTGTATCCTCTTTTCAAGACACCGTCCAGTCTGGTCAATTGCTCTTCCAACTTCTTGCTGTCTATGATAGATTTACAGTGTTATCGAAAAACCTCAAAGGTTTCATTTCTTCCCCATGGACTTCAGTTCCTACTCCAAATTATTTTTTTGTTTCCTTTGCTGCTTCAGTATACGGATGAATAACATTGGGGATAGGCTAAAACCCTATCTCACTTCTTTCTCGACCACTGATTCCCTTTCGTGTCCCTCGACTCTATTGTCATAAAATTTCTGAATGGAAGAGCAGGGCCTGTGAATTCTTGAATTTTAACTCGTGCTTCATCCAGTTATTGTAATGTGACGGAAAGTGCAACATTTAAGTTTTAGGCAGTGAACAGACAATGGCTGAAATCCAGGATGTTTCCCACCAGAAACTCCCACGGGTAGTGGTTGCCCAGGTAAGACAATTTGGGTATCTTTTTATCCAGAGTATTTCAAAAGCACCTTTCAACTCAGTGCGAGCCTCATTAGCTCAAGAGAGGTTCCAACAAAAGCACACAGTTTGTCCTAAAAACAGAATCATACAACAAAAAAATGGTTCAAATGGCTCTGAGCACTATGGGACTTAACTTCTGAGGTCATCAGTCCCCTAGAACTTAGAACTACTTAAACCCAACTAATCTAAGGACATCACACACAACCATGGCCGAGGCCGGATTCGAACCTGCGACCGTAGCGGTCCCGCGGTTCCAGGCTGTAGCACCTAGAACCGCACGGCCACCCCGGCTGGCAATCATAGAACAGCTCCACTGCTATGTTTCCTGCTATGTTAGCTTCGTCTACATGCCCAGACATCATTCTGCCCAATCATATGGTGGGGGCCACTTCATTGCCAAATTTTAGTTTTCCGACCGAAAATACAATGAGTACAAGAAAAAGAAAATTCTGCAAGCTTTCTCTACGTGCAGGAGGAGAGACGAAGATTTTCAGTTGTCACTGTGGCAAACCTTGTGGTTTCCTCCCTCCTACAGTAATTTTTAGAAGTGTGTCAGAGCAGGCCGTGATCAGCCGATTTTTGTGGCGATCACAAGGCGGCAGTTTGTGTCTCGTCGTTGAGGAGTCGTGGTTCAGTGCCCTCCTTCAGCCTTGCACTCCTTTTTGCTGTTTTGGAGTAAGTGTTCCGTTTAGTATTTGAAGTGTCTTTGCATTGTATAGCCCACAATTTGCGAGTCTGTTTCACTACTTTTGATTGCTTTTTATCGTCATTTTTCCAATATTGTGCGATCAAAAGTCGATGCTATCCTTTATAGTTTCCTTTGTGAATTGCCCAGCCTTTGGGAAGTGATTTGCATCTTAATTTACAGTCTTACAGAGACCATTCGGGTGCCTTCTGCACAGACACATTGTTTTTGAACCTGGATATTACCACTTCTGTGATTGAGGAAAATCTTAACGTTATATGCATATTGCGACTTACGTTCTTTTAAAAAAGTTATTGTAAATCAGTCCAACCTCAACCTGAACAGCGTTGCTTGAGAGCAAATAATTTAGTATTTTAAGTTAACTCCTTATCACTCCAATACTTCTTTCCACAACGATCTGATGAAGCGACGCTTTCCAGGAAAAAATAAGTATTGTCAGAGGACTCTTGCACACTGAATGACAGTCTCACTGTGAAGGTGTTTAAATGTAATGCAGATGCCATTGTGAGAAACATAATCCTATCTTTCAATATGGAAAGTTACAAGGGTTATTTTTGATGATATGAATTGAATTAGACCAAATTTTATTTTGTAGATAATGGAACTTCAGTTGCATTCTCACTTAGCATCGTGAATAATTATCAATTTAACATTTGTACGATTGTGTTGGATTCTATGTAAGCGTAGAATCGCTTTTCAGCCATCTGTGTGTTAAGTTCACAGGTATGGCAGATGGTTTGCACAAACGACTGTTAAGCCCCAGTCGCCAAGCTCTTAGTACAACAAGTATGACAAGAGTTGTGAACATTTCAATAAAACTGATGCAACTGTTAGAAGCGACATACTGAGATAGCTCGACTAAGAATGCAATTTGTACATTTATTCATCAATAACTAAAAACCTTAAATAATAATATATCTCTAGCAGGTATTTCTTATGGTCTTTCCAACGCCTTTGCCTGGGTAGTTCATGAAACTCTATTAGAAAAACTTAAGTTTTACGGAACTGACCGATTCACAAACAACTGGTTTGAATCATACTTGAAAAACAGAATGCAAATGATTGTGCTAACTAATTCAGATTATCTCAGTAAGGTAGAAATAGTTTGTGACTGGGGCAGACTCACAGAGGGAGTAACATAGGGTGGAATTTTGGATCCATTCTTATTCCATGTCTATGTGAATGACCTTCCATTTAACTTCCAGCAAGCAAAGTTGGTACTTCTTGCAGGTGATACTAGTTTCATACTGAACTCCATTGGAGAGAAATCATATTAATACGACCTAGTCTTGAGTACTGCTCGAGCGTTTGGGATCCCTATCAGGTCGGATTGAGGGAGGATATAGAAGCAATTCAGAGGCGGGCTGCTAGATTTGTTACTGGTAGGTTTCATCATCACGCGAGTGTTACGGAAATGCTTCAGGAACTCAGGTGGGAGTCTCTAGAGGAAATGAGGAGTTCTTTTCGTGAATCGCTACTGAGGAAATTTAGAGAACCAGCATTTGAGACTGACTTTAGTACAATTGTACTGCCACCAACTTATATTTCGCGGACAGACCACAAAGATACGATAAGAGAGATTAGGGCTCGTACAGAGGCATATAGGCAGTCATTTTTCCCTCGTTCTGTTTGGGAGTGGAGCAGAGAGAGAAGTTGCTAGTTGTGGTACGAGGTACCCTCCGCCACGCACCGTATGGTGGATTGCCGAGTTTGTATGTAGATGTAGATGTAGAGTTAGTAAATGATGTTTTGCAAAGAATTATTAAGTGGTTCTCTGATAACGGGTTGTTTCTAAATTTAAAAAGGAAACACACGCTGCATTCAGTTCTCTACAACAAAAATTCATCTAGCACATGAAGTAGCAGGAGTAAGTAAGAAGCGTAAAATACTCTCAATTTTTGGATGCACGTACTGACGAAAACGTGAACTGTGTAGAATGCTCCCAATTTTTGAGTTCACGTAATGAAGAAAACTTGAACTGGAAGATGAAAATTACTGAGTTTATCAAACAACTAAGTTCAACTACTTTTGCCCGACGTATAATAGCTAATCTTGGAAACAAACGTTTCAACCTCGTGATATATTTTGCGTATTTCCACTCAGTAATGACTTACAAAATAATTTTTTTGCATAACTCATCGCTTAGAAAGGAAGTATTGATTGGACAAAAACGAGTAGTAAGAATAGTGTGTGGTGTTAACCCAAGGAAGACATATAGCACCTCTTCAAGGAGTTAGCCAATTTAGCAGCGCTGTTACAGTTTACACACAGGTGTCCAAAATTAAAGCAACAGACCGAAACTTTGCAAGGGTGTGTTTATTTTGCCAAAAACAGTATAAACAGGTGGCAGTAAAGTAGAAGCTATGTAAGGAATAGAGAAGGTAAACAACTGTAACATGCATAACCGTTGACAAGAATGTTCTTCGTTTTTTCCAACTTAATGGATCTGCACACACATTCCGACAACTGGTTAATAAGTTCAGTATGGGGTGTGACCACCTCTGGCGGCAGTACAGGCCTGACAACGACGGGACATGCAGTGAATAATATCACCAGTCTCATGTTGAGGCAATAACGTCCGTTCTTCTTGGAGGGCTGCTCGCAACTCTTGGAGAGTGGTTCGTGGATGCTGGCGCGATGCAACCTGTCTCCCTAACGCACCCCAGACATGCTCTGTGGGATTTAAATAGGGAGAGCGAGCAGTCCAAGCCACGCGTGCAATATCTTCCGTTTCCAAGAAAACATCTTCTCGTGCTCTATGAGGTCGATCATTATTTTCCAGCAGTACGACGTCTGAGCCTCGCAACAAGCGCACATGAGGTCCCAAGATCTCGCCACGATACCTGACAGCAGTTAAACCTTGCCGATTCACACAATTTAAAGAAAAGGTTGTTCATGTGGTCAACATAGTCGTCGCCAATGACATTAGGGATCCTCCTCGATCTCGGCCTCTTTTCCATAATGTTTAGGTCTCGAAATCATGTGCCACCTTCCCTTCACAAGCGATTGCTTCGAGAATCATTCACCAGGCCAAATCGAGACTCATCTGTGAAAAGAACACTGGCCCATTATTCGGCCTCCCGAGTGGCATGTTGACGACTCCTCTCTAGACCTTCCCTTCTGTGAAAACGTATCAGAGGTATACATACGGAAGCTCTCCAATAATAAAGGACACTCTGGCGAAGCATCTGTACACAGTTTGATTCGATACACTACGTCCAGTAGATGCTGGAAGACCAGATGCCAAGTGTCGTGCAGCACTAAGGCGGTACTGTTGTGCCCTTACATCCAAGTAACGGTCCTCTCTTTCTGATATCACACGACGTCGGCCGTACCCTGGTGTCTGGGGTACTGTTTCTTCTGTACAAATTGTTGCCACATCCGAGAAACGATTAACATTAAGCCATCGGGCCTCAGCAGTTTGCTACTATCCTGTTTCCGTTCTTCTTACGGCCCTCCATCGCAGAGTGTTTGGTGGGCGTCTTCTTCGTGCCAGACTGCACCGTAGGTGACACTTTACACAGCGACTGTCGATGTGGGACTACGCGGCAAATAGGTGCCCTGACGTCATCGTTGACGTGGTTGTCCATTGACGGGAGTGCCATTTTCCGTGCAGAAAACCATTGTATGGGCATCTGTTGACCGTTTCTTCGGCGAAATAGCGGTTCGTTGCTCTAATTTTGGGCAGCAGTGTATTTTCTCTAATGAAATTCGTCATAAATAATTCATCACAATTTGAGAATGACGGTGATGTACACACCTACAACACTAGAGGGAAGCCGGCCGTGGTGGCTGAGCGGTTCTAGGCGCTACAGTGTGGAACCGCGCGACCGCTATGGTCACAGGTTCGAATCCTGCCTCTGGCATGGATGTGTGTGATGTCCTTAGGTTAGTTAGGTTTAAGTAGTTCTAAGTTCTAGGGGACTGATGACCTCAGCAGTTAAGTCCCATAGTGCTCAGAGCCATTTTGAAATAGAGGGAAAAGACTCTTATTACCCACTGTTAAAGCTGTCTGTAGCTCGTAGAGAAGTTCAGTATGCAGAAATAATAGTTTTTGATCGTTTGCCCAATAACATAAAATGTCTAACTAGTAGCAAAGCATATTTTAAATCTAATTTAAAATCATTTCTCCCGTACAGCTCTTTCTATTCCTCTGAAGAATTTCATTAATTTAATAGTAATCGTTCCACATGATTTGGATAAAACAATCGTTCAAATGACCTCTGTACCATGTAACTGACTATTATATTTAGCAGGCCACCAATTTCGTAGGACGATCTCTGGATTGATCCGTTCTTGGAGATCATTAATAGACCATAGTGTTAATATAGGCTACATGTAATATGGAATGCTGGTAATATGAGGTATCACATTCCCATGTAGCACTATCTAAGCTTTCTAGACACAGTGGTGGTGGAGGTATTACTAGAAGCAGAGGAGACTCAACTTGAATGATTACAATGTAGCCAAGTGATGAATATTGATATCAAGTCACACAAAACGATAGAATGTGTCCGCAGGCACAAACATACAGATCGCTCCTGAGAGCTAACAGGCGCCTTTTCTCTGGTGTATCGGCAGACACTTGCAGTTTCCTTTTTTACAGTGTGTAGCTGGAGTCAGCCCAAACAAATAGGTCTCATTACGTCTTTCACGCGATGCCCAGTGTCGACGGAAGGCATCAGTTTGTTTCCCGTTACAAACAAAGTGATTTTAAAGGGATGTTTTACATGCCTTTCAACAGAGATGTCCCAAATGAATCATGCTCGATACGTGTTTACTGGGACAGTAAAACATGTAGAATGGTTAATATTCAAGTAACGTCAGCACCAGCCTGCACCTCACGCAGCAGCGCTGCTCAGTTGCTGATGGAATTACGTTTAGTCTTCGTGTTTTACTGTCCCTGTTAATTCGTAATGATAAAACAAATATAGCACTAGACTCATTTGGGGCCTCTCTATCGAACTGACATACACAATTGGGTTTTAAAAGTCATTTTACTTGTAAGGGGAATCAAGTTGACGCTTTCCGTCGACAATGAGAGTCGCATGAAAGACTTGGTGAGCAGGATTTGTGTGGGCTGACTTCAGCTACCATGTTTCGAAAACGAAACTACAAATATCTGCCGAAACACTGAATAAAATGTGACAGTCGACTCATTGGAGAGACGGCTGGTATACCTGTTACCACTGGTGGTGTGAGGAACGGGGCCCAGATATTCCACGTCCATTTATTAAATTGGCTTCTCGCCACGGATTAAATGGAGAAGACCACGACGAGTATTAGGATTGGACTTAGCGACCTTACAGACCTTAAACGCGTTGCACTGCCCTCTTGCAGCTTTATTATATATAAACTAGGTGAGAAGATGCTTTTTTTTCTTTATGGTTTTATAGATTCCCAAGTGACCCCTCCCCTCAAGCAAAGACTCATGAAAGTACCGAAAAACTGCAGGGACAAGTTCCTTGTGGAGACTAATCTTCAATTTCAAGTCGTAGGGGGGGGGGGATACCAAAGTAGTCCTTTGTTAGCATGGTAACCCTGAAGTTGTTCACCAACGAGAAGCCTCTTTTTAACCCTGTCAGAGGATATGCCAAAAGATGGAATAATTTTTTAAAAGCAACATATTTTCAATTACCTACGAAACAATCTTATCCGTTTCAAAATACTCACCACCACAACTAATATATTTGTCTCACCGGTGCCTCCACCGATCGAAACCTTTTATGTAGTCCTATCTGACAGTTCCTCCCTCGGTTTTTTCTTGACTTCTTCAAAGTTGCCAAATCGGTGTCCTTTCGTGCCCCTGCTCATGTGTGGGTATACTGACATTTTTAGCCAAAAACTGTGTAAACAGATGTTTGTGCGTGCAGGTGTGTTGTCGTCCTGGAAGAAATCTTTCGTAAATATTCACTGAACAGAGGTCCAAAATAATCCACTAATCTCTGACAGTTGATCAATTGTCTGTCGACGGTCTGTGAGCACAAGCTTTGGAATATTTTTCAAAATTTTCGTCGACTCGGACAGCTGATAAACGTCCAGAACGATATTTGTCATCAGTCGACTTGTTGCCACCCTTAAATCGCGCATCAACTCGTACACTTGAGTTTTTCCCATAGCGTCATCCTGGTATGCGATTTTCAATATTAAAGCAGTTTCAGCACCATTTTTACCGAGTGAGAAACAAAATTTCACAGTTGCACGTTGTTCACTTAAACTTGCAGTCATAAAACACGGAAAAGTAACAATACAGCGCTAGCAAAAACAATCACTGCAGATGAGCGGAACAGTGCGGGCGGACAACACTGGCGGCACTGAACTGGCAATGAATTGCGCTATGCATTCCTAGCGGCGGAAATGTGTACTACATAAGCACCACCCACTGCATTGTTCTTCTGGTTTTTTTTTTTTTTTTTGGTAGCCCCTAATATATCTGGATCCTGATGTGTGTTTCAGTTGAATTATCGAATGGCGATTATTTTTGGCTTATACCGTTGAAACCCATGCGCTACATTCAGTATCCTGAAACAGTTCGACCTCAGACAAACAGCTCAAGGCCTCCACGACACGATTATTTAGTTCCTTTATATGCTCTACTGAGAACCATACGGTAGAACCGTGGACAAACCAACGTGCAATGGTACAAGTCTCACGAGATCTGGCCAGTACCTAGCTTAAGGTCTCGTTAGTCTGCCTTTATAGCTGAGTGGTTAGCGTGGCTGACTGCCATACTGGGGGACCAGGTTCGATTCATGGCCGGGTCGGAGGTTTAATCCGATCTTGGTCTGGGTGTTACGTTGTCCTCATTATCATTTCATCATCATCGACGTGCAAGTCGCCGAAGCTACCTCAAATAAAAAGACTTGCATCAGGCTGCCGAATACCCAAGATGGGGTATCCCAGCCAGAAATGCCCTACGATCAGTTCATTTCCGCCGAAACCCCTCTCCATGTCTGTACTTCTTCAGCCCGTGTCAGCAACTTAATCCACTCTATCTGTCAATTGCTCTCCTCGTCAAGCCGCTCTTCATCGTAATTATTCAGAACAATGAAAAACATGGCTCCCATTTTTGTGTCTGAGCATTGCAGCTTCGCTGCCTTTGAATAGGACCCAAACTGCTGGACTGCAGAAATAATCTTAGATTTTTCATCTGCATATTGTCGAAAAACAAGAGGAATATAATTCACTTTTAAATGATGTGTAGTTGTTGGAGACAGTCACATTCTGAAGTGAAGATGAGTATGGAAATGAAATAGCAATACTGTGTCTCATGCTGACAATTAATTGTTGATAAATAACTGTTAACTACATGCTGTAGTAATATATTTATGGTTACTTACCCTACTACTACAGGGATATTCAGCTATAAAATACTAGTCTGTGTTCCTTGCAGCGATTCCCAGTTTCTTGCTTTGTGTCTACACACACTTACGGTAAGGACAACACACACCCATAGCCGAGGGAGGACTCGAACCTCCGACGGGGTGAGCCGCGCGAACCGTGGCAAGGCACCTCAGAACGGGCTGCTACCCTGTGCGGCTTGTGTGCTGTTTAAACCATTAAAAGGTACTGTCAAATCAAATGTGCTGAGTAGATCTTGTTGCACATATCAGTAAACTCTGACTCAGTTCCATATCCTTGGGTATTACGATGGTATCTATTGGCTACTGCATCTACATCTACGTGTACATGGATATTCTGAAAATCTCCTTTAAGTGCCTGGAAGAGGGTTCATCGAACCACCTTCACAATTCTCCATTATAACTCGTATAGCGCGCGGAAAGAACGAACACATCTATTTTTCCGTACGAGCTCTGGTTTCCCTCGTTTTATCTTGGTCATGGTTTCTCCCTATGTAGGTAGGTGTCAATAAAATATTTTCGGATTCGGAGGAGAAAGTTGTTGATTGGAATTTCGTGAGAAGATTCCGTCGCAACGAAAAATGCCTTTCTTTTAATCTTATCCAGCCCAAATCCTGTATCATTTCAACGACAATCTCACATATTTCGCGATAATACAAAACGTGCTGCCATTCTTTGAAATTTTTCGATGTACTCCGTCAGTCGTATCTCGTACGTATCCCACATCGCGCAGCAGTATTACAAGAGAGAACGAAGAAGCGTAGTGTAGGCAGTCTCCTTAGTAGATCTGTTACACTTTTTAAGTGTCCTGCTAACAAACCACACTCTTTGGTTAGCCTTTCCCACAACATTTTCTGTGTGTTCCTCCCAATTTAAGTTGTTCATGATTGTAGTTCCTATGTATTTATTTGAATTTACGGCCTTTAGATTTGATTGATTTATCGCGTAATCGAATTTTAGCACTTATGTGGATGACATCACACTTTTCGTTATTTAGGGTCAACTACCCATTTTCGCCCCATTCAGATATCTTTCCTAATGGTTTTGTAATTTGTTTTGATCTTGTGATGATTTTATTAGTCGATAAATGACAGCGTCATCTGCAAACAACCTCAGACGGCTGCTCAGATTGTCACCCAAATCGTTTATAAACATAAGGAACAGCAAAGGGCCTATAACGCTACCTTTGGGAACGACAGAAATCACTTGTGTATTACTCGATGACTTCCGTCAGTTACTATGAACTGTGACCTCTCTGACAGGAAATCACAAATCCAGTCCCATAACTGATACGATATTCCATAAGCACACAATTTCACTACAAGCCGCTTGTGTAGTACAATGTCAAAGGCCTTCCGGAAATCCAGAATTACAGAATCGATTTGAAATGCCTGGTCAATATCACTCAAAACTTGACGCCAATGAAGAGCTAGTTGTGTTTCAGTAGAACGATGTTTTCAAAACCCATGTTGACTGTGTGTCAATAGACCGTTTTCTTTGAGGTAATTCATAATGATCGATCACAATATACGTTCCAAAATTCCTGCTGCACATCGACGTTAACGATATGGGTAATATGTTTGTCCCATCTGCAAACATGAATTGATGGACAGGAAAGGACTATGTGAGACTGTAGCCTTTCCCAGTATATACACTCCTGGAAATGGAAAAAAGAACACATTGACACCGGTGTGTCAGACCCACCATACTTGCTCCGGACACTGCGAGAGGGCTGTACAAGCAATGATCACACGCACGGCACAGCGGACACACCAGGAACCGCCGTGTTGGCCGTCGAATGGCGCTAGCTGCGCAGCATTTGTGCACCGCCGCCGTCAGTGTCAGCCAGTTTGCCGTGGCATACGGAGCTCCATCGCAATCTTTAACACTGGTAGCATGCCGCGACAGCGTGGACGTGAACCGTATGTGCAGTTGACGGACTTTGAGCGAGGGCGTATAGTGGGCATGCGGGAGGCCGGGTGGACGTACCGCCGAATTGCTCAACACGTGGGGCGTGAGGTCTCCACAGTACATCGATGTTGTCGCCGGTGGTCGGCGGAAGGTGCACGTGCCCGTCGACCTGGGACCGGACCGCAGCGACGCACGAATGCACGCCAAGACCGTAGGATCCTACGCAGTGCCGTAGGGGACCGCACCGCCACTTCCCAGCAAATTAGGGACACTGTTGCTCCTGGGGTATCGGCGAGGACCATTCGCAGCCGTCTCCATGAAGCTGGGCTACGGTCCCGCACACCGTTAGGCCGTCTTCCACTCACGCCCCAACATCGTGCAGCCCGCTTCCAGTGGTGTCGCGACAGGCGTGAATGGAGGGACGAATGGAGACGTGTCGTCTTCAGCGATGAGAGTCGCTTCTGCCTTGGTGCCAATGATGGTCGTATGCGTGTTTGGCGCCGTGCAGGTGAGCGCCACAATCAGGACTGCATACGACCGAGGCACACAGGGCCCACACCCGGCATAATGGTGTGGGGAGCGATCTCCTACACTGGCCGTACACCACTGGTGATCGTCTAGGGGACACTGAATAGTGCACGGTACATCCAAACCGTCATCGAACCCATCGTTCTACCATTCCTAGACCGGCAAGGGATCTTGCTGTTCCAGCAGGACAATGCACGTCCGCATGTATCCCGTGCCACCCAACGTGCTCTAGAAGGTGTAAGTCAACTACCCTGGCCAGCAAGATCTCCGGATCTGTCCCCCATTGAGCATGTTTGGGACTGGATGAAGCGTCGTCTCACGCGGTCTGCACGTCCAGCACGAACGCTGGTCCAGCTGAGGCGCCAGGTGGAAATGGCATGGCAAGCCGTTCCACAGGACTACATCCAGCATCTCTACGATCGTCTCCATGGGAGAATAGCAGCCTGCATTGCTGCGAAAGGTGGATATACACTGTACTAGTGCCGACATTGTGCATGCTCTGTTGCCTGTGTCTATGTGCCTGTGGTTCTGTCAGTGTGATCATGTGATGTATCTGACCCCAGGAATGTGTCAATAATGTTTCCCTTTCCTTGGACAATGAATTCACGGTGTTCTTATTTCAATTTCCAGGAGTGTAGTTCTCATGATAAGCTTTCGCGTGCCCATCTGGGTGGCGATGTTGAGACACGGTGACGTTTTGACGAATGTCATACTCATCATCTTCTGGCGTGTCGGCTAGCTGTTATTATACTTCTACCAGCGGCCAGCATGCGAGAAGGATCAGTAAGGAACGCACAGAGATCCTCCATCGTCTGCACCGCCCACCGGCAGCATAAGACTCCTGGAAAAGGACATCTGTTATACACCGACATTATGCCAGAAGATTTTGATTGCCACAAATGACAAAACAACGTGGTATCTCTGCTATAACACCCGAGAGGAAACTAAGAGAAAATCGTAACATGAAAACGAAGTACGGAACCATACTAAAAACGATTTTTTATGTAGCCTTTTGTAGAGTTTTCAGGTTCTTAAGGTAGTCCATGGCTTCTTAGATTATTTCCCTTTAGAAACTATCAATTTACTTAAAAAAGTCCCCTTGCAGTCGTAATTCTTGTACCATAACCTGTAAGTGTGTATAACTTTAGAATACACTGTTAGGAGATAAGAGGTTAGCCAGCCGGATGTGCTCATTTATAAGACGCTACCGCCGCTAGCAGCTGTAGCAATCGTTGCCCGCCTGTGCGTCGAGAAGGGACAGTGACAGCATGCCCCCCCCCCCCCCTCACCCTCGTGCTTCGCGGAGGTGGCACGCAGTGTTGGAGTCGGCACGTGAGTGACGTGTCGCCCCCCACCCCCCACCCCTCCTACTGCGTATTGGCAGCTGTCATCGAGCGTCACTCGGCCGTTGCTGCTCTCATCTCCGACGCTCCAACAAGTAGGAGGACGGGCAGAACACGAAAGCACTCGTGTTTGCTTAATTCAGTGGCGAAGAGGGTTCTCTGCTTGCAAAGTGCAACGCCCGCGCTGACACTTAGCCAAGGCAATGTGCCTACCGTAGCGATGATTAATATTTTCCAGGCAGACCTAAACTCGTAACCTAAGTCACTAGCATGTACATTAGTTGGTTATTTATTTATTTTTAATTTAACAAAATGGTTCAAATGGCTCTGAGCACTATGGGACTTAACATCTGAGGTCATCCATCCCCTATAACTTAGAACTACTTAAACCTAACTAACCTAAGGACATCACACACATCCATGCCCGAGGCAGGATTCGAACCTGCGACCGTAGCGGTCGCGCGATTCTAGACTGAAGCGCCTAGAATCGCTCGTCCACAAAGGCCGGCTTAATTTAACAGCTCCATGCGTTACATTCTCGAATTTTAGCTATAAAAGGGAATATGTCAGTTGATTCACAAGAATAAATTGTATCTCTTCCAGACTGAAGCGCCTGGAACCGCTCGGCCACGGACCAAATAAAGAACTCATTTTTATTTAGGGGGAGGTGGGACAAAGTAAATAATTTTTAAATTTTGGAAATTATGTGCGTCAATAAAAATACCATTTTTCCAGTTGTTCTCTTCAAATATACGTGGGCAACCAAAATATAACATATTTCACAAAAATGATTTACTTAGCCGCCATAAAGAAAAAAACTGGAGACCATGGCGAAATTGTCACTTGAACACTGGTTGGGTGAATCTGGCTGCAAGAAAAAATTAATAGTTTCCACTTGCCGCTGTCAGTTATCATTATTTCTTGAATGTACGTATTATATTAAACTAAGGTATTTTTATTACAGAAAGTATACTATCAAAATTGAGGCATTCAGTGTAACACTATCGTCGCCATTTTTATTTAGGGGAAGGTGGGGCAAAGTAAATAATTTTTAAATTTTGGAAATTATGGGCGTTAATAAATATACCATTTTTCCAGTTATTCTCTTCAAATATACGTGGGCAACCAAACTATAACCTATTTCACAAAAATGATTTACTTAGCCGCCATAAAGAAAAAAACTGGAGACCATGGCGAAATTGTCACTTGAACACTGGTTGGGTGAATCTGGCTGCACGAAAAAATTAATAGTTTCCACTTGCTGCTGCCCATTATCATTATTTCTTGAATGTACATATTATATTAAACTAAGGTATTTTTATTACGGAATCAAAATTGAGACACTCAAGGTAACACTATCGTCGCCATTTGTCTATCAGGTTTATGTCTGCAGTGACAATATCACTAAAGTTGCACATAAACTCTTCTTCTCCCTCACACACATCGCATTGTTCATATGGGCAATGACTGTACGCGTTGCACTGTTTCCAACCTTGCCCAGAATACATTAAAAATAGACAAGCTTCACCAGAATCTCCTTCAACTCCAGATGAAGAACTATTCTCTTGTTCCATTTCCTTCCCGTTTTTTTACGTTCTTTAAGTATAGATGTAACTGATGACTCTAAAAATTTTCTTCTTATCTAAGCTTTCTTCATCTTGAGAGTCTCCTCTTGTTCAAGTTCTGTTTTATAAGGCGTTGCTGTAAGAATCATCGTTTCCCCTCTCTTTCTTTTTCCATGCGTTTGTCAGTTCTTTCTTCCCTATGGGACCTGATGTAGAATTAACACATCTACCTGTTGGTGATGATGGGAGATATGAGGATGTTTAAAGTTGATCACCAGACCTGCCTGCCTCCGTATACACTTCCGTTGCTGCAGTCGCTGTTTTTTCCGCAGGAGCATATAAATGCTATGGAATAGCATATATCTTGAACGGGAGAATTCCAGATCTTTCGAAACTGTTGATGGTTGTTTTCATCACAGCTGCCATGGGTTATGAGATGCCACTTGATAAAATCCTACCTGTCTCCCATAGTGGGTAGTCATCCACTTTGTTCTTGAGCTCTTGCTTGTAGTAAGTGGGGAAAGGATACATGAAAGAAACGACCAATGGATGCATTGGGGAGGAGCACACCACGACAAATCAGCAAAGGTTTTTGGTATGAGCTGCATAGCTAACTAGGACCAATAATATTTCTTTTCTGATATTGGAGTGGAAAATTCAACACACTTGTCGAGCTCTTAAAGAACGTTTTCCTTCTTAATCTACCCTGTGACGTAGAAATGAACGGGGGCCTCAAATGGTGCATGACCCATCAACAGAGGGAGTAAAAATAAACATAGGTGGCATTGAATTACCTGTGGCATTCGTAGAGATTTCCACAGTGACCAGTGTGCCTCTTTCTCCTGAAAAAGTAAGTAAACCCAGCTGTGTAAGTGTCGAGGTAGGACTGTAACCCTCCCATTATGGATATGATCGGCCCAGAAAAGAGAGACTGTTGTCCCGTCTAGGTAGATATTTTTTGCCAAAACATTGTCATGCTTACCGTGAGAACGACGCCTTGCTATTCTAAATTCTTCTTTTTTCGGAGAAGAGAGATTCTGAGTCATTAATTGGCTCCGCTCAGAATGTGTAAAGTAGATGCTTGCTTCCCAAGCTGTGTGTGGATACCAGGCTAACAGAACAGTCAACGTAAGTACATAATTCGATTGGTTTCTGCACTGTGGGGGCGGTTTTATTCTGCTAATTCGGCTCCCGTACTGAGGTTTCGTGGAAGTTGGTATTTCTTCGAGGTCTTCGTCTTCTGTTCCTCCGCTGGAGAAGAACTACATGTTTTTCCTTAGTGGTTGAGACTTATAGTCTGTACGTTTTCGTGGACTAAGAGCCAGTGGCAGTTTCCAGCTGTACCGCTACTGGAATAGCATATCACCTAGAACGTATTGTGTATCACGAGGGTATAACTTATTCGTCCTGAGACGGCTGTCTGATATTTGACAAATCCCTCTACTATTAACTGTTTTTATTTTATGGCGGTGGTACTCTGAAGCATATTTGAGATTAAAGGAAGCTGCGAGTCAACTTGGTTTGGCCAGACCAGCGAACGGGTGCACCTCACATCGAAATCTGCCGGGATTTGAGGGCTTCGAAAGAGAAGTTAACGGCGTTCTGAAATCAGAACGCCAGACCGCGTAGTTCTCATATTTTCGTGGACGCGTCAGAACATTACAGCTGCCGCAACGACCGCTCCTCATCCGCGGCGCGTCGTTTCTTGCTGCCGCTTTGAATCAAGGTGAAAGAGCGAAGTACTGCTGCTCGGCGTACGGTAGTTAAATGCTATTCACAGTACCCTCTTGTCTAATGAACCACAGTTTGTAATATAGTTGATTATAGTTGACTCCATCTGAATGGAGCTGGGCTTCACAGTGATGTAAACATAGTCAAATTGCGCTGTAAAAGGAATAAATTCACGGGAGAATTTGTAGGGCTTCCTCTCCAATGCATGCTTTGCTTATCAAACACTACCCCTTACCTGATTTGTGTTTGTCGTTTTTGTGTAAGATTTATCAGCTGCTTACTAGAGTTTTAATAAAACTTTTCATTATTATGTAAACTTAAATACGCCACTATTTTCATTCATATTCCCTCCACTACTCACTGTTTTTATTTTATTCCGGTGGTACTCTGAAGCATATTTGTGATTAAAGGAAGCTGCGGCTTGCTATTCTACTGGTAAGTGCAAAGGGGAGAACGGATAGGTGGAGAGAGTACACTGAGGGCCGTAATAAGGAGTAGGACTTAATTGACGACTTGATAGAAGAAGAAACAGCAGTCGACAGGCAAGTGTTGGGGATCCAGTATTAGAATCAGAAGAAGATCTTTCGAAGGCCTACAATGAATTAAAGCAGAAGGATTGTATAACATTCCATCGGAATTCGTAAAATCATTGGGACAATTTGCAGGAAATGATTATCCACGTTGGTGTATATAATCTATGGGGCTGGCGATATAACAGCTGACTTTCTGAAAAACACCATCCACACAATTCCCAAGCTTGCAACAGCCTAAAAGAGCGAGAATTATCGCACTGTCAGCTAAAGTGCTCATAAATGGAAATGGCTGACAAGAATAATATGCAGAAGAGTAGAAAAGAAAATTGAGGATCTATTGGATGATCATCAGTGTGGCTCGTGGTAAAGACACGAGAGAGGTAGTTCTGGCGTTAAGGTTGATAATGGAAAGAAGACTGAAGAAAAATCAATACACGTTCATGGCATCTGTCGACCTATCAAAAGGGTTCGACAATGTAAAATGAAGCAAGATGTTCGAAATTATGAGAAAAATAGGGATAATCTACAAGGAAAGACGTATAATATATAATACTTTATGTGCAAGAACCAAGAGGGAACCGTAAGAATGGAAGACCAAGAACGAAACACAAAGTATAAAAAACGGTCTAAGAGACGGATGCGGTCTTCCGCCCCTGCTGTTCAGTCTATAAATCGAAGAATCTATGACGGGAGTATAAGTTTCAAGCGTGAGAGTAAAATTCAAGGTGAACGGATATCAGTGTTAAAATTACCTGATGACATTGTGAAGAATAATTGATGTTTCTGTTTAATGGAACGAACAGTCTAATGAGTATAGATTATGGACTGAGACTAAATCGAAAAACGACGAAAGTAATGAGAAGTTACAGAAATAAGAACAGCAAGAAAATTAACATCATAATTGGTGTTCATGAAGCAGATGAAGTTAAGAAATCCTGCTACTTATGCAGCAAAATAACCGATGATAGACGGAGCCAGGAGGACATAAGAAACAGATTACGACTGTAAAAAGGGCATGAGAAGGCTACTAGTATCAAACATATGTTTTAATTTGAGGAAGAAATTTCTGAGAATGTACGTTTGAAGTGCAGCATTGTACAGCATTGAGACGTGGACTGTGGGAAAACCGGAACAGAAGAGAAAAGAGGCATTTGGCATGTGGTGCTACAGAAGACTGTTGAAAATCAGGCGGACTGATATGGTAAGGAATGAGAAGCTTCTCTGCAGATTCGTCGAGGAAAGAAATATGGGAAAACACTGACAATAAAAAGGGATAGCGTGATAGGACATCTGTTGAGACATGAGGGAGTAAATTGTTCGTACTAGAGAAAGCTGTAGAGGGTAGTAAATGTAGAGGAAAGCAGATAATGGGATACACCCAGCAAATAACTGAGGATATAGGCTGCAAGTGCTATTCTGAGATGAAAAAGTTGGCACAGAATGGAATTCATGGGGGGATGCATCAAACCAAATAGAAGACTGATGATTTAAAAAAGGCGCAGATCAGAAATTCACTATTAGGGATAGTCGATACAGAAATATCGATTTAATGGACAACTTTCACTTCGCTATTATTTCCTGAATGAATGTGCGTAAATAACTAATCGATAATAATTATAAGATGAATATCATAAGCGTTTAGTGTAGTAAATACCACTTTAACATTGTTAGAGACAACGCACATGTATTAACATTTCTAGAGCGAACATACGCGAGGCGGGCACTACTACGGATTTTAAATACGTTTATTTCTAAGACTTTAGAGCGCCTTGTGGCAAGCAGGTGAAGAAAAGGCGGGGAGTCCAAGCTAGGTCAACACTGTGTGCAGACGTCGAAGTGTTTCATGTTCGGAGAGGTGAAATAAACAGTGCCAGTACTCTGTTCATTGAATTAAGATTTGATTTGATTGTGGTATTTAAGGTGCAGAGTCGTCTCTCATAAATATGGATCGGAGAATACAGTAAGGTAAGATCGGGGCTCCTGCTGGAAAAATGATTCGCTAGTATTATTCCACAGTTCTGACACATGAGGAGCTTAACAAACCATCAACCAAAAAAGCTCTACAACACTACTACAACCCTTTCAGCAATTTAAACATGGATGTTTTTGTAAAGTTATTTGTGCTTAGATATGTAGTGAATACCATAAGTGTTATGGTGCAGCTTTTGAATACTAGTAGATACTCAAAAACGTTTTTAAATTCACTTCTCAGATGTCACGTACTGAATCCTGTTTCGTGGTCATATATTTCGTAAAAGTGACTGTCGAAATTTGTACGATTAGAAACAACGTATCTACTGAAAGTTTTATGATAAAGCTCGTTTGTCGTATTTTATAGGTAACGTTGTTACAGCTTAAACAGCTATTATTGATTCAATTAATCATTATGGTTACATTGTAAACTTGCTCATGATTCGATTTGCTTCAAAGACAACTTATAATGTTTAAGTAATGAATTTCAGTAATTATGTAATTAAAAACTTTAAGATGATAGCCATTGTGATACATAGCACATTCACAGCTTGCATCGATCTTGTCTCTATGTAGAAGTTCATTTGGCGAAAGATAATGAACTTCATCCCTGCAACGGGAATTTTATTCCGAGGCTTTGAAGCTAAATTGCTACTTCAGAGTTTTCTACCAAAATCTTCGCAAAATAACATTCTTTACTAAGATACTGTCATATGGAAATGTAATACTTGATTTCTTAGAGACTTTTTGAACTACATGCTGCTGTGATGAGGATAAAACCAAGTTGTAAGGAATACACCTCAGGCCGGCGGTGAAGTACCATTCATTCATGTGTTGTTTATGTATGTTCCATACTTATAAATCCGGCCCTTTAGCCTCAATGCTATTTGCTAAAGCATATAGAAAAGTTTTTAATGGCCTTAACAATGAAAAATTTGCACTTAGATTACGCATGGTCAGAAGCCATTAACGCCTAGGTACAATGGGGTAAGCTAGTCTGTGAGACCAAGTAGAATATTTTCACATTAATACAACGTCTGACAGATGCTTCCAAGAACCTATCGCCTCAGTTAAATGAACATAATATGAGTCGTTTGGTATGTTTAACCTAGTATTTCAACATTAGCGCTTCTGATTGTCTTTCTATGAACAGTAATAGGGTATCATGGACCAGTTGTGTTCACTGGTGCTAGTTTATTGCTAGCTCTGCTTAGGTTATTCACTTGCGCGCATGTATACATTATTGGCTTTGTTTTTAGAAGAGATTTTGTCTTGCTTGCTACATTACTTTAGTACCTTGTATGTATTGCAGCCGAACCTTTTTTTTTTTTTCTTTTACCAGGCAGAAGGGGAGAGAATGAGGCAGCTAATTGAAGAGGTGATAGTTGAAAGTGGAGCTGATTTTTTAGAAAATCAGGAGTTTGATTTTGAAGAAAGCCAGGGTTCAGAATGTACAAATGACTCCGGTACTGAACAAGAAGCATCGGATGATGCAACAGGGGACAGAGATTGTGGTGGAGACAGTGAAGTGTTTGTCCGTAGAGATGGAACAATATGGAAATCACAAGCTCCGGCAGTGAACTAGCGCACACATTCTCATAACTTCGTAACTCCTTTACCAGGTGTGATAAGTGCTGCAAGAAACACTATAAATCCTCCACAGTTCTGGAAATGGTTTCCTGGTGAACAGATTATGGACTTACTTGTTAACAGTACTAACAGGTACATCTAAAGTATCCAGGGGGAACTTTTCTAGGGAGGGAGGAACTAATAAAGGTGAAACGAAGACATTATTGGGGTTATTGTGCTACACTGGTGTAATACGTTCTCATCGAGTATGTCTACAAGACTTATGCGAACAGATGGCACAGGACCTAAAATATTTCGTTTCACCAGGGGCATGGAAAAATCCCGTTTTCTTCTTTCGGTGCCTCAGATTCGACGATAAAGAAACAAGACATTAGAGGGCGAAAACAAATACGTGGCGACAGGACAGGTTTTCAACCTAAATGGCAAAAGCTTTCAGAAAACTTATACAGTTACTGGGTAGGTGACAGTTGATAAAAAACTAGAAGCATTCCGAGGAAGACATTGATGCCGCCAGTACATACCAAATAAGCGGAACAAATATGAAACAAAGATTTCTGCAGCAGTGGATGCCACAATGTCCTACACATTCAACAGGAAGGTGTATGTTGCGCAACAGCCTGAAGACCCATGCAAGCTGTACAACAGGAGACTTTGCCAACCTATCAAGAAAACAGGGCATAACGTAACTGCTGACAAATATTTCACAAGTTACGAGCTTGCAAATGCACTCATGACACAGAAGACGACCATCGTTGGTACTGTAAGAAAGAAGAAGAGACGTCCCCTCGGACTTTTTTTTTTTTTGTGTCATCAGTCTCTGATTTGTTTGATGCGGCATGGGATTTACTAACACTACAAACCTACAGAAAAAGTCATCTATGTTTGGCTTTTAGGAAAACTGCACCTTCGTCATTTACGTGCCGTAAAGAAATAGAGTGGTATTACTGCTGTCTACGATGTATTACAAGGAAGTATTGATGAAAATATACGCTACGATAGAAAACCAGGGATTATGACAGTCTATAAACTTACTAAGGGAGAAGTTTACGTGGTAGACGGAGTGAGTATCACGGATAATGTAGCTATAAATCACAAGAAGATGGCAAATAGTTGTATTTTGTAGCATCAGGAACATAGCTGCGCTAAATGCCACTATTATTTTCACCATAAATGAGAAAGAATGACTGAGAACAAGAAAATTCTTCTTTTGCGCTTCTGCAAGACCGTCTTCAGCCGAGGGCAATGACGAAAACTTCGCCACAAACGGTTACTGAGAAAGCTGGAGAGCTTTGTAGTGAGGAAATCTCTGAAGTGCGATCAACTGGGAGCTCAAGAGTGCGGTGTGTGTACTGCAAAAGCAAAATCAGAGAAAGAAAGTTATGTTTTTAAATACTGTAAAGAATGCAGTTACCTTCATCAGTCTGTTTTTGTGTGCCAAGACCCTATTGACAAAATACCCCATCGAACACATGCATTATTTTGGTAGCAGCTCGCTATCTATCTCCATTTTGCGGAAATGGTTTTGGCCACAATATACGTTTTTCCTTTTAAATATATGTATTTATGTATTGAAAAATTATACTACACCACTTACTAACACTTACCTCGATAATATATATCACAATGAAACTTAAAAGCAGTGGAAACTAATGGTGTGTGATACCAGCTGCGTGTACTAACGTTAGATACCAAGCATGGGCAACGCCGGGTTAAAAGTATTTGAAATACATTCAGCAAAGTGTTTGTAAAGTGCAGAACAAACACCAGAGCTCTATTGAGTCAACAAAACAGTTGGCGTTTCTGGAAACAGTGTGTGTCATGAACGGAAACTTTTTGTGACCGCCCTCCCACAGACAAGCCACAGGTCGCCCCGACACAGAAACGAGTGGTCCAGCTCCCGATTTCCAACCAACAGCCAGTAAGCTTGGCTGTGGTTTCCAGACGTTAACAGTTTGAATCTGTACAGTATTTAAACACTGCTGTACGTAAAAGCAGCTAACATAAAGGACCCACGTCATTTTCGAGGTTTAAAAGTGTACCCCTAACGACCAAAAATTTATGGGTTCGCTTCGACGCAGTTACTTCTGTAATAATTTACGCGACAGGTCACATGGGAAATGAGCGCGTTCGGTTGAACGTGTCACCGCAACACAGGACGTTAGGACTGTTCTCGTGGATATACATAATAACTGTGTGAAAGAGACATACCATAATTGGCAAGGTTTATAACGACAATCTGTAAACCAGCAGGCAGAAAACAGTTTAGAACAGTACGTCAGCTTGTTGTAGACTGTGTTAGACGGTTAGTGAGATAAGAAAGAGAACGTTATAATATGTCATTCAATCCCAGTCTACCAGAAGGGTACTTCAAATACTTTAAGTAGATCAACTATGCTTCAGATTAAACGAACGACTAAAAAGTAATCCATTAAGAGGAAAATGCATAACAGGATCGATTGTTGGAAATAGAACAACAACCTCCCGATTCTGATGTAAGAGAATTGTTAAAAAAGCATCGC
The DNA here is from genome assembly GCF_023864275.1 of Schistocerca cancellata. Taxonomy (NCBI): domain Eukaryota; kingdom Metazoa; phylum Arthropoda; class Insecta; order Orthoptera; family Acrididae; genus Schistocerca; species Schistocerca cancellata. The sequence continues at coordinate 949,072,234 of NC_064627.1, read as the reverse complement.
TTGTAACATGACAGATTTGAATAATAGTATGGGTGTGCCACATATGAATCTTACTACTTTGATGGAAACTGAAAGCAGCAAGAAAAGGAATTATTGAAATCTTAACTGGAAAAATTGGAAACTCAGATAAAAGAAAACAATAATAAACTTGAGACTTATATGAAAACGGAAAGCAGTAATGTGGGAAAATGATACTGAGTTACATGTAAATCTTTCAAGAAAGATGGAAAAGTTATTATTTATTTTAAACATACAAAATCAAAGAATTACTGAACTCAGTATATCGCTGAACTTAGTCAGTCTATAGATCCCATAAGACGTGGCTGAATTTGAAAATCAAGTAACTAGTATCAATAGGAGGATCAGTTCCGAGATACGGAAAAATGAAAATAGTGTGGAACCAATGTTCGACCTTAGGATACAGGAAATTGTCCCTGTACTGAAAACGGAAATTACACACGAAACAAATAAAGAGATAGTTCAAATGGGTCAAACGGCTCTGGGCATTATGGGACTTAACATCTGATGTCATCAGTGCCCTAGAACTTAGAGCTACTTGAATCTAACTAACATAAGGACTTCACACACATCCATGCCCGAGGCAGGATTCGAACCTGCGACCGTAGCGATCGCGTGGTTCCAGACTGAAGCGCCTAGAACCGCTCCGCCACACGGGCCGCCTAAAGAGATAGTGGCAGTCGAAAATAATTTCACGAATGTTCGAAATAGTGGAGGTACTGTCGTAGTTTCATGTAACGATGTTGAGTCACTGTGTCTACGCTACCGAGCAGGACGAGTGGTGTATCACTAGTTGTACTCCAGTCCGATCTCCTAAGTATGGAGGGAAGGTACGATCCTCAAACGAAGTAACTATGATGGCACCCGTTGGACTTCATAAGGAGTGTGAACGAGTCTTACCAAAAGATGTGACTGACCAATAAAAATCAACATAGCGATTAATGCTATGGCTAGTAACGCAAAATCATAAGGCTTGAATTTAGGTATGACGTAGAAGAAATTCTCTGAATTCAAAAATGTGTTTTACGAAGGATTCTGTTTGACCCAAAAACAAGATAATTGTGACACGAATAAGTAATTGCAAAATGTCTGATCGTGTAAGAGGTTGCATGAAAGATTGCTCTGAAGGATTGTTCTAAGACTGGATCATCTCAGAGACAGATGTTCTGAGTCAGATGTAATGTGATAGTTATGAGAAACAACTGCAGAGGACACAAACAGTGCCGGCCGCTGGGGCCGAGCGGTTCCAGGCGCTTCATTCTGGAAGCGGGCTACTGCGGCGGTCGCAGGTTCGAATCCTGCCTCGGGCATGGATCTGTGTAATCTCCTTACGTTAGTTACGTTTAAGTAGTTCTAAGTTCTAGGGGGACTGATGATGTCGAATGTTAAGTCCCATAGTGCTCAGAGCAATTTGAACCTCTTTTTTTTCTTTTTTTTTTTTTGGCGCAAAAAGGAACATCGAAAGCAAATACAAGACTTTCGACGAATTCTTATAAAAAGCGGATAATGAATAATGTTGGAGTGATACACGTGACCAAGAAACATCTGAATCAATAATGTACCTGAGACAGTTGGCTGAAACGGACCCCTATTCAAGATGATGAGATGCCACAGTAAAGGTAATTCTGCCAACCGTGATCGTGGCAATTCTAGGAACAATAGAGCGTGGGACGACGAGCAAAGCTAACTGCCGGGCGCGAAAGATTAGGTCATCGGTTAGGCGGAAGCAATACCAGTTTCAAAAGCGAAACTATAACATAACAACCATCGGAATACAGGCATCTGGCTGCTACGGTTGCAGGTTCGAATCCTGCCTCGGGCACGGATGTGTGTGATGTCCTTAGGTTAGTTAGGTTTAAGTATTTCTAAGTTCTAGGAGACTGATGACCACAGCTGTTAAGTCCCATAGTGCTCAGAGCCATTTGAACCATTTTTTGAACAGGCATCTGGAATACAAGGGTGTGCTGAAAAATGGTTCAAATGGCTCGGAGCACTATGGGACTCAACTTCTGAGGTTATCAGTCCCCTAGAACTTAGAACTAGTTAAACCTAGCTAACCTAAGGACATCACACGTCCATGCCCGAGGCAGGATTCGAACCTGCGACCGTAGCGGGTGTGCTGAAAAGAAATGCCTCTCAAATTTTTGTGCTATAACTCTTAAGGCGTTTAAATAACAGCAAACCAGTTGCAGTAAATGGTGGCTTCCAAATAACCTTGTGCAACGGCATCTTATGCATTCCCGTTTTAGGAAATGTTTGTAATAGGATTAAACGTCTTCTAATGAGGAAATACGGGATCTATTAAAAAGAATCATCCGATTTGGCATGTCTATATTTCTGAAACTAATACACATATACAATGAATTTCCTGTTTTGATGAACGGGAAACTCAAAAAGTTTTCTTTTCGTGCCTTTTCATAGGTGCTCAATATGCCCCCCTTCAGATGCACGGCATATATCAATGCGGTATTGAAATTGTTCCCACACTGCAGCGACCATGTCTTGAGTCACAGCTGCTGTTCTGTGATGTCTAAGTTGATTCATTGTTGTTGGTAAAGAACTCCCACAATAAATAATCGCAAACAGTCAGGTCAGGTGACCTTGAAAGCCAGTAATGTATAGCCTAGTTTACACGACGACACTAAGTTGCAGGCAACTGCGCTACCGGCCACTGCGCATGCCAGCCGAGCGTTTTCGCTACTCGTTGGTAAAACTAAACACTTTCGGCGTGTTCCTACTTTGGCGCCACTACTTGCATGAGTTTTTGAGGTTATGTGTTTTCGTAGAGGATAGACAAGCTGAAATATGAAGTGTGGACCGGAGAATGAACTTCGCTTTTTGGATATCTATGCATTGCATAGGTGTTTGTGGGATTTCAGTGATGCTAATTACAAAAATGATCAACAGATTGCTGCCGCTGAGACCGTCATGTGCGATCATAACACAGATGGTTTGACAATATGTGAGTTAGAGCGCATATACAACTGAATTAAGAAAAATGTAAGCGAATGTAGTTCTAGCTGTGGAAATGCTCTCGTCTACAAGATTGAAATCCCATCGTTCGATTTGGCCAACTCTTTGTTAAGCAATACTGTTGAATATACAAATTCAAGAAGCTGCATTATTTATTCAATATTCATCTATTTAAAACATCGCTACAGTGTTCCCCATTCACATATGTTAGAATTTTGAAATATTGACACTTCAGATCTATCTTCTGGAGAGTAGTTTGCAAACCATTCTCATCTTAATGCGGCATGATTTGAATAATTATTGCTGTTAATGTTAATAATTATTACCGTTAATGTTAATAATTGTCGATGTTAATGAAAAAGCGTCATCACCAACTAAAACCGCATCTTATATCATTATAGCATGCCGAGCGTTCTCGATTGCAATGCACGCAATATGATGTGTAACATCAGCTCTGGCGACAGTGCTTCATGCATTACAGTACCTATATTCCTTATCGCATAATTAACTCTATTTAGAAGAAACGTGAACTGTTCTGGTGACATTCTAAGATAATTAAAAGAACTTCTTGGATCTTCCGTTATAAATTATTTCAGCAAGGTTGCTGAGCAACGGATCTGACGTCTTTTCTTCATCCAGTCACGAATCGAAACACGTTTCTTATTTCTTTCTTAGGCAGCGATTCCACATAACAAGCTTTAACTCCATCACAACTCGTGCGACGTGCAGCTGCCAAAACTTTCATTTCAGACACGATTCAGGGACCCACAATACGACGAAACTGAAGTGTATACGGGTGTCGCCGTGTCTATAGTCATATATGAAACCACTTGCGTGCAACTCATTCCACGGAACGAGTGGCGTAACCTAATATCGTCGAGTAAACTGGCTTAAGGTTGAATTATTTGGTCCAGTGCGACCGATCCATCCTCCAGTAAACCTTTGATTTAAAAATTCCCGCATTTCCAGATGCCAGTGTAGCAGTGACCCATTCAGTTCGTAAATGAAGAGGTTTTGCTCTTTCCAACAAAGCGTTGTTCACGCAAATATCTCAAATAACTTAACAGTTTTATTTTTTTTTAAATCGAATGATTCTTTTAGACACACCCTGTATAACTTTCTTTACACACAATAGTTTTGCAGAGAAGTCTTCTGCACACTGTGGGAAGTAATGGTGACTCGTTCTCCAGTTCAGGTGTTTATAAATTAACCTGCAATAACTGCCGATGCTATTACATTGGTCAAACAGGCGGAGCTGTGAGGACAAGATACAAAGAGCATCTGTTAGGAAAGAAAGGAGCTAACATACGTAACTCAACGTTTGCTGAATGTCTACTGGTTGCTAACAACACTCCGAAAAGTTTGGAAGACACAGTTATTCTTCACAAATTTATCAAAGGGTGCAGGATAGTCCTTTGGGAAGAATTAGAGGTCTATAAATACCTTGAACGTAAAGATGGGAATTTACTAAATGACCAGCTGCAGCTTGCCTGTAGGCAATTTTTTTATGGTTTCAAACCCATACTGTTCCCGAAAAAATCTTCATACGACCGCCGGTATCCTTTGCGAAAGATTTATTTCCTCAAAACTCTGTTATGCGAACCTTGTGCATACAGTGTCGGTTGTTAGCTTATACTGTACTGGGATATTGATACCACCCACTTTTGTTACGACTGCCACTATTGAGAGACCTATGAATTTTTTTACTCTTCATTCTCATTATGTGTACATCAATCTAGAAGGCACACCAATCATAGGGCGAGCAGAAGCCATACTTTTAGAAAATTGTGAAAGCATCAATCTGTGAAAGTACAGGTTTAACTCTGGAAGAGATATTGAGAAACGAATAATCAAAAGTCTAGTGGAAGATTTACTTGAATTTCCTCCACATAATGAAAGTACGATAGAGGAAAAACAATTACTTAAAGACAAGATGCTGAGATATGGTAACTTGTCAATGTAATGAGGATTTGAAATTTCCAAAATTGCAGAATTATGATTTGGTACATTTTAAAATAAGTGCATTTCAATGTATTTTCAATGGGCCATTTAAAATACTAAAATATAACTCAAGTAAATGCATGTTATAGGGTTTCCTATGACTCGAAAGTGTCTCAAAGTAAGAAAGATCGTGGATCTACGAAAAAAAGAACCCAGAGCTCAAAATGACACAAAATGGTACCTTAGTAGAATTGATGTACATATTAAAGGGACATAGAACAATGATAATTTATTCCTCACATGTTTAAAAACTGGTGTGTATAAATCTATAACTATGTAATGAACACACATAAACATATTTTCCTCAAGTTTCAGAGGAAACAACAACCTATAACAAAAAGGGACAATATAACTTTGTGGTATATCAAATCTAATGCACTGTGCTTTAAAGAATGCCATAAAAGAAAAAAAGAAAAAAATACATGACCTTTGTGACAATCAATTCACTAAGTAGAGATGTGTCCAATGTTCAGAATAGTGAGCAAAGATTCTCTTCACTAACCAGAAATGAGAAATAGGAAAAAAAATGTATTGTGAACAAGGGACACTCTACGGTGCATGGACTTCTAGAAAAGTTTCAAAGTATACTTAATTTTTATTAAGAGTAACTTACTTCATGTATGTGAGTTCGAGCTTATATAAATGCTACATTAGTAGAAATAGATGCACTAAAATTTGACATACCAACTGAGAAATAATGGGACCCTATAAAATGTTACACTTTCTGTTACCTTATTCAAAATTGAATCATTTAAAAATTTTGTGTGTACATAGGCATTTCGAAGATAATTTTATTTGTATGTTAGCCTTTTGACAAAAATTTAATTTGTAAATTGAAATGTTTATTCCGCTTGAGTTATGTTCTACATGAATATATTTCCTTTAAGTTATACTGTTATAAGAGTTCAACGATATGTGGATTATATGTATACTAACTGCTTAAACTCAGCCTCAAGTTACAAAATAAAATTTAAATTATGTTATAACAACAAAACTCGTTACAGAAATGCTAAATTTGGTGACAACTTTCAGGTCTCCAGTACCACCTGAATGAAGGTGTATAAATAACTATTTGTTAATAACAATAAAATGATTGTAATGAATTTTCTATATAATAAATATGACTGTAATATTCTTAAGGAGAATATGCATAAACATTTTTGGAACGTAATGTACCTGAGGTGGGGATCAAGTACGGCTTTTACATGCCTTTTTGGCGCGCCATGTGGCGAGATGGTGGACAAAAGCGGGGAGTGGAAAGCAACGTGTATAGACATGGAACTGTGTCACGTTCAGAGAGGTGGCATTAGTAGTCCGCACAGTGTGTTGAATGAAGTGTGATTTTATCAGTTGTGGTCTTTATGATGGGAAATCATCTCACAAGATTATTTGTCACAGAATACAAAATTTTACATTCGTAATCTTAGGTCGAATTTTGAGATATGGTTATATCAAGAACAGTGGCTCCTACTGGAAACAAGGTTCGCTAAATATGATTCCACCAGTTTTAAGACGTGAAGAACTTAACAAATTGCCAACCACCAAATCTCTACAAAGGTGGTACAGTCTGTCAGGCTATTAAGGCAAGAAAGTCTTTTAAAAATTAATTGAGCTTAGGTGTGTAGTGATCAAGTATCATTGTGCAAATTCTGAATAACAGTAGTCATTCAAAACACTTCTTAAATTCACTCTCCAACTCTGAATCCTTTTGCCTTCTCACATATTCCGTAAACGCTTCTGTACAAATTAATATTATTCAAAACATCGTATTTGATCAAACTTTTACGACAAGACATGCTTGTCGAAGTTTTCTGTGCAACTTTACATGATTTAAAACGTCGTATCTGATCATAGATTTGTGGCAAAGCATGTTTGCGTTGCTCTTTAAGTTGTGTCAGAGTTAGCTAAATTTTAACTGTGGTACAGCTGAAACAAGTATTGTTGTTTCAGTTAAACGTTATAATCGCACTAATAACTTGGTGATGACTGAACGTGGCTTAAAGTAACTCCACAGCTTTTTGAGTAAGTGTCCACAGTAAAATGTCTAGTTTTATCTATCCAGAGAGACCTTAAGTGCAATGACCACAAGAAACGAATAGTAAGAAGGCAGATGTGAGACTGAGATTCATATGAAGAATCATAAGCAAATGTAACTCATACACGAAAGAACCTGCTTAGATGGCGCTTGTTCCATTGATTGTCCAGTATTGGTCATCAGTCTGGGAACTCTGCTAGAGGAGACTGACAGAAGAGATAGAGAAGATCCAATGAAGCGTGACGTTTTGCCACACGATCGTTTTGTCGGTGTGAGAGCGTTGGGCAGATGCTCGACAAACTCCAGTGGCAGGCGCTAAACTACAGGCGTTGTGCACCACAGACAGGGTTTCTATCGATGTTTAGAGAGATGCTTACCTGAAGGAAACGGACAACATAGCACTTCCTCCCACATACATTTCGTGAAATGATCATGACGAGAAAATCGAGCAATTAGGGCTAACACAGAGGCCTACTGGCGATCATTCTTCCCACACACCGTTCTTGATTTGACACGAAAGGGGATTAATCAGTAGTAACTCCATCAGGTGGCTTGCGGAGTATAGATGTAGATACAGATGAAATTTATTGCAATACTTGTGTTATAAGAGCTTTAAAGATGGTTTCCAAGTTGCTGCATAGTTCCTTCAGAGTTCACATATATCTTGTCTCTAAATAAAGGTGTATTTCGCAAAACATAATTAATTTCGTATCCGTAATGGTAAATTTATTACTGAAACATTAGAGCTAAATTGCTCATTCAGAGCTGGTGAGCCAAACTTTTTGCACAAGAATGTCCTTTACAGAGGTATTGTCATACAGTAAAGTAATAACAGTTCTCTTCAAGTCTTCAAATCACATGTTGCTTTGTTGAGGATAAAACCAAGTTACATGGAATACGTCCCATAAAGACAGTAAAGTGAAGTTCTCCTTATATGTATGTCCTGTACATGTGTACCAAACATATAAATGAGGTTCTGTCACCTCATCACACTTTGGTATAGAAGTCAGTGATAGTTTCGTTACCCCTGAACAATGAAGTAAATTGTGTGTAAATACGCAGAGTATGTCGAGAAGCTGATTCGTTTCTTTTCAAGACTGCTAGTTGCACAAAGAGCAAGAGTAGCTGAACTGTTCGAACAGCCTAGTAACGTGCTTCTTACACTTATGGTTTTGATCGACATGTAGAGCCCAAAAAATTGCAATATTCTGTACTGATTCTCATTCATATGCTGTGCCAGTTGTTTGTGTAAGTCTATTTGTTGTACTGAACTGGATATAGTGTGTTTTCTCAAAATTTTGGAAGAGTTCATGTTTAGAGAACCACTTAATAATTGTTTGAAAAATCAGTAACAATCACTTCTGTTTTTTTCCCTCTAATAGGGTTTATTATAACACCAAACAATCTGCAAAGGTACCAGTTCTGCTTAATGAAATTTACACATATATAAAGAATGGGAGTGAACCCAAAATTGGCCCTGTGGGACTGACTACTTGATCTCTCCCCAGTCACTGGGATATTGTCTCTGTCTGACATCATTTGAATTATTCAGCACTACTTTTGACATTCTGTTTCCTAAGAGTGATTCAGCGCAGTTCTTCTCAGTGTGGTCAATTTTTCTAACAGAGTAACATGTTCCACACAATCAAACACCTTAAAGTATTACAAAAATATTAACTGACGATATATTTTATTTAATACTTGTGACATGTGCTGAGTGAATGTATAAAATGCGTTCTCTGTCGAGCAAACCTCCTACAATCCAAACTATGATGTCCAAATAAACTGTTTTACTTAAATGCGAAGTTACTTGTGAGTATATTACTTTTTCAAATATCTAGAGAAAGACATCTGTATGAAAAATGGATAATAATTATTCAGTACTTTCTTATCTTCTCGTATCTAGAGAAAGACACCAGTAAGAAAAATGGATAATAATTATTTAATACTTTCTTATCTTCTCTCTTCTCAAGAATTTCAACAATAAAATATTTTAATGAGTCTGGAAAAATTATCGATACCAATGATACATTATATATGTCACTAACGATATATCTTTTTAACTTAGAAGATATCTTAACAGTTCTCTTTGAAATGCCATCAATACAATATGATATTTTATGAAACTTCCTGGCAAATTAAATCTGTGTGCCCGACCGAGACTCGAACTCGGGATCTTTGCATTTCGCAGGCAAGTGCTCTACCAGGAAGTTTCATATCAGCGCACACTCCGCTGCAGAGTGAAAATCTCATTCTGGAAACATCCCCCAAGCTGTGGCTAAGCCATGTCTCCGCAATATCCTTTCTTTCAGGAGTGCTAGTTCTGCAAGGTTCGCAGGAGAGCTTCTGCAAAGTTTGGAAGGTAGGAGACGAGATACTGGCAGAAGTAAAGCTGTGAGGACCGGGCGTGAGTCGTGCTTCGGTAGCTCAGACGGTAGAGCACTTGCCCTCGAGAGGCAAAGGTCCCGAGTTCGAGTCTCGGTCGGGCACACAGTTTTAATCTGCCAGGAAGTTTCATATCAGCACACACTCCGCTGCAGAGTGAAAATCTCATTCATGATATTTTATTTTTGAGAACTTTTATAATTTTATTATTTTCAGTTGTTAGGTTCTTAAAGTTTGTTGGAATGATAATTTTAAGGTATCTCTTACTTTTTTAATTGTATTACTTGATACTGTTTTTACTACTACATCAAGACAATGTTTATAAAAAAATCTTATGATTTGTGAATTATTGTCAGTCATGTCGCTGGATGCCTGTCTCGCATTTTACAATATCCAATACAGTTTTAAAGATATTATCTGCAATATTAATTTCTGTCATAATACACGTATTTCAAAAGATTTTAATCATCTTTCTTAACATTTTGAAATATTTTTATGGAAGCCATGTAATGTTGGGTGTTGACTTGTTGTGCTCTTTATGTAAATTAGCCTTTTGTTTTTACATGCTATTCTATTGCCCTTAGTTATTCATGCATCAAGTGTTATTTTAACTAACTTTCTGGACAATTTTTTTAGCAAAGCTGATACAACAGTTGGACAAATTTACTAAAAAATGTACTGAATTTCACAAAATCATATCATTCCATATCTACTTTTTTCCATTTTACTTGAATTACTCTTAAGGCATTGTAACCTGACGTCATTAACAAGCCCAGATTTTTTGGATGAAAGTGTCTGAGAGCTATAAGTGGCTACATTCTACATTTCCACTAATTGTGCATCATAGCCGACATGAAATGATGAAATCTAAAAGTCACACAATTTTAAAGATTTTTTGAACACAAAGCACAATGAAATCAGCGACCTACATACACTCATCTGCACTGGACAGACCGTAAGCGAAATATGGTATGAGTAATTCTGGTTTACGTGGTAGAGTGAAACCAGAGTATTATATTTAGAGAAGCCCTAATTCTTTATTATCCAGCTAACAACTCTGAAAGGGAAGCATACAGATTAGTGTGTGTACATGAGCGAATTCTGCTATCTTTAAGTGGACTCAAAAGTCTTGTGTATTTTTCAGGACAAGCGTCAATTCAGTAAGTGTATATAAATGATATCTTTCACGTTCAGCTAAACATACTACTTACCCCATACATCAGGATGTCCAACACCAACCGGTTCAGCACACAGAATGGCCAAATCGATCCCTCAACCTGATGCAGTCATTAAAAAATATGCGTAGTACAATTTGTGTATAAGACAAGAGACTATAAAACATTTTAATATAGCAACAAGAAAGAATAAAATTTACACATCACTGTGAAATTTATCATAGACGGTTACAAGAAAGAAAGAAATGATCGAAGGCAGTTGGAGGGCTTAAGATACAATGCTTAAATTGTGAAACAGTCCAAAAACCCATGAGCGGCGAACGTATCTGGCGTTTCCCCAAACTCGTTTTCAACTGACAGCCTCGTCTCCAGGATAACGAAAAGTACAACGAACTGCAGTTAGACCATCGGTCCATGGTCCCCCATCAACTTTTAATACATAAAATTGTATGAGCCTTTTGTAAGAACTTTGAACCTCGAATTTATATTTAGCCTTGATTGGCATTTGAGTCAATTTATCTTAATGTGTAACTTCCTTTTCATTTACCTCTGTTGTGCTTCTCACATGCTCATATGTTAAGTTCTTAACAGGTAGCCCACCAATATGCCTTTGTGTTTAACTGTAATTAATTGGCTCCTGGTTATCGATCTGTGATTTTCACGTTCGCTACGTATATTTTGCGGTATGTCATGGCATTTCGCTGCATGGTGGAAGGTATTCATATCTGTTTGTCTATGTTATAGGTCTGCAGTGAGTAAGTTGTTTGTATTCTTGTTGTACTTTACAGACATGTATGCCCCAGTTGTAATATACATTTTTCTAGAAATATTCAAATCGCGAAGCTGATGATTGAATTTTATTTAAAGAGAATGTGTATCACCGATGCTGGAAAAATAGTAGCTTTCAGCGAAATCGTAGGTCCTAAAAGAAACCTTAGATAAGTGGTCTAACGTCACGACTGCTTTATAAATGATAATATGCAACTATTTCGGGACACAGACGAAAAATCGGGAAGTATTATTTGATGGAAATTACTAGCACACATACCCATCTGCAAGAGGTAGGATTGTGGTAGGGGTTGTGCCAAGACAGGGCACTTGGCACCTCCTGGAGTGTGGTAGACACCTTAGCATTATGTAATTCTCGCCCTTTTATAGAAATGACTGTCTATGATGCCGAGAGCAACTGTGATCACTGTGGCCTTAGTAAGCACTGTATAACCAGGGTTGTCAGGTTCCTTACTGTCTATCATATTGTTTCCTTGGTAAATGGACGTTTCGGCTCTGTTTTCCAGTCACGACAGATGCGGATCTCAAGAGAACATTGCCGAAGAGCGGTCCGCAATATTCTCAGCGCAGTGCAACATGCTGGAATCATGTTAACAATCGTCCACTTCGTTCGTCATGATTGCAGAACAACTTCTTTTTAACTGAGGAGATGGCGGCTGCATTAGTTCAGTCTGAGGTTGTTAAGACTCAGTATCACCGTCTAGTTTGAGGGTTGTTTTGGAAGATTTTTGACTTCCATCTCGTCGAATTCTGTCCTGTGTTACTGTTTACCCAAGAAAACAAACAAAAATGTTGTTTTCAAACCCCTTTGTCATGATATTTCATAATGAAATAGGCATTACGAAATAGAAGTCACAAAAATTACGAAATGAATTCATTAGAATGATGAGATATGAAGTTTTATTACCATAAAAGATAGTATTTAAGTTAAATATGCGTTTTAAAATAAGTTTACTTCATTTTTTCCACTTTGAAAACTATTAAATACGGACTTTTTGTTGGTAATTTTTGCTGATATCCAACATGATTTCTTCGATGGAACTGATTTTCCTTCTATTTCAGATTTCTAATTTTCAATATCAATCTTTTAGTACTCGTGTATGAATAAAAACGAATTTCACAAATATTTTCGATCGTTGTTTGGTAAGTCGTTGGATTTTATAATACTAAAAATACATACTTCGCAAATACTAATGAAATATGCTTACCTTTTAGGTATGAGAGTAAACTTATCTCTGTAACATCTGAGTGGGTAACTGTCAGATATTTGAGATACAGAAATTTTCGAAATTCTTAGGGTAAATGCCTCCTCATACTCCCCAAATTAATTATAAAGCGAGACAACTTTAGAATTGTGTCCCCTCTCGCGCAAATTTCGGCGGACCCTCTTGCTACTACCACACTGTTTTACACACAGATATCCGCATTAGCTCGGACAAAGACATATAACAAACAAGAACATTCAGTGTTGCCCGTGAAAGGCTGAGCAAATCGTTGACGGCATTATAAGCTGAATTGAGTAAATGTGAACGCTGTTTCATTGCAAAATGAATTTTGGTTGGAAGTATTCATACGAGGGAAGATATTCGACACTTCGCTTTATAATTCGGGGATCTCTGTTATTCTTCCTCAGTTTATACATGGAGCTCAAGACTGTGTTACGACATGCACGAGGGTTCTGGTGCACTGCATATTCCTTATTGTACGCTGGCATATACCTTGCAGAAAGAATCCCGTTTTTGCTGCAGTAGGAGCATTTAACAAACAAAAAATTCTTAGTTTGCCTTTAAATGTTTAATTTAATTTAATTTTTTTAAATTTGGTAGTTTTTTTTACGTAAGAGAGGTACAGGGCTATTACAAATGATTGAAGCGATTTCATAAATTCACTGTAGCTCCATTCATTGGGCATATGGTCACGACACACTACGGATACGTAGAAAAACTCATAAAGTTTTGTTCAGCTGAAGCCGCACTTCAGGTTTCTGCCGTCAGAGCGCTCGAGAGCGGAGCGCAGTGAGACAAAATGGCGACAGGAGCCGAGAAAGCGTATGTCGTGCTTGAAATGCACTCACATCAGTCTGTCAAAACAGTGCAACGACACTTCAGAACGAAGTTCAACAAAGATCCACCAACTGCTAACTCCATTCGGCGATGGTATGCGCAGTTTAAAGCTTCTGGATGCCTCCCGTAAGGGGAAATCAACGGGTTGCAGTGAGCGAAGAAACGGTTGAACGCGTGCGGGCAAGTTTCACCCGTAGCCCGCAGAAAATTGGCTCATGCCACAACTGGAGACCGACAGCGCCAACTTCATCTTTCAACAGGATGGTGCTCCACCGCACTTCCATCATGATGTTCGGCATTTCGTAAAGAGGATATTGGAAAACCGATGGATTGGTCGTGGTGGAGATCATGATCAGCAATTCATGTCATGGCCTCCACGCTCTACCGACTTAACCCCATGCGATTTCTTTCTGTGGGGTTATGTGAAAGATTCAGTGTTTAAACCTCCTCTACCAAGAAACGTGCCAGAACTGCGAGCTCGCATCAACGATGCTTTCGAACTCATTGATGGGGACATGCTGCGGCTAGTGTGGGAGGAACTTGATTATCGGCTTGATGTCTGCCGAATCACTAAAGGGGCACATATCGAACATTTGTGAATGCCTAAAAAAACTTTTTGAGTTTTTGTATGTGTGTGCAAAGCATTGTGAAAATATCTCAAATAATAAAGTTATTGTAGAGCTGTGAAATCGCTTTAATCATTTGTAATAACCCTGTACTAACAGTTTCTGTTGCTGTCACATTTATTCGTTACAGCATATTAGGTGAAAACATTATCATCAGTTCTCTAAGTTATTATCGGCTTATGAAGTGTGTTTTTTTTTTTTTTACGAGAGACTCCAGCACTGAATATATGTACTGTGGAACAGTACTCTTTCAATATGAATCTAGAGTACTTCCGAGGCTTAGCACAAAATATTATTCTCATTCCTTTCCAGCGACTATTATTTCCAAAGGTTGAATTGTCTCACAGTACATACTAAAGTGTGTAATACTATAATACCTTATTTTTAAATTAGGTTTTTCAGCCTCAGGTCACACAAGTAATTACCGGCTACGATTTGTTTGCAGTTCATTACTAGATAATGCGTTAAGAATAAAAAGAAAAAGAGGGTGGAGAAGTGGCAAAAACTACACTACTAATCAAACCAACTTCTATACACATCCATAACTACTTCAGTACTTGCCTTGGACACGTTACAAAACGATTCAGGTAGTGTTGCTCTGTCCTTCGATCAACTTAGTATTCGATGAATAAATTTTCATAGGGGTGGAACACTGTTCTGGCAGTTGTCTTCTGAAATTTTTTACGAAAGGATTGCTCATGAAATCAGCCTGTGCTGAAAGCACTTATGACAGCTTTCTTGTATATATATTGAACGTTAAGTAGAATGACGTCAATAAATAGTACTCACACGTTTGCCTCGGTGAAGGTGGCTGTAGCAAAACATAATTTTCACTCGAATGGCGCATAAAGGTGCCGTTCTCTGGGAACTGAGCAGCAGCATTCGGATGATGCACAGTATTTTATTTGTAGATGAGCCTATATTCTGCATTATGCACGCCGGCGGTCCGGCGAATATCTACCGCAGACTGACTTCCGCGTGCGTCATAAAACTCCAGAGAAAAGTGTTATTGCAGGAGATGCCGTTTTTATTGTCTCTTGAGTCACGTCTCATATCCGTCGTCGGACGCTGAAACTGCGAGGAATACATTCATGAGATTCTGGAAGCTCGAACAGTGCTTTCCAGTAGTGTTCCCACAGCGAGTTAACGACTGTCGCCGAGCGCTAGCGTCGAGTTAACCATCGCAACGATAAACGGCCGACGCTTAATCACAAATAACTGGCCTGAAGTGTCAACTTGATTATAGTAATTTATACTTTCATTCGTCCAACGCTGAGATAATTACCATAATGGAAGGAAAGCGTGTTTTTTTCCGCTGCCTTTGTTGACTCTCGGAAGCGACGTTAAATAGATCTAAAATTTATGCGGAAGAGTAAAATCAATGCCACTTTCCTTGGCAAACTAGCACGAGCCATATTTGAGAATTAAGAACCGTTTGGTCACTAAAAAGTGATTCTGAGAATCTTTTATGAATGGTTTTTGTCTTCCACAGTGGTACTTCATTTCTCAGCGTATTCTCCATTCGCTTTCAGCTGGTTTGCGTAAAGTTCAATTAGATTTTTAAATACCTCGGGACACCATTTCTCCGCCTGGAGGTGGAACCATGTGACATAGGCTGTTTTTAGTTTCCTGTCTTCGGTGAAACGGTTGTTCACCAAGCCCTTCTTTCAAGTTCTCGAAGAAACAATAGCCGCTGGAAGCGAGGGCGAGATTAGATGATCGTAAAGTTCCTAACAGCGCAGGCATCTTTTACGGTAGAGCACTTGCCCGCGAAACGCAAAGGTCCCGAATTCGAGTCTCGGTCCGGAACACAGTTTTAATCTGCCAGGAAGTTTCATCTTTAACTGTGCTTAATGCTTCCGTGAAAACAGAATTTACGCACAGAGATAGAAATCACTTATATGTTGGTCCTGATCGAGACTGAAATCGTCTTAATTATTCGTGTGCATAATAAATATCCTAACTTAAACAGTTACGTACACCTACCGCAAGAAAAGGTAACAGAGAAAAGTAAAGAGAAGTGCAGAACAGTAATGCAGCACACAACAAGGGCTACCACATACAGTACAGTCACCTAGCTAACATAAGCTGTAACCAGAAACATACGACTACCGGTCGAAGACTCCCGACTTCTACCAATTTTCACCTATTCAGTACCAGGAAGCAGATTGGCTAACTTACAGCAGATCAAATATTGCAAACCGTGGTGCGTCCAACGTGGGGAAATTCATGAACCAGAGCACGAATCAACAATTGTTCATCAGATCGTAGGTTTCGGTCCACTTGCAACATGGCCATCGGACTGGTCACTGCGCCTTCCACTCTACTCTGCATCACGAAAAATTTTGTTTCCGGCTCTTAAGTTCGGTCAACGTTGTCCAGTCTCACCATCACTTATTACCGTAGGTCCATAAACTACATACAACTCCTGAAAGATGGAATTATCCATAGTGAAACGGCAGAGAGCGGGATCAGAAGTGGTTTTCATCTGAACCTAGAGAAAAAAAGAAACAATCCCATTACAAATAACATTTTCTTAGCAATATATTATACTAGCAAATATATTATACTAGAACTGACAAGTGATTACATTTTCACGCAATTTGGGTGCATAGATCCTGAGAAATCAGTACCCAGAACAACCACTTCTGGCCGTAGTAACGGCCTTGATACGCCTGGGCATTGAGTCAAACAGAGCTTGGATGGCGTGTACAGGTACAGCTGCCCATGCAGCTTCAACACGATACTACAGTTCATCAGGAGTAGTGACTGGTGTATTGTGACGAGCCAGTTGCTCGGCCACCATTTACCAGACGTTTCCAATTTGTGAGAGATGTGGAGAATGTGCTGGTCAGGGCAGCAGTCGAACATTCTCTGTATCCAGAAAGGCCCGTACAGGACTTGCAACATGTGGTCGTGCATTATCCTGCTGAAATGTAGGGTTTCACAGGGATCGAATGAAGCGTAGAGCCACGGGTCGTAATCACATCTTGAAATGTGACGTTCACTGTTCAAAGTGCCATCAATGCGAACAAGAGGTGACCGAGACGTGTAACCAATGGCACCCCATACCATCACGCGGGGTGATATGCCAGTATGGCGATGACGAATACACGCTTGCAATGTGCGTTCACGGCGATGTCGCCAAACATGGATGCGACCATCATGATGCTGTAAACAGAACCTGGATTCATCCGAAAAACTGACGTTTTGCCATTCGTGCACCCAGGTCCGTCGTTCAGTACACCATCGCAGGCGCTCCTGCCTTTGATGCAGCGTCAAGGGTAACCGCAGCCATGGTCTCCGAGCTGATAGTCCACGCTGCCGCAAACGTCGTCGAACTGTTCGTGCAAATGGTTGTTGTCTTGCAAACGTCCCCATCTGTTGACTCAGGGATCTAGACGTGGCTGCACGATCCGTTACAGCCATGCGGATAAGATGCCTGTTATCTCGACTGCTAGTGATACGAGGCCGTTGGGATCCAGCACTGCGTTCCGTATTACCCTCCTGCACCGACTGATTCCATATTCTGCTCAGAGTCATTGGATCTCGACCAACGCGAGCGGCAATGTCGCGATACGATAAACCGCAATCGCTATAGGCTACAATCCGACGTTTATCAAAGTCGGAAACGTGATGGTACGCATTTCTCCTCCTTACACGAGGCATCACAACGTTTCACCAGGCAACGCCGGTCAACTGCTGTTTGTATATGAGAAATCGGTTGAAAACTTTCCTAGTGTCAGCACGTTGTAGGTGTCGCCACCGGCGCCAACCTTGTGTGAATGCTCTGAAAAGCTAATCATTTGCATATCACAGCATCTTCTTTCTGTCGGTTAAATTTCGCGTCTGTAGCACGTCATCTTCGTGGTGTAGCCATTTTAATGGCCAGTAGTGTATGTCACAACAGAACAGCGCTTCGCATCTATGCTGTCTGACCTATATAGATACTGCCACAATCGCAAGGGACGTCACATACACCAGGCACAAGAAGAGCTACGTCGTCTTTAAGAGGTCGCGGCATAACTCATACGTTGGAGGCTGGTTGAAAAACTGGTATTAGTCTCTGAAGCACACGTCCTAACTTGCAGATAGTGGCCCCACAGTATTGCCGGAAAGCAGCCGGCATTGCCTCCTCTGTCGATTAGGATGTGTGCTACGGAGACTAGGACTGAGACCAGCGTCCCGGCCTGGATTAGCGTCCCGCTAGCTTCGTGAAGGTTTCACTTCACTGTCGTCCGTACGCTCTTCTCCAAACCGGCGCACGGTCGTCGTGGGTGAGGGCGACGACTTGAGGGAGGTCTGTGCCGTGGCGTTGCTGTGCTGATGGCGTTGGCTGGGACGCGATGGCAGATGTCACCAACCAACCTGCGTCCCGACATTGGTCTTGTGGACCACCGGGGAACATCTTCCAAAAAACCCAGAGGTAGGAGTTCCATCCAACGGCACTGGGAAGTGCAGCATTAGGCACTGCTGTGGACGCCAAAGGCTGAACGGCTGGTGGAGGAGCAATGTACGTGACTGACGTCCCTGTGACGATGGATGCTGCGGTTGGTGCGGTCACTTATGTTGCGGCTACGTAGTCGGGCAGTTATGAACCTCCTCCTGATGACCCGCGAAAGGCAGGAACCGTCAAGGGCTGCACGGGGGCAGCAGTCTCAGATGTTGGTAGCATTTCTGAGACATTTAAATGTACAGGAAGATAACAAAACCAGGAAAACGTAGTTGATTTTGTTGCTTTTGATGGTTGCCTAAAGAAGAATAATATAAGCTCAGCCAGTCGTCTAAGTGACGATACCGGCTTTGGAACTTTGTTGCGAAGTTGGGATCAGAATCAGGCCGTCAAACGTGAAATTGATGTAGCAAAATGCAGTGACGATCATCACGTAATAATTCTGCTGGTGTAGTGTACTGAAAAGGTAGAGTGCTGTAAGTGTTGAGAAACAACAACAACACATCTTCCCTCCCGTGAGTCTTGGATAGTGACATTCGGATACAATGAATTCCATTTTCCTGGCAAATTTGTTGATATAACAAGGAAAACTGTACACCATTGTCCAAAACAGTTGTCTGAGGAAAGCCTTCTGAGCAAAAGACAGAAGCGAGTGCTTTTAGAGTTCTAGGGCTAGTTGTCGAATTCAGTGGGATGACAAATGGACATTCTGATCTAGGATCAGGAAAATCAATGTGGAAACTTTCCTTCGTTGGGGACTAAAGTCATGTAGACTGTTTGAAAGAAATTTCACTGTTAATTGGTTCAAATGGCTCTGAGCACTATGGGACTTAACTTCTGAGGTCATCAGTCCCCTAGAACTTAGAACAACTTAAGGTTAACTAACCTAAGGACATATCCATGCCCGAGGGAGGATTCGAACCTGCGACCGTAGCGGTCGCGTGGTTCCAGACTGAAGCGCCTAGAACCGCTCGGCCACTTCGGCCGGCGACTGTTAATTGTTCATTTTTTTTACACAATCTTGATTTCGGCTTTATAGCCATTTTCTAGTGCATGTTGAAATGCTAAAATATATCTGATTTGTCTGAGAAATGTCATCATCGAAAAAAAAACACACTTCTGGTCTTATGCCCTGAAATATGAAAACTGGTCTATAAGACCAGAAATACGTTTTTTGGACGATGACATGTCAGAGGCACATCAGATGTAGAAGGGGTTCGGAAATTCCCTTTACTAACTTCTAGGACTTGTAGAGTGGACCGATAATACAGTATTTTGAATATGAAACGATGGTTTCAATTGAGATGTGTAACGCGTCCACGTCTGCAGAGAGAAATAGAAATCTCTCACAGTTGCTTGTCCTGGAATGCAGAAGGGTGGAAAGGATGGCATGTACAACGTCTGTAACAGAGACGTTGTGATGCGTCGGTACTGGTCTGTATATAAAGTATGCTGTGTTCTTATTTAATTTTGAATAATCTAAACACGTAACGTTTAAGTGTTAATACAAATATGCTTAAGTGATAAACAGTTGTTTCGTTACGTTTCCTTTCGAATTATTAGCTAATAATTGTACTGCGTCATGCCTAATTCAATTCGCCAAACACAAGTGGATGACTTAAATATCTGAATTGAAACCGTCGCAGAATGGCGAGGAGAAGGCTGAACATTGTTCGCGGAAAGCACCGGAACCGGTTGCTAACAAATAAAAATTCTGCAAACGCCATTGAGACTGTTTCTATTTTATTTTTAATATAATATTCTCAAGTTCCTAAGCTTCGATTGCATCAGATACATCACTGTGTTTGCAAAAGTTCTGAATAACGCCATCGCGAAGCATTTCGCATTGAAAAGAATCGTTTTAACTGTAGTTAAATTTACGGACACTAAACATGCCCTTACGTTCAGCATTATATTCCTTCTGGTTACTGTGATGACGCTTACGAAAAAAATTGAATCGAGAAACAGCTACATGAATCTGTGCTTTAAAAAGTTCAACAAGTTTGCTAACGGCTTCCCCACAGGATTACATTTGGGCATTCTTTGAGACAACAGACACTACGCATTCGTTTACCTGTGATTTTGTGGACTGCAAAATATTGTTCGAGTTGGATGCGGTACGCCATCTATTTCTCTTGTTTTTCCTCAAATGCGTGGATGGGAGGAAGTGGCACCTGGCCTCTGGAATTCTGTGTTTCAGTCGTTATTGACTCCTGAGTTTCCACCAGTTTGGTTATCCACACTAACAAAGCTTCGGGTAGTTGACGCTGAACTTGAACAAGTGCAGTGACTGGTTGCTCTCCAGAACTTGTTGTATCATTTCAAATTTAAATCACTTCAAGTTTACAAGGGATTCTCATTAATGTTTAATAAAAACGCCGAAGCGATATAGATGTCGCTGCGATAGTTAATTTAATATTAGACGCGAGGGGCCGCAAATGTGGAGAAATACCCCAAAAGTGGATGACAAATGTTGAACATGTGACGTCACCAGATGACGTACCTCTCCGCATGTGCAGCAGTTGTTCTTGTCGATGCTATCGTCGCTGGTAGGGGGCACTGCTACACATTACTCCTCTAGGGTCCTGCATTTACGTTCTTGCAGCATCCAATGTGAGTAAGTAGTGGTAATACAAGACTACGATGAATCGGTTTACATTTATGAAAACAAAGTAGCCGAGATGAGCGATGTGTCGTACTGCCGCCTACCAGCGAGACTGGGATCGACAAGCCCACTCACTGCATTTGGGGCTAGGTACGTCAGCTTATGAAGTCACATGTTCCATATTTGTCATCCACTTTTGGGGTATTTCCCTGCATTTGCGGTACCGTATGTCTTTTATTAAATTACTTGTGTAACGTCAGGTACACGGCTTTGGAGTTTTTAAACTCCAATAAGAATCATTTTGTGGATATAAAAAATAAAATAACAATGTAACGATAATAATAATAATTATGCAAAAATCAAAAAATCTTCACACTTTACTCTCTTGGTTGTTTCCGGCACACAGTTTTAACCTGTCAGGAAGTTTCATATCAGCGCACACTCCGCTGCAGAGTTAAAATATCATTCTGAAAAATTAAAGTCCACCTACGTCAGATGTGGACTCTGACCACAATCTATTGGTTATGAACTGTAGATTAAAACTAAAGGAACTGCGAAAAGATGGGAATTTAAGGAGATGGGACCTGGATAAACTCACAGAACAAGAGGTTGTAGAGAGTTTCAGGGAGAGAATTAGGGAACGATTGACGGGAATGGGGGAAAGAAATGCAGCAGAAGAACAATGGGTAGCTTTGAGAGATGAAATAGTGAAGGCAGCATAGAATCAAGTAGCCAAAATGACGAGGGCTAATAGAAATCCTTGGGTAACAGAAGAGATACTGAATTTAATTGATGAAAGGAGAAAATATAAAATTTCAGTAAATGAAACAGGCAGAAATGAATACAAACGTCTAAAAAATTAAATTGACAGGAATTGCAAAATGGCTAAGCAGGGATGGCTAGAGGACAAATGTAAGGATGTACATTGGCAAACAATCTAAACAAGAACCCTAAAAAGTTTTGGTCATATGTAAAATCGGTAAGCGGATCTAAATCCCCTATTCAGTCACTCGTTGATCACGATGGCACCGAAACAGAGGACGACCGAAGAAAGGCAGAAATACTGAATTCAGTGTTCCGAAACTGTTTCACTGCGGAAAATCGTAACACGGTCCCTGACTTCAGCCGTCGCACGGACGCCAAAATGGAAAATATTGAAATAAACGATATCGGAATTGAAAAACAACTGCTATCACTTAGTAGCGGAAAAGCATCCGGACCAGACGAGATACCCTTAAGATTCTACAGTGATTATGCTAAAGAACTTGCCCCCTTTCTATCAGCAATTTATCGTAGATCGCTGGAAGAACGTAAAGTACCTAGCGACTGGAAGAAAGCGCAGGTCGTTCCCATTTTCAAGAAGGGTCATAAATCAGATGCGAATAATTATAGGCCTATTTCGCTTACGTCAATCTGTTGTAGAATAATGGAACATGTTTTGTGTTCTCGTATTATGACGTTCTTAGATAATACAAATCTCCTTCATCATAACCAACATGGATTCCGCAAACAGAGATCATGTGAAACTCAGCTCGCCCTATTTGCCCAAGAAATTCACAGTGCCGTAGACACTGGCGAGCAGATTGATGCCGTATTCCTGGACTTCAGGAAGGCATTTGATACGGTTCCGCACTTACGTTTAGTGAAAAAAATACGAGCTTACGGAATATCGGACCAGGTTTGTGATTGGATTCAGGATTTCCTAGAAGAAAGAACACAAAATGTCATTCTTAACGGTTCAAAATCTGCAGATGTAGAGGTAATTTCGGGAGTACCGCAAGGAAGCGTGATAGGACCTTTATTGTTTACAATATACATAAATGACTTAGTTGACAACATCGGTAGCTCCGTGAGGCTATTTGCAGATGACACGGTTGTCTACAAGAAAGTAGCAACATCAGAAGACTCGTACGTACTCCAGGAAGACCTGCAGAGGATTAATGCATGGTGCGACAGCTGGCAGCTTTCCCTAAACGTAGATAAATGTAATATAATGCGCATACATAGGGGCAGAAATCCATTCCAGTACGATTATGCCATAGGTGGTAAATCATTGGAAGCGGTAACGACCGTAAAATACTTAGGAGTTACTATCTGGAGCGATCTGAAGTGGAATGATCACATAAAACAAATAGTGGAAAAAGCAGGCGCCAGGTTGAGATTCATAGGAAGAATTCTAAGAAAATGTGACTCATCGACGAAAGAAGTAGCTTACAAAACGCTTGTTCGTCCGATTCTTGAGTATTGCTCATCAGTATGGGACCCTTACCAGGTTGGATTAATAGAAGAGATAGACATGATCCAGCGAAAAGCAGCGCGATTCGTCATGGGGACATTTAGTCAGCGCGAGAGCGTTACGGAGATGCTGAACAAGCTCCAGTGGCGGACACTTCAAGAAAGGCGTTACGCAATACGGAGAGGTTTATTATCGAAATTACGAGAGAGCACATTCCGGGAAGAGATGGGCAACATATTACTACCGCCCACATATATCTCGCGTAATGATCACAACGAAAAGATCCGAGAAATTAGAGCAAATACGGAGACTTACAAGCAGTCGTTCTTCCCACGCACAATTCGTGAATGGAACAGGGAAGGGGGGATCAGATAGTGGTACAATAAGTACCCTCCGCCACACACCGTAAGGTGGCTCGCGGAGTATAGATGTAGATGTAGATGTAGATGTAGATGTACAGGCATATCTCATTAGGGGTAAGATAGATACTGCCTACAGGAAAATTAAACAGACCTTTGGAGAAAACAGAACCACTTGCATGCATATCAAGAGGTCAGATGGAACCCAGTTCTAAGCAAGGAAGGGAAAGCAGAAAGGTGGAAGGAGTATATATAGGGTCTTTACAAGGGTGATGTTCTTGAGGACAATATTGTGGAAATTGAAAAAGATGTACATGAAATGGAAGATATGATACTGCTTGAAGAGTTTGACAGAGCACTGAAAGACCTAAGTCGAAACTAGGCCCCATTCCATTAGAACTACTGATAGCCTTGGGATACCCAGCCCTCACAGAACTCTACCATCTGGTGATCAAGATGTATAAAACAAGCGAAATTCCCTCAGACTTCAAGAAGAATATAATAATTCCAATCCCAAAGAAAGCAGGGGCTGACAGCTGTGAAAATTACCGAGGCATCAGTATAATAAGCCATGGCTGCAAAATACTAACACGAATTCTTTATAGCCAAATGAAAAAACTGGTAGAAGCCGACGTCGGGGAAGATCAGTTTTGATTCCGTAGAAATGTTGGAACACACGAGGCAATGCTGACTCTACGACTTATCTTAGAAAATAGATTAAGGAAAGGCAAACCTACGTTTCTAGCATTAGTAGACATAGAGAAAGCTTTTGACAATGTTGACTCGAATACTCTCTTTCAAATTCTGAAGGTGGCAGGGGTAAAATACAGGGAGCGAAAGGCCATTTACAATTTGTACAGAAACCAGATGGCAGAGTCGAGGGGCATGAAAGGGAAGCCGTGATTGGGAAGGGTGTGAGCAGGGTTGTAGCCTATCCCCGATGTTATTCAATCTGTATATTGAGCAAGCAGTGAAGGAAACAAAAGAAAAATTCGCACTAGGAATTAAAATACATGGAGAAGAAATTAAAACTTTGAGGTTCGTCGATGACATTGTAATTCTGTCAGAGACAGCAAAGGACCTGGAAGAGCAGCTGAAAGGAATGTACAGTGTCTTGAAAGGAGGATATAAGATGAACATCAACGAAAGCAAAACGAGGATAATGGAATGTAGTCGAATTAAATCAGTGATGCTGAGGGTAATAGATTAGGAAATGAGACGATTAATGTAGTAAATGAGTTTTGCTATTTGGGGAGCAAACTAACTAATGATGGTCGAAGTAGAAAGGATATAAAATGTAGACTGGCAATGGCAAGGAAGGAGTTTCTGAAGAAGAGAAATTTGTTATCATCGATTACAGATTTAAGTGTCAGGAAGTCTTTTCTGAAAGTATTTGTATGGAGTGTGGCCATGTATGGAAGTGAAACGTGTACGATAAATAGTTTGGACAAGAAGAGAATAGAAGGTTTCTAAATGTAGTGCTACAGAAGAATACTGAAGATAAGATGGGTAGATCACATAACTAATGAGGAGGTATTGAATAGGATTGGGGAGAAGAGAAGTTTGTGGCACAACTTGACAAGAAGAAGCGATCGGTTGGTAGGACATGTTCTGAGGCATCAAAGGATCACCAATTTAACATGGAAGGGCTGCGCGGAAGGTAAAAATCGTAGAGGGAGACCAAGAGATGAATACACTAAGCAGATTCAGAAGGATGTAGGTTGCAGTAGGTACTGGGAGATGAAGAAGCTTGCACAGGATAGAGTAGCATGGAGAGCTGCATCAAACCAGTCTCTGGACTGAAGACCACAACAACTACAACCTCAGTATATCGTTCGTTCACCGTCCGTTGCTCTCCATTCGTAGGTACTATGCAGACGATGTTCAAAGCAGCGCTGAAGAAAACCATCGTCCATACTTACGATTGCATAGTTCGAGAAACTCAGGTAATAATATAAACCTGCAAATCTCTAGTAATAAGCGGCATAAGGCGATGCTTCCTTCCTTCATTGAAAATGTCCGCTTATCAATAGTAACGTTTTTTTATTGTCTTTTAGCTATGGTGTCAACAAGCCCACATTTACGTCGATAGCACATCCACTACTAGTCCATGCAGCTTACGTCACACGCCAGACAGCCAGAAATGTGGGAAGTCCAACTCGAAATATTTCGATATTAAGTCAATACTCTTCTACGAAATGAGTTTCACACTCGGTCCTTTCCAGTAGATTCTTCAAATGAAGATGCTCGCCAAAAAATGTTCTGTAAATGCATACTGAACACGCCGCACAGAATCATTTACGAACGCCGATAGTTTGAGACGGGTTTTTCTCTACAACAAACACTCCAACATCTCCCAAACTTCACAGAACTGTCCGTAACAGCATCTGCTTGGACGATGTTACAAACCGAACGCGATATAACTGTCTTTTCTGCATTTTACTAAATAATTTTTTCGGACACATTTAACATGACCTTCTCGTCCGGCAGCTAGTCCACGACAGACTGAATGCCGTTGATTTCAGGGCATATAACTCATCCTACTGTGCGAGAAACACTGTACTCTCATTGGTTGATCAAAACGAACAGCCAATCAGATTAATCTTTCATGATCATATTCGCGCTCAAACTGCTTTACTCCAATCAACATTCACAGATGCATCTACGTCATTTCATGCTGCAAGTATTAACAAAATGTTCCACCGAACCAAACCAAACGAAAACTAAGAGGAAACTATACTTGAAATATACATTAGAACTGATTATCCTCTTACTGCCTTTCTGGCTGTCTTAATACAAAAGCAAACGCTCATAGACATACGACATTCACCAGTTAAGGGGATTCACAGTTATTTCATGACATCCCGGTGGCGTAACACTTACTACTGTAGTTACGTAAGGTGTAATACAATATAGAATTGAAACTTGACGTGTGTCCCACATACACACTCATATTCACTCTCATTTACTCTCACCCCAACACAAGATAAAAATATTAACTTTTAAACTGTTATTTCCATCACGAATGAAAGATTAGTATTGAAAATCACTATAAAATAAATCAGCACACTAAGAGTGCTACTACTGTTTTCAAATAATAAAAGGAATATAAACTGTTATCATTACTATCTGAATTTATTTTCGTAAGTGTCGGTTAAGTACTTTTTAAAAGTTTTTTCATATCACTGAAACTACACTCTTGGAAATTGAAATAAGAACACCGTGAATTCATTGTCCCAGGAAGGGGAAACTTTATTGACACATTCCTGGGGTCAGATACATCACATGACCACACTGACAGAACCACAGGCACATAGACACAGGCAACAGAGCATGCACAATGTCGGCACTAGTACAGTGTATATCCACCTTTCGCAGCAATGCAGGCTGCTATTCTCCCATGGAGACGATCGTAGAGATGCTGGATGTAGTCCTGTGGAACGGCTTGCCATGCCATTTCCACCTGGCGCCTCAGTTGGACCAGCATTCGTGCTGGACGTGCAGACCGCGTGAGACGACGCTTCATCCAGTCCCAAACATGCTCAATGGGGGACAGATCCGGAGATCTTGCTGGCCAGGGTAGTTGACTTACACCTTCTAGAGCACGTTGGGTGGCTCGGGATACATGCGGACGTGCATTGTCCTGTTGGAACAGCAAGTTCCCTTGCCGGTCTAGGAATGGTAGAACGATGGGTTCGATGACGGTTTGGATGTACCGTGCACTATTCAGTGTCCCCTCGACGATCACCAGTGGTGTACGGCCAGTGTAGGAGATCGCTCCCCACACCATGATGCCGGGTGTTGGCCCTGTGTGCCTCGGTCGTATGCAGTCCTGATTGTGGCGCTCACCTGCACGGCGCCAAACACGCATACGACCATCATTGGCACCAAGGCAGAAGCGACTCTCATCGCTGAAGACGACACGTCTCCATTCGTCCCTCCATTCACGCCTGTCGCGACACCACTGGAGGCGGGCTGCACGATGTTGGGGCGTGAGCGGAAGACGGCCTAACGGTGTGCGGGACCGTAGCCCAGCTTCATGGAGACGGTTGCGAATGGTCCTCGCCGATACCCCAGGAGCAACAGTGTCCCTAATTTGCTGGGAAGTGGCGGTGCGGTCCCCTACGGCACTGCGTAGGATCGTACGGTCTTGGCGTGCATCCGTGCGTCGCTGCGGTCCGGTCCCAGGTCGACGGGCACGTGCACCTTCCGCCGACCACTGGCGACAACATCGATGTACTGTGGAGACCTCACGCCCCACGTGTTGAGCAATTCGGCGGTACGTCCACCCGGCCTCCCGCATGCCCACTATACGCCCTCGCTCAAAGTCCGTCAACTGCACATACGGTTCACGTCCACGCTGTCGCGGCATGCTACCAGTGTTGAAGACTGCGATGGAGCTCCGTATGCCACGGCAAACTGGCTGACACTGACGGCGGCTGTGCACAAATGCTGCGCAGCTAGCGCCATTCGACGGCCAACACCGCGGTTCCTGGTGTGTCCGCTGTGCCGTGCGTGTGATCATTGCTTGTACAGCCCTCTCGCAGTGTCCGGAGCAAGTATGGTGGGTCTGACACTCCGGTGTCAATGTGTTCTTTTTTCCATTTCCAAGAGTGTATTAAAGGTAGCGGTATCAAATTTCGACACAAAGCTCGTCTGGCTAGCAGGTACCAAATCTGGAATTAAATAGCTAATATTTAACGTAGTTATTTTGTTTCTTAGGTGAGGTGAGTAAGTGATTTTAGTACGCGCCACAGTGAGCATTCTCACGTTCCGCTTTAGCGACAGGTGGGGCTATGGCGCATACAGCAGGCCACATGCCGGCCGCCGCCGAACGCTACTGTATTGCAGGCTCCCAAAATAGCTAGCCATAACGTAACTAACAAACTTACTGCAAAAATCTGCATTCGCGTAATAGCTGTAACGCTATAGAAGTCACAAACTCGCCGCCAGAAATGTCTGTTGTGTCCGTTGGCGTAACGAGGTGAGTGGCTACTTCAGAACATGCCGAACACTATATAATGATTAAAATATAAATGCATATATGTACAATATTTTCCATACGAAGCATACATAATTTTTAGTACTTGAGTCACTCTGCAGTCTCTCTCTGTTCCGCTACTACTGGATTTACAATACACTCTAGCGACCGCTGTAACGTTAGTTACGTTCGTAAGCTCTCTCTACACTGTCGTCTACACTCTCGGTGTGATCGGAGAACAGTTTGGTGATAACATGAGGACAATCTGAGAAAATCTGAGGCGGAGGGCTGACGGCGGAGGGTTAAAAGACGCACGGAGCAGTCACAATTAGAGGCAGAGAGTGAAGCTGACATATGTAGCGCCACCTGATAGCGTCTGGCAAGCCCTCTCTAACAGCGGATCAGAGTGGCCAGTTTAAGTGTTTCTTCTGCGGAGATGATAGCAACACACAATGCGCCGAGTACGTTCTACGTCACCGTCGATACGAGGTGCATTCAAGTTCTAAGGCCTCCGATTTTTTTTCTCTGGACTGGAAAGAGATAGAAACATGCGCATTGTTTTAAAATGAGGCCGCGTTCATTGTCAATACGTCCCAGAGGTGGCAGCACCGTACGGCAGATGGAATTTTACTGCCAGCGGTGAGAATAAGAACTGTTTTAAATACTTAAAATGGCGACGTTTTCCTTACTTGAATAGCGTGCAATCATTCGTTTTCTGAATTTGCGTGGTGTGAAACCAATTGAAATTCATCGACAGTTGAAGGAGACATGCGGTGATGGAGTTATGGGTGTGTCGAAAGTGCGTTCGTGGGTGCGACAGTTTAATGAAGGCAGAAAATTGTGTGACAACAAACCGAAACAACCTCGGGCTCGCACAAGCCGGTCTGACGACATGATCGAGAAAGTGGAGAGAATTGTTTTGGGGGATCGCCGAATGACTGTTGAACAGATCGCCTCCAGGGTTGGCATTTCTGTGGGTTCTGTGCACACAATCCTGCATGACGACCTGAAAATGCGAAAAGTGTCATCCAGGTGGGTGCCACGAATGCTGACGGACGACCACATGGCTGCCCGTGTGGCATGTTGCTAAGCAATGTTGACGCGCAACGACAGCATGAATGGGACTTTCTTTTCGTCGGTTGTGACAATGGATGAGACGTGGATGCCATTTTTCAATCCAGAAACAAAGCGCCAGTCAGCTCAATGGAAGCACACAGATTCACCGCCACCAAAAAAATTTCGGGTAACCGCCAGTGCTGAAAAAATTATGGTGTCCATGTTCTGGGACAGCGAGGGCGTAATCCTTACCCATTGCGTTCAAAAGGGCACCACGGTAACAGGTGCATCCTACGAAAATGTTTTGAAGAACAAATTCCTTACTGCACTGCAACAAAAACGTTCGGGATGGGCTGCGCGTGTGCTGTTTCACGAAGACAACGCATCCGCACATCGAGCTAACGTTACGCAACAGTTTCTTCGTGATAACAACTTTGAAGTGATTCCTCATTCTCCCTACTCACCTGACCTGGCTCCTAGTGACTTTTGGCTTTTTCCAACAATGAAAGACACTCTCCGTGGCCGCACATTCACCAGCCATGCTGCTATTGCCTCAGCGATTTTCCAGTGGCCAAAACAGACTCCTAAAGAAGCCTTCGCCGCTGCCATGGAATCATGGCGTCAGCGTTGTGAAAAATTTGTACGTCTGCAGGGCGATTACGTCGCGAAGTAATGCCAGTTTCATCGATTTCGGGTGAGTAGTTAATTAGAAAAAAAATCGGAGGTCTTAGAACTTGAATGCACCTCGTATTGCAGTACTATTGCACCCGTAAAAACTTGTTCTAATGTGCACTCGATGTCTGTATACACTATGTGATCAAAAGTATCCGGACGCCTGGCTGAAAATGACTTCCAAGTTCGTGGCGCCCTCCATCGGTAATGCTGGAATTCAGTATGGTGTTGGCGCACTCTTAGCCCTGATGACAGCTTCCACTCTCGCAGGCATACGTTCAATCAGGTGCTGGAAGGTTTCTTGGAGAATGGCAGCCCATTCTTTACGGAGTGCTGCACTACGGAGACGTATCGATGTCGGTCGGTGAGGCCTGGCGCGATGTCGGCGTTCCAAAACATCCCAAAGGGGTTCTGTAGGATTCAGGTCAGGACTCTGTGCAGGTCAGTCCATTACAGGGATGTTATTGTCGTGTAACCACTCCGCCACAGGCCGTGAATTTTGAACAGCTGTTCGACCGTGTTGATAGATGCAATTGCCATCCCCGCATTGCTCTTCAACAGTGGGAAGCAATAAGGTGCTTAAAACATCAATATTGGCCTATGCTGTGATAGTGCCATGCAAAGAAACAAGGGGAACAAGCCCCCTCCATGAAAAACACGACCACGCCGTAACACCACCGCCTCCGAATTTTACTTTTGGTACCACACGCGCTGGCAGATGACGTTCACCGGGCATCAGCCATACCCACACCCTGCCATCAGATCCACACATTCTGTATAGTGATTCGTCACTCCACAGAACGTTTCTTCACTGTTCAATCGTCCAATTTTTACTCTCCTTACAACAAGCGAGGCGTCGTTTGGCATTTACCGGCGTGATGTGTGGCTTATCAGCAGCCTCTCGACCATGAAATCCAAGTTTTCTCACCTCCCGCGCCGGCCGTGGTGACCGTGCGGTTCTAGGCGCTGCAGTCTGGAACCGAGCGACCGCTACGGTCGCAGGTTCGAATCCTGCCTCGGGCATGGATGTGTGTGATGTCCTTAGGTTAGTTAGGTTTAAGTAGTTCTAAGTTCTAGGGGACTGATGACCTCAGATGTTAAGTCCCATAGTGCTCAGAGCCATTTGAACCATTTTTTCACCTCGCGCCTATCTGTCATAGTACTTGCAGCGGATCCTGATGTAGTTTGAAATTCCTGTGTGATGGTGTGGATAGACGTCTGCCTATTACACATTACGACCCTCTTTCTCTGTAAGCGGTCTCTGTCAGTCAACAGACTTTTGTGCTGTTCGTGTTCCTTCACAATTACATTTCACTATCGCACCGGAAATAGTGGACATAGAGATATTTAGGAATGTGGAAATCTCGCGTACAGACGTATGGCACAAGTGACACCCAATTACCTGACCACGTTCGAAGTCCGTGAGTTCCGCAGAGCGCCCATTCTGCTCTCTCACGATGTCTAGTTACTACTGAGGTCACTGATATGGAATATCCGGCAGCACATTGCACCTAATATGAGAAACGTATTTTCTGGGGGTGTACGCTTACTTTTGATCTTATAGTGTATATTATGTGTTAGTCTGTTGCAGTATTTGATGAACTGGATGTACACGATCTTAATATTAGGCGTTATTCTGCTAAATGTATTCAAAAATGAGAGTAGCCAGAATATGCAGCTCACTTTTCTTTCCTATGAAATACCACAGATAACGTTCACGTATACACAAGAATAGGTTTATGATGAGCAGTAATCCTTAAATACGATAATCTTGGTAACTTATTTAACGGAAGTAGTATACCGCTGGGCCTCCTACATACAGAATTAGCAGATTTACATTTTTTTCACAGTTATATTTCATGACATATAAGTGTACAACTCTGAACTGTTAAGTTCTTTCTTTCTATTCGTCCTCCTACTCTTCTTCATTTTCTTCCATTCCTCCGAGAACCATCCACTCATAATCATATACTGCATTAATAATAGTGCCTTTATTCTGTTTTTCAGATACGTGTACGTGCTTCAACTCGTTGTGAAATAGTATACTGGCGAAGTTTAATTCGGTTTGCTATACTGAATATGTAGTTAAACAATTTGCGTTGTTCTTTGCAGGATACAAACCTCCCATAATGTTCTATTAGAAACGACCATTGTCTCTTGACTGCATTCTTATTTTCAACCACCTTGACAAATTTTCTGCACATCCCTGCCTGAAACAATTCGTTTTCCTTGACGCTAACAGACAATTTGACAGTTTCTTTCTAACTGTAAGTGCATCCTCTTTTGAAAAGGTTCTAGTATCTAAAAAAGTCTGTCTCTAATGTTAGTTGAAAATCACTCCACACCAAATTCATTTTACTGCGGTTTACATTTTTAGTATTTACAAACATTTAGGTTACTGTACGTGAGCTGGGCACGAGAAATTTCTAGACAGTTTATGTTATCTGGATGGCAGAAATGTGAAACGGAGTAGAGGAGAGTGAAGGGTTGGGAGGGACTGGTAGGGTACTAACGAGTGAAAGGCGCTATCCACGTTAGACATAAGTCAGTAGCCCCATTACAATACTGCTTACTTCACTTAGCCACCGATCACAGGGCACATATTGTCCCTTCGAAGTGCAGTTGAAAAGTAAGTTTGGTTGCTATCCCTGGTTCTTACTCGAAGAATCCTGTCGAGAGAAGAACTGTAGATCGATATAAGGGGAACTAATTTTTGTAATCAACCAAACTGGGTCTTTTGCAGCAAGTTCTACAGGAACTTTAAAAACCATTCAACAGCCAAGATCACTTTTTTTTTTGTTTGTTCGAGGCAACCGGTTTCAACGGATTATACCGTCATCTTCAGGTCTTAAATCTGTTGTTATAAATTATTTTCATTTTACGCTGACCTCCAGCACAAGATGTGCAAAAATAGCAAATTATAAAAGGTTTGTCATCGCTAAAACATTTAAAAACATAAAGCACTTTGTGCAACAGGCTATGTCCATATACACATTAATGACAGTTGCTTGTTGCGTTATACAAACAAGGTCCGCAATACCGCAACTGTTTCCATATGCTGGGCATACTTAGTTTCGAATATGATGCTGCTGTAATAGACTGTATTATTAGTATTCGTGCTTTACAGGTACAAATAAGGTTAATATTCAACATTAAACATTTAGTACAGAGACCAGCATTAAATACAGTCATTCTATCTTTTCACACAACTTTCTGCATCTGATTCACGTATTTCATGAGCTTTGCTATTTATATTTCTTTCGTCTTCCTCTCCTATGAATCTTGACAGATCTTAGCCTGGTCGCAAATCTAGAAAGTAATGATGAGGAGTAATGTAACCACAAGAATGTCACACGATTTTTAAATGTTGCTCATCATCCTGGGAATATTTTCCAGAATCGATCAGTAGAAGAGAGAGATAGAGAAGGATCCAGTCGAGAGATGTGCGATTAGTTATGTGTTTACATCCTACAGGATTTCTGTTTTATGAGCTGGAAAGGAAGGCACACTTTCGTGCCTAATGATTCGACTTGTAATACTGGAGACAGCCTCAGACGCAACGGAGACCTAGTTGGTTTTCAACGATTTGAAGTTGAGAAAACCACACTATTTATTCGTAGCCACCCAACGGTCGGGTCACGATGTAATTATTGTGCTTGAATGCGCAGAGAGTCCACAGAAATGCTAAATCGCACAAACAGTTTTAACAAAAAGAAGAAGGCCTAAACTGACTTGCATTGTGGACTCTAAGCGGAAAAATTGCTTAGGCGGCGGACTTGTACCCCTAAAACAAGAATCAACATAAAAGTGTAATCTCACCCTCCTTCCTACTTGCAGCTATTGTCCCCATTAGTCTTTTATGAAGATCTGAGAGGAGCGAAGATTACAATAAACTTAGCTTGGTATGCTGAGTTGGCTCCAGCTCAGCTTCTCTAAGGGGTCTGATCCTTAACAATTTTAGAACCTCACGGTTGAACTGAACTGAATAAATTTGTACATTGTTGTTCCAGAATTTTTATTTTTAGATAAATATCTGTTGTCACATTTCAGTATATCATAGAGTCTTTTGATTTTTCACGTTAACAAAGCCGAATGTTCACAGAAAAATAAGCCCGAGCACATCAGAAGCATGCTTACGACTCTAACAACTCTCACACTCTGAGGAAATAACCATATTCCAAAGGATTGACAGTTTTCCTTAACAAATGAATTTCTACTAGTTTCTGTTGCATTATTATTTCTGTTACATTATTTATTTCATAAATGCATCCAGAAATAAACATTGTAATTAGTACATTATTGCGTAATTTATAATAGAAATTTTAAGTGTGCCCATAGTCGTAATTTCAACTATTCATAAAAAAAAATGATTTTAACTGTGTGTTCAGAACAAGTACTTATCGATTATAACTTCGAAACTAAAACATTTTGCAGAGTAACTCCTCTATACAAATTTAATCTTCGAATATAACATGTTGTTGTTGTTGTGGTCTTCAGTCCAGAGACTGGTTTGATGCAGCTCTCCATGCTACTATATCCTGTGCAAACTTTTTCATCTCCCAGTACCTACTGTAACTTATATCCTGAATCTGTTTAGTGTATTCATCTCTTGGTCTCCCTCTACGACTTTTACCCTCCACGCTACCCTCCAATACTAAATTGGTGTTCCCTTGATGCCTCAGAATACGCCCTACCTACCGATCCCTTCTTCTAGTCAAGTTGTGCCACAAATTTCTCTTCTCTCCAATTCTATTCAATACCTCCTCATTAGTTATGTGATCTACTCATCTAATCTTCAACATTCTCCTGTAGCACCAAATTTCTATAGCTACTATTCTCTTCTTGTCTAAACTATTTAAAGTCCACATTTCACTTCCATAAACGGCCACACTCCATACGAATACTTTCAGAAACGATTTCCTGACACTTAAATCTATACTCCATGTTAACAAATTTCTCTTCTTCACAAAGGCTTTCCTTGCCATTGCCTGCCTACATTTTATATCCTTGGTCCCCAAATAGCAAAACTCATTTACTACTTTAAGCCTCTCATTTCCTAATTGCTTTTGTTGATGTTCATCTTATATCCTCTTTTCAAGACACTGTCCATTCCGTTCAGCTGCTCTTCCAGGTCCTTTGCAGTCTCTGACCGAATTACAATGTCATCGGCGAACCTTAAAGTTGTTATTTCCTCTCCATGGATTTTAATTCCTAGTCCGAATTTTTCTTTTGTTTCCTTTTCTGCTTGTTCATCTGGTCATCTGGTTTCTGTACAAATTGTAAATGGTTGTTCGCTCCCTGTATTTTACCCCTGCCACCTTCAGAATTTGAAAGAGGGTATTCCAGTCAATATTGTCAAAAGCTTTCTCTAAGTCTACAAATGCTAGAAACGTAGGTTTGCCTTTCCTTAATCTATTTTCAAAGATAAGCCGTAGGGTCAGTATTGCCTCACGTGTTCCAACATTTCTACGGAATCCAAACTGATCTTCCCCGAGGTTGGATTCTACCAGTTTTTCCATTCGTCTGTAAAGATTTCGTGTTAGTAGTTTGCAGCCGTGGCTTATTAAACTGATAGTTCGGTAATTTTCACATATGGCAACACCTGCTTTCTGTGGGATTGAAATTATTATATTCTTCTTGAAGTATGAGGGTAATTCGCCTGTCTCATACATCTTGCTCACTAGATGGTAGAGTTTTGTTAGGCCTGGCTCTCCCAAGGCTCTCATTAGTTATAAAGGTATGTTGTCTGCTCCCAGGGCCTTGTTTCGACGTAGGTCTTTCAGTGCTCTGTCAAACTCTTCACACAATATCATAGCTCCTATTTCATTTTCATCCACATTCTCTTCCATTTCTATAATATTGTCCTCAAGAACATCACCCTTGTATAGACTCTTTATATACTCCTTCCACCTTTCTGCTTTCCCTTCTTTACTTATAACTGGGTTTCCACCTGAACCCTAGATATTCATGCAAGTGGTTCTGTTTTCTCCAAAGGTCTCTTTAATTTTCATGTAGGCAGTATCTACCTTACCCCTAGTGATATGCGCCTCAACATCCTTACATTTGTCCGCTAGCCATCCCTGCTTAGCCATTTTGCACTTCCTGTCGATCTCATTTTTCAGACGTTTGTATTCCTTTTTGCACGTTTCATCTATTGCTTTGTTATATTTTCTCCTTTCATCAATTAAATTCAATATCTCTTCTGTTACCCAAGGAATTCTATTAGCCCTCGTCCACATCTGCCCCTGGAAATGTCTTACAATGTAAAACTTGGTTCCTGAATATCTGTCTTACCACTATGTAATCTATGAGACCTTCCAGTATCTTCAGGTTTCTTCCATGTATACAACCTTCTTTTATGATTCTTGAACCAAGTGTTAGCTATGATTAAGTTATGCTTTGTGCAAAATTCTACCAGGCCGCTTCCTCTTTCGTTCCTGAATCCCATTCCATATTCACCTACTACGTTTCCTTCTCTTTCTTTTCCTACTATCGGGTTCCAGTCACCCCTGACTATTACATTTTCGTCTCCCTTTACTATCTGAATAAGTTCTTTTATCTCAGCATACATTTCATCAATCTCTTCGTCATCTGCGGAGCTAGTTGGCATATAAATTTGTACTACTGTGGTAGGCGTGGGCTTCGTATCTATCTTGGCCACAATAATGCGTTCACTATGCTGTTTGTAGTAGCTTACCCGCATAACATACTGCATATAAAATAATATGAAAGTTTTCAAAAAAGCAACTGAGATGATACTGATCTGTCCAAAATTCGAAAAATAATACTGATATCGACAAGTATTGTTGAGGAAAAGTACTGCTACAGGAGGAAGTCCCTTTACAAAAAGTAAATAACTGCCATGAATACACCCTTACGGTTACGAGCTGAGGATGCATGCAGGTATATATTTACGACTGTGGTGCTGTTTGATTAATTGTTTCGGTCTACTGTTTGGACTGAGGTGTTCAGTTCTGTGCTCTAGACTGAAGAAACATTAGCTTTTCGTTTTTTGTGTCTGCTGCCCTGTACTTCCAGTCATCTCAATGTGATACCCGGATAAAACTGTTGCTAACTACCTACCCACCTATACACACAAACACATAAAGTAAAATTGTTCCAATCTCCCAGTCCAACCAGGCAATTCGGAAGGTTTCCATTGGGCATCCTTTTAAATCCTTGTAGGTAATGAGCTCATTAGAGACCGATTCATACGGCGAGAAATAACGCGTTTAAAGTAAAAAATAAAAGCTTTCCGAGCGTTAGATGTTTCTCTGCCGGCTCAGACGACCGATGGGTCGTACCTGTTTTTTAGTTCAGCATTTCAATTTAAAAACAATTTAATTACAGCGGGTGCAGTCTGAGAGCGGACGCACTCCGCAAGAGAGCCTCTTCCTGCCTGCCTGCTAAGGAATTTATCAGTCAGCGAAAGAGGAAATTAATTTCCGTCCCATCTCCGGATCTGCTTACCGAGGGGACTTGGAAATATTTGAAACATCGCCAACATTTCACTCTTCTGGAAAAAAATACACTGCTTATTTAATGAGCTTTTATCCGGAAATATAAATATCCAACACAGTATATTAACTTGTCGATGGAATCCGTTTTCGATCTACAATACTGATTAATGTAAGAAGCGACATTATTTATACTGATAGAAACAATATAATAGTCCATAACATGTAAATGTGAAGAGATTTTGATGTACTCCTTAACAACAAATATTTGCAGCCATTCTCCCAAAGCTGCTACGCCAATTATTTTTATCTTGCAGATAAGAATAAATAATCCCTGCCGTTTCGAAAGGAATCATAATTTTTTAGCAATCATGTTGCAGCTGTCCACATTAGCCATTTTCAGTTGTCTAGAAAGCAGGAAAACCTTATTATTTCACTATAAATATACTGATGTGAGACAGGTATTGTTTCACGGCATCACATTTAGGTTAACTTAATATTTTAACCACTTACAATTATAGGATTGTAACCACCACAAGCACATCACAGGCCTCCCGTCCCCACGCTGACATCCAGCTTCACTGCTACCCTCTACGGGTTTCATGACGCATCAGTTAACTAAAGAGAAAAGGCAAGTTCAATGCATAGCAAAAAACAGTCAACGGACACACGTAAATCGTAGGAAATATAATAGTAATGGCTACCTTACAATTCTGCAACTGTAAACAGTGTAAATATTAAGATAACTGAACTGTGCTGCCAGGAAACATTAAAAATCTTAATAAGCAAATATTGATAGTTAAATAATTATCGCTTTTATTTCCTTGGAACCACTGAAGATGCCTACTACGGTTATGTGAAATGTGTTTGGTACTATTGGATACCAATTGTATACAGAAGATTTTAGCCAATAACGCCCTTTCCTCTGCATCAACGCGGGAATGTCAACCTATGACGATGGCCCTCCAGTGGTAGCCACAATAGTTTTAAGCAATACTCCCAGTTCTCCAGTACAAAAGCGGGAAAACCCCCTCTTTCTAAAAGAACGCGACACTGGTCTCTGAGAGTGTTCTAGCAACAGCGGACACCGAAACATCCTGAAGAAATTCCCAGCAGAGGGGTCGAAACGTCGATTATTCTAGAGGAAATATGACGCGACCTAACAACCCTGAATATTTTAACTTTAGCGACAACGGCCACGAAATCCTGAAGACTTACATAAAATTCAAATACTTACTTCTGTAACGCTTGAGAAAACCACATGCATTCACATGCACAAGTGTGTGTGTGCACCAATATATAAACATAGACATTATTTCTCAAAAGAAGATGTGAAAATGATTTATACCCCATGCATTTAATACAAAGCGACCAAAACAAAATAGGCCAGAAAAGTGTTTCATCCACATCGTAGAATCATTTAAACAGTACCAAAATCATGTGTCATTTTACAGAATGGGTATATTTGAGAGGTTTCTTTCCTCATGTTAATTAAATGAGGAAACTTATTGTAATACTATGCTATGAATGATGTTTTGGAAAGAAAGTGAAATATATATTGGAAATTATAACATAGCGATAAATACATAAGCTAAACTGTATGCCAATATGTGCGAAGACTTTCGTTTTGCTGCAGGAAAGATCTTCATGTTATAAAACAACAGAAAATATAAGAGTTTCAGTATACTGCAATACTTAAAGTTTCCCATGTTTACTGTATTCCCCTTTTTCTAATGTAGACAGTTAGTGTGCGAATAGTGGATAGCTAAATAAATGAATTTACATTTGAGTTTTTAATTTATGAACACAAGAGTTTAACTGAGCTGCAGTACATAAAGGAAGTGTATGCCCAATAGAAAACATTATATTAATAGTACTTTACAGGAGCATAGGAGATGAAATCGATAACAAGACACAAATCCTGAGTTGTACACGTAAGATGCAATTCACAGTCGAACACGAAGAAGACTAATTAATTAATTTCCTGGCCTTGACAATTGTAAATAGTAGA
This sequence comes from Schistocerca cancellata, assembly GCF_023864275.1. Lineage (NCBI taxonomy): Eukaryota > Metazoa > Arthropoda > Insecta > Orthoptera > Acrididae > Schistocerca > Schistocerca cancellata. The sequence goes on along the minus strand of NC_064627.1, from coordinate 949,032,339 downwards.
GGCAGATATTTCGGCGTATACAGAAAGCCTACTGCTACAGCCACGGTTATTAACTCAAAATCATCTCTTCCCTGTAAATATAAAAAGGCATTATAAATGGCATTCATTAGGACAATTATTCGTAGAATTCTGAACCGAAAGAGAAATCTCAGTTTTGATACAAATTGCAAGTGCAAATGGCTGTAGTACTGAAGAGGTGGAAGCTATTCTAAATAAAGTTAAACGGAGTCTGTAAATGTGTCAACTACAGAGACACTAAGTTTCGTCAGTATGACATATACGGGCAACATTTTGGAGAAGACAGATCGTTTATTTCGAAATCAAAATATTAACTTAAGTTATGTCACCAGGAACTCTTTTCAGCAAAACTGAAGCACACTCTTGCAGGATGAACTAGGATCAGAATACCAGGTCACCAATTTTTTTAAACCTAGTGCTGGTCTGGAGCAGGTGACAGAGCATTTAGGATCACTTTGCAAAGATTTCACTAAGGAAGACACCGTGGTTATAGTGGGTGGGGCAGGTAACAGTATTGACAGAGATCCTGGCGAAGATTGCATCAGCATCGAAGCATACCAGTGTTGAGTTTGTATCTGTTCTTGGGCGCCATGACCGACCTCATTTGAACTCTTCTGTCAAGAGAGTTAATTTGGAGCTGGAACGGCTGCTCATGTCGGGTGCGGGGTCACACATTGGTGTGGTTCATGTTGATTCTATCAGTAGGTGGGATTATACTAGGCATGGCCTTCACCTCAACAGGAAGGGGAAGGGTAAATTGGCTGGGGAAATAGCAGGAAAGTTAAAGGGGGGAGGTACTGTCATGAGTGGTAAAATACCAGTGGTTATAGGATTCAGAAAAGACCCTTTTTCAGGGTAGGGAGGACAGAAAGAAAGCAAATTTTAAGAGAGGTTAGAACTGAGACAAACCTTCAGTTTGAGAAAGAAATCAAAAAAACATAATTCCAGTTTATTACATCAACATAAACAGCCATTGGTTAAGAATTTTCAACTGTCAGCAGATATTTTAACTCCACCCAATTTTAACTCAGCCAATGTGAAATGTCAGCTATCTTTATTGCATCAAAATATTCGAGGACTGAGAAATAAAATTAATGAATTAACTATCTGCATAGATGAATTAGAGTCTTCAAACCCAGCTGACATAATCTGCCTCTCAGAACATCATGTGACCACTGGTATAGAACTTTTAAGTGTTACAGGGTTTAGGTTAGCATCTCACTTTTGTAGATCAGAAATGGAGAAAGGAGGAGTTGCCACATTCATCAGGAACTGTCATAAATTTAAGAACATAGACATTCATTAATTTTGCCTAGAACAGCATATGGAAGCATGTGCAACAGAATTAGATTTTCACAAAAAATCTTTCATAATATTAAGTGTATATCGAGCACCTGCAGGTAACTTTAATCTGTTTGTAAACCACCTTGAAGCTGTACTGGCCCATTTAACAACCAAAAACAAAGAAATAGTGGTTGCTGGTGATTTCAATGTAGATTTCCTTAAAGACTCTCCCAATAAGAACTTATTTGAGTTAGTAACACTATCATTCAACAACTTAATTCCCACAGTAAAGTTCCCCACTAAGATAGCCACTTGCTCACAAACAGCCATTGATAATATCTTTATAGAAAAGTCCAATGAACAAAATTATATTACAAAACCAATAGTCAATGGCCTCTCAGACCATGACATGCAGTTCCTTCTGTTAAATGTTAATACTGAACAGGATATAAAATCTGTTAAATCTGAGCTCAAGAGGGTAATCAGTAAGCCAAAAATTGATTATTTTAGGACACTCCTCAGAGACTTTCACTGGACTGATGTTTACAGTGCTCATGGCATGAATGAAAAATATAACATTTTTGCTAATAAAGTGCTTACCTTATTTGAACACTGCTTTCCCCCAAAACCTACCAAGGTTAGAGCAAAGTCTACAAAGAAGCCATGGATTACTCGAGGAATAGGGGTATCTTGTAAAACAAAAAGAAAACTGTATCTGTCAATCCGAAACATTTCCAATGTTGATGCTATAGCACATTATAAGAAATACTGCAAAATATTAAAGACTGTAATACGGATGTCAAAGCAAATATATTACAAGGAAAAGATAGTCATATCAGATAACAAAATAAAGACAATATGGGACATAGTGTAGGAGGAGACTGGTAGAACCAGACATGAAGAGGAACAAATAGCATTAAGAGTAAATGATACATTGGTGACAGATTTGTATAGTGTTGTTTAACAAACATTTTATAACTGTTACTGAAAAGATGGGGTTTTCAGGTTCTGTAGATGCTGCTATGGATTACCTTAGACCAGACATTTCAAGTACCTTCCATAATATGAATTTGACCCTCACCACCCCAACAGAAATAATGTCCATCATAAAATCTTTAAAATCAAAAACATCTAGTGAGTATGATGAAATATCAACAAAGTTAATTAAAGAATGTGATTCTGATCTAAGTAACATATTAAGCTATCTGTGTAACCAGTCGTTTATCAGTGGAATATTTCCTGAATGGCTGAAATATGCTGAAGTTAAGCCACTGTTTTGAAGGGAGATAAAGAAATAGCATCAAATTTCCGTCCAATTTCACTGTTGCCAGAATTCTCAAAAATTTTCGAAAAAGTAATGTGCAGTCGTCTTTATAACCATCTTATCTCAAATAACATACTGTCAAAGTCACAGTTTGGATTTCTAAAAGGTTCTGATATTGAGAAGCCTATCTTCACTTACAGTGAAAATGTGTTTAATTCATTAGACAAAAAATTGCAGGCAACTGGTATATTTTGTGATCTGTCAAAGGCATTTGACTGTGTAAATCACAATATCCTTTTAAGTAAACTAGAATATTATAGTGTAACAGGAAATGCTGCAAAATGGTTCAAATCTTATATCTCTGGCAGGAAACAAAGGGTGTTATTAGGAAAGAGACATGTATCAAGCTATCAGGCATCATCCAACTGGGAACTAATTACATGTGGGGTCCCACAAGGTTCCATTTTGGGGCCCTTACTTTTCCTTGTGTATATCAATGACCTTTCATCAGTAACATTACCAGATGCCAAGTTTGTTTTGTTTGCCGATGATACAAACATTGCAATAAATAGCAAATCAAGTGTAGTCTTAGAAAGATCAGCCAATAAAATATTTGTGGACATTAATCACTGGTTCCTAGCCAATTCTTTGTCACTAAACTTTGAATAAACACACTACATGCAGTTCAGAACTTGTAAGGGGTGTCCCAAGAGTATACGTCTAACATACGATGACAAGAAGATAGAAGAAGTGGACAGTGTTAAATTCTTGGGATTACAGCTTGATAATAAATTCAACTGGGAGGAGCAGACCACAGAACTGCTGAAGCGTCTTAACAAATCTCTGTTTGCAATGCGAATTTTGTCAGACATTGGGGATATAAAAATGAAAAAGCTGGCATACTATGCTTACTTTCATTCCATAATGTCATATGGTATTATTTTTTGGGGTAATTCATCAAGCCAAGCTAAAGTTTTCCGGGCACAAAAACGTGCAGTAAGAATTATATGTGGTGTGAACTCAATAACATCCTGCAGAAGTCTGTTTAGGGAACTAGGGATACTAACTACAGCTTCCCAATATATTTATTCCTTAATGAAATTTGTCATTAAAAATATATCACTTTTTCAAACCAACAGCTCAATTCATGGAATCAATACTAGAAATAACAATAATCTTCACAAGGATTTAAAGTCACTTAGTCTTGTACAAAAAGGTGTGCATTATTCAGGAACACACATTTTCAATAACTTGCCAGCAGCCATAAAAAGCTTAACAACCAATGACATTCAGTTTAAGAGAAGCCTAAAGGATTTATTGGTGGCCAACTCCTTCTATTCCATTGATGAATTTCTTAGTAAAACCAACTGATTTGTATATAAGTACAACATAACTTCTGCACAATTTCAGTGCAGTAATGTGTTCACTGAAAATTTGTGTGTCTGTGTGTGTGTGTGGTTGTGTGTAAGTATAATCTAACTTCTGCACCATTTCAGTGCAGTAATGTGTTCATTGTAAATAAGTATTTCAGTAGTTGTATTACATGTTTATTACCTTATAAATAAATAAAAAACTTTTTTATTTTAAATTCAGTGCATTAGTATTTGTAAAATGAGTCTTAGTGTTCATTAAAAAATGACGATCATTCCACTTGGACCTGTGGAATGGTACATTAGCTTATTTGTTTTAGTTGTAAATATTTGTCATGTATTGTTGTTCTTCTGACATGTTCCACATCCTGGAGGACCTCCTCACTACAGATCAGTTGGAATGAAAGTAAATCTAATCTAATCTAATCTAAACTATAAATAACCAACTGAATAAGATTAACAAATCTGGTGTTTACAATATTACACGCAACGACTGTAATAAACAACATGCAGGACAGACAGGCCATAATTTCATACAATTTAAAGAACATACCACGGGAGTAGCATCTAGGTTAGATGCATTAGAAGAAATAGAATTTTATAGCCTCCACAAGAGTTTGCCTCAAATTTGCTGATGAGGAGATTATCTTCAGGGGAAAACATTACTATGACTATTTGCTGAACTGTTCTGCTGCTCTGTTTTTAATTTTGTATATCTTTTTACTACATAATATACCATGCTTAAAGGAACATGGTTTTAAATGAATCCATACTGAAGCTGCCCTCCCACGCGACGTGAAAATATACGTGGGCGGGAGTCCCAGACGTGGAGCGAGGCCCACGAGAAATACAGGCCATAGTGCGTAAATCACAACACTTGACACTGCAGGTCTTACGAGTTCCAATAGCCATTACCTGCATGGAGCGAATAACTAATTCAAAGGGGGTTTAATAATTTTTGACTACGTGTTTAAATGCATGCAAGATCTCCATAGCACACAACAAAGCTAGGACCTTTGGTGGGTACCTACTGAATTACATGTTGATTTTTCCGTGGGCCCTGAACGGACTCGAGCGTTCGCGAAATCTGGCAGGCAAGCCGTTTACTGTGACGTCCCAAGTTCGTTGCGGGGCCCGTGTTTCTCATGGCCCCAGGTGAAGAACTGGGGACGTTACAGCGTGAAATTCCACGTTGCCCTACTGTGAGGAATCTGATGCGCCAAATTTTTGCCTCGTTGAGAGAGACTTGGCAATCATATGCGACATCGTTTTACTTCACAAGCAGAGCATAGGAGCCGCCATAACGTACGGCGTCAAACTTTGTATTTTTTGAGCCGTTTTTCTCATAGAGTACATAGCATTAACATAAGCTGTTTGAAACTTGTGTGGCACCTCTCGAGAACTCGGTAGGTAAAGGCTTCTTGCAGGTGATGTTTTTAATATTACAATTTGTGTGCTGCGAAAGTTTGCCATTTCAATGCTGACATGCAGTGATGTCTCAAAAGCTCGTGATTTGGTACGACTCACGTATTAAATATCAAATAATGACATTTGAAGATACAGTCATTAGCAAGCGTATGTCATCTAAGGAGGCGCAATTGTTCTCTGGAAGATGTGCAGTTGATAGGACTGTGGGTTCATAAACTATATGAGGAAAGGTAGCAGGTGCGTCCACCCCACCCCCCTCCCAAATCTTTTCTTTTTTTCACCTTTAGCTTTCTAAAAAATTGTGGTGCTTGATCATTCGTCTAACAGAAGCATTATCTCAGAAGTCTGTGTTATCTATAATGAATCATATATTTGTTGTAATTCTTCTTGCAAAGATCAACTAGTCGCATATTCTCCCTGTGGCCAGAAATCTCAACGTGATTGCCAGTCTATGTCTGAAAGTAAACACAACTTACGAATGGGTCTGAACACTATGGGACTTGACGTCTAAGATCATCACGCCCGTAGAACTTAGAACTACTTAAACCTAACTAACCTAAGGTCATCACACACATCCATGCCCGAGGCAGGATTCGAACCTGCGACCTTAGCGGTCGCGCAGTTCCAGACTGTAGTGCCTAGAACCACTCGGCTGCCCCGGCCAGCCACACAAGTTACACTCTGAAAGTTTCTGTTATTATAAAACATTCTATAACATATCTATACATGACTCCACGTTTGTGAACTGCCTCATGTTTCTATATTGCCGGTAAATACCTGTTTCAATGACGGTGAGCAGCTACGAAAAAGCTATTTACTGGCAAGGTACACTTGAGCCAGATAAACCCAGAGATAGATGAAGCTTCGAAAACATCTCCTCTTTCATTCGAATGGAATTACTAAAAAATCTCAATCTTCGAATCTCTTTGATGGAGTATGGTACTTCACAGTGTTGGCAGTGTAGTGGGATCTTCTGCAATCGAATGTATCACGATGACCAAATTCGGTGGGAAGAGGTAGAAGGCACCATAATAGGACTCGTCCAAGCTTTCCAAATGATTTATTGCTTCCAAATACAGTGACGTGTTCCCCTCAGTCTACATCACTGGGTCCCACAATGCTGAGGACACCACTTTGCTGGCTGCAAAATGGCTTGGCGCGGAATGGCTGCCTCAGCGACCCATGTACGCACTGTGTGTGTCGCTCTTGTATGCCAGCGGAGTTGCGTCGTCGTCAGGATGCCGGCAGTCGACTCAGTAGTCAGCATCCCTGCTGACTCATCGCTGCTCGGTGGGAGCCACAGGTGGCCATCTGCATGCTTCTCGCAGGTGTGGCTAAGATTGCGGCGACAACAAGCGCCCGTGATCTTGCATCCGAATCTGTGGCCCTCGCCTTGGGATGCCTCCAGCATGTGTTGGAAGCCAGCACGACTGCCTGCGGTAGCAAGCTGTGGAGTGGCCTGCTGCTGGCTGGCTGCGGACCCCACGTCAGCCTCAGAGGATCGAACCAGTGACCCGCTGCGGATTGGAAAGCTGGCGCCCCATCTGCTGCTGCATGTAGCTGGTGGTGTAACATGCCCCACTACCCCAGAGAGCTGCCACACTTCCACACTTGTGTGAATCTCGTTAGAAACGTGCACCTATTTGTATGTGGCTGTGTGCCTCTGTTTTGCCATATGCACCACTTCACATCACATACTCATAACACACTAGGTAGGCCAGTGGGCCCCTTCTGCCTGTGATCTGCGACATGCAAAACTGCTACGTATGCTCTTTCAGTAATTTGATGGCCCTGTGGCCTCTATTCTATTTCGCAAATATTGGTATGTATATTTCACAAAACTAACTTTCCCTATCCTAAATGGTGGTGATGCTACATTATTCCCCTCTTTGGAAAGACCCGATCCCTGGGTCTACCCTTAAGTAGCTCTTAACTTGTTTGGGTCGGCACAAACGGCATATTTCCTTACTAGTAGAAAACATAAAGGTGATCTAGTGCCCCTTAAAACAATGACGTGAAACAAAACGTAAAAATTCCTTACTGGACGACCACTGCTCGATCAACCGCTTACCTACTCGTCTCACGCCCTCAGTATCCAATTCACTGGGTCTTGGACTACCGTTGGTTCCCTCTTGGAATTAGCTCTCCGCTTGATCAGAATGAAAACATCACATGAGTTAAGGCTGGGATGACTCTTGGCACAGAAGTCCTCAAAATGATCGTTTTTTGCCGTTGGCTTTCCCTTTACTGAGCGACTTGTTGCACAAGCTGTTCAGCTGATATGCACCCATCTTGCTCTACAATGAAATGGTTTACAGATCTCAACAGGCCTGGCTTCAGAGTTTGATATAACAAGGTCAGGTTCTGCCTTGGCAAAAACTCTAAAGTGGCTTCTGGCCTGTACAGCTGTGGCTGTCGAACATTCAATTGCGTGACTCCTGAAATTGAAACTGGCAGGTTGAAGGATGGTCCTATTATGTTACACTTAGTTCCATACATTAAAATTCCACTCCCCTTGAGCTCTATACATTTCGCTTCTGCAAATACTCCCTGCTAAAAACAACTTTCTGCTACTACCGAATTCTCATACATGGAGAAGATCCAATGCATCCCGACCAGTTGCAAGCTCGATTTTGTTTACACGATGTCAACTGGACAGTCTATTCCTCTCCCCATAGCTAAAAATAATTGCACCGTGCACGTGTCCCATATTTGTAGCTACACAGAGTTTCATCCAAAATTTGATATTTCTGATCCAAACTCAACACCGATTGTGTGACTAGTTTCATCCTTAAATTTACATTATACACTCCTGGAAATGGAAAAAAGAACACATTGACACCGGTGTGTCAGACCCACCATACTTGCTCCGGACACTGCGAGAGGGCTGTACAAGCAATGATCACACGCACGGCACAGCGGACACACCAGGAACCGCGGTGTTGGCCGTCGAATGGCGCCAGCTGCGCAGCATTCGTGCACCGCCGCCGTCAGTGTCAGCCAGTTTGCCGTGGCATACGGAGCTCCATCGCAGTCTTTAACACTGGTAGCATGCCGCGACAGCGTGAACGTGAACCATATGTGCAGTTGACGGACTTTGAGCGAGGGCGTATAGTGGGCATGCGGGAGGCCGGGTGGACGTACCGCCGAATTGCTCAACACGTGGGGCGTGAGGTCTCCACAGTACATCGATGTTGTCGCCAGTGGTCGGCGGAAGGTGCACGTGCCCGTCGACCTGGGACCGGACCGCAGCGACGCACGGATGCACGCCAAGACCGTAGGATCCGACGCAGTGCCGTAGGGGACCGCACCGCCACTTCCCAGCAAATTAGGGACACTGTTGCTCCTGGGGTATCGGCGAGGACCATTCGCAACCGTCTCCATGAAGCTGGGCTACGGTCCCTCACACCGTTAGGCCGTCTTCCGCTCACGCCCCAACATCGTGCAGCCCGCTTCCAGTGGTGTCGCGACAGGCGTGAATGGAGGGACGAATGGAGACGTGTCGTCTTCAGCGATGAGAGTCGCTTCTGCCTTGGTGCCAATGATGGTCGTATGCGTGTTTGGCGCCGTGCAGGTGAGCGCCACAATCAGGACTGCATACGACCGAGGCACACAGGGCCAACACCCGGCATCATGGTGTGGGGAGCGATCTCCTACACTGGCCGTACACCACTGGTGATCGTCGAGGGGACACTGAATAGTGCACGGTACATCCAAACCGTCATCGAACCCATTGTTCTACCATTCCTAGACCGGCAAGGGAACTTGCTGTTCCAACAGGACAATGCACGTCCGCATGTATCCCGTGCCACCCAACGTGCTCTAGAAGGTGTAAGTCAACTACCCTGGTCAGCAAGATCTCCGGATCTGTCCCCCATTGAGCATGTTTGGGATTGGATGAAGCGTCGTCTCACGCGGTCTGCACGTCCAGCACGAACGCTGGTCCAACTGAGGCGCCAGGTGGAAATGGCATTGCAAGCCGTTCCACAGGACTACATCCAGCATCTCTACGATCGTCTCCATGGGAGAATAGCAGCCTGCATTGCTGCGAAAGGTGGATATACACTGTACTAGTGCCGACATTGTGCATGCTCTGTTGCCTGTGTCTATGTGCCTGTGGTTCTGTCAGTGTGATCATGTGATGTATCTGACCCCAGGAATGTGTGAATAAAGTTTCCCCTTCCTGGGACAATGAATTCACGGTGTTCTTATTTCAATTTCCAGGAGTGTATGAACTGGTGCAGTAAACACGACTTTGCTGACACAGCAGTGTCGATAACTAAAAATTTAAACAGGAAATCATACGACTCTGACATCGTTCAACACCTATTTATTATGACTTTGCCACAAAATTTTTGCAACTTCTGACACCAAATTTAATGGGATCTTCTGCCACTGAATGTATCAGGATGATCAAATGAGGCAGGAAGGGGTAGAAGGCACCGTAATAAGACTTTTCCAAGCTTTCCAAGTGATTTATTGTTTCCAACTACAGTGCCGTGTTCCCCTCAATCTGCATCACTGGGGTCCGCAATGCTATGGACAGCACTTCACTGGCTGCGAAACGGTTTGGCATGGAATGGCTGCCTCAGCGACCCATTCTAGCACTGTGTTTCGGCCTCGGACGCCAGCATAGTTGTGGCGTCATCAGGATGCTGGCAGTCGACTCAGCAGTCTGCGTCCCTGCCGATTCAGCGCCGCTTGGCGTGAGCTGCAAGAGGCCAGCTCTGTGCTTCTCACCAGCGTGGTTGAGATCAGGGCGACAACAAGCGACCTTGATCTGGTGTCCAAATCTGTCTTCCTCGCCTCTGGATGCCTCTGGCGTGTGTTGGAAGCCAGGACGACTGCCCACAGTAGCGAGCCATGGAGTTTCCCGCCGCTGGATGGCTATGGACCCTGAATTGGCCTCAGAGGGTCGGACCAGTGACCCACTGTGGGCTGGAATGCTGGCTCCCCGTTTGCTGCTGCATGTAGATGGTGGTGTGACATGCCTAACATCCAGGACAGCTGTCAAACTTGAATGAATCTCGTTAGAAACCCGCACCTATTTATATGTGGCTGTGCACCTCTGTTTTGTCATACATGCTGCTTCGCATCACCTACTCATAACATCCTAGGTTGGCCAGTGGGCCCCTTCTGCCTGTGATTTGTGACATGCAAAACCACTACGTATACTCTTTCTGGAAATTTGATGGCCCTGTGGCCTCTATTCTACTTCACAACTGTTGGTACACGTAACTCTCTGCAATCCGGCCGGCACATTGTGCTCAGAATATTGCACAAAACTAACTGTTCCTATCGTAAACGGTGGTACCGCTACAGTAGACAAACAACGTCGAGAATATGGATGTTATGTAGAAGCAAACTGACATTAGACATTGTATTTTACTTAATTTAATTTAAAACTGAAAATCAATAGAGTTGAAGAATAACTTCCAATGGTGTGTAAGATCGTTTTAGAACATTATGAAGTGTTCCTCTACCAACAATTCGCTGTTCGAACTAAAGGTGAGTCCAAAATCTTCTTCGCGATTTTCTCCGCCCTTCTTCGACAATCGCCAACAAGTACAGCTACACTCCTGGAAATTGAAATAAGAACACCGTGAATTCATTGTCCCAGGAAGGGGAAACTTTATTGACACATTCCTGGGGTCAGATACACCACATGATCACACTGACAGAACCACAGGCACATAGACACAGGCAACAGAGCATGCACAATGTCGGCACTAGTACAGTGTATATCCACCTTTCGTAGCAATGCAGGCTGCTATTCTCGCATGGAGATGATCGTAGAGATGCTGGATGTAGTCCTGTGGAACGGCTTGCCTTGCCATTTCCACCTGGCGCCTCAGTTGGACCAGCGTTCGTGCTGGACGTGCAGACCGCGTGAGACGACGCTTCATCCAGTCCCAAACATGCTCAATGGGGGACAGATCCGGAGATCTTGCTGACCAGGGTAGTTGACTTACACCTTCTAGAGCACGTTGGGTGGCACGGGATACATGCGGACGTGCATTGTCCTGTTGGAACAGCAAGTTCCCTTGCCGGTCTAGGAATGGTAGAACAATGGGTTCGATGACGGTTTGGATGTACCGTGCACTATTCAGTGTCCCCTCGACGATCACCAGTGGTGTACGGCCAGTGTAGGAGATCGCTCCCTACACCATGATGCCGGGTGTTGGCCCTGTGTGCCTCGGTCGTATGCAGTACTGATTGTGGCGCTCACCTGCACGGCGCCAAACACGCATACGACCATCATTGGCGCCAAGGCAGAAGCGACTCTCATCGCTGAAGACGACACGTCTCCATTCGTCCCTCCATTCACGCCATTTTTACCTGGACGGCTTCGTCAATAAACAGAACTGGCGCATATGGGGAACCGAAAAGCCCCATGTTGCAGTCCCATCGTCCCTGCATGCTCAAAAAGTACTGGTCTGGGCCGCCATTTCTTCCAAAGGAATCATTGGCCCATTTTTCAGATCCGAAACGATTACTGCATCACGCTATCTGGACATTCTTCGTGAATTTGTGGCGGTAAAAACTGCCTTAGACGGCACTGCGAACACCTCGTGGTTTATGCAAGATGGTGCCCGGCCACATCGCACAGCCAACGTCTTTAATTTCCTGAATGAATATTTCGATGATCGTGTGATTGCTTTGGGCTATCCGAAACATACAGGAGGCGGCGTGGATTGGCCTCCCTATTCGCCAGACATGAACCCCTGTGACTTCTTTCTGTGGGGACACTTGAAAGACCAGGTGTACCGCCAGGATCCAGAAACAATTGAACAGCTGAAGCAGTACATCTCATCTGCATGTGAAGCCATTCCGCCAGACACGTTGTCAAAGGTTTCGGGTAATTTCATTCAGAGACTACGCCATATTATTGCTACGCATGGTGGATATGTGGAAAATATCGTACTATAGAGTTTCCCAGACCACAGCGCCATCTGTTGTTGAAAATTGTAACTACTGTAATTTCGAAAGTTTGTCTGCCTGAAAACGTACTGTTGTCCCAAGCATATTGCAACAAACGGTGTATTTCTATCGCTGCTCGTTTAGTTTTTATTGCCGTTTCAAATATACCGGTCATTTTTGAAACACCCTGTAGTTGCCTCTCTCTCTCTCTCTTGTAATCCAGAGCTCGAGCAGAACTGGCTTCTTTTCGGAAGCCAGAGCCTCTCGCTCTCCTTTTCACGACCACCAACTTAAGTTAACATAGACTACTTCCCCATCCGTTGCCCATTTCAATTAATTGTTGGACCTCCTAGACTGGCCTAAACCTGATAACTTCCGACTAGGCGCTCCCCTTGTACACCGTACATTGAAATATATCCTCTTTATTGTACCTAATTTCCTGTTTTGTCATTTAACGGCAGCCCTGCATGCCCACTCTCCTGCACACTGTCGTCACGAGGCATATGTAAGAACTTTCTCCCCCCTTCCCAGCCCATATACATCAGCATTGGCGACCATAAGTGGGATCATATACATTAACAGTGGTGTCAGGAGTGGCATACTTTAATAGCTCTAATGTTGGGTGTGTACACACAAGAGTTTGGTTTTATACCGACGTACTATTTCCTCAAGTTATAAGAAATATGTGCTAATAATAAAATGTGGGCGTATGAAAGCAAGTACAAAAGTCATATGCAGATGTGACAGTGGCATCGCGTCCCCATCGAGGTGAAGTGGTACGGTGCACATCACTACCCAGGGAGCAGCGAGAGAAGCTACTACCATGCCGATTACACTAGCTAATTTGCGCCCTGTGGCGATCATTTGGAACATATAATATTCGTTGTCCGACAGATTTGTTATTTCGTGCCATTTATCACGACAACCTACACACAACCTAATCGCTGACGTAACTACGTGACAGGCGACAGTATTTCGTTAGACCTGTTAATACGTTTTTAAATTGTTAATAGTAATTTTAATAAGTTGTCTCCCTGTGTATGCATGTAGGTGCTTAACGCTGAGTATAAGGCGGGACTCATCGTCAATGTGGCACGTCATTAGGGGAAATGGTGAGTGGGATCTCAGTACAATCTGACTTGCGTCTCCTTAGCGACTACTGGCGTTCGGTGCAGCGCGATCTTTGCTTGCCCGAATGGATCGTCTGTGCTAGAGCCTTTTAGAACGCATATGCAATGAAATAGTGCAGTCAAGCATATAAGGGCGGGCATGTTTAACCTTCTGACTGCTACTATCGCCCTTCTAAACTTTGCACATCTTTTTAAATGTATTTGTTGAATTTAAACAGTTTTATATTACGTTTCCACGTGTTGTATAATGTTTTTCTGTTTATAACCACTGCATTTGTGTATTTTTATCACCTTTATTGTGGATGACTTGAGGAACGGTAGGCAGACCTTCCCTTGGACGATATCTAATATTTGCTGGCTAGTTAATAGTTAGTGACTGGTCCACGTTAGTACTCGTAGCTGCTTAGTGTATCGGCTCCTCAGGTCATGTGGTAACACTTCGTCGTATTTCATAACTACGTCGATTTTTTTTTTTAGGTTTTACGGTGAATACGTTTTATCACTCATTGACCGATATGTTTTTCGTTTCAGAGCCTCTGGTCTGAAGCTGCCCTTACAGACGAAAATCAGCAGAATTAAAACTGAATAATTAATTACGGTCTCGACTGTTATTTTTCTGCATTGTCTACTTCTCCCCTAAACTGCTGATGAAACATTACTGAGAAGCTTTTCAAAACCTAACACGCCGTCTTCAGGCCACGAGTGACCTACCGGGACCATTCGACCGCCGTATCATCCTCAAGGGATGGATGCAAATAGGAGGGGCGTGGGGTCAGTACACCGCTCTCCCGGCCGTTATGATGGTATTCTTGACCGAAGCCGCTACTGTTCGCTCGAGTAGCTCCTCATTTGGCATCACGAGGCAGAGTGCACCCCGAAAAATGGCAACAGCGCATGGTGGCCTGGATGGTCACCCATCCAAGTGCCGACCACGCCCGGCAGCGCTTAACTTCGGTGATCTCACGGGAACCGTTGTAGCCACTGCGGCATGGCCGTTGCCTTCTAAAACGATAGGTGATGCAAATATGTTCAATGAATCACAAATAATATTTCCGTATGTTCAACAAGCATCTAAGAGCAATTTGGAGGGGGAAATATTTAACTTGAATGTGTATTGATGCTTAGACCTAGACGTCAATAATGGAATTAATTAGTTTCTTCCAGTAGGTGACAGTATTTCAACTAATTTGTATTTTCTGCAGTGGTGTGGTAAGCCTGGTCAAATTAATTTTACGACATCGATCATTTTATGCCTAACTTGTAATGCCATGTGTCTATTTAGAATGTTATTTGTAACTATTTAGACATGGCAATAGCACTGCAATACTTACTTTAGAGTTCACCTTTATGATTTAGTCAACAGTTTGACAGATAAGTGTGCACGTGGAAAATAGCAATATTAAACTTAATGCAAACATTGCAGGTTTTCTGCGTTGTTGACGTATTTTTGCAGATATTTTAGACTTGGGAAGAACATTGTGACACTTGACAAACATCGTGGGTGTGGAAAATAATTTGAGAAAATTACTATAATAATTGACTGACTTTGTTACAAGGCATGTTTTTCACATTGTAATAATAATGCTTACTCTAGTCGACGAGCGCACTTAAGCAGTAATGCCCATGTGAGTTATGTAATGTAGCAAGCATGTCGTATTACGCCGATTGGATGTAAGACTTGTCGAAACAAGCAAAATTCTCAGTGAGTGACTCCAGTCTTGTCGATGCATAATCAGCAGCATATTACACCGTTTGGATGTCACATCAAGAAAACTTGTCGAACGCCCAGTCAGTAAATTCAGTCTTTCCTATACTTGTCTACTGCCTTACGACTAGTGACAACTGTTTATAAGTGGAAAATAATTAATCTGAAGTTTTGTTAGAACTTTGCATATATGCAGGTTTACTCTACGTAAGTTTCGTTTATTCAGAATCCTTAATTACAGTATTTGAAACACGTTTGGATAGCAAGATACACAAAGAAGAAGTCTAATTCTAACTAGTTACAATAGATGGATGAAAAGTATTCACAAGAGAAAACTTCTGTATGCTAATAATTACTTTCACAACGGTAAACTTGTGTATGATCGATCTACGGTTTTCAGGTAGTATATCATTTTTTTGGACTTATAGTCCCCGCCCCCTGCCTTGAACCATGGAGCTTGCCTTTGGTGGGGAGGCTTGCGTGCCTCAGCGATTACAGATACCCGTACCGCAGGTGCAACCACTACGGAACTGTTAAGAGGCCAGGAAAACTTGTGGTTCCTGAAGAGGGGCAGTAGCCTTTTCAGTAGTTGCAGGGGCAACAGTCTGGATAATTGAGTGATCTGGCCTCGTAACGTCAACCAAAACGGCCTTGCTGTGCTGGTACTGCGAACGGCTGAAAGAGAGGGGAAACTACAGTCATAATTTTTCCCGAGGGCATGCAGCTTTACTGTGTGGTTAAATGATGATGCCGTCCTCTTGGGTAAAATATTCCGTAATATTCAATAAATGAACTTATCACGTAACTTATGAGGAGGTAGTGAATAGAATCAGGGAGAACAGGAATTGGCGGCACAACTTGACAAAAAGAAGCGATCGGTTGGTAGGACACGTTCTGTGGCATCAAGGGATCACCAATTTAGTACTGGAGGGATGCGTGGAGGTTAAAAATCGTAGAGGGAAACCCAGAGGTCAATACGCTAAGCAGATTCAGAAGGGTCTAGGTTGCATTAGTTATTTGGAGATGAAGGAGCTTGCACAAGATAGAGTAGCATGTAGAGCTGCATCAAACCAGTCTCTTGACTGACTACCAAAACAACAACAGTAACATAAACATCCATATGGTGGGAAACGTTATTAAATTTCAAAATTTGTGAAAATCGTTCATGTATACATTTCCTAAAACTGGTTTATCGACGGACCAGCTGCCTCCCTTTTCTGTAATGCTCTTCCTTATGGCATCTCTTTCTGTAATGAGGTGATCTACTGTTTGATCGCCTTCTCCGCACATACAAGCAGCACTTTGGGCTAGCCTGAAACGGTGGTAGTAAGACATTAATTTTCCATGGGCGGCTAACATTGTTCTAAGATTAAAAGACAGAGCTGACTATATGGAAAGATTGCGCTGAACAGTCGTGGAAAAATTCTTGTGATCGTCCTTTTTGTAGTTTCAGCTCATTCTCTTTTCGATTTTTCTTTTCAAGTGGATCTTAATTTATTTCCGATCACAGACGAAGAGATATTGTTGTAGCTTTCTGCTGCATATACTAGAGCTAATTGTGTGCCAATTCATTCCCAAGAGATCCTACATGCGCTGTCTTCCATTCGAAGTTGACATGCCATTTTCTCTGAGGCATTTTTCGAATTGTGTCTGATCTCTTCAATCAAATATTTATGACTCCTTGTATTTTTTAAAGAATCTAGCGTAACTCGATTGTCAGTGCGTGTTAAATTTGTAATTTTAGCATTTATTTCTCGTTTCGTAGTATCTCTAAGGCTTAGAAGAATGCTAATTGTTCATTCATCTCTCAGTGTGTACTTTAACTGATAGCAGGTGTGTCATTAATGATTGTTACCAGTACTGAAGCTACTTCGTTGTCTGGGTAACCCTATCGTATAAATCTCTATTCGATATTCCTTGAGTTTGTAATTTTCTTCTGAACTTAATGTACTTGCTGGATTGGACCACTGTTTGTAATCGAAGCGAGTGCAAAATGGGCCGTGTGTTCAGTTTTTGTGATTTTATATTCTTCAGCTATTGCCAGGAGTTTGATAATTATTGGTGTAAGTTCCGTTAAAATCCACAACGCTTCAGTATACGTCGTTCTGTACGGCTTAGCAAACTTTATGTTGATCAAGCGCTGGATTCTTCGAAATTTCATATTTTCTTCTTATGCGTGAATGGATAAAAGAGCTGCATGTGCCGATATCGGTAGTATAGCGCCTTTGTAAATTGTTTTCATTGCTCCTGAACGAAGTCCCCAATTCAGCCTTTATGAATTACGTACAGAATGAATAAATTTCCTAAAATTTTTTCTATTACGTACTGTATGTGCTCACTAAATATCAATTTAAACTCGAAAATTCTACCCAATTATTCAATCCTTCAACTTAATGCAAAACATTATTGCATAGAACGATACCAACTGTTGCTTTGCCTTTATTCTTTCTCCTTGTTATTAGCACTATTTTCAGTTTATGATCATTAAAACGGATTTTGTTGTTTTGAGCCCGATCTGTAATTTTTTCCATTTCTCTACTGCAGAGCTCCTCAGCAATAATGAAAGCATCTGCTTTGGTGAACACAATTAAGTCCTCTCCAGATGCCGCCGTTTTTCTCTTAGCTGTGTAATCCAAATTCAGCAGATAATTACACTGAATATTTTAAAAACCTGGATCACAGCAATATGTTTGTGGGCTTCCTTTTGTCACTTTGTTTTCTAGTTTGATGCTGTTAAACGCCAACACAACTGTTGTATCACTGAAGTAGTTTTTTGCTGGATTATATAAGTTTCTGTGACATTCAAACTCCAGTAGCACTTTAGGATGTTGGGCCACCAAGCTGCGTCAAAGGCTCCCTCAGCATCAAGGCTACTACTACATACTGTTCCTGCACGAAGTTCTTACATAAATTCCACACTAAACCCTAGCCTACGAAAGTGCTTGTAGATCCACAATAGAATCGCACTACGTTGTACATACACTGCTGCAACGCCCTCAGACGGAATCTTTTTCATCTCCCCTTATGGAAAGTTCTTCTATAGTTTATGACGAGTGAGTTTGTGGCTATCAAAATTTTTGACATATATGGCTGTATCTTTTGAATACGTCGGCTTAGAATATTAAATTATTTACACCGCCAAGGAACTGTAGAACTTTTTTTTACATAAAGTTCAATCTCATACCTACGCCTGTTCCTAGATAAATTTACTGTGGATACATTTCAACCTTATACCTCCACCTGATCCTAGATGAAAGGGGTCTTGACAGGCAGAAGACAGACAACAAATGGTAAAAACAAATATATTTCTGTATGTGATATTACTACAAATTAACAATTTTCGGTTCTTTTCCTTTTAATATACAGTGAAGCCTTGTTTCTTGTCGAATTTCATAACTGAAGGTCAAGGGGAAGTGTCCTGTAGATTTTGATGAGTGTGTGTGTGCAAATATCGAAATTTGTGACGTAAATGTTCCTATCTTTCGACTCCATTGACTAACGAGCTTAACTTTCTCACATCGTCATCCGGCTGTAGACCTTATTATGCGACGTAAATTTCAACTTGATGCCTTCCTGTTTCTGATAATAAGGGGTTTTGACAGTCGGTCTGACAGAATCCTTATCTTACGCTGAGAAAGTGGAGACTACTTTTATAGCACACTGTTAGGTGGCAGATTATCCCCAAAACTGTCACTCAATGTATTTCATGATATATATGCTAATCCCTAAGCTAAGAGGTTCCTTAAACGAACGGGGAGAAGCATCATAAAACCGTTAGAGCCCAGGGTTGAAACTCAGTGCGGCAAGCTGAGAATGGAATTCGTTTTGCTCATTTCCCGCTCTTAGGCAACGGCTATCTCGCTGCAAAAAAGCAATATTGTTCGAATAATCCTTTTAGAAAGATAAAAATCTGAGCCAGGTGTAGGTTTTCGGACATCCTGAAGCATGAGAAATGCTATTTGCACTACGGAAGAATTTTTGGTATAAATTTGTGAAACAGGCTTCTGCATTGGTTCATAATGTTCTTTTTCTTTTCTTTTTTCTGTGGAGTGCGCTCTATCTCGTGTAACCTCTGCAAGTTGTCAGCTTCAGAATCATACTGTCGAGTGGGAGAGGTTTCCTGGCCACCTCCCCAGACCTCAGCATTATTGATTAATAATAACGAAATCTGCAGGAGCAGAAGTTTGTTTAACGTTATTACAAAATCATTACTGGACGGATCTCGAAATGCCTGCCGCTGTCGGCCAGTAAGATTACTGCTCTACCAGAGACAGCCAAGTCTCAGAGCACTGAGAAAGAAAACACTTGCCGCTGGGTCATCGAAGAGAGTACTTGCCACTGGGCTATCACTGAGAGCACTTGCTGCTCGTAGATGATGGGGGAGTGAACATTGCCACTAGGGAAACGAAGAGTAACGGCATGCTGCTGGCGAGCCTTGTTGTCATACAGAAGAGTGTCTTTATTGTAGTACTGTGTAAAGAGGAGAATATGGACTCAGAATTTCCGGCCGTTAACGTCGCTGCCTTCCGCATTCACGCTGCACGTATGTGGTAAGAATTGGTTGGCATTGAAACCACTGATTCAGAAGGGCACAACATTAGTTAGTTCCCGTCAGGAGCCGACTGCCATTTTTAACCCTCCGGCAGGCACGCCTGCAGTTGTCACACGAGCAGGCGCACGTTGTAAAATTTGCAACACGATCGTTTGTCAGTAAAAACAAACTTGCCTTAAAGAAACTATTATTTTTATTGGAGAAAGCAGTTCATATTCGATATCTTCAAAATTTATAACGAAGAGTTTTGTTCACTTTCATGACACCTTTCACAGACAATTTCTTTGCGAATTATTTCCTGCAATGTTCATAAAAATGAAAAAGTAGCCAGTGCCCATCTCCTTGTAATTCTTGAAATGGAGTATCAGGCACACATTTTAGCTACAACGTCAACTCCACCGTTTGTCATGTTGCACTCAATTATGATTTCAAGTTTGTGTGTTTCTGCAGCCACTGTCGCCATACAAAATTATTGAGGCTTTCGTGGCCACTTGTTGACAAACTGGCTATTGACTTCCGTCTCGGGTTCTTCGGCCGACGTTCATCTAATGATTTTTCTGACGTTTCGCCAGCACGAGTGGCTGGCATTGTCAAAGCTTCACCCTCCATTGCCGGTGGTGAACTGGAGCCGAGCACGCGGGCGCAGACTATATGTACCTGGCGCGCCAACGTCCGAGGGCTTCTCCGCTGTCTTTTCCGGTGCGGTTCTCCTCTTGCTACCTGCGACGGTCGTTCGCTGCAGTACGGGAAGCCAGGATCCGTTTACCTTAAGGCTTTCCTCTTTCTTGTTCAAACTGTTCGCGTGTTTTTGTATTTCTACAGCTTCTCTGAACAAGCGCGTGTGATAGTGGTTCTCTACAGCCAGAACTTCCGTGTCGGCTAATTTTATAACGTGGTCGGTCTCATTCAGTGCGTGCTCTGCCACGGCCGATTTCTCCACCTGCCCCAACCTGCAATGTCGCTTATTCTCTTTGATCCTGGTGTTAATGGATCGTCCAGTCATTCCGACATAAACTTTTCCGCATGTGCATGGTATGCGGTATATTCCCGATATTGCAAGTGGGTCTCTTTTCTCCTTCGCCGATCTAAGACACTCTTTGATCTTCCTTGTCGGTTTGAAAATCGTCTTTACGCCATGTTTGCGCAATATACGGCCGATTCTGTCCGTCACTCTGGGAATGTATGGCAGAAAGGCCGTACCCGACATATCTTTTTCTGGTTCCTTACTTCGCCGAGTGTTTGGATCTGTTACACTTCTAATATAATTTGTGGAGTACCCATTGCTCCTCAGGGCAGTTTTCAGGTGTTGAATTTCTCGTTTGAGGTGTTGCGGCTCACATATTCGTCCTGCTCTCGTTACGAGCGTACTAATCAACCCTCCTTTCTGGCTCTGGTGGTGGTTTGACAGTTTGTGCAGATATCGGTCCGTGTGAGTCGGTTTTCGATACACGCTGTGTCCCAGGTTTTCGCCGTCCCTTGAGACCAGCACATCTAGAAATGACAGTTTCTTGTCCTTTTCTACTTCCATGGTAAATGTTATGTTGGCATGGAGGCTGTTCAAGTGTCTTAGGAAGTCACCGAGCTGTTCTTCACCATGGCTCCACAACACGAAAATATCATCGACGTACCTGTACCACACCTTAAGTTTGCAAGTCGCCGAGTCCAGTGCCTGTGCTTCGAATTGTTCCATGAAGATGTTGGCCACCACTGGACTGAGAGGACTACCCATGGCGACGCCTTCCAGCTGTTCGTAGAAATCGCCATTCCACGTGAAATAGCTCGTGGTGAGACATGCATGGAAGAGCTTTCTGATGTCTAGCGGGAAAATGGAACCGGTGTGCTCCAGAGCGTCACTGAGTGGCACTTTCGTAAATAACGAAACAACATCAAAGCTGACCAGGATGTCGTTTGGTGCAAGTTTCAGTTTCTTCAGCCTCTCAATGAAATATCCTGAGTCCTTAATGTATGTGTCGGTCTTCCCCACGAGTGGCTGGAGCAGAGAGGCCAAGTGTTTTGCCAGTTTACATGTCGATGATCCAGGAGCGCTAACGATCTGTCTCAGTGGAACGTTGTTCTTATGGATCTAGGGTAATCCATACAGCCGAGGTGGTAGGGCTTCTGTGTTGCGCAGATTTCTCTGTATGTCCGCCGGCAGAGAAGACGCCTTGATTAATCGATTCGTATTCAGTGTGATACGTTGCGTCGGATCTGCGCTTAGTTTTCGGTACGTCGTCGGATGTAATAGGTCTCGCATCTTTTGCTCATAATCTTCGGTCTTCATTACGACGGTCGCATTCCCCTTATCGGCAGGCAGTACCAATATACTCTTGTCGGCGTTGAGATTCTTGATGGCTTGAACCTCTTCTTTCTTCTTTCTGCCATACATTCCCAGAGTGACGGACAGAATCGGCCGTATATTGCGCAAACATGGCGTAAAGACGATTTTCAAACCGACAAGGAAGATCAAAGAGTGTCTTAGATCGGCGAAGGAGAAAAAAGACCCACTTGCAATGTCGGGAATATACCGCATACCATGCACATGCGGAAAAGTTTATGTCGGAATGACTGGACGATCCATTAACACCAGGATCAAAGAGCTTAAGCGACATTGCAGGTTGGGGCAGGTGGAGAAATCGGCCGTGGCAGAGCACGCACTGAATGAGACCGACTACGTAATAAAATTCGCCGACACGGAAGTTCTGGCTGTAGAGAACCACTATCACACGCGCTTGTTCAGAGAAGCCGTAGAAATACAAAAACACGCGAACAGTTTGAATAAGAAAGAGGAAAGCATTAAGGTAAACGGATCCTGGCTTCCCGTACTGCAGCGAATGACCGTCGCAGGTAGCAAGAGGAGAACCGCACCGGAAATGCCAGCGGAGAAGCCCTCGGACGTTGGCGCGCCAGGTACATATAGTCTGCGCCCGCGAGCTCGGCTCCAGTCTATTAACATCGTCAGTGGCCAGACCACTGCACAGGAACGTTCCGTTCAGGTCGAACAGGAACAGCCACTCCAGTTGCTCTCTAAGATTTGGGCGTTCATAAAGTCCCTCATTTCACCAGCCTTCCTTGAAGGCATAACCCAGCTATGCACCAAAATAGCAGCAGCCCCTGACCTCATCTCTACAATCTCAATACTCGCCACCAACATACTACCACTGCTCTCCAATGGCAAATGAAGTTGAGAGGCAGCATATCACCATCGCCATCTGGAATGCAGATGTCATCTATCACGACAGCCATGAGCTTGAGATGTTCTTGGATGATCATGGAATAGATGTAGCTCTCCTCAGTGAGACACATCTAACGCCAGACGACACCTTTCACGTCCGAAACTACCAACTAATTAGGACGGACCGTCCTAACAGACAGGTATCCTGATAAAACGGCGCATATGCCATCGTCAGGTACCTGTACCAAGACTCATTAACACAGAGGCAACAGCGGTGGAAGTTGTTCTCAACAACCGCCCCCACTCACCTGGTGGCAGTATACCATCCGCCAAGCACGACACTATTTCCTCACGACCTGGACGGTCTTCTGAACGGCAGTCAGAACACAATAGTAGGAGGGGACCTGAACGCCAAGCACAGGGCATGGGGTTGCCGCTCCACGAACACCAGTGGAAACCGGTTATTAAGATACCTCGATAACCATCCGGCAGTGCAGGTCGTCTCTCCAGACGAGCCCACTCACTTCCCGTATGATTCAAGGTGTCGACCAGACATTCTGGACATATTTCTGTTAAAAAATATCAATCTGGCAACCACCACAGAAGTTGTCAACAGTCTAAACTCTGATCACAGCCCCGTGGTACTCAGATTTGAGGGAGATCAGGACGTACCCACCAACAGAACACACACAACGGTGTACACTGACTGGGAAAGGTACAAGCAACTGGTCGTCTTTCACATCCCAGACCATGCA
This sequence comes from Schistocerca cancellata, assembly GCF_023864275.1. Lineage (NCBI taxonomy): Eukaryota > Metazoa > Arthropoda > Insecta > Orthoptera > Acrididae > Schistocerca > Schistocerca cancellata. Next base: position 949,008,740 of record NC_064627.1, on the reverse strand, counting down.
CCAGACATGACAACCCATGTGGAAATTGACCAGGCAGTTGAGGAATTTACCAACATTACCAAGGCATGTGGAAAGGCTGCCACCACCAAAATCACACACAACAATGGGCGATCCAACCTGCCCCCAGAACTAGCACAACTAATCTCAGATAAAAACCGCACGCGCAAAAGATGGCAGACCTACCGGGACCCCCCAGGATAGGAGACGCATGAACCAAATGGCCCATGAAATTCAGACCAGACTGAAACTCCTGAGATGTTCCAGGTGGGAACAAAGTCTTCAGGCAGCTGAGAGAAATCCTGAAAAGTTCTGGGGGATAATAAAAGCTAGGCGGCAACCCCACAAAGCCAACAGACCACTACACGGGCAGAACGGCTTGGTGTACACGCCAGAGGACAAAGCGACTGCCATGTCAAACACCCTCGAGCTCCAATTCCAGGAGAATGTCATAGAGGACGACGAGGACGAAGCAGATGCCCTGGAACAGCGGGTAGAACGACACCTCCATCGCAGACTTCGCGCCAGGTCCGACTCGACCTTCGAACTGACCAGCGAGCGTGTAGTTGCAGCTATCATCAGGCGAATCGGCACTGCAAAAGCCCCTGGTCCCGACAACATCAAACCATCCTTCCTTAAGGCCCTCCCCGAACCTGCAATCTCCCATCTCACTGCCATCCTAAATAACTGTCTTACAGCACAATATTTCCCTTCAACCTGGAAGGTTGCTAAAGTAATTTCAATCCCGAAACCAAATAAAGATCACCTATTCCCTCAAAACTATCGACCAATCTCCCTGCTCAACCACCTGTCTAAGCTACTTGAAATCCTCATCCAAAACTCCCTACCACAATTCCTATCTGCCAACAATATCCTTATTCCCGAACAATTTGGTTTTCGTGCTGGGCATAGCACAACGCAACAAGCCATTCGTCTGGTGGAGCACATCTGCACAGAGAAGAGCCAGGGCAATAGCACAGCTGCCATTTTCCTGGACATTGAAAAAGCGTTCGACCGGGTTTGGCATGGCGGCCTGCTATACAAACTGTCGAAGATGAATTGCCCACTTCACCTGCTTAAAATAGTTCACTCGTTCCTGGTGGAAAGGAAATTTTACTCTACAGTAGATCGAGCAAACAGCGAACTAAAACAAATAGAAGCAGGTGTCCCACAGGGATCTGTGCTTGGCCCCCTCCTATATCTACTATACACAAATGATCTGCCGAAGGAGCCGGGCGGTAACATCGCCCTATATGCAGATGACACTGCATTATACCACAGTGGCAGGAACATCAACTATCTAGCCTACCGCCTACAACGACACCTAGACAAAGTGACAAAGTGGTGCAATCTGTGGAAAATAAAAATCAACGCAGACAAATGCCAGACTATATTATTCAGCCACAAAATCAAACGCCCCATACTGAACATCTCGCACAACGACCAGGTACTACCCTGGAAAGAAGTAGTTACCTACCTCGGGCTAAAACTGGATAAGAATCTGACATTTATGCACCACATCAAAGAGGCCAGAAACAAGGGCTCTGCCCGGCTCTTTCAGCTATACCCACTCCTTAAAGGCAGGGGACTCACAGTACCTGCGAAACTCAAAATTTGGAAAACGATCATCTTCCCAGCCATGCTCTACGGTTCAGAAGCGTGGAGTATGGCAGCAGACACCAATCTCAAACAGTTGGAAATCATCCAAAACAAAGCCTTCCGAATCGTTGCAGACGCTCCGTGATTCTCGAGCAACGAGGAGATCAGAGCAATGTTAGGACAGCCCTCATTCTATCATATCATTAAACAAAAATCATTAAAATTCTACGAATCATCCAACGCATCACCACACCAACTCATCAACTCCCTGGGAAGGGACGAAAACCCTGACCAGAGAGCACCAATCACCACAATCCATCGCCAATTCATGCGTTAGTCATATGAACCCATACGCAAACATACACTTACATCATCATCACCGCCGCCTCCACTAACATCATCATCACTGCTGCCTCCACTAACATCATCATCGCCGCCGCCTCCACTAACATCATCAACCCAGGGAAGAAACGACCCCTAACCATTACCATATAACCCCCGAATCCGCACCACTAAGTACCAATTCGTAAGACAGAGCGTTTTCAAGGACGCTGGCTCTTCAAACACATCATGGGTATAGACCCAGCCATTTCGGCTCCAGTTCACCACTGGCCATGGAGGGTGAAGCTTTGACAATGCCAGCCACTCGTGCTGGCGGAACGTCTTAAAAATCATTAGATGAACGTCAGCCGAAGAACCCGAGACAGAAGCCAATAGGCAGTTTGTCACTGTCGCCATGTCATATCTTCTTTTTTTGGGGGGCGGGGAGGGAGAAATTCTGTAAGAAGTTCACGTAATTGTACAAATTCATGTCATAGCTTTCTGCAGTAAGCATTGAAAAAGGAGGTAGCTTGTGTACCAAATGTCAGTTGTAAGGTTCCACAATAAACCTCCAGATTACTGCAACATCTTTTTTTAATCACACAGAGAAAACAGTTTTGTCCCATATATAGCTGATTTTCTGGGTATGTACAGAATCCATCTACAGCGGTTGTGTGGGATCCGTGATCCCACGAACACAGACATTAGTATCAGATACTCAGGACGATAGCAGATAGGAATCGAATGTCGAGCGCTGCAGGAGGCAGTGAGACTAGTGTCGTGTGAAAGCAGTTCTAGAAAGACTGGCAAAAATTTAAAAAAATGGCGGTCTTGCTGGGTACGGTGTCAATGGCGGATGTGCCGAGTGAGGTGAAAATTGTAAATTCACCTGACTGTGACAAATGAGCGCGTCCCCTTATCGTCTTGGGATTGACCTTCAATTAATACCGATTCGCGAGTGATGTGAAACAAATGCCGAGTTACGTGCATCAACCGCGTCGGCCAGCAACAACCATGGATTGCAGTGAGGATTGTTGTATATGTTAACCATCATCATTGCGTGTGACGTTAGTTCTTAAAACCAGTCTACCGTATCTTCCTTCGCCGTCGGCGTTGTCGTTGTTACCGTGAGACACCGTTATACCAAGAGGAAAGGCGCGTCGATCTTAGAGCATGAGATATGATGACCTTAAGCCATTGACAACACACTACGGTCACGGTAGCACCTGATTCCAGAATAGCTGCAGTAGTTAAGATCTACGAACTATCCCCTGTTGACCAGGTCCCCAAAACTTAACTCGTAACGAGATCCCTTCAGAGCAAATGGTCATAACGATCGTCTATAAGGGCTTCGTACAACGAGAAGAAATGTTACGGTTTATGGAATAATAACAGATACAAGCAAACTGTCTTGTCTCTTCTGCTTTATTTAACATAACTTCGTTCACAGTTTCATTTCACATTCACCAATCATTCACCGAAACCCTTTGATGAACAGTTTTGGTTGCTTAACACCAACAGTCAATGATAATGATACATCTTTTCCCCTTTTTATAAATTGAAGCCCGCTCTCCGTGATATAATTTAAAAAAAACCGGTCTCAATACCGCGTCCCTCGTGAGATGCGAATAGACTTATCCAGGAACTGACCGCCCTGTAGGTGTACTCAATTTAATGACCACACTTCGCTGTCCGCTATTTCGCGTAACTGAATGTCCATTTGTTAGTCTGATTATACACTGTAGCTATTTAACATTCGCCCCTATATTTTTCACAACGCACAATTAGCACTTCATTACTTGTTTTTTGTTTTCTAAGAGTAAACGGAAAAAAGACGCCGTATCATCGGCTTAGTCGACATAAAGCAAAACACCTTAATATGCCCAATTTCACCTCTTCTTATAGGATCGGCTACCTTACTCATTAATTTACTACATATTATTTCCAATAACACTAAACAGGTATGGCCGTTATATTTTAATTGTATTCAAAAGCATGTTACTACTATTATGACCAACCAAATCGTCACAAATCGCGCGGCGTGCGTTTTTAATGATAAGTTTACGCTATTCAATTAAATCGCTTGGCGTTCGTTTTTTAATGATAACTTTACGCTATTCAATTTCCGTTACAGCTATCTTGACTCGTAATGTTACACCAGCAACCAATAAAAGATATAACCGTAACCAAACGTTTAAGGCGAAGGTAGCAACTGCCTCAGAATTTGTGTGTTAATAGAAAATACTTATCAGTTTGTATATCGCAACCTTTGTGGTCCTTAATAATAGAAAAACTTTCAATCATTAACTATTCCGTCTCAGAACAGCCCCACTCTGCTGAAATAACCTCTATATCACAGCAGGAAAACCGATGGCCTTTCATCCATTAAGCACACGGTCATATATTCGTAATAATAAACAGTTTGGCGGTTTCGGTAAATCACACAAATCCAATGAAGGATATAACGTGGGTGTTTCGCGGTCTCTGTAGGGGTGAAACATTTCATCTATCTTGGTGAATTCACCAGGCTGTAAGAACATTGGCAGTTAGCAGCAAAAGGATCCAATACTGTACGAATTGCAACCAACTTAGCAGTGTTTCTCCTGTCATTCCTCGTTTCCATATCAACAAATCGCCCACAGATTAGAAAAAATTAGAAACCTACTGTAAGTCATAAGCAGTAGCACTCCTGTTCCATCTGCTGCAAAGAGTTCATGTACATTAGTACGATGGGATTTTCTTCTTCTTCTTGAAAAAAATACCGAACACAGCCATTATTTCGTCAGTTTATTAATTCTTTTGCGCGAGAATTGGTGTGTGCCTCGCTGTTTATTTATATAGATATTTGTATAGTTTACAATTTCATCTATAAAGTCAAGGTCAATTACTTTCAAAAAAGCACTAACTTCATCAGTGATACCCATCACCTTTCTTTTCCGATCTGGCGGAATTTGCACAATGTTTTTTCTGTTGGTTTTTGATGTTTTAGCACAATCAATTTTACACCAATGTGAAACATTGTCTTCTGGATAAAGAATCCTCTTACATCTGCTGTCTCTTCGGGATCATCACCATCCTCACCTTCAAGTTCAGATTCACTGCCATGGTCCTATTCAGTGTTTTCATACTCAAATCTGCTTTACTTTCCTCCAAGTCTGAAAAGTCTGCAAAGCCTTTATCATCACCTGCTTCAAGCAGTTTGCGAATTTCTTCGTCTATACAACCTTTGAATTGGAGAAAAACGTCAAAGAAATGAAATGAATTATAACATTCAGACGTCGGTGTAACCAAAGTAACGTTCAACGTGTATCTATAAAAACCAAGAAAAAGAAAAAAACGAGCAAGTAGAGTACTCTTTTTTTACACTTTCCTCTGCACACTGACTGCTGGTACAAAGCTTGCAACTGTCACGCCAGCAGGCGGGTTCTGTCCTTTTTGCAACATTAGACACGTTGTTGCTTACAATTAGGAAAAAAACTGGGAAAGCTAACCAAATGTATTGAAGCCACTTCAGCATTGTCGAGAAAATATCAACAATGCAATACATGGCAGCAATGGCGCAATAGCTCAAGGTTAACGCATCGATTAGGCATAAAAACTGCTGCTGTTGTACTTTTTACAACAGCGCGCTCGCTCGAGGATTAAAGTTTTGCAGTCAACTAGTTGTTGGCCACATGCACTATGACGATCATACTGGTCGTTTGCATTTATTTTTCCGTGTTCTTTCTTTAACCATTAAACGATCTTACAGTCATTAGCCGTATCTGTGAATTATTCTTATGATTATGCTTTTATCATGCTCACCCATCTGCGCCAAGGTTAAACTTGTTCATTTAATTAATGTTCATTCACCTATACCAGTATGTAATGCAGATATTGTTGCTTTATGATAATGAACTTGATTGTTACTGTGACCGATTTGTTCTATTATGGACTGGAGACCATTCCTCTCACTAGTATATCTATGTACGCTGTGGTACCTGTATTCTCATTCTTGACTGCACCCCCACTACTGAGTGCCATTCAATAAGATGGTTCCGGTTGTGCGACAATATTATTTCCTTAAAATTTGCAAGTCCTTATGGGTGCTTCCCTTCCTTGTATGTCACCAGAGTGTTTAATGGTTAAAGAAAGAACACGGAAAAATAAATGCAAACGACCAGTATGATCGTCATACTGCATGTGGCCAACAACTAGTTGACTGCAAAACTTTAATCCTCGAGCGAGCGCGCTGTTGTAAAAAGTACAACAGCAGCAGTTTTTATGCCTAATCGATGCCTTAACCTTGAGCTATTTCGCCATTGCTGCCATGTATTGTATTGTTGATGTTTTCTCGACAATGCTGAAGTGGCTTCAATACATTTGGTTAGTTTTCCCAGTTTTTTTCCTAATTGTAAGCAACAACGTGTCAAATGTTGCAAAAAGGACAAAACCCGCCTGCTGGTGTGACAGTTGCAAGCTTTGTACCAGCAGTCAATGTGCAGAGGAAAGTGTAAAAAACGAGTACTCTACTTGCTCGTTTTTTTCTTTTTCTTGGTTTTTATAGATACAACATACCTCGCACCCCATAATATGTAGATTTAGAGAACGCTTTTGACAGCGTTGCCTTGTACACTCTCGCTGAAATTTTGCATATAGAGAAATGAATCTCAATATTTAATGTTAATCTCTTAGTATTCCTACTCAGCTTATTCTTAATAGTGGTATATTTCTCGACACAGTTTTCTCCAGAAGACCACTAGGGGCCTAAAACTGGTAAAGAAACAAAATTTCTTTGAGCAGCTCGCCGCTGATTTTTTCAAAAAATAAATTACAGTAGTAATGAAAATAAATATCTCAAGGAGTATGATGTATGTTACGTTGATGTTGTTCACTTCCTTGTCAGTAGTTTAAAGGCTCACAGATTTTTCAGGTGCAGTGTAAATACATCTGTTGTTGTTATTGTTGTCTTCAGTCCAGAGACTGGTTTGATGCAGCTCTCCATGATACTCTACCCTGTGCAAGCTTCTTCGTCTCCGATTAACTACTGCAATCTACATCCTTCTGAATCTGCGTAGTGTATTCATCTGTTGGTTTAGTCTAATACTTTTACCGTCCACGCTTTCCTACTAAACTGATGATCCCTTGATGCCTCAAAACATGTCCTACCAACCTATCACTTCTTCTAGTCAAGCTGTGTCACAAATTCCTCTTCTCCCAATTTCTGTTCAGTACCTCCTCATTAGTTACGTGATCTCCCCATCTAATCTTCAGCATTCTTTTGTAGCACCACATTTCGAAAGCTTCTATTCTCTTCTTGTCCAAACTATTTATCGTCCACGTTTCACTTCTGCACAAGACTACATTCCATACAAATACTTTGAGAAAAGACTTCCTGACACTTAAATCTATACTCGATGTGAACAGATTTCTCTTACTCACAAACACTTTCCTTGCCAAAACCAGTAGACATTTTATATCCTCTCTACTTTGTCCATCATCAGTTATTTTGCTCCGCAAATAGCAAAACTCATTTACTACAGTAAGTGTCTCATTTCCTAATCTAATTCCCACACTCCCACACCATCACTTAATTTCATTTGACTACATTCCAATATCTTCGTTTTGATTTTGATTATGTTCATTTTATATCCTCCTTTCAAGACAATGCCCATTCCGTTTGACTGTCCTTTCAGGTCCTTTGCTGTTTCTAACAAAATTACAATGTCGTCGGCAAACCTCAAAGTTTTTATTTCTTCTTCGATTTCAATTCCTACTCTAAATTTTTCTTTTCTTTCCTTTACTGCCTGCTCAATATACAGACTGAATAACATCAGTGATAGGCCACCACTCTGCCTCACTCCCTTCTGAACTACTGCTTCCCATTCATTCCCCTCGACTCTTATAACTGTCATCTTGCTTCTGTACAAATTATTAATGGTCTTTCGCTTACTATATTTCACCCCAGCCACCTTCAAAATTTGAAAGAGAGTATTCCAGTCAGCATTGTGAAAAGCTTTCTCTACGTATATAAATGCTACAAAGGTAGGTTTGCCTTTCCTCAGTCTATCTTCTAAGATAAGTCATAAGGACAGTATTGCCTCTCGTGTTCCCACATTTCTACGGAATCCAAACAGACCTTCCCCGAGGTCGGCTTCTACCAGATTTTCCATTCGTCTGTAAAGAATTCGTGTCAGTATTTTACAGCCTTGACTTATACTGGCCGTTCGAAAATTTTTACACCTGTCAACACTTGCTTTGTTTTGGATTGAGATTACTATAGTATTCTTGCAATCTTAGAGTATTTGGCCTGGCTCATACATCTTGCTCACCAGTTGATGAAGCTTTTTCATGGCTGGCTCTCCCAAGAGTATCAGTATTTCTAATGGGATGTTGTCTACTCCCGGGGCCTTTATTTGACTTAGGTCTTTTAATGCTCTGTCAAATTCTTCACGCAGTACCATATCTCCCATTTCATGTTCATCTACGTTCTGTTCCATTTCCATAATATTGCCCAACAGTACATTGCCCTTGTAAAGAGCCTCTATACACTCCTTCCACCTTTCTGATTTCCCTTCTTTACTTAGGACTATTTTCCATCTGAGCTCTTGATATTCATACAGGTTGTTCTCTTTCCTGCAAACGTCTCTTTAATTTTCCTGTAGGCAGTATCTATCTTACTCCTAGTGACATATGCCTCTGCATTCTTATATTTGTCCTCTGGCCATTCCTGCTTGGCGATTTTGCACTTTCTGTCGATCTCATTTTGAGACGGTTGTATTCCATTACACTAGAAATTAATAAATGATGTTCAACTGAGAATATATTGATCTAAATGAAATTACAGCTGAAGACTTACCTTTTATCATTGAAGAAAAATATACGTCTGTAATACACGCATGATGCTAAATTACGTTCAAAAAGTTGGTAATACCGAAATTATGAAAGTTCAAAGGGCGTCTCTGAAAGATTATTGGCATATTAATTGGAGCCAACGAGAATTGTTGGCTCTTCGTACACAGCGTGCGGTGTGGAGGGTTGGTCTTTCACTATCCTTTAAATAGTCAGTCTATCTATCTGAATAGGTTTCAGGTTTTCTGCGCCTTCACTCTGCCATTGTAGATACTGGTTTAGCGAACAAAAGCAGCGCTGACGAAAATTCGACTCAGTATCTACTATGCAAAGGCTACATAACTCCAGTCCATGAGCAGTAGCTGAAAATTAGCAAATCTATCGAGCGATCGGGATTGTTGCTTGACTTGTTTGAGTAAAAAAGTCTAAAATTTTCTTTCATTAAGGGTATTATCTTTAACACAAGGAAAACGGCTATGAAGTCCTTGTTTAATATCCAGATGTCAATTATGCAATGATACTGACTGTTACAAGTTCACACCCGAAAGCAGCCAGAAGATATTTATTCCGACCCGATATTTTAAACGTCCTACACGGTCACTGATCCACAACAACTTGCGAGTTAACACATTCAGTCATTCAGTAGGTTTCTTGTAAAGAATTGCTCGCTGTACTGCCTCGTAATCTGCACGAAACACGAAATGCGGACTTTATGTACGACGACAAAATGTACACAAGTAAGTATTTCCTAGAATAAACCACTGACAAAGCTCAAACTTCTACAAAATACTCATTAATGTATTCAGTTTCAGTTTTCGTCAATAACACGAGAACCGGTGACTCGCGTGAATTTCTTAATTTTGGTACAAATTTGATCAGAGCGGTTTGACATAAATATTTACCAGGAAACGGCTCCCGAGCCACTATCTCGACGCGTAGATCTGAGGCACAACGCCGCACTCAGTCGTGCTGGAAAGAGTGAATTCCTATACGCTAGTATGTTATGCAGCCATTCAGATCAACTCGAGCACTTCTATACTCACGATAATTCTAAAGTGAGACAATCAGATTACCATAAGTGATTTTAACTAGAAATCTCGTAATTTCTAAAGTACGAGTAAATAAAATTTAATAGAAACAAAGGACGATTCCTTTCCAAAAAATAAATTACTAATAAAGTTAATGCTCAACACCCCTTCTGGCTGCCTTTTACAATATCAAGCCACACTCGCACATACTTCACAAATTCTCCTATTGCGCAACACCTTTCTCATGCGTACATTTACATAGTTTTAATGAAATATCACATTGTAAATTTACGTATGTCCTCCATTCACTCCCTCAATCTCTCCTAGACAATCACACAACCGAAACACGATGAAATAATAATTTTTCAAAATGTTTATAATTACGTCAGTAATCTGTGGTAATGAAACTAAAGAAAATTCCTAATAATTAGATTATATGAACCTATCCCCTAGGTTGCACTTTCATTTGATGCTATGGATGAATACGTTACAGTCCCTAACTGAGTTTCACAATTCCAGCACGACTATTATGTGGTTTACGTAAAAATTTATATCTCTGAAAATAATGAAGCTATTGATTCGAAATTTTGACAGTATGGTTGTGTTATCCAGAATTTAGTATACTAAGTATGGAAAAGATAGATTAATATTTCGTTCTTCAGATTCAATGAGAGTATGTGTAACGTATTGCACGCAGCGTTAGGCAACTACACTCCTGGAAATTGAAATAAGAACACCGTGAATTCATTGTCCCAGGAAGGGGAAACTTTATTGACACATTCCTGGGGTCAGATACATCACATGATCACACTGACAGAACCACAGGCACATAGACACAGGCTACAGAGCATGCACAATGTCGGCACTAGTACAGTGTATATCCACCTTTCGCAGCAATGCAGGCTGCTATTCTCCCATGGAGACGATCGTAGAGATGCTGGATGTAGTCCTGTGGAACGGCTTGCCATGCCGTTTCCACCTGGCGCCTCAGTTGGACCAGCGTTCGTGCTGGACGTGCAGACCGCGTGAGACGACGCTTCATCCAGTCCCAAACATGCTCAATGGGGGACAGATCCGGAGATCTTGCTGGCCAGGGTAGTTGACTTACACCTTCTAGAGCACGTTGGGTGGCACGGGATACATGCGGACGTGCATTGTCCTGTTGGAACAGCAAGTTCCCTTGCCGGTCTAGGAATGGTAGAACGATGGGTTCGATGACGGTTTGGATGTACCGTGCACTATTCAGTGTTCTCTCGACGATCACCAGTGGTGTACGGCCAGTGTAGGAGATCGCTCCACACACCATGATGCCGGGTGTTGGCCCTGTGTGCCTCGGTCGTATGCAGTCCTGTTTGTGGCGATCACCTGCACGGCGCCAAACACGCATACGACCATCATTGGCACCAAGGCAGAAGCGACTCTCATCGCTGAAGACGACACGTCTCCATTCGTCCCTCCATTCACGCCTGTCGCGACACCACTGGAGACGGGCTGCACGATGTTGGGGCGCGAGCGGAAGAGGGCCTAACGGTGTGCGGGACCGTAGCCCAGCTTCATGGAGACGGTTGCGAATGGTCCTCGCCGATACCCCAGGAGCAACAGTGTCCCTAATTTGCTGGGAAGTGGCGGTGCGGTCCCCTACGGCACTGCGTAGGATCCTACGGTCTTGGCGTGCATCCGTGCGTCGCTGCGGTCCGGTCCCAGGTCGACGGGCACGTGCACCTTCCGCCGACCACTGGCGACAACATCGATGTACTGTGGAGACCTCACGCCCCACGTGTTGAGCAATTCGGCGGTACGTCCACCCGGCCTCCCGCATGCCCACTATACGCCCTCGCTCAAAGTCCGTCAACTGCACATACGGTTCACGTCCACGCTGTCGCGGTATGCTACCAGTGTTAAAGACCGCGATGGAGCTCCGTATGCCACGGCAAACTGGCTGACACTGACGGCGGCGGTGCACAAATGCTGCGCAGCTAGCGCCATTCGACGGCCAACACCGCGGTTCCTGGTGTGTCCGCTGTGCCGTGCGTGTGATCATTGCTTGTACAGCCCTCTCGCAGTGTCCGGAGCAAGTATGGTGGGTCTGACACACCGGTGTCAATGTGTTCTTTTTTCCATTTCCAGGAGTGTATATGGCTCGCTTCGCCCTGAAACAAGCGTCAGCTGTGCGAGAATGAGAACCAAAATCTGAACCCCTCCTGACTCCACGGCAAGCAACGCTTTCAATGCAAGATGACAACGCGTAATAATTTGCTACGTTCCAAACAGACAAAAGACAACTTCAAGGAGAAAAATAGATGAATATTCTTTAATCTTTTTAGGTTTTCGTTCCTCAGTTGGTAAAAACAGAACTATTGTAGGATTACTTTGTTTCTCTTGTGTCTGGCTATTGAGACCCCTTTTTCTCAGGAACAGGTAGTAATACCAAGTTTAAATTTATGTCACGTGATAAGACACTTGGTGACGAAACATTTTAGATTCTAAATCATTGCAGTCAAATATTCGGCCACCTGTGTTCGATATTTCGATACTTGCGAACTCACTCATAAAAAACTAGACTCACGAATCTGACACGAAGCTAGGTTTCGCACTAAAAGTAAACGAAAATATCTCAGAATGTTTTATTTGTAAATATATCACATTCTTTGTCCACCTGTCTGTCTGTTCATCTTTCTTCCAAGTTCAGATATAGGTCAAATGCGGTTCCATGGCGTTGTAAGTTATTTGTGGTATCGAATCTCTGTCGGACCACGGATATTTCAATCTTCATTTTCATCTTACCTTCACCTATCAACGATGTGTGGAAACAAAACCTGGTAGGATTCCACGTTTAACTTCCCTTTCCCCAGTTGGATAACTGGAGTAGGTTAGGGACAAGGAAGTCGCATCCAATAGAAGTTGCGTCCCATATAAAGACTAGCACAAGCCCATACTCAATTGTAATTATTATTATCCACATTCACAAGGATGTAGGTTGCAGTAACTACTGGGAGTTGAAGAAGCTTGCACAGGATAGGGTAGCATGGAGAGCTGCATCAAACCAGTCTCAGGACTGAAGACAATAACAACAACAACATTATCCACATACATGTTATACTTATCTATCTGTTATATCTGCTTCAGCTGGCCCCTTCCTAACCACAACTCGTGTGTGGGCCTGGTCAGCTTTATATTTTCAAATGGGAACCCTAAATTCCTATTACACATTCGGATTAAAAGGCAAAAAATACATACGGTTTACTCAAAACACTATTTTTCACTCGTGGTAGATGGCGTTGCAATCGAAAAATGCCAAGTATACCTGCTTTTACAATTAAGAACCGACGCATTTGATTCAGCACTTCTTTTACGATGCAGATGCAAGCCTTTGTGTTCTAACGGTTGATTTCCATGTTAGAAATTTAATTTAGTGACGGAAATTTGACTATACAGTACAACAAGGTTTGGTGTTTCAGTATCTGGTTAGAAACTATGTTTAGCGTAAACCAGACAAAATATTATACACACATTCAGTGAATCAATGGAGAACTGTTTTGTACTCTGCCTTATTAAGAGAGTCCACTAAATTCAAACTCCGATCACACTCACAGCAAGATAAAATAATCTTAAGAAATGTGGAAGTGGTACTGCTATTGGCAAAGCCGCGAAAAAGATGATTAAAAACGACACTTTTTACGAAAACAGGTGTATTTTTAAGCTTAAAGTACAAAGATCAATTATTCGTCCATAGGTCGAAAAAAATGTTCCTGGCCCTCGTATGTTCTTCAGATCTGAAGTAGACAAGAAATATTAACCGAAAAATCACTTATCCGTTTTGATATTTTAAGGAGGCAATTTGTTGGCTGACTACCAGCACTCTCAACATGTTGCATGTGTTTGTCAATGTGTAGACACAAAACTATTCTTTGCTCCCCTAAAAGTCAATCTCTATAAGATCATGGAAGACACATGGCCCACTTCGCTTTGACCACAAGCCGTGAATGTGCCGTCAGTTATTTCTGACCGTTCCATAGAAACAAAGCTTTGGGTGAACAAGCGCTCTACTTGCGGGTTAAGTACTCATCTGTGACGTGTTAGATGGGCTGCAATTGGAAAACTTTTATTATCTGTACACATATTGCCAAAGTCCTTGAGCATACTTCTCATTTAACTGGTGAGTGTAAATATTGCGTTTTTTGCGATGACAAAGTTCAACAGCCTCAAATGCGCTTCACAACATGCAAATGTGAAACAAGTCTGTTCTGTGCGCTTAGTATCTCCTTTAGTCTTCTCAATTCTTTATGCCAGTTATAGACTCAAACTAAAATCACAATACGGCCGAATTATGGTCGTTGACTTGTAATTATTTGGCTGTTGCACGTCCTGTACTGGAAAGGTAACTGGTTTGCAACACTACATTGGTCTTGCGGTATGATCTGAAAGGCTACAACGGTTATGAGTTTGCACCCTGACTAGTAAGCCTACCACGTGCCTAACTGGCCGATGCGTCTGCCAAACTGATATTGCCCTTTGACAGTGGCTGTTTTTCTTAGCCTGCATCAGCGGTTATCACTTTTATCAGAACCTAAATGAACTTGACTTCTGAAATCATTTAATGAATGGCGGTTCTGTCATTATTGTAGCCAATTATTGATGGGTGATTAATATAAAAACATGGGATTAATCCGTTATAGAAAATTACTGCCAAAGTTTATTTGGCCATAAAATAGGACGAACAGTGCAAGTTAAAATAAACCAATACTTAACACTCCACTGGGTGGCGGTTGCTTGGTGAAGACTAGGGTTTGTCTGATTAAACTATTTAATTTGGCTCAAAGCGTGGATAACGCAAATAGAAATTATATAACGCTGAACAGACATTGAGGGATTTATTCTACACAAAAGTTATACTACGTTGGTGCAGCTGAGAACAAGTGGAGAGACTGATTTTGTTAAAACTAACAAGCTGGAGCAGCAATACTACACTCCTGGAAATGGAAAAAAGAACACATTGCACCGGTGTGTCAGACCCACCATACTTGCTCCGGACACTGCGAGAGGGCTGTACAAGCAATGATCACACGCACGGCACAGCGGACACACCAGGAACCGCGGTGTTGGCCGTCGAATGGCGCTAGCTGCGCAGCATTTGTGCACCGCCGCCGTCAGTGTCAGCCAGTTTGCCGTGGCATACGGAGCTCCATCGCAGTCTTTAACACTGGTAGCATGCCGCGACAGCGTGGACGTCAACCGTATGTGCAGTTGACGGACTTTGAGCGAGGGCGTATAGTGGGCATGCGGGAGGCCGGGTGGACGTACCGCCGAATTGCTCAACACGTGGGGCGTGAGGTCTCCACAGTACATCGATGTTGTCGCCAGTGGTCGGCGGAAGGTGCACGTGCCCGTCGACCTGGGACCGGACCGCAGCGACGCACGGATGCACGCCAAGACCGTAGGATCCTACGCAGTGCCGTAGGGGACCGCACCGCCACTTCCCAGCAAATTAGGGACACTGTTGCTCCTGGGGTATCGGCGAGGACCATTCGCAACCGTCTCCATGAAGCTGGGCTACGGTCCCGCACACCGTTAGGCCGTCTTCCGCACACGCCCCAACATCGTGCAGCCCGTCTCCAGTGGTGTCGCGACAGGCTTGAATGGAGGGACGAATGGAGACGTGTCGTCTTCAGCGATGAGAGTCGCTTCTGCCTTGGTGCCAATGATGGTCGTATGAGTGTTTGGCGCCGTGCAGGTGAGCGCCACAATCAGGACTGCATACGACCGAGGCACACAGGGCCAACACCCGGCATCATGGTGTGGGGAGCGATCTCCTACACTGGCCGTACACCACTGGTGATCGTCGAGGGGACACTGAATAGTGCACGGTACATCCAAACCGTCATCGAACCCATCGTTCTACCATTCCTAGACCGGCAAGGGAACTTGCTGTTCCAACAGGACAATGCACGTCCGCATGTATCCCGTGCCACCCAACGTGCTCTAGAAGGTGTAAGTCAACTACCCTGGCCAGCAAGATCCCCGGATCTGTCCCCCATTGAGCATGTTTGGGACTGGATAAAGCGTCGTCTCACGTGGTCTGCACGTCCAGCACGAACGCTGGTCCAACTGAGGCGCCAGGTGGAAATGGCATGGCAAGCCGTTCCACAGGACTACATCCAGCATCTCTACGATCGTCTCCTTGGGAGAATAGCAGCCTGCATTACTGCGAAAGGTGGATATATACTGTACTAGTGCCGACATTGTGCATGCTCTGTTGCCTGCGTCTATGTGCCTGTGCTTCTATCAGTGTGATCATGTGATGTATCTGACCCCAGGAATGTGTCAATAAAGTTTCCCCTTCCTGGGACAATGAATTCACGGTGTTCTTATTTCAATTTCCAGGAGTGTATATCCCTTTCAGTATGTGTAGCGCTGTATCGGGCGACAGTCATGGAGAAAGTGCCTGCAGAGTAGCGATGTGCAGCGCCTGTTATTCGTTATTGCGGGCAGGAAATATGCGAAGTCCCAGCTGGCAATCTGTTAGACGGATCACCATTACTCTTTGATGCAACCCTGAAATCTTGGAAGATCCCAGCGTGTGACACTCCAGTTCGCCTCTCATACCATGGACAAATTTGATTCACTTAGCCAGCAGAGCACACAAGGTGATCATAAGTCAAGGCGGCAGACCTGTCACAAGTAAGATTACCCTCGGCGAAGTGAGTTGTCTGGGATGACTGGGGTCTAAACTGCCATCGCCAGAGGCCTCACAGTGAATACCAATGTCAGTGCGATGTCATGCTCAGGACGAATCTCCCAGGCGCAACCCAATCATAACTTGAGTCAAGACCAGAATACTCTTCAGACTGGAGCCTGAATCCAAAGACCATGTTTCTCCACTCCTCGCTTTTCACCAAAGCTTGGTAAACTCCACAAAAGCACACGCACAACTGCCCCCACAATGGTTATATACTAATCGCAAGGCTCTACAAGCTCCATGTGTCCTCTCCGACACGTCTGCTCTACCTATCGGCCAATCTCAATCAAAGTTAACAATATTGTTCTCTTTTCTAGAGAAGCACGCAATCCCTGACTCATAAATTCCCGCGCACAGAGGAAACGACGTTGTGCACCCAATTTGTTGTTTTTCCCATGGCCATTTAAGACAGGATGTTTTGGGTTTCCATTTGTCCCTGAGGTGAAGAACACATTTATCACAGAGAACATTACCTGGACAGACCGAACATTATAGTGTGTCTGACCAGGGGCCCCGGCTAGACAAAGATAAGTACTTTTGTGTCCCAACATAGACCATTTCGGAGCGGCAGTAATGTTGCATTCCATTCGAAAATAGTTAAGAAAGCCTGAGGCGTTACAAAAAAACTCAGCAGCAGATTACACAATGAACTTGAAAGCTCACGAAATTTTATGGCCTCCATCTCTGTTCATAAAATGCGTTTACAATATGGGATGAGGATGGGATGAGAATTTCCGCCTTATGCAAGACCCTTTTCTTCTGTTTCACCCATACATGTTTCTGCATTTTTGTGCTCTCATCACTGGATTTAATTTCATTTTTAACTGTAAAATTGTTGTTACATACACTCCTGGAAATGGAAAAAAGAACACATTAACACCGGTGTGTCAGACCGACCATACTTGCTCCGGACACTGCGAGAGGGCTGTACAAGCAATGATCACACGCACGGCACAGCGGACACACCAGGAACCGTGGTGTTGGCCGTCGAATGGCGCTAGCTGCGCAGCATTTGTGCACCGCCGCCGTCAGTGTCAGCCAGTTTGCCGTGGCATACGGAGCTCCATCGCAGTCTTTAACACTGGTAGCATGCCGCGACAGCGTGGACGTCAACCGTATGTGCAGTTGACGAACTTCGAGCGAGGGCGTATAGTGGGCATGCGGGAGGCCGGGTGGACGTACCGCCGAATTGCTCAACACGTGGGGCGTGAGGTCTCCACAGTACATCGATGTTGTCGCCAGTGGTCGGCGGAAGGTGCACGTGCCCGTCGACCTGGGACCGGACCGCAGCGACGCACGGATGCACGCCAAGACCGTAGGATCCTACGCAGTGCCGTAGGGGACCGCACCGCCACTTCCCAGCAAATTAGGGACACTGTTGCTCCTGGGGTATCGGCGAGGACCATTCGCAACCATCTCCATGAAGCTGGGCTACGGTCCCGCACACCGTTAGGCCGTCTTCCGCTCACGCCCCAACATCGTGCAGCCCGTCTCCAGTGGTGTCGCGACAGGCGTGAATGGAGGGACGAATGGAGACGTGTCGTCTTCAGCGATGAGAGTAGCTTCTGCCTTGGTGCCAATGATGGTCGTATGCGTGTTTGGCGCCGTGCAGGTGAGCGCCACAATCAGGACTGCATACGACCGAGGCACACAGGGCCAACACCCGGCATCATGGTGTGGGGAGCGATCTCCTACACTGGCCGTACACCACTGGTGATCGTCGAGGGGACACTGAATAGTGCACGGTACATCCAAACCGTCATAGAACCCATCGTTCTACCATTCCTAGACCGGCAAGGGAACTTGCTGTTCCAACAGGACAATGCACGTCCGCATGTATCCCGTGCCACCCAACGTGCTCTAGAAGGTGTAAGTCAACTACCCTGGCCAGCAAGATCTCCGGATCTGTCACCCATTGAGCATGTTTGGGACTGGATGAAGCGTCGTCTCACGTGGTCTGCACGTCCAGCACGAACGCTGGTCCAACTGAGGCGCCAGGTGGAAATGGCATGGCAAGCCGTCCCACAGAACTACATCCAGCATTTCTACGATCGTCTCCATGGGAGAATAGCAGCCTGCATTGCTGCGAAAGGTGGATATACACTGTACTAGTGCCGACATTGTGCATGCGCTGTTACCTGTGTCTATGTGCCTGTGGTTCTGTCAGTGTGATCATGTGACGTATCTGACCCCAGGAATGTGTCAATAAAGTTTCCCCTTCCTGGGACAATGAATTCACGGTGTTCTTATTTCAATTTCCAGGAGTGTATTAATATTTGCGTTGTTTATAACATTATGTCAAATTTCCATTTATCGCCTGATTGACGGAAAGTGGATGTATGCAATAGTTAACATACCTTACACGATGTTATTGTCCATTTATTTTGGTAGCTATTCTGCTACACAATAGACAACTTGTTATCTGCAAACAGCGAAACGTAATTTTTTCTGTTTGTTATGCGTTTACGAACGGAAATGAGTCTGTAGCACGTTTTTTGAAGTTATGGTGCGTTCTACTCTGTTGTTGGCGAAGTAAATAGACTTACCTCGTGACCTTTGGAAGGTTGGTACTGCACTTTTTCGATTTCTCCAAACATAGGCGGAGTATTCGCTGCCATTACATGTTCCTTGGGGCTGTGTGGTGTTCATTTGTTTCTTAGCGTGTTTGGCTGGGTGAGGTGCGCGAGTTTGAGTTGTATTTGGCGTCAGTAGTGTATGGTTTATTTGTGTTTGCGTGTGTGTGATGAGTACTGAATCAGAGAGAGAGACAGATGGTTAGAGAGAGAGAGAGAGAGAGAGAGAGAGAGAGAGACAGAAAGAGAAAGAGAGAGAGAGAGAGAGAGAGAGTTTACAACACTTTGGAGATGCATTAACTGCACAGCCTAAATTTCTCTTGCATCCCTGCCACTGCTGTGGTTAGAAGCGCCCAAGAGGTAGATCCCGGTAGGCAGTTTTTTTTGTTTTTTGTCTGTAGTGTCATATCGGTGAGAAAAATTCTTGGGACCACCGTTCTGTCCCAGGAAAGTGCTAAACGATGTCCCTATCCCTAATAGCTGCATATAGCTTCCAAGCCCCAAATGTCCGCTGCAAGATTTACTGTTAATTGGCCAACTCCAGAAAAAACGATTCGAAGGAGAGCGACCACAAAAATCTGCTGTGCATTAAGAACTTATGTGCTCCCACCAATGCCTGCTCATGTTGATAACTTCCTGTCGTCTCAAAAAAACTTTGTTTCATTGTGAAAACAGCATTAAACAATAGTCCTGAATATGACAAACCGTGAGAGGGTGACTTGTCCTCTCTCACTGGCCCCACTTATGGCTGATTTCCGCAAGGGTAGAGTCTCACTTCAAAATGTCATAGTGTGACATGGAACAGAGGAAAACATCAGAGAATACTGGAATCTCATAATGATGATGTAAATGTTGGAGCACCTTTACCAACCATGACCGCACATAAAAGAAACCATCCTGGCTTGACCTCATTCACTACAGTGGATCACTCACTCACACAAAGCTGCATGCCTGCAAGAAAACATATGAACACTGCTCAGTGTAATATGTGCCATGTGGACCCTAGGGTCCTTGCTACAACATTGCTGTCAGATAAACAATTACTAAGCCGTTAAAAAGATTTTGCAGCATACAATCTTTGAGGTTAGAGATGACTAAGGTCCCAAATCATATTACAATTCTGTGGATTTTGAACTATACTCTGCCACAGTGATTTATCCCTGCTCTGTCATTCACCAGGTTTCAGTCACCCGTAACACAAAAATGGACAATAACTTAAGAAATACACTCATTCTCAAAATCTGAACAAGCAAGCAACGTATGTCATCTGATGATTTCATAGGTCAATGCAATATTGTTTTTACTATCTACAAGACAATTGAAAATCACACTTTTCAAATAGAATTTACACAAATGCTTGACATATTATCTTCACTAGAGCAGTTGTAACAAAAATTAAATCCATTTCACCAGAAAATATACAGAATTATCTGAGAATACATTACAGACAATAATTGTAATTTAGGTAACACAATCGATCTCAAAATCTAGACAAGCTGGTCACATGTTTCATCTGATGCTATTATTTTCTAGGGCACTGTAACATTGTTTCTTCTGCCTATAAAACATCTGAAAATCACACTTTTCACATAGAATTTACGTAAACACTTGACAAATCATATTCACTAGACCAATTGTATTAAAAACTAAATCAGTTTCACAAGAAAATGTACAGAATTATGTGAGAATCAGAGATATGAAGCATCATATCGCTCCCTCCACAAGAATCCCTAGGAAGAAAATTAACGTTGAAAAAGTCACACAGATAGAACACGGCATCAAACACACCCAAAAATAGTCTCTGGGCTGGCTGGAGTATCAAGGTGCAGCGAGGGTTGCCACTCACTCAGATCGTGAAGCAGGAGAAGCAGCGGATGGCTCTACTGCCCCATCTGATCCATAGCAGCATCAGTAAGGGAGCTCAGCTGTTGCCATCATCTCAACCTAGCAGCAACTGGCAGTCTGGCATGCTGTCAAATGTGACTTCTGATGGGAGGCGATGCGACACCTGTCTGGATGCACCATGCCCAACATCTCCATCTCAGGTAATGAAATCTCTGTCCCTGTCGTGTCTATAAGCCCAGCGTCTGAAAGAGAGGGCATTCTTTACCTGGACGTCGTGAGACAGCGTGGCATTTGGTGTGCAAACCGTCTTCTAGTGATTTACTCTCTCTGAATGTGACAGTGGGTAGCTTGTGATGTCTCCACAGCCGCCAGTGCCCACCTGCGTCAGAGTGCACTACTGCAGGAGAAACTCCGCTGGATCATGGACAATTGGTTCTTCAATCCATCTGTAGAAGGGGTGCCCACAGCTGGTTATACCCTCTGGGCCTTTTTGTGGCGCTGGCTCATCTGTGGGTCCTTTAAGTGTGTGTTGTGTCAGGGATGAGCCTCAAATCCAGCAGTCCCATTCATAACTGTTCAGTGGATGGTTGCTATCAGCTATCATTTACTCAGTCATCTGGGTCCTTCGTGACGTCAGAGATGAGGCTCTAGTCCATCAGTCTCATTCACAATTACTCTATGGGTGTTTCCTATCAGCTATCATTTTCTCAGCCATCAAATGGTTCAAATGGCTCTGAGCGCTATGGGACTTAACATCTGAGGTCATCAGTCCCCTAGAATTTAGAACTGCTTAAACCTAACTAACCTAAGGACATCACACACATCCATGCCCGAGGTAGGATTCGAACCTGCGACCGCAGCGGTCGAACGGTTCCAGACTACTCAGCCGTCCCCAAGGCTGTCGATGAAGCGATGTGACATTAATGGCTGTCCACCCTTGTCCAGTGGCTGCCTACATTCATAGCTGCCTGGGTAGGCTGGTTTACAACAGCCTCAGCTTTCATTCTCTGTCCTGGCCTTCATTCAGCGTTGCTGACCAGTCCTTCACTCAGCAGATTTCCGGGCTGCCCATTGAAGTCATTTAGCCACCATGTGGCCATTGTTGCTAGCCGCAAGATGTGGCCTCGTGCCTCCCTACAGGATGCATCAATAGTGGATTTGACAGCTCCCAAAATCTGCAAAGTCCTCATAGCATGTTTCAGTGGAAAGGTTTTACATCGATGTTTATAGTTTCTTATGAAGAGAAGAATAAGCCAAAAAATAAGGTCTTTAAGTAAATAGTGTGGATCCATATATAATTACTTGAGTGATCATAATAGAAACTGAAAATAAGAAATATGTGTTACGCTGTTGACTAAACATGTCATCCTTAACAACAACAACACTTGTCCTACAGATATGGTGTGAAGTGTTTGTGGTCTGTGTGCGAGAGTTGTGTTCAGGGGTTAAGGTAACATACTTAGATGTCAGCTCAACTACCTCCAGGATGTAAATATATCCTCTACCTGTGCGCAAGCGAGAGCCCATTAAATTGTTTGCAGCGAGATGTTTTAATTTAGATGGAATTATGGGACGCAGACGTGCCTGCATTGACACCGTAACATGCTTTGATTTCTGACAGCCTTACATACTGTCAAAACCCTCCGAATCTATCCGTCTGTATCTTTGAAGCGGTATAGTGCGCGTAATTTCAGGTAGCATTTCTTGGCTGCAAAATGTGGATATCTAAGGTTAGTGTGCCAGATGGCCTTGTTCAAAAGCTCACCTGGAATGCAATGACGCCAGGATTCTCTTCCCCTTCATTGCAAAAGAACAAGATTCTTTCCCACGATAGGTAGAACTGCTTGGTCTTAGTTCACGTCCTTTTCCTAAGAGTAAGCAGAGCTGTGTCCTTGACTTGTTCTCTGTTGATGTCAAGGCTCGTGCTTACGTATTTCTCCAACGCCACTCTTTTAAAACAATACAAACTATAGTGCTCGTCTTCTAGTGGGTTTGCGGTATTTGTTTCTAATCGCGTCGTTGAACGTGACAGCACATCCGCAATGATGTTCTCCTCCCCTCGTAAGTTCGTAATCGTAAAATCATGCTCCTGTAGCATGAGTGCCCATCTCATGGATCTCTTATTGCAGAGCTTCACCGATAGTAAGAAATCCAAGGCTTTGTGATCGGTGAACTTCCATGTTTTTCTCCAACATGGCAAAAACGGCATTCTCCGATGCGAAACATGACCGTCAAAGCATCCGACTCGGTTACCAAGTAGTTTCTCTCTGAGAACACATTTTCAAAAAGCACAGGTCTTATGCGTCATGTTCCCCCTTGCTGATACCTGTGGAGGATCACTATGCCCAGGCCAGAGTATGATCTGCCCGTTGCCATGCAAAATTCCTCCACGAGGTTGTGAAGCGACAAAAGCGGTGCTTTAACCAGCGTGGTATTGAGGGTCTGGAATTCATCTTTCGCCACATAGCCCAGTCCCATGGCACATTCTCTCTGTGGTGTAGCTAGTTTCTTCACATGAATGAATCTCTTGTGGGAATTTATTACTCCGATAAATCTACGGAGTTGATTATTAGTTGTTGGAGGTGCAAATTATGCTTATGCCTTGATCTTGTCCGGGGCTGTAGAGATACCTTCCGCGGTGATGATACGGCAGAGGAATTTTTTTACTCGTGAGATCCCAATGCGTGACATCGTGATGTTGGCAGTTATGCTGAAGTCCTTGGAGGTTTCCAGTATTTAATTAAGATCACATTGTGTCCTTTCCCCGTCGGTTCCGCAATTAAGAGGTCGCTACGTAATTTGTGATTCTTTGTTTTACGGAATACTTTAAGGTGCTATCGAGTCCCATAAAGATGGTATCTGAGGACACCTTTAAACCGAATAGTAGCCGTTTGAATTGGTAACGTCTACCGAAGACGAGGAATATGTTCCAGTGTATCGACAAGCGCCGGCACGAAGATGAAGAACGCAAGAACAGAGAAGACTGTGAAACGACGTCAGCCAATAGCCTACTGACTAGGTCGGCATCACGACAGGAGCGGCCCCTACCCGAAGAGGATATAAGTGCCGCCGCTACCAGCGTCGGCCAGAAAGTAAGTGATTCATATACTAGGCTTATATGGTCACTGTATATAGCAAAGGACACTGATTGCTTGCGTGCCGCCAATCGCTTCCGTCACATTCTTGTAAGCCAAAGTTAAGCATTGTTCATCGACTTTATTGTAATATAAACCATTAATGTGATCCCGGCGGGGTCAGGGATTTTCTCTGCCTCGTGATGACTGGGCGTTGTGTGCTGTCCTTAGGTTAGTTAAGTTTAAGTAGTTCTAAGTTCTAGGGGACTGATGACCATAGATGTTAACTCCCATAGTGCGCAAAGCCATTTTTGCCATTAATGTGATCTGCTACGCGAGTCTCTCAATGTGGCGTCGACTGTAATAAAACTCGGACTCGTCAGCCGAACTTCCCTGATTGGCCTCCCGGCTGGCAACACCATAAGATCATTTTATTTTTTTACCAGTACGGGATTGTGTATCGCCCGACGGCTCAACGTGGTAATGCGGATGCATTTTCATGTCTTCCGATTGGCCCTGATATGGACATTTACGCTTCTACTGCATCTTGTTGTCACATCGATGGTCAGCATTTTGAATTGCTTTAGTATTTTCCGTTGAACTATTGGAAAATTCCACAACCCACGGAAGCTGATTCAGATTTGAACATTTTTCTAACATAAATTCGCACATCTACGCCTCGTTTCTTTCATAGCTTAAAGAATTCTGTAGTGCCCCGATACTTTGCCTTGCTGTGCAGAAAGGTGTAATTCCTGTTCAGAATGACAGTGGACAGTCACGTGTGTTTGTGACGAAGCAAGCTCTGACCTTTTTACTTCCTCTCTTGTTTGCCATCTGACTCTTTAAATTCATTTTTTTCATTTTTGACTGATTATCATTAACATACGTAAGTATGATCTTCATTTTCATAAGGGAGAAGGGCTGGCCTTCAGTTTTAAAAAACTATAGCATCAGTTCTAATTGTATGCTTAGTTTTGTGTATGTAATTAATTTCCTGATTTATTTTGACTATTCCTACTTAATATCTTTCATTCTAGGGTGAAATCAGTAGTTGTTCCGTGACTTAAGTTCTATTGTTGACTTACAAACAAATATAAATTCTGTGACGATGATAAACAGTAGGAAAAAGAATCACTCCGATTTTTAAAGTATTTATTTGGCTCTATTCGAAAACATGTTACCGAAACCAGCTCTTAATTAATTTCAAAGTAATTACCAGTTTCATCAAAAGTATTGTTTGTATAACTATATCTGTTAATTTCATCATTAAAGCAAATAATTCGGCTTAACCCTCGTGGTAGAAGGAACTGTTAAAAAGAACCGATTTTTCGATGTGTTCAGTTAATTTAATGAGATGATTTAATTGTAATTTCTGTAAATTAAACATGAAACACTGTATAGCTTCAGTACCTATTATTGTGATGATTTTTGGTCCCGAGACATTCAGTCCATAGCCGATTTTCAGACGAGGAATCTGTGCTGGTTAGAACAAAAACAGTGCATCCACTTAACAGTGGAATAAGTGTAACACAATTAGGTCGTGTGTTAAATAATGACAGTGTCTGTTCAATACGTACTGTATTATTCTGCAAGAATTGTGAACTGTGTGGTTAGGTTTTTACTGTTCAAAGATATTCAGCAGGAAACTGTTGTAGCAGTATGCTGATGTTTGCCAACAACCTATTAATGAGACTTATCAAAATATGCCAACAGTTAACTGGCCATATAACTGTGTAATATTGGGGGTTTTTGAACAGTGAAAGTACAGAACTGTGACACGCAACTGTGCACCTGTCGGCTACATTATTTACAGTAGTCAGTGGTAAACTTCCAGCCCCATTTTTCAGCCAGTATGACAACGCAGTACGTCGACACCGAGGACCCTCAACGAAGAAATAAAACGCGCGAAGGTCACATGTTGAACCCTAAAGCTCTGCAAAAAGAAGTGTTGCACTTACTTCACCACGGACACTGGGGGATTGTTCGTACGAAACAGTCACCGCGTAGACACTGCACTTGGCAGTGTATGGACGCCCAGATAGAACAGATGACGTCACAGTGTCACGCATGTGTGGGAAACCAGTCCGCTCCTCAAGAAAAATTCTCTACTAGGCCTGAGTCACAACCACCACGACAAAGTGTGCACATAGACTTTGTGGTACCTTTTTGGAACACTCGGTGGTTGACTGTGGTTGCCTCATATAGCAAGTTTCTTCTCGTCCTACCGATGGAGCCGGTCGTGCCCACACCGCAACATTCGCCGCCTCCTACATCTGGTTCATGGCAGCAGCAGGTTGACGAGCACCCTTCTGTTCGTTTTCCGGAGGACGTTTCCGCCAGAGCGAAGGCTGGATGGCACGGTACCGGAAGCTTGACGGCCCTTGCAGCCACAGCTTACGGTTCCGCGTGCAGGGTAAACACGGTATACACGCGGGAGTACCCCAGGGAAGCATCCTAGGATCCCTAAGGTTTAACCTGTACATAAATGATCTCCCAAGCACACACAACACAACGATGGCAATCTATGCGGATGACACAGCAGTCCTCGCGCAAGATTGGAAACCATCAAACATTACGTCACGTTTACAGTCCGCACTCAGAGTGGCTGAGCCTTGGTTGGAGAATTGGTGTGTCAGAGTAAACGTCGACAAGTGCGAAGCCTTTCCGTTCACTAGAAGACCGAAGCAACTGCGCAAACACAGATACTGCAGACCAACAACTCTACATGCACGCCCAATACGTTTCCGCGAGATAGTCAAATACCTCGGTGTCTAGCTGGACCGGAAATTACTCTGGGAGGCCCACATACAACACATGACCAACCGAGCAAGCGCGAGGCTATAACAGCTCTACCCTATGCGCAACAGGCGTAGCACACTGAACAGAAGGGTGTCGAGGTCCATGTACATGACACATATTCGGCCCCTGATGACGTACGCAGCTCCAGTCTGGGGATACGCTGCGCCCACACGCCTGCGCCGTCTTCAGATCATACAAAACAAAGTACTCAAAATAATAAGCAATGCTCCTCGATACACACATCGCGGACCTTCACCGGGAATACCGACTTGAGACTCTCACGGAGGTAATCCACAAACTCACCACAAGACTATACAGAAACGCCAAACATTCGCAGAACCCGTTTATCTGAATCTTGGGAACTATGACCACAACCATAGATGGAAACATAAAAGACCAAAGGATATACTTGTAAGGACATAACATCTATGGCCAAGTACACGCAAACACAAAGGTACAGGTGAGCCGCTGTTAATCAGACATCATTACTGGATATCCAGCTGGAAAACACTTGCCGAATAACTGGCACCACGCAGGGAAGCCGTACCGTACACTAAATGCAGACATTTTCCACACAACCCTAACACAGTGAGATGATCTATGGCCGAACTTCCACTACTGTATAATGATCTTGATTGTTCCAGGAATGCAGCGGCTGCAGCAACCTCGGATACATCGCCATCGCTTGCCTGGGTAATTATTCAAGATACCTATGCTAACAAACCCAACCTTGCATAACCTATCGCAGCTAGTAAGTCACTACAGGTCTTACTACCCATCCCACGGTCGCAGAGGTTTCTTTCCCACGGCACGAGCCTTGGCACTCTTTTCCCTCTGCTCTTCAAATTGCTACCCTCATTCGCGTTTCGTCCACTATCTATCACCTGATGGACCGTGTTAATGCGTAGTCTTTCCCAGACGTACGGATAACATCACAGCCCAGCATCATGTGATCCACCTATTAGATAACTAACCTGTTGTCGGAGGTGACAGTAGAACTTTCAGTCTGGTCACCACGTTGGTGCTGGCGTGGAGAGGCCCCATCTCTTTCCGTGATGCGCCACACTCCTGTCTCCCCCGCCGTGGTCGCACTCCCTACACGACGACGGTCCGTCGCCTTGGTGTGGGGTTGGGGGGGGGGGGGGAGGAATTTTCTGGCGTACGGACAAGCGCCGGCACGAAGGTGATGAACGCAAGATCAGAGAGGGCTGTGAGACGACGTCAGCCAATAGCCCGCTGATTAGGACACCACCACGACAGGAGCGGCCCCTGTCCGAAGAGAACATAAACACCGCTCCTGCCAGGCTCGGCCGGACAGTAGAAGACGGACAATAGTGGAGCAGTTATTAGTGGTACATATCCATTGTTTACATGGACACTGTATATAGCAAAGGGCACTGATTGACTGCATGTCGCCAATCGTTTGCCACACGTTCTTGCAACTCAAAGTTAAGTTTTGTCAATCTACTTTACTGTAATAAAAACCATTAATGTGATTTGCTTGAATTGCTATATAGTTATCAGCGAAAGCAGCATCCTTTACGCACCCTATGAGAGACGAGTGGGCAGGACCCCACGGAATGCAGAGTACTTCCTGCGGTCTGGATGGAGTGTGATTTTCCAGAAACTGGACTTCAAGTCAAGGGACCAGAACACTGTTACGCCATGAAAGTTTTTTAGAAGTTACACCTGCTTCTCAGGGCGATCTGTTTCTGGTTCTATGATGGTACTAATTTGGCGTGAATCCAGCACCAAATAGATTGAGCTGTCGGATTTTTCTGCTACTGGGAGGGGTTTATTGTACATGCAGGTTGCTGGTTCAATGGTGTCATCGTCTAGCATCCTCTTGATCTCTAAGGAAAATATGTGACGGTAGGGTAGATGTATCTGGTGAGGCGGCACGAAGAATTTTGTGTGATCGTGCACTCGGAATTTTTCCAAGTTACGGATAGATCCAGTTTTCGGCGGAAATACATTCTCTTTTTCAAATAAGATTTTTTCCACGTCCTCCTTGTTATTCATTGGAATGTTTTATACATTCTCTAACAGTTCAACAGCATGGCACACCTCCCGTCGAGTTAGTTCATCCTCTTGCGCGATGAGACTCCACTCATGAGTCCACGATTGATTTCTGGCTTCCTTCCATTTTTTGATGTAATTTAGGTAATTTAGGTTGATGACATTCGGCAGGAACTTTGATCATTAATTGCGTGGTCAGCAAATGTAATTTTTCTGACAACATCTTTTTGTAATCTGAGCTCTCCTCGTCCCGCATCCAGTACGGCCTGATTTTGGGTCAAGAAATCCATGTTGAAAGTCATTTCAATTGGCACGACAAAGATCCCACATACATTACCAATATACACGCTCCCATCAACGCCTGCTCATGTTGATAACTCCCTGTCGTCTCACAAAAATTATGTCTGGGGTGTAGTCTTGAATGTGAAAATTAGTGAGTTAATCAACAGCCAAATGTTAACTCGTCGTATATTCTGAAGTATGTGGACATATTGCTGTTCGTGTTCTTTCGTTAATGTCTTACATATTGTTTCCCTGTGCCGTTTCTATCTCAGTAATACGTAGTCACAAGTTGTGTACCTTCACTATCGGTCACGAATACATTAACGCCTACAATTAGAATTCCATGTTCGTAGCCGCGCGGGGTAGTTGCGTGGTCTAGGGGACTTGCCAAGGTTCACGCACCCCCCCCCCCCCCGGAGATTCGAGTCCTCCCTCCTCCCTTGGGCATGCGTGTGTGAGTTGTCCTTAGCGTTAGTCAGTTTGTTAGATTAAGTTGTGTAAGCCTATAGACCGATGACCTCGTCAGTTTGGTCCCATAGGAGCTTACCACCACCACCACTTATGTTCCTTTTCACCTTAATATAGAAATTTAATCACAATAGCTGGCGATGAATACTCCTGGCAGTTTAAAACTGTTTGCCAGACTGGGACTCGAACCTGAAGCCTTTGTATTTTGTGGGCAGGTGCCTGACCGATAGAGCTATCCACGGGGAAAGGCGTAAGTGCCAGGTTCGGGTTGTAGCCCAGCACACATTATTCATCTGCCAGGAGGTTCTAAATCAGTGCGTTCTCCGCTGCAGGGTGAAAATTTATCTGCAGAGTAACTGGTAACGCTTTTGCGCATCCCAAGAACGATTTTTCGTACTTCCTACGGTGTCGCTCCCAAGGTTACACAGTCTCGAACTTCTGCAACACGTTAAAATCACGGACATTGTTATACAGATACGTGAATGCATTCCCGTTTTAACCCCTGCCGCAAACAGAGGAGTATTATGAGCTTAATGTGTGTCTCGGGGCATTTGACTGAGGCACTGTAGCTCCAAGCTTTTTCATTCGAAAGTTGATTCAGTTGAGATTGTTCTTAGCTATATTTATTGGAAATCTGTTGATACATTTAAATTTCATCAGCTAAATTAAGTAAAAATATTTTTTACCAGTGTGCTCACTTGATATATGCTACGTATTACATAAGAGCGACATCAAATTATGTAGTACTAGATTCTAGAGCTCAAGAAGATCTGAATAAAAGTCTACAGGAACATCTATTTATATTTTACGGTTGAAATAGTTTGATGGTTTTCGTCTTTTGAAGTCGCCCATTTAACCACCTACAACGCAGGAAAAGAGTGATTGCGACTCACCTGTAAAAGAAAAACTTACGCTACACAGATTTTTGTAGTTTTCTTCTGAGGTCTTCAATTCCATGCTAAGTCAAATGATTGGATCAAAACATCTCTACCTATGTTAAAGGGGCAACACATAATATTTATTTTTACAAAGGGTGTACAAAAATTTTTGCACAGTCGTCTCTCTCTCTCTCTCTCTCTCTCTCTTTTTTGTTTTTTTTTTTTTGTAGGAGGAGAATGACATCTTTTGTGAACATACACGAAACATTGGGCAATAAGTTGGTATATAAAAGTATTTTCTTTTATTTGCATGTGAGCCATAATGTACCCTGAAGTAGATGTGAGGTTGCGCCAACGGTCAGTGATGGAGTTACTCTTCAAGACCGGCGATGACTCTGCCACATCGATTCACAGGAAGTTGCTCCCTGTTTATGGGGAGAGACAGTCGATCGCAGCAGTGTCCATCGGTGGTTGCAGGGATTTAAAGAAGGTGATTTCTCTCTACTGGACAATACACGATGCGGTAGACCATCGACAGCAGTGAGTGAGTAAGGAGACCATTGATCAAGTCATCCAGAATGACAGATGTGTGACATCATGACAGATTGCTGAAGTGTGTATGACCCACAGCGCATAGATTCAGGGTCAGCTCATCGGACTACACCATGACAATGCCAAAACCCATACATCCCTTATGACGCAGGAGCAAATGAGAAAAATGGGTCAGAAAATTGTTCCTCATTCTCCCTACAGTCTGGACTTGGCTCCGTCTGATTTTTACCTTTGGTCGTCTGAAGGCCCACCTACGCGGTCAAACAATTTGATAGAAAGACCTTATTTTCTGTGTCAAGCGGCCGGCATTTGTGGTCGAGCGGTTCTAGGCGCTTCAATCCGGAACCACGCGACCGCTACGGTCGCAGGTTCGAATCCTGTATGTGATGCCCTTAGATTAGTTAGGTTTAAGTAGTTCTAACTTCTAGGGGACTTATGACCTAGATGCTAAGTCCCATGGTGCTCAGAGCCATTTGGACCATTTGAACCCTGTGTCAAGCGATGGTGTGAAAGTCAATCCCCCGAACTTTACCAAAGTGCATTTACATCGTGGAAAGAACGTTGGGCCAGATGCGTCGCAGCTGATGGAGCCTACATTGAGTAGCCTCAATGTATAGCTAAATGTTCCAAGTATGTTTACAAAAATTACATTCTCCTCCTGCAAAAAATAAAAAATCAGAGACAACCCTGCAAAACTAGTTTAACGCTCTTTGTACTTCAAAATGGCTCTAAGCACTATGGAATTTAACAACTGAGGACATCAGTTCCCTAGAACGTAGAACTACTTAAACCTACCTAACCTAAGGAATCACACACATCCATGCCAGAGGCAGAATTCGAAACTGCGACAGTAGCAGGCGCGCGATTCCGGACTGAAGCGCCTAGAACCACTCGGCAACAGTGGCCGTCCCTTTGTACTTCTTAGAATTTTCTTGTGTAGATATTTGGCTGGCTCTCCCAAGAGTATCAGTATTTCTAATGGGATGTTGTCTACTCCTGGGGCCTTTATTTGACTTAGGTCTTTTAATGCTCTGTCAAATTCTTCACGCAGTACCATATCTCCCATTTCATGTTCATCTACGTTCTGTTCCATTTCCATAATATTGCCCAACAGTACATTGCCCTTGTAAAGAGCCTCTATACACTCCTTCCACCTTTCTGATTTCCCTTCTTCACTTAGGACTATTTTCCATCTGAGCTCTTGATATTCATACAGGTTGTTCTCTTTCCTCCAAACGTCTCTTTAATTTTCCTGTAGGCAGTATCTATCTTACTCCTAGTGACATATGCCTCTGCATTCTTATATTTGTCCTCTGGCCATTCCTGCTTGGCGATTTTGCACTTTCTGTCGATCTCATTTTGAGACGGTTGTATTCCAATACACTGGAAATTAATAAATGATGTTCAACTGGGAATATATAGATCTAAATGAAATTACAGCTGAAGACTTACCTTTCATCATTGAAGATAAATATACGTCTGTAATACACGCATGATGCTAAATAACGGCCGGCCGCGGTGGTCTCGCGGTTAAGGCGCTCAGTCCGGAACCGCGCGACTGCTACGGTCGCAGGTTCGAATCCTGCCTCGGGCATGGATGTGTGTAATGTCATTAGGTTGGTTAGGTTTAAGTAGTTCTAAGTTCTAGGGGACTGATGACCACAGTAGTTAAGTCCCATAGTGCTCAGAGCCATTTGAACCATTTTGCTAAATTACGTTCAAAAAGTTGGTAATACCGAAATTATGAAAGTTCAAAGGGCGTCTCTGAAAGATTATTGGCATATTAATTGGAGCCAACGAGAATTGTTGGCTCTTCGTACACAGCGTGCGGTGTGGAGGGTTGGTCTTTCACTATCCTTTAAATAGTCAGTCTATCTATCTGAATAGGTTTCAGGTTTTCTGCGCCTTCACTCTGCCATTGTAGATACTGGTTTAGCGAACAAAAGCAGCGCTGACGAAAATTCGACTCAGTATCTACTATGCAAAGGCTACATAACTCCAGTCCATGAGCAGCAGCTGAAAATTAGCAAATCTATCGAGCGTTCGGGATTGTTGCTTGACTTGTTTGAATAAAAAAGTCTAAAATTTTCTTTCATTAAGGGTATTATCTTTAACACAAGGAAATCGGCTATGAAGTCCTTGTTTAATATCCAGATGTCAATTATGCAATGATACTGACTGTTACAAGTTCACACCCGATAGCAGCCAGAAGATATTTATTCTGACCCGATATTTTAAACGTCCTACACGGTCACTGAACCACAACAACTTGCAAGTTAACACATTCAGTCATTCAGTAGGTTTCTTGTAAAGAATTGCTCGCTCTACTGCCTCGTAATCTGCACGAAACACGCAACGCGGACTTTATGTACGACGACAAAATGTACACAAGTAAGTATTTCCTACAATAAACCACTGACAAAGCTCAAACTTCTACAAACTACTCCTTAATGTATTCAGTTTCAGTTTTTGTCAATAACACGAGAACCGGTGACTCGCGTGTATTTCTTCATTTTGGTACAAATTTGATCAGAGCGGTTTGACATAAATATTTACCAGGAAACGTCCCTCGAGCCACTATCTCGACGCGTAGATCTGAGGCATAACGCCGCACTCAGTCGTGCTAGAAAGAGTGAATTCCTATACGCTAGTATGTTATGCAGCCAATCAGATCAACTCGAGCACTTCTATACTCACGATAGTTCTAAAGTGAGCCAATCAGATTACCATAAGTGATTTAGACTAGAAATCTCGTAATTTCTAAAGTACGAGTAAATAAAATTTAATAGAAACAAAGGACGATTCCTTTCCAAAAAACAAGTTACTAATAAATTTAATGCTCAACACCCCTTCTGGCTGCCTTTTACAATATCAAGCCACACTCGGACATACTTCACAAATTCTCCTATTGCGCAACACCTTTCTCATGCGTACATTTACATAGTTTTAATGAAATATCACATTGTAAATTTACGTATGTCCTCCATTCACTCCCTCAATCTCTCCAAGACAATCACACAACCGAAACACGATGAAATAAAATTTTTTCAAAATGTTTATAATTACGTCAGTAATCTGTGGTAATGAAACTAAAGAAAATTCCAAATAATTAGATTATATGAACCTATCCCCTTGGTTGCACTTTCATTTGATGCCATGGATGAATACGTTACAGTCCCTAACTGAGTTTCACAATGCCAGCACGACTGTTATGTGGTTTACGTAAAAATTTATATCTCTGAAAATAATGAAGCTATTGATTCGAAATTTTGACAGTATGGTTGTGTTATCCAGAATTTAGTATACTAAGTATGGAAAAGATAGATTAATATTTCGTTCTTCAGATTCAATGAGAGTATGTGTAACGTATTGCACGCAGCGTTAGGCAACTATATGGCTCGCTTCGCCCTGAAACAAGCGTCAGCTGTGCGAGAATG
This sequence comes from Schistocerca cancellata, assembly GCF_023864275.1. Classification (NCBI taxonomy): domain Eukaryota; kingdom Metazoa; phylum Arthropoda; class Insecta; order Orthoptera; family Acrididae; genus Schistocerca; species Schistocerca cancellata. The sequence continues at coordinate 948,974,301 of NC_064627.1, read as the reverse complement.
AGAACCAAAATCTGATCCCCTCCTGACTCCACGGCAAGCAACGCTTTCAATGCAAGATGACAACGCGTAATAATTTGCTACGTTCCAAACAGACAAAAGACATCTTCAAGGAGAAAAATAAATTAATATTCTTTAATCTTTTTAGGTTTTCGTTCCTCAGTTGGTAAAAACAGAACTATTGTAGGATTACTTTGTTTCTCTTCTGTCTGGCTACTAAGACACCTTTTTCTCAGGAACAGGTAGTAATACCAAGTTTAAATTTATGTCACGTAATAAGACCCTTGGTGACGAAACATTTTAGATTCTAAGTCATTGCAGTCAAATATTCGGCCACCTGTGTTCGATATTTCGATACTTGTGAACTCACTCATAAAAAACTATCGGCCAGTTTCGATTGAGCTAGACTCACGAATCTGACACGAAGCAAGGTTTCGCACTGAAAGTAAACGAAAATATCTCAGAATGTTTTATTTGTAATTATATCACATTCTTTGTCGACTTGTCTGTCTGTTCATCTTTCCTTAATACCAATTTTTCATAGGAATGGGTAGGGTTCCAAGTTCAGATATAGGTCAAATGCGGTCCCATGGCGTTGTAAGTTATTTGTGGTATCGAATCTCTGTCGGACCACGGATATTTCAATCTTCATTTTCATCTTACCTTCACCTATCAACGATGTGTGGAATGGTCAGAAACAAAACCTGGTAGGATTCCACGTTTAACTTCCCTTTCCCCAGTTGGATAACTGGAGTAGGTTAGGGACAAGGAAGTCGCATCCAATAGAAGTGGCGTCCCATACTAGCACAAGCCCATACGAAATTGTAATTATTATTATCCACATTCACAAGGATGTAGGTTGCAGTAACTACTGGGAGATGAAGAAGCTTGCACAGGATAGGGTAGCATGGAGAGCTGCATCAAACCAGCCTCAGGACTGAAGACAACAACTACAACAACATTATCCACATACATGTTATACTTATCTATCTGTTATATCTGCTTCAGCTGGCCCCTTCCTAACCACAACTCGTGTGTGGGCCTGGTCAGCTTTATATTTTCAAATGGGAACCCTAAATTCCTATTACACATTCGGATTCAAAGGCAAAAAATACATACAGTTTACTCAAAACACTAATTTTCATTCGTGGTAGATGGCGTTGCAATCGAAAAATGCCAAGTATACCTGTTTTTACAATTAAGAACCGAGGCATTTGATTCTGCATTTCTTTTACGATGCAGATGTAAGCCTTTGTGTTCTAACGGTTGATTTCCATGTTAGAAATTTAATTTAGTGACGGAAATTTGACTATACAGTACAACATGGTTTGGTGTTTCAGTATCTGGTTAGAAACTATGTTTAGCGTAAACCAGACAAAATATTATACACACATTCAGTGAATCAATGGAGAACTGTTTTGTACTCTGCCTTATTAAGAGATTCCACTAAATTCAAACTCCAATCACACTCACAGCAAGATAAAATAATCTTAAGAAATGTGGAAGTGGTACTGCTATTGGCAACGCCGCGAAAAAGATTATTAAAAAGGACATTTCTTACGAAAACAGGTGTATTTTTAAGCTTAAAGTACAAAGATCAATTATTCGTCCATAGGTCGAAAAAAATGTTCCTGGCCCTCGTATGTTCTTCAGATCTGAAGTAGACAAGAAATATTAACCGAAAAATCACTTATCCGTTTTGATATTTTAAGGAGGCAATTTGTTGGCTGACTACCAGCACTCTCAACATGTTACATGTGTTTGGCAATGTGTAGACACAAAACTATTCTTTGCTCCCCTAAAAGTCAATCTCTATAAGATCAGGGAAGACACATGGCCCACTTCGCTTTGACCACAAGCCGTGAATGTGCCGTCAGTTATTTCTGACCGTTCCATAGAAACAAAGCTTTGGGTGAACAAGCGCCCTACTTACGGGTTAAGTACTCATCCGTGACGTGTTAGATGGGCTGCAATTAGAAAACTTTTATTATCTGTACACATATTGCCAAAGTCCTTGAGCATACTTCTCATTTAACTGGAGAGTGTAATTATTGCGTTTTTTGCCATGACAAGGTTCAACAGCCTCAAATGCACTTCACAACATGCAAGTGGGAAACAAGTCTGTTCTGTGCGCTTTGTATCTCCTTTAGTCTTCTCAATTCTTTATGCCAGTTATAGACTCAAACTAAAATCACAATACGGCCGAATTATGGTCGTTGACTTGTAATTATTTGGCTGTTGCACGTCCTGTACTGGAAAGGTAACTGGTTTGCAACAGTACATTGGTCTTGCGGTATGATCTGAAAGGCTACAACGGTTATGAGTTTGCACCCTGACTAGTAAGCCTACCACGTGCCTAACTGGCCGATGCGTCTGCCAAACTGATATTGCCCTTTGACAGTGGCTGTTTTTCTTAGCCTGAATCAGCGGTTATCACTTTTATCAGAACCTAAATGAACTTGACTTCTGAAATCATTTAATGAATGGCGGTTCTGTCATTATTGTAGTCAATTATTGATGGGTGATTGATATAAAAACATGGGATTGATCCGTTATAGAAAATTACTGCAAAAGTTTATTTGGCCATAAAATAGGACGAACAGTACAAATTAAAATAAACAAATAGTTAACACTCCACTGGTTGGTGGTTGCTTGGTGAAGACTAGGGTTTGTCTGATTAAACTATTTAATTTGGCTCAAAGCGTGGATAACGCAATCAGCAATTATATAACGCTGAACAGACATTGAGGGATTTATTCTACACAAAAGTCATACTACGTTGGTGCAGCTGAGAACAAGTGGCGAGACTGATTTTGTTAACCCTAACTAGCTGGAGAAGTAATACTATATCCCTTTCAGGATGTGTAGCGCTGTATCGGGTGACAGTCATGGAGAAAGTGCCTGCAGAGTAGCGATGTGCAGCGCCTGTTATTCGTTATTGCGGGCAGGAAATATGCCAAGTCCCAGCTGGCAATCTGTTAGACGGATCACCATTACTCTTTGATGCAATCCTGAAATCTCGGAAGATCCCAGCGTGTGACACTCCAGTTCGCCTCTCATACCATGGACCCATTTGATTCACTTAGCCAGCAGTGCTCACAAGGAGATCATAAGTCAAGGCGGCAGACCTGTCACAAGTAAGATTACCCTCGGCACAGTGAGTTGTCTGGGATGACTGGGGTCTAAACTGCCATCGCCAGAGGCCCCACAGTGAATACCAATGCCAGTGCGATGTCATGCTCAGGACGAATCTTCCAAGCGCAACCCAATCATAACTTGAGTCAAGACCAGAATCCTCTTCAGACTGGAGCCTGAATCCAAAGACCATGATTTTCCACTCCTCGCTTTTCACCAAAGCTTTGTAACTCCACAAAAGCACTCGCTCAACTGCCCCCACAATGGTTATATACTAATCGCAAGGCTCTACAAGCTCCATGTGTCCTCTCCGACACGTCTGCTCTACCTATCGGCCAATCTCAGTCAAAGTTAACGATATTGTTCTCTTTTCTAGAGAAGCACGCAATCCCTGACTCATAAATTCCCGCGCACAGAGGAAAAGACGATGTGCACCCAACTTGTTGTTTTTCCCATGGCCATTTAAGACAGGATGTTTTGGGTTTCCATTTGTCCCTGAAGTGAAGAACACATTTATCGCAGAGAACATTGTCTGGACAGGCCGAACATTATAGTGTGTCTGACCAGGGGCCCCGGCTAAACAAAGATAAGTGTGTTTTTGTGTCCCAACATAGACCATTTCGGAGGGGCAATAATGTTGCATTCCATTCGAAAATAGTTTAGAAAGCCTGAGGCGTTACAAAAAAACTCAGCAGCGGAGTACACAATGAACTTGAAAGCTCACGAAATTTTATGGCCTCCATCTCTGTTCATAAAATGCGTTTACAATATGGGATGAGGATGGTTCAAATGGTTCAAATGGCTCTGAGCACTATGGGACTTAACTTCTAAGGTCATCAGTCCCCTAGAACTTAGAACTACTTAAACCTAACTAACCAAAGGACATCACACACATCCATGCACGAGGCAGGATTCGAACCTGCGACCGTAGTGGCCGCGCGGTTCCAGACTGTAGCGCCTTTAACCGCTTGCCCACCACGGCCGGCTGATGAGGATGGGATGAGAATTTCCGCCTTATGCAAGACCCTTTTCTTCTGTTTCACCTATACATGTTTCTGCATTTTTGTGCTCTCATCAGTGGGTTTAATTTCATTTTTAACTGTAAAATTGTTGTTACATATTAATATTTGCGTTGTTTATAACATTATGTCAAATTTCCATTTATCGCCTGATTGGCGAAAAGTGGATGCATGCAATAGTTAACATACCTTACACGATGTTATTGTCCATTTATTTTGGTAGCTATTCTGCTACACAATAGACAACTTGTTATCTGCAAACAGCGAAACGTAATTTTTTCTGTTTGTTATGCGTTTACGAACGGAAATGAGTCTGTAGCACGTTTTTTTGAAGTTATGGTGCGTTCTACTCTGTTGTTGGCGAAGTAAATAGACTTACCTCGTGACCTTTGGAAGCTTGGTACTGCACTTTTTCGATTTCTCCAAACATAGGCGGAGTATTCGGTGCCATTGCATGTTCCTTGTGGCTGTGTGGTGTTCATTTGTTTCTTACCGTGTTTGGCTGGGTGAGGCGCGCGAGTTTGAGTTGTATTTGGCGTCAGTAGTGTATGGTTTATTTGTGTTTGCGTGTGTGTGATGAGTACTGGATCAGAGAGAGAGAGAGAGAGAGAGAGAGAGAGAGAGAGAGAGAGAGAGAGAGAGAAAGAGAGAGAGAGAGAGAGCGAGAGTTTACAACACTTTGGAGATGCATCAACTGCACAGCCTAAATTTCTCTTGCATCCCTGCCCCTGCTGTGGTTAAAAGCGCCCATGAGGTAGATCCCGGTAGGTAGTTTTTTTTTTTTTTTTTGTTTCTTGTCTGTACTGTCATATCGGTGAGAAAAATTCTTGGGACCACCGTTCTGTCCCAGGAAAGTGCTACAGGATGTCCCTATCCCTAATAGCTGCATATAGCTTCCAAGCCTCAAATGTCCACTGCAAGATTTACTGTTAATTGGCCAAACTGCCTGCTAGTTCTCAACTCCAGAAAAAACTATTCGAAGGAGAGCGACCACAAAAATCTGCTGTGCATTAAGAACTTATGTGCTCCCACCAATGCCTGCTCATGTTGATAACTTCCTGTCGTCTCAAAAAAATTGGTTTCATTATGAAAACAACATTAAACAATAGTCCTGAATATGACAAACAGTGAGAGGGTGACTTGTCCTCTGTCACTGGCCACACTTATGGCTGATTTCCGCAAGGGTAGAGTCTCACTTCAAAATGTCATAGTGTGACATGGAACAGAGGAAAACATCAGAGAATACTGGAATCTCATAATGATGATGTAGATGTTGGAGCACCTTTGCCAACCATGACCGCACATAAAAAAAACCATCCTGGCTTGACCTCATCCACTACAGTGGGTCACTCACTCACACAAAGCTGCATGCCTGCAAGAAAACATATGAACACTGCTCAGTGTAATATGTGTCATGTGGACCCTAGGGTCCTTGCTACAACATTGCTGTCAGATAAACAATTACTAAGCCGTTAAAAAGATTTTGCAGCATACAATCTTTGAGGTTAGAGATGACTAATGTCCCTAATCATATTACAATTCTGTGGATTTTGAACTATACTCTGCCACAGTGATCTATCCCTGCTCTGTCATTCACCAGGTTTCAGTCACCCGTAACACACAAATGGACAATAACTTAAGAAATACACTCATTCTCAAAATCTGAACAAGCAAGCAACGTATGTCATCTGATGATTTCATAGGTCAATGCAATATTGTTTTTACTATCTACAAGACAATTGAAAATCACACTTTTCAAATAGAATTTACACAAATGCTTGACATATTATCTTCACTAGAGCAGTTGTAACAAAAATTAAATCCATTTCACCAGAAAATATACAGAATTATCTGAGAATACATTACAGACAATAATTGTAATTTAGGTAACACAATCGATCTCAAAATCTAGACAAGCTGGTCACATGTTTCATCTGATGCTATTATTTTCTAGGGCACTGTAACATTGTTTCTTCTGCCTATAAAACATCTGAAAATCACACTTTTCACATAGAATTTACGTAAACACTTGACAAATCATATTCACTAGACCAATTGTATTAAAAACTAAATCAGTTTCACAAGAAAATGTACAGAATTATGTGAGAATCAGAGATATGAAGCATCATATCGCTCCCTCCACAAGAATCCCTAGGAAGAAAATTAACGTTGAAAAAGTCACACAGATAGAACACGGCATCAAACACACCCAAAAATAGTCTCTGGGCTGGCTGGAGTATCAAGGTGCAGCGAGGGTTGCCACTCACTCAGATCGTGAAGCAGGAGAAGCAGCGGATGGCTCTACTGCCCCATCTGATCCATAGCAGCATCATGAAGGGAGCTCAGCTGTTGCCATCATCTCAACCTAGCAGCAACTGGCAGTCTGGCATGCTGTCAAATGTGACTTCTGATGGGAGGCGATGAGACACCTGTCTGGATGCACCATGCCCAACATCTCCATCTCAGGTAATGAAATCTCTGTCCCTGTCGTGTCTATAAGCCCAGCGTCTGAAAGAGAGGGCATTCTTTACCTGGACGTCGTGAGACAGCGTGGCATTTGGTGTGCAAACCGTCTTCTAGTGATTTACTCTCTCTGAATGTGACAGTGGGTAGCTTGTGATGTCTCCACAGCCGCCAGTGCCCACCTGCGTCAGAGTGCACTACTGCAGGAGAAACTCCGCTGGATCATGGACAATTGGTTCTTCAAGCCATCTGTAGAAGGGGTGCCCACAGCTGGTTATACCCTCTGGTCCTTTTTGTGGCGCTGGCTCATCTGTGGGTCCTTTAAGTGTGTGTTGTGTCAGGGATGAGCCTCAAATCCAGCAGTCCCATTCATAACTGTTCAGTGGATGGTTGCTATCAGCTATCATTTACTCAGTCATCTGGGTCCTTCGTGACGTCAGAGATGAGGCTCTAGTCCATCAGTCTCATTCACAATTACTCTGTGGGGGTTTCCTATCAGCTATCATTTTCTCAGCCATCAAATGGTTCAAATGGCTCTGAGCGCTATGGGACTTAACATCTGAGGTCATCAGTCCCCTAGAACTTACAACTGCTTAAACCTAACTAACCTAAGGACATCACACACATCCATGCCCGAGGTAGGATTCGAACCTGCGACCGCAGCGGTCGCACGGTTCCAGACTACTCAGCCGTCCCCAAGGCTGTCGATGAAGCGATGTGACATTAATGGCAGTCCACCCTTGTCCAGTGGCTGCCTACATTCATAGCTGCCTGGGTAGGCTGGTTTACAACAGCCTCAGCTTTCATTCTCTGTCCTGGCCTTCATTCAGCGTTGCTGACCAGTCCTTCACTCAGCAGATTTCCGGGATGCCCATTGAAGTCATTTAGCCACCATGTGGCCATTGTTGCTAGCCGCAAGATGTGGCCTCGTGCCTCCCTACAGGATGCATCAATAGTGGATTTGACAGCTCCCAAAATCTGCAAAGTCCTCATAGCATGTTTCAGTGGAAAGGTTTTACATCGATGTTTATAGTTTCTTATGAATAGAAGAATAAGCCAAAAAATAAGGTCTTTAAATAAATACAGTGTGAATCCATATATAATTACTTGAGTGATCATAATAGAAAATGAAAATAAGAAATATGTGTTACGCTGTTGACTAAACATGTCATCCTTAACAACAACAACACTTGTCCTACAGATATGGTGTGAAGTGTTTGTGGTCTGTGTGCGAGAGTTGTGTTCAGGGGTTAAGGTAACATACTTAGATGTCAGCTCAACTACCTCCAGGATGTAAATATATCCTCTACCTGTGCGCAAGCGAGAGCCCATTAAATTGTTTGCAGCGAGATGTTTTAATTTAGATGGAATTATGGGACGCAGAGGTGCCTGCATTGACACCGTAACATGCTTTGATTTCTGACAGCCTTACATACTGTCAAAACCCTCCGAATTTATCCGTCTGTATCTTTGAAGCGGTATAGTGCGCGTAATTTCAGGTAGCATTTCTTGGCTGCAAAATGTGGATATCTAAGGTTAGTGTGCCAGATGGCCTTGTTCAAAAGCTCACCTGGAATGCAATGACGCCAGGATTCTCTTCCCCTTCATTGCAAAAGAACAAGATTCTTTCCCACGATAGGTAGAACTGCTTGGTCTTAGTTCACGTCCTTTTCCTAAGAGTAAGCAGAGCTGTGTCCTTGACTTGTTCTCTGTTGATGTCAAGGCTCGTGCTTACGTATTTCTCAAACGCCACTCTTTTAATACAATACAAACTATAGTGCTCGTCTTCTAGTGGGTTTGCGGTATTTGTTTCTAATCGCGTCGTTGAACATGACAGCACATCCGCAATGATGTTCTCCTCCCCTCGTAAGTTCGTAATCGTAAAATCATGCTCCTGTAGCATGAGTGCCCATCTCATGGGTCTCTTATTGCAGAGCTTCACCGATAGTAAGAAATCCAAGGCTTTGTGATCGGTGAAGTTCCATGTTTTTCTCCAACATGGAAAAAACGGCATTCTCCGATGCGAAACATGACCGTCAAAGCATCCGACTCGGTTACCAAGTAGTTTCTCTCTGAGAACACAAACACATTTTCAAAAAGCACAGGTCTTATGCGTCATGTTCCCCCTTGCTGATACCTGTGGAGGATCACTATGCCCAGGCCAGAGTATGATCTGCCCGTTGCCATGCAAAATTCCTCCACGAGGTTGTGAAGCGACAAAAGCGGTGCTTTAACCAGCGTGGTGTTGAGGGTCTGGAATTCACCTTTCGCCACATAGCCCAGTCCCATGGCACATTCTCTCTGTGGTCTAGCTAGTTTCTTCACATGAATGAATCTCTTGTAGACATTTATTACACCGATAAATCTACGGAGTTGATTCTTAGTTGTTGGCGGTGCAAATTTTGCTTTTGCCTTGATCTTGTCCGGGGCTGTAGGGATACCTTCCGCGGTGATGATACGGCAGAGGAATTTTTTTACTCGTGAGATCCCAATGCGTGACTTCGTGATATTGTCAGTTATGCTGAAGTCCTTGGAGGTCTCCAAGTATTTAATTAAGATCACATTGTGTCCTTTCCCCGTCGGTTCCGCAATTAACAGGTCGCTACGTAATTTGTGATTGTTTGTTTTACGGAATACTTTAAGGTGCTATCGAGTCCCCTAAAGATGGCATCTGAGGACACCTTTAAACCGAATGGTAGCCGTTTGAATTGGTAACGTCTACCGAAGGCGAGGAATATGTTCCAGTGTATCGGCAAGCGCCGGCACGAAGATGAAGAACGCAAGAACAGAAAAGGCTGTGAAACGACGTCAGCCAATAGCCCACTGACTAGGTCGGCATCACAACAGGAGCGGCCCCTACCCGAAGAGAATATAAGTGCCGCCGCTACCAGCGTCGGCCAGAAAGTAAACACTAGTGGAGCAGTTATAAGTGATTTATATACTAGGCTTATATGGTCAATGTATATAGCAAAGGACACTGATTGTTTGCGTGTCGCCAACCGCTTCCGTCACATTCTTGTAAGCCAAAGTTAAGCATTGTTCATCGACTTTATTGTAATATAAACCATTAATGTGATCCCGGCGGGGTCAGGGATTTTCTCTGCCTGGTGATGACTGGTGATGTGTGCTGTCCTTAGGTTAGTTAGGTTTAAGTAGTTCTAAGTTCTAGGGGACTGATGACCATAGATGTTAACTCCCATAGTGCTCAAAGCCATTTTTGCCATTAATGTGATCTGCTACGCGAGTCTCTCAATGTGGCGTCGACTGTAATAAAACTCGGACTCGTCAGCCGAACTTCCCTGATTGGCCTCCCGGCTGGCAACACCATACGATCATTTTATTTTTTTACCAGTACGGGATTGTGTATCGCCCGACGGCTCGACATGGTAATGCGGATGCACTTTCATGTCTTCTGATTGGCCCTGGTATGGACATTTACGCTTCTACTGCATCTTGTTGTCACATCGATGCTCAGGATTTTGAATTGCTTTAGTCTTTTCCGCTGAACTATAGGAAAATTCCACAAGCCACGATAGCTGATTCAGATTTGAACATTTTTCTAACATAAATTCGCACATCTTCGCCTCGTTTCTTTCATAGCTTAAAGAATTCTGTAGTGCGCCGATACTTTGCCTTGCTGTGCAGAAAGGTGTAATTCCTGTTCAGAATGACAGTGGACAGTCACGTGTGTTTGTGATGAAGCAAGCTCTGATCTTTTTACTTCCTCTCTTGTTTGCCATCTGACTCTTTAAATTCATTTTTTTCATTTTTGACTGATTATCATTAACATACGTAAGTATGATCTTCATTTTCATAAGGGAGAAGGGCTGGCCTTCAGTTTTAAAAAACTATAGCATCAGTTCTAATTGTATGCTTAGTTTTGTGTATGTAATTAATTTCCTGATTTATTTTGACTATTCCTACTTAATATCTTTCATTCTAGGGTGAAATCAGTAGTTGTTCCGTGACTTAAGTTCTATTGTTGACTTACAAACAAATATAAATTCTGTGACGAGGATAAACAGTAGGAGAAAGAATCACTTGGATTCTTAAAGTATTTATTTGGCTCTATTCGAAAACATGTTACCGAAACCAGCTCTTAATTAATTTCAAGGTAATTACCAGTTTCATCAAAAGTATTGTTTGTATAACTATATCTGTTAATTTCATCATTAAAGCAAATAATTCGGCTTAACCGTCGTTGTAGAAGGAACTGTTAAAAACAACCGATTTTTCGATGTGTTCAGTTAATTTAATGAGATGACTTAATTGTAATTTCTGTAAATTAAACATGAAACACTGTATAGCTTCAGTACCTATTATTGTGATGATTTTTGGTCCCGAGACATTCAGTCCATAGCCGATTTTCAGACGAGGAATCTGTGCTGGTTAGAACAAAAACAGTGCATCCACTTAACAGTGGAATAAGTGTAACACAATTAGGTCGTGTGTTAAATAATGACAGTGTCTGTTCAATACGTACCGTATTATTCTGCAAGAACTGTGAACTGTGTGGTTAGGTTTTTACTGCTCAAAGATATTCAGCAGGAAACTATTGTAGCAGTATGCTGATGTTTGCCAACAACCTATTAATGAGACTTATCAAAATATGCCAACAGTTAACTGGCCATATAACTGTGTAATATTTGGGGTTTTTGAACAGTGAAAGTAAAGAACTGTGACACGCAACTGTGCACCTGTCGGCTACATTATTTACAGTAGTCAGTGGTAAACTTCCAGCCCCATTTTTCAGCCAGTATGACAACGCAGTACGTCGACACCGAGGACCCTCAACGAAGAAATAAAACGCGCGAAGGTCACATGTTGAACCCTAAAGCTCTGCAAAAAGATGTGTTGCACTTACTTCACCACGGACACGGGGGGATTGTTCGTACGAAACAGTGACCGCGTCGACACTGCACTTGGCAGTGTATGGACGCCCAGATAGAACGGATGACGTCACAGTGTCACGCATGTGTGGGAAACCAGTCCGCTCCTCAAGAAAAATTCCCTACTAGGCCTGAGTCACAACCACCACGACAAAGTGTGCACATAGACTTTGTGGGACCTTTTTGGAACACTCGGTGGTTGACTGTGGTTGCCTCATATAGCAAGTTTCCTTTTGCTTTGCCAATGAACTTTACAATGCCACACAGCACAATCCAGGTGTTGTCCTCTAATTTTTGCTCGACGATCTACCCTAAGTAATAGTGTCAGACAACGGACCTCAGTTCATGTCAAATGAATTTGAAACATTCTGTGAACGCAATAGCATACAGCATCTAACCAGTGCACCGTTCCATCCACAGTGAAACGGCGAAGCGGAAAGTTTTGTCGGAACTTTCAAGCAGCAGATGGCCAAACTTCGCTCTGCATACACCACGGGTCAAGCATTGCAAGTGTTTCTCGCCTCCTACCGCTCGTACCCAACACACGGACCATCGCCAGCGGAATTGCTTCATGGCCGCCGCCATCGGACACTGCTTCACCTGCTCCACCCTCCTCATCATCCGGTGCCGTAGGAAGGTCGCAAGTATCGCTTCGCGCCGCATGATTTTGTCTTTTACAGGGTTCTTAGCGGCAGTAGATGGTGGGCGTGAGGCAAGATCGTCCGTCGACTTGGCGCTTGCATGTATCTTATTTCAGGTCCAGATGGTTTGCAGTGCCGCCATCAAAATCAACTTCACCTCTGTCATGTGCACAATGATCCTTCAGTCTCTCCAGATTCACGGATCCAGCTGACAGCGCGGCATTAGCAGCCACCAGAGGGTGTCATCACGACATCGCAGGACGACCCCATGGGGAAGGAGCCTTCTCCTCCTCCGCCTCCTCTCGTCCTACCGATGGAGCCGGACGCGCCCACACCACAACATTCGCCGCCTCCTACATCTGGTTCATGGCAGCAGCAGGTTGACGAGTACCCTTCTGATCGTTTTCCGGAGGACGTTTCCGCCAGAGCGAAGGCTGGATGGCAGAGTACCGGAATCTTGACGGCCCTTGCAGCCACAGCTTACGGTACCGCGTGCAGGGAAAACAATCAACACGACACAGCATACACGCGAGAGTACCCCAGGGAAGCATCCTAGGACCCCTACTGTTTAACCTGTACGTAAACGATCTCCCAAGCACACACAACACAATGATGACAATCTACGCGGATGACACAAAAATCCTCGCACAGGATTGAAAACCATCAAACGTTACGTCACGCTTACAGACCGCACTCAGAGTGGCTATGCCTTGGTTGGAGAATTGGCGTGTCAGAGTAAACGTCGACAAGTTCGAAGCCGTTCTGTTCACTAGAAGACCGAAGCAACTGCGCAAACACCGATACTGAAGACCAATAACTCTACATGCAGGCCCAATACGTTTCCGCGAGAAAGTCAAATACCTCGGTGTCCAGCTGGACCGGAAATTACTCTGGGAGGCCCACATACAACACATGACCAACCGAGCAAGCGCGAGGCTATAACAGCTCTACCCTATGCTCAACAGGCGTAGCACACTGAACAGAAGGGTGTCGAGGTCCATGTACATGACACATATTCGACCGCTGATGACGTACGCAGCTCCAGTCTGAGGATACGCTGCGCCCACACGACTGCGCCCTCTGCAGATTATACAAAACAAAGTACTCAAAATCATAAGCAATGCTCCACGATATACACATCGCGGACCTTCACTGGGAATACCGACTTGAGACTCTCACGGAGGTAATCCACAAACTCACCACAAGACTATACAGAAACTCCAAACATTCGCAGAACCCGTTTATTCTGAATCTGGGGAACTACGACCACAACCATAGATGGAAACATAAAAGACCAAAGGATATACTTGTAAGGACATAACATCTATGGCCAAGTACACGAAAACACAAAGGTACAGGTGAGCCGCTGTTAATCAGACACCATTACTGGATATCCAGCTGGAACATACTTGCCGAATAACTGGCACCACGCAGGGAAGCCGTACCGTACACTAAATGCAGGCATGTTCCACACAACCCTAACACAGTGAGATGATCTATGGCCGATCTTCCACTACTATATAATGATCTTGATTGTTCCAGGAATGCAGCGGCTGCAGCAACCTCGGATACATCACCATCGCTTGCCTGGGTAATGATTCAAGATACCTATGCTAACAAACCCAACCTTGCATAAACTATCGCAGCTAGTAAGTCACTACAGGTCTTACTACCCATCCCACGGTCGCAGAGGTTTCTTTCCCACGGCACGAGCCTTGGCACTCTTTTCCCTCCGCGCTTTAAATTGCTACCCTCATTCGCGTTTCGTCCACTATCTATCACCTGATGAACCGTGTTAATGCGTAGTCTTTCCCAGACGTACGGATAACATCACAGCCCAGCATCATGTGATCCACCTATTAGATAACTAATAGGTTAGGTTCCAAATGATTGGAAAAGAGCACAGGTAGTTCCAGTCTTCAAGAAGGGTCGTCGAGCTGATGCGCAAAACTATAGACCTATATCTCTGACGTCGATCTGTTGTAGAATTTTAGAACATGTTTTTTGCTCGAGTATCATGTCGTTTTTGGAAACTCAGAATCTACTATGTAGGAATCAACATAGATTCCGGAAACAGCGATCGTGTGAGACCCAACTCGCTCTATTTGTTCATGAGACCCAGAAAATATTAGATACAGGCTCCCAGGTAGATGCCACTTTTCTTGACTTCCGGAAGGCGTTCGATACAGTTCCGTACTGTCGCCTGATAAAGTAAGAGCCTACGGAATATCAGACCAGCTGTGTGGCTGGATTGAAGAGTTTTTAGCAAACAGAACACAGCATGTTGTTACCAACGGAGAGACGTCTACAGACGTTAAAGTAACCTCTGGCGTGCCACAGGGGAGTGTTATGGGACCATTGCTTTTCACAATATATATAAATGACCTAGTAGATAGTGTCGGAAGTTCCATGCGGCTTTTCGCGGATGATGCTGTAGTATACAGAGAAGTTGCAGCATTAGAAAACTGTAGCGAAATGCAGGAAGATCTGCAGCGGATAGGCACTTGGTGCAGGGAGTGGCAACTGACCCTTAACATAGACAAATGTAATGTATTGAGAATACATAGAAAGAAGGATCCTTTATTGTATGATTATATGATAGCGGAACAAACACTGGTAGCAGTTACTTCTGTAAAATATCTGGGAGTATGCGTGCGGAACGATTTGAAGTGGAATGATCATATAAAATTAATTGTTGGTAAGGCGGGTACCAGGTTGAGATTCATTGGGAGAGTCCTTAGAAAATGTAGTCCATCAACAAAGGAGGTGGCTTACAAAACACTCGTTCGACCTATTCTTGAGTATTGCTCATCAGTGTGGGATCCGCACCAGATCGGGTTGACGGAGGAGATAGAGAAGATCCAAAGAAGAGCGGCACGTTTCGTCACAGGGTTATTTGGTAACCGTGATAGCGTTACGGAGATGTTTAACAAACTCAAGTGGCAGACTCTGCAAGAGAAGCGCTCTGCATCGCGGTGTAGCTTGCTCGCCAGGTTTCGAGAGGGTGCGTTTCTGGATGAGGTATCGAATATATTGCTTCCCCCTACTTACACCTCCCGAGGAGATCACGAATGTAAAATTAGAGAGATTAGAGCGCGCACAGAGGCTTTCAGACAGTCGTTCTTCCCGCGAACCATACGCGACTGGAACAGGAAAGGGAGGTAATGACAGTGGCACGTAAAGTGCCCTCCGCCACACACCGTTGGGTGGCTTGCGGAGTATAAATGTAAATGTAAATGTTAAATGTAAAACCTGTTGTCGGAGGTGACAGTAGAACTTTCGGTCTGGTCACCACGTTGGTGCTGGCGTGGAGAGGCCCCATCTCTTTCCGTGATGCTCCACACTCCTGTCTCCCCCGCCGTGGTCGCACTCCCTACACGACGACGGTCCGTCGCCTTAGGGGGGGGGGGGGAGGAATTTTCTGGCGTATGGACAAGCGCCTGCACGAAGGTGAAGAATGCTAGATCAGAGAGGGCTGTGAGACGACGTCAGCCAATAGCCCGCTGATTAGGACACCACCACGACAGGAGCGACCCCTATCCGAAGAGAACGTAAACACCGCTCCTGCCAGTCTCGGCCGGACAGTAGAAGACGGACAATAGTGGAGCAGTTATTAGTGGTACATATCCATTGTTTACATGGACACTGTATATAGCAAAGGGCACTGATTGACTGCATGTCGCCAATCGTTTGCGACACGTTCTTGCAACTCAAACTTAAGTTTTGTCAATCTACTTTATTGTCATAAAAACCATTAACATGATTCGCTTGAATTGCTATATAGGTATCTGCGAAAGCAGCATCCTTTAGGCACCCCATGAGAGACGAGGGGCAGGACACCACAGAATGCAGAGTACTTCCTGCGGTCTGGGTGGAGTGTGATTTTCCAGGAACTGGAATTCAAGTCAAGGGACGAGAACACTGTTAGGCCATGGAAGTTTTTTAGGAGTTACACCTGCTTCTCAGGGCGATCTGTTTCTGGTTCTATGATGGTATTAATTTGGCGTGAATCCAGCACCAAATGGATTGAGCTGTCGGATTTTTCTGCTACTGGGAGAGGTTTATTGTACATGCAGGTTGCTGGTTCAATGGTGTCTTCGTCTAGCATCCTCTTGGTCTCTAAGGAACCTATGTGACGGTAGGCTAGATGAATCTGGTGAGGCGGCACGAAGAATTTTGTGTGCTCGTGCACTCGGAAATTTTCCAAGTTACGGATAGCTCCAGTTTTCGGCAGAAATACATTCTCTTTTTCAAGTAAGATTTTTTCCACATCCTCCTTGTTATTCATAGGAATGCTTTATACGTTCTCTAACAGTTCAACAGCATAGCACACCTCCCGTCGAGTTAGTTCATTCTCTTGCGCGATGAGACTCCACTCATGAGGCCACGATTGATTTCTGGCTTCCTTCCATTTTGTGATGTAATTTAGGTAATTTAGGTTGATGACATTCGGCAGGAATTTTGATCATGAATTGCGTGATCAGCAAATGTAATTTTTCTGACAACATCTTTTTGTAATCTGAGCTCTCCTCGTCCCACATCCAGTACGGCCTGATTTTGGGTCAAGAAATCCATGTCGAAAATCATTTCAATTGGCACGACAATGATCCCACATACATTACCAATGTACACGCTCCTATCAACGCCTGCTCATGTTGATAACTCCCTGTCGTCTCACAAAAGTTATGTCTTGGGTGTAGTCTTGAATATGAAAATTAGTGAGTTAATCAACAGCCAAATGTTAACTCGTCGTATATTCTGAAGTATGTGGACATATTGCTGTTCGTGTTCTTTCATTAATGTCTTACATATTGTTTCCCTGTGCCGTTTCTATCTCAGTAATACGTAGTCACAAGTTGTGTACCTTCACTATCGGTCACGAATAATTCATTAACGTCTACAATTAGAATTCCATGTTCGTAGCCGCGCGGGGTAGTTACGTGGTCTAGGGGACTTGCCAAGGTTCACGCCCCCCCCCCCCCCCGCCCCCATCGGAGATTCGAGTCCTCCCTCCTCCCTTGGGCATGATGAGTGTGTGTGTTGTCCTTAGCGTTAGTCAGTTTGTTAGATTAAGTTGTGTAAGCCTATAGACCGACGACCTCGTCAGTTTGGTCCCATAGGAGCTTACCACCACCACCTATGTTCCTTTTCACCTTAATATAGAAATTTAATCACAATAGCTGGCGATGAATACTCTTGGCAGTTTAAAACTGTTTGCCAGACTTGGACTCGAACCTGAAGCCTTTGTATTTTGTGGGCAGGTGCCTGACCGATAGAGCTATCCAAGGGGAAAGGCGTAAGTGCCAGGTTCGGGTTGTAGCCCAGCACACATTATTCATCTGCCAGGAGGTTCTAAATCAGTGCGTTCTCCGCTGCAGAGTGAAAATTTATCTGCTGAGTAACTGGTAACGTTTTTGCGCATCCCAAGAACGATTTTTCGTACTTCCTACGGTGTCGCTCCCAAGGTTACACAGTCTCGAACTTCTGCAACACGTTAAAATCACGGACGTTGTTATACAGATACGTGAATGCACTCCCGTTTTAACCCCTGCCGCAAACAGAGGAGTATTATGAGCTTAATGTGTGTCTCGGGGCATTTGACTGAGGCACTGTAGCTCCAAGCTTTTTCATTCGAAAGTTGATTCAATTGAGATGGTTCTTAGCTATATTTATTGGAAATCTGTTGATACATTTAAATTTCATCAGCTAAATTAAGTAAAAATATTTTTTACCAGTGTGCTCTCTATATATGCTACGTATTACATAAGAGCGACATCAAATTATGTAGTACTAGATTCTAGAGCTGAAAAAGATCTGAATAAAAGTCTACAGGAACATCTATTTATATTTTACGGTTGAAATAGTTTGATGGTTTTCGTCTTTTGAAGTCGCCCATTTAACCACCTACAACGCAGGAAAAGAGTGATTGCGACTCACCTGTAAAAGAAAAACATACGCTACACAGATTTTTGTAGTTTTCTTCTGAGGTCTTCAATTCGATGCTAAGTCAAATGATTGGATCAAAACATCACTACCTATGTTAAAGGGGCAACATATAATATTTTTTTTTTACAAAGGGTGTTCAAAACGTTTTGCACAGTCGTCTCTCTCTTTTTTTTTTTTTTTTTTTGTAGGAGGTGAATGACATCTTTTGTGAACATACACGAAACATTGGGCAATAAGTTGGTATATAAAAGTATTTTCTTTTATTTACATGTGAGCCATAATGTACCCTGAAGTAGATGTGAGGTTGCGACAACGGTCAGTGATGGAGTTACTCTTCAAGACCGGCGATGACTCTGCCACATCGATTCACAGGAAGTTGCTCTCTGTTTATGGGGAGACACAGTCGATCGCAGCAGTGTCCATCGGTGGTTGCAGGGATTTAAAGAAGGTGATTTCTCTCTACTGGACAATACACGATGCGGTAGGCCATCGACAGCAGTGAGTGAGTAAGGAGACCATTGATCAAATCATCCAGAATGACAGATGTGTGACATCATGACAAATTGCTGAAGTGTGTATGACCCACAGCGCACAGATTCAGGGCCAGCTCATCGGACTACACCATGACAATGCCAAAACCCATACATCCCTTATGAGGCAGGAGCAAATGAGAAAAATGGGTCAGAAAATTGTTCCTCATCCTCCCTACAGTCCGGACTTGGCTCCGTCTGATTTTTACCTTTGGTCGTCTGAAGGCCACCTACGCGGTCAAACAATTTGATACTGAGAAAGACCTTATTTTCTGTGTCAAGCGGCCGGCAATTGTGGTCGAGCGGTTCTAGGCGCTTCAATCCGGAACCACGCGACCGCTACGGTCGCAGGTTCGAATCCTGCCTCGGGCATGGATGTATGTGATGTCCTTAGATTAGTTAGGTTTAAGTAGTTCTAACTTATAGGGGACTTATGACCTAGATGCTAAGTCCCATGGTGCTCAGAGCCATTTGGACCATTTGAACCCTGTGTCAAGCGATGGTGTGAAAGTCAATCCCCAGAACTTTACCAAAGTGCATTTACATCGTGGAAAGAACGTTGGGCCAGATGCGTCGCAGCTGATGGAGCCTACATTGAGTAGCCTCAATGTATAGCTAAATGTTCCAAGTATGTTTACAAAAATTTCATTCTCCTCCTGCAAAAAATAAAAAAATCAGAGAAAACCCTGCAAAACCAGTTTAACGCTCTTTGTGCTTCAAAATGGTTCAAATGGCTCGAAGCACTATGGAATTTAACAACTGAGGACATCAGTTCCCTAGAACTTAGAACTACTTAAACCTACCTAACCTAAGGAATCACACACATCCATGCCAGAGACAGAATTCGAAACTGCGACAGTAGCACGCGCGATTCCGGACTGAAGCGCCTAGAACCACTCGGCAACAGTGGCCGGCCCTTTGTACTTCTTAGAGTTTTCTTGTGTAGATATTTCTTTAAATTGTTAATTTAAGTTTTATAGTGTGTAAAGTAAGTTCGCTCTGGACGAGGGCATGAGTTGTGGGACGTGGGCAGAGAGGAGATCTACTGCGTACAATATCACAGGACAGACATACAAGTTATCATAGTTTCTGGGCATAGTTCACAGTCATTAGGTTCAAGTGAGATATTTTTTCCAGGAATAAGCTCATTGCATTTAGCGAACTTCGAGTAAAAGTCAGAGTAAGTCCTGACTTGGGTGCATTGGTTTATATTCGTGATTAAAATACCAGTACAGTGTTCTCAGTTTTATGTTTCAGTCATAAATGAATATCAGCGCGTAACTCAGAAGATGAAAGAGCACAATGTGGAAGCTCTAGATCAGTTCCGTAGTGCAACCGCGCGGGGTTCTCGCGCGGTCTAGGGGGTTCGAGTCCTCCCTCGGCCATAGGTGTGTGTGTCGTCCTTAGCGTAAGTTAGTTTAAGTAGTTAAGTAGTGTGTAAGCTTAGGGACCGATGGTCTCAGCAGTTTGGTCCCATAAGACCTTACCACAGATTTCCAGTTTTTCCGTAATGCACGTGTGAAGAACAGCAGAAGGTGAGGGCCATACTGGCGACCATTTTCATGCATGCCCGCCCATGATAGATGGATTCGATCCCAGTTCCACATCGAGGAAACCCATCTCGCAGTGCATACGGCCAGCCCTCGTTCGCCGCGTGGTAATAGCCCTGTCTCGGACACGGAGTCACTCCACCGCCGTCCCGTGGCTCGGTGCGCTCTCGAGCAGTGCGTGGAGCGGCCGCCAGAGGCGCTGCTGCACGGCCCTTGGTCGATAGGCCGGCGGTGGCCGCTGCTCTCCCGCGGACCGCTTGAATTATACATGCGCCGGGCTGCACTCTGCTGAATAAGCCCGCCCCGGTCGTAAAGATTCCGCAGCAGTCCCTCTGCAGACACGCCAACTACTTTATAAGCATACATCACGCGCACGCCTCATTCTGAACTCTTTATTAAACATTAGGCGCTCATTCGGTGCCCGCGACTTGTTTGCACGCGTCACTCCAGCTGTTGCCTTCCAGAACGGCTTCCACCCGCTTTCTGCTCCTCTCGGTGGCATCTTGTCATGACAAATGGCATTCTAATTCTGTTACTGCGGACGTAAACGTTATCCATCTTTCTAAGGCCAGCAGATATTTACATGGAAATATCGTTACTCAGCCACATCTATAAAAGATAACGGCAATTTCCATATAACAGATCTCGTATGAATAGATGTTCTTGTACCATTAAAACCTCTTTTTCTTGTAGCAATATATAGAGACATCTGACAAGATGAAAGTCGTCTCAAGCTTTCATTTCCAAGTCAAGTCCCATAGGGTGTACCATTATTAATATCTAAAACTGATGAGGTATGCGATAATAGAGACAGGAACATTTCAGTAAATATGCGTTTGCAAACTAGCTGTTTTTAAGATAACTGCAAGTGTGTGGTTACGACGCACCACTGACTTCTATTCACACTAATATCATAAATGCGGAAGTGTGTTACCTTCCCACGGCTAATTCACTGATCTAATCTTGATGAAAATTAGTACGAAGATAACTTGAAGCGTGAGGAAGGACATAGGCTACTTTATAAAGTGTGTAGTACAAGTTAATTACTGATTTGAAGAATACTGCGCGAATTGGGGAAATGTTTACTGTTTGAAAACGTTATTTTCTCTTAGACCTTAGAACTTAACCATATTTGTGAAAAAGCTTTGAATATGACTCTTCCACAATTCTCAACGCATTTAATCCATGTTTACATATTAATATTATTAAATGCGAAAGTGATTCAGTCTGATACATTTGCACGACTACACCGCTGAACAGATATAGATGGAGTTTCATGTGGAGATAGCTTAAACCCATAGGAAGAACATATGCTACTTTCGAAAGTTTTTTTTTAAAAATAGAAAAAATCGATCCCAAAGATGGTAAAGTAGGGAATAGAACAACTGTTTCCTTCCCACATCAGTGAAAATAAACTACACTAGAAAAATTGTTAAATTTGTAGCATAATTTACATTTTTATGACGAGTATCTACTTTTAATAGCATTATCGATACATGTGCGCTTCTGCCTACAACACTCTGCACGTGCCACTCACCAGTGATATTGTGCGTTGCGCTACTGTGTCGTGTGCATTGTTGCTGTTGGAAGGGAGCAAAAGTAGGGTGGAGTCTCAACTCACGAGGTGTACTTACTAGAACAGGCAGACACGTGACGGCAGCTGACATTATTGCACGTACAATAGGTTCCTTACCATTAGTCGTCAGAACAAAACTACTGATCTGCAATTGCAACACACACCGTTGAAATGTAAATTTTTCGAGTTAGCCACCATCTCATTCAGCTAGCATTTCTCCCATGGCCACGGTTGTGGAACGTGATGGATACATAACGCATTGACTCGCTTTTTTTTTCCTGATGTGCAAGGACGCTACACATGACAAGATGGGTAGGTTAGCCCGTACCTAGTAGCCACCACCACAATTATCGAATCACAAGCCTACGGATTTATCTAACTGGCATGATCTCAAAATTGAAAAGTACAACTCTTTCGTTGGTATGGTTCAAGCACTGTAGCACCGAACTGTAATTGTTGTGCCAAGATTTACGACACGATCCACAATCTCTTTGAAAAAATTCCTAACTCGCTCTGCGTAGTACTGCAGTTTTGCTTCTAATACTGTACATATCACCTGTGTCAGTTTTCACGAAGATGTAGCCCGTACATTCGAGCACGCTAATGTCTCATTGACTTGAGGAGAATTGTTTGCAGTGATGAGTCCAGCTTCAAAAGGAGCCTCGATGACTGGCGAAGACGTGTCTGGAGACATCCTGGACATCATTACGACACTAATCTGGCTTTCACTCTCCATTAGGTCAGACAACGAGGAGTGATTGCTGGTAATTATCTCGGGTGCCTTTTCATTTCATAGCAGGACCTCTTTGGTTGTATTCCGCGACACCATTAAAGCACAGCGGTTCGTCGACGGTATTCTACGCCCCGTTATGTTGCACTTCGTGGCAAACCATCCTGGGCTTACACTTCTGTAAGTCAGACCAGCTTGCACATAGTAAGAGTTACTACTGTTTGTATTATAGCTCGCCAAGCCCTACCCTGGACAGCCAGCAAGGTCGCTGCTGGGTTCTCCCCCAATCCCCTCCCCCAACCCCCCCCCCACCCCATTTGAGAATGTTTGGAGCGTTACGGCAGAGTCTTCCAATCAGCTCTGGATTTTGACGATCTAACATACCAATTGCACATAATTTTGCACGATATCCCTCAGGGGAACATTCAGAACCTCTGCCAATCAATACCAAACCGAATAAGTGGTGGACTAACGCGTGATCAATTTGCTCAATTTGTGAACTACCCTTTTCTTGATTTTTTTTTTTTTTTGAAATCGTATTTATTTGTTTGTTTGAACATCTACGATACATTTAGCAACTTCCGTGCTATTGGGATAACTGATTTAAGCCCTTTGTGCTGGGTCGTTTTTCTTTTCTTTCTGACAGTGTATTATCAGCCGGTGTGGCCGAGAGGTTCTAGGCGCGTCAGTCTGGAACTGCGCGGCCGCTACGGTCGCAGGTTCGAATCCTGCCTCGGGCATAGATGTGTGTGATGTCCTTAGGTTAGTTAGGTTTAAGTAGTTCTAAGTTCTAGGGGACTGGTAACCTCAGATGCTAAGTCCCATAGTGCTCAGAGCCATTTGAGCCATTTCAAAGTGTATTACTCCCAGTGATTAACAAGCAATCTCATTTTGAAGCAGTTCATTAGCGCTTTTCTTTTATGCTATCAAACTTTATATATTTCACACCACTTCTGAATCATGGCTAATTTTATTTATCTGTGTTTCAAATTTTCCCGTGAAATCAATATCACATCTACCGTATTTATACACATCAGTATAAGTGATGTATATATTTATATTTTTTTCTCGTCTTCCTGTGTTTTCATTCCTGAATTATGACGTTCTGGTTAAGTTTGCCAATGGCTTATGTTTTACTTCTTTTGTCGTGACTGAACCACTTGTTGAAGCACTGAGGCATTTTGGTCATATGTATTTGTTGAAAGTAGCTATCGTTTGAAACACTGTATATCCATGCAGCTATACGGATATAAGAATAATAATAATTTGATTCGTAAATGTAACTATGCATTTTGTTTATTTTCCATAGATGTGCCAATATGCAGCGATAGAAACGCTTGTCGTCAACGAGCTCATGTTATCGTTACGAATATGAACGTGTGCTCTTTTTTGCTGTAACAATAGTTGAGCGGCTGAAACGACTAGTTGTACATTTCACAAGAAAATGACCTAAATGCACATTTGGACAGATAAAGTGTGGACCCTGTTGAGAAAAGGGAGTAAAATCAATTTCCTTCATTGTGCCATACTCAGTGATGATATAATGTATGCTGTAAACCGGCGCCTGGACTTTAATTAGTATACAACTAGTATAAGTGAAATGGCGTATTCAAAGAGAATTGCTGCTGTCGTTAATGAAGGCCCAGGTATGTATTTACTTGAAAGTACAGCATATGCTTTTAAGAATAGTTATAGTAAAATTAAATGCATGTTTCAATAAGCCACATTCCGAAACACTGCTTCTACATCGTGACACAAAATCACCATATTGACACAGCATATCTGTTGAATGTGATAAGGATTTCAGACTCCCTGAAAAGGAAAAGAAACATTTCAAAATTTATTTCTTCCCCTAAACAGGGTGGAAACAGTGAAGCAGGTCAGCAGAAAGTTTTCTGTAGTGTAAATGAAAACAGAAAACTTTCTTTTAATTAATGTCATGAATGCCCTACCAAAGGATAAAGTTGCTGAAGAGACATACGGAAAGAAAACATAACTGTGGAATATCAGTTGAATCTGAATCACTAAGGAAAATACTCTGACAATGTAGTTCAAGAACGCACTAAACCGTGATCTTGAGTTTACTGAAGCGGATTTTACGAGGCCCATTATTGGTCCCCCAACAGTACCTCTTCTGTAGAATTTCCATCAAGATGTCTTAGAAATAAAATTTTAGAAATGGGAAAATCTTCAGGAGATGAACTACATCCCTCCACTTTATCCTGATTTCGATGACAAGATATCAAATTTCAAGACACAGGGCCTCTTTAAGGAATTTTGTGGCTCTCTGCGAAGTGTGAGATTGAAGCTCCCACTCGTTTTCTGGAATGTAATTTTGTCCACGCTTTTTGTGATTTTCGTGATTATATATGATTATCGTGAATGTGTGTGTGTGTATGTATATGTGTATGTGTGTGTGTGTGTGTGTATGTGTGTGTGAGAGAGAGAGAGAGTGACAGAGAGAGAGAGACTTCGCATGGTAAGCACATGCCAAGTCACGGGTAAGCTCGTACTTGTTGGTAAAAAAATATTCAGATTTTTTTATAGGGGAGATTTATATGGGGTGCATAGTGTTAATCTCGAGCTGTAAGAAAATCAGGCAGCACTTTTCACATTAGCGCTGTTCTTTTTTTTAAACTGTAAACAGACGGTGCTGTTGCCCCGGCTAGGTCGTTGGCCTTATGGTGTTAAATGTAAGCCCTTATGCATTA